>NC_136410.1:228570733-229773233 GCF_051521515.1 Lactuca serriola | reverse complement strand
CACGTAATCAACAACGATTTTCTCCGTTCTTTATTTGGAGATTGAAAGATGATCATAGAGTTGTGAATGGATAATTTTGGAAAATCGATGGAGTTAACAAGACTTGTGAGTGACATTTTTGTTGTTGGGTTTGACGATACCGATAAAAACACACAGTGAGCCTAGAAGAGCATAAGAAAGAAGACACAGAATAGTGCATATTAAATTAGATCATATAATATATATTAGTTTAAAGGTAATCTTCAGAAAAGTCCAAATATTTTGGTTTATTGGTAATAAATAATGAAAAAGCCCTAAAATTTTGATTAATTAATGAAAAAGCCCCAAAATTTTGATTAATTAACGAAAAAAGACGAGATACCGGCTAAATCTGTGAAACCGGCCACGAAGGGTTAATCCGAAATTTTAGTCGGTAATCTGTCGTTTTTTGTAAACAAAATTTAATTTGGGACTAAATCGTAAACTGGCCTAAAATATTGGGACTTTTTCACAGATTTCCCATTTATTGACGAACCTACTTGATATATATTTATATATTTTATGATAGCTTTACGTCATTTAAATACAATCATTCATATTACTTATAGCTTTACGTCATTTAAAAACAATCGTTTATATTACTTACATCATTTAAATACAGTCATTTATATTATTTATAGCTTTATGTCATTTAAATACATGTCTTTATATTATTATAGCTTTCAGTCATATATAGCTTTTATATTTATATTTATTCTGCAATTCTTAATCATTATATATCCGCATCTTATATCTTTAATTTATATATCTGTTACACAGTAACTAGTATCCGAGTGTTTATTTGTGGTGATTAGATCATATATTTTCAACAGGATGAATTGCATGTTCAATAGAGAAACCTAGATCTAAGCTTTAGGGTTTGCATGAGCACATATGATGTTCTTTTGGCTCAAACCCATCAGTGGTATCAGAGCCTTGATTGGTTTCAATTGTATTTGATGCCTAGTATTTCACTCATGATTTAAAAATTCGTTTTTTGGCCCTCCAACTAATGAACTCGGCGAGTTCCAATGAGAATTCGATGAGTTCACATTGGGAACTCGACGAGTTTAGCTATCAGATAGAGGATATATCGGGATTTCTTGCTGTTTTGCTGAAGGATAATTACCCAAACTATTTTTGACTAATAAAATCCTATTATTATTATTATTATTATTATGTGATTATCCTTACCAAAACAAAAGACAATTACCATTTAATTGAATAATAAATTCCTTATGTGATAAAATTTGATTATTTGATTTATTTGATGAATTATCTTGTGATTAAAATAGAGTAGATCAAATCTAGATAATTATTAAATTAAATGTTTAATTTAAACTATTTGCTATTTGATCCTATATCTTTTGAAAAGTTCAAAACTATTTGCTATTTACAAGTTTCAAAATTCAACCTTATACTTTATAATATTATAGGATTAATATATATATATATATATATATATATATATATATATATATATATATATATAACCTAAATGCTAGTAAAATGACCGTTTAATGGGTGGCCACTCTCACCCACCGCTTCCTTGATTGGTGGAGGGTCGTTAGCCGAGCGGGTAGGATAGGGCAACCCTTTCCTCATTAAAAGTATAATGAATTTGCAAAGTAACTAAATCTTTTTACAACAAATTCCCAATCTTAGTTACTTTAGGAAAAAGTGAATTCATGCAATTCCATGAAAATTACACTTTGTACCCTTGCTAAGACGTTAGTAGAGCATGTGTGGTAAACCAGCACACTAATTGGGCTCTAAGAAAAGGTGGCAAAGGGTGACTCAGTGTTTGTCATAGTTCGATGGAGCGTGTGTGGTTAACCAACATGTCGCATAGGTGACTGGAACATTGAGGACACCATGTACATTTTCATGGTTATTTACACCCGCTTTGTGATCCTCGGCATCCCAATCACAAACTTGAGGGGCATATCGACATTTAAACATGCCATTGAAAAGTTCAATGAATCTCAAAAGATCTTTGGTGTTTTCTATACATTTAAAACTTAGCTTAAATTTGTTTTTCATGCTAGAAAATTAGTGAATCGTCATTCACTTACGTTCAAATTATTTTCATGTTAGATTACGAAATCCCTCTTCTAATTTTTAAATAATGTTGTTGGATCCTAGCCCTAATTTCTCATTTGGGTGTTTAATTGGGGATTCATTTCTAATGATACTTTTTTCTTTTTCCTTTTCAGATGTCAAACGTCAACAACCACGCTTCCGTGTAACGACGTAAATTTCCAAAACAATTTTTCGCATTTTATAAAAAACATAATTCATTTATTAATCATAAAAACATCATTGTTTGAAACTCAATTCATAACATATATCAATCCCAAGATCTCATAGTACAAAAATCCCGTGTGTGTACTGATCAAGCCGGCACCTTCCCGCGATCCTCACTAGTACCTGAAACAAATAACACAAAACACTGTAAACACAAAGCTTAGTGAGTTCCCCAAAATACGACATATAACACATATTAGCCACTCGAGGCTATAACTGTGTGGGTCCGTGCACCCAAACTATGTGAACCCTCAAGTTCTAACTCTGCAAGCATGCACAACATAAATTACATAGAAGAATGGAGTGCAACAAACAATATATATGAAACATTGTATCACATAACTCTATTTACCTACTCAAGGTAAAGTATAGTGAGAAGACTCACCTCGGATGTCCCAGTAAATTTTTGACTCGGTAACTCTGGTCTAGCCTCTGCCTATCCACATGAAATAAATACTCTAATTAATACAACCCTCGTGGATAGGCTAATCTCCTCCTCTCAATACATCCACTAAGAAGGGTAAAAGACTATCCTACCCTTCCGATGACTCTAAGGTCCAAACATTGACTAACCCTAAAAGTCAACAAAGTTAACTGTCAACCTTGACCAAACTCGTCGAGTGTGCAACCGTGACTCGGCGAGTCCACACAGGCTCTTCACTCTCCTAGTCCTCATTCGACTCACTGAGTCAACCTCAACTATGCAAATCATCACTGATCAAAATTTGTGAAATGTCCTGACCCAACTCGCTGAGTCTGGCTCCTAACTCGGCGAGTACCATCGCGCACTCTATCCTCTAGATTCCCTCTGACTCACCGAGTCACTTCCCAAACTCAGCGAGTCACCAACTGTGTGATTATCGAGAAAAACCCTCGTCATACTCGGTGAGTCCATGCCATGCTCAAGCTGAACTAGCCTCTTGAGGTCAGATCCATTTCTCTAAACCATTAATCCAGCTTCCCAAGGCATTATAAACACGTAAATCTAACATCTTGATGCGCATGAAAAGGCTCAAAGACCTTATTTGAAGATATGGCCTCTAAGGTGAAACCCTAACTTCATAACCTCCATTAATGCTCATAAAGCTCAAGGGGAAAGGGTCTCTGGACCTCTTTGGGTCCAGATCTACAATTCCAACACGAGAAGGGACCAATCACTCCATATATTCATCCTTTAATGGGGCTAAAAAGCCCTAAATCTAAGAATCACATCATAAACTAAAGAATGGTTCAAATGGATACCTCAAAATGAAGTCTCTGAGCTCTGGAATCACTAGCTTAACACCCTATTCAGCCTCCTCTTGTCTTGATCCTCTTCTATTTGCAAAAACACCAACAAATATCAAGAAATAGCTCCTTTCCCTCTCACAAACGCTCTAGCACACTTAGGGTTTCTCTCTGAGGTCTGGTAGCCGCAAATGATGGCCATAAGGCCCTTTAAATAGGCCCCAAACCCGAGCAATTAGGGTTTCATTAAACAACGTGGACTTGCCGAGTCCTCGAGGCGACTCGCCGAGTCCAGCCGTTTACCCGGATAATGATTCGCATCTCTACTCGGCGATTCTACGCATCAACTCGCCGAGTCCTTCCACAAAACTCGAATTTTAAAAGAATAAATATAATACCTGAAATTCCGGATGTTACATTCCGTCTCAAATTCCTCAGGCTCGTTCTCACTCATGAACTTGTGTGGGAGAGTGATCTTTGACAGGTCCAATTTCAATGATTAGATCCGCAACATCCGAATGGTCACTCGTTACGAAGACAAATAGTTTTTCCTTGATGAGAAGTTGAAGGAAATCAACATGAACACTGCCTTTGCTGAAGAGATCACAGACTTTAAGACCCATGAGCGTGATGCTATGAAGGTCCATTGCATCATGCTATCGACTATGACTATAGAACTCCAGAAGTCCTATGAGGACATTTATCCCTATGAGATGCATCAAGATCTGTTGGACTGGTACCACCAGAGCACTAGCTAAGAAAGGTACGAGATCATCACTTCGATGATCACTGCCAAAATGGGTAATGGAGAGTCCTTACCGCTCATCTGCAAAAGATGCAGAGATATGTCGATCTCTTGCTAAAGTTGAATGTGAACTTTGATGAAGAGTTGGCAGTTGACATCATCCTTCATTCCTTACCTCCCTGCTACAACCAGTTCCACATGAGCTACGATATGAACAAGAAGGAGGTCACCTTGAGCAAGCTTCAAGGATTGTTGAGGACTGGTAAGAGCAACCTCAAAGATAAATATGTTGCATCATCTTCAACTCCTATTGCTTCCCCAGTCTTGACAATTAGGCAACCGAAGGGTAAGAAGAGGAATGCTCCCTCAAAGAGTCACCATAAGGGTAAGTCCCAAAATGGCTTATCTTCTAGTGGAACCAAGGCTGGTTCTGCTAAACCCAAATCCAACCCCAAGGAGGCAGAGTGCCACCACTGCCATGAAATAGGGCATTAGAAATAAAGTTGTCTAAAATATCTGCAAGATATTAAGGATGGAAAGATCAGGCCATCCTATGTAGGTATTTACAGTATTAAATCTAATGATTCATCACACGCTATTTCTTGGGTACTTGATACAGGATGTGGTTTTCACATTTGTTCTTATTTGTAGGGCCTAAGAAGAAATATAGATGTGGAGCATGGGAAGATAAATTTGATCATGGTGAACAAAAGATCTTCACCTGTCAAATGAATATCTAAAACCTTGTCTATACAAACCATGAAAACAAATGATGTTTGCATTACAGGCGGCGATCTTTTGTTCCCCATGATCAAATTTATCTTCCCATGATCCATATCCCAATTTCTTCTTAGGCCCTGCAAATTAGAACAAATGTGAAAAACACATCCTGTATCTAGTACCCAAGAAATAGCATTGGACCCTCACCCTGATTTGCATTGTCGTCTTGGACATGTCAACAAGAAACGGATAGCCCAACTCTAAAAGGATGGAGTATTGGAATCATTTGACCTCAGGGACGATGACGTGTGCGAGTCTTGTTTACTTGGAACGATGACTACATCACCCTTCACTAGCACTTGTACAAGGGGTGAGGGTTTATTGGATCTCATACACACCGATGAGTGTGGGCCTTTTAGATCAACCACAACGGATACAAGCCGCTTCTATGTGACTTTGCCGATGATTATAGCAGATATGGGTATATCTACTTAATCAAGCACAAGTTAGAAACCTTTGAAAAGTTCAAAGAATTTAAACAAGAAGTGGAGAATCAGTTAGACAGGAAAATCAAGATGATTCGATCCGATCGAGGTGGAGAGTACCTAAGTCTTGAATTCCACGACTACCTCAAGGAATGCGGAATCGTTTCACAATTGACGCCACCTCAGACACCGCAATTGAATGGTGTGGCTGAGAGGCATAATCGGACCTTACTAGACATGTTTCACTCCATGATGAGTCGTGCTTTTCTACCTATCTCATTCTGGAGTTATGCCTTAGAGAGTGCCACCCATATCCTTAACTTAGTCCCTACGAAGAAGGTTGCCAAAACACCTCATGAGATGTGGATAGGAAAAGCTCACTCGTTGGCACATATCAAGGTTTTGGGTAGTGAGGCTTTCATGAGATGAGACACTCACGAAATGCTCGAACCTTGTAGTGAGCAGTGTACTTTCATTGGCTACTCGCAGAAGTCCTTTGCATGTCTCTTCTATAGACCAAGTAACAATTTGTCATCGTTTCGAGGATATGGGTTTTCCGAGAACGAGAACTCATAAACCAAGGGAACAGTGGGAGGCAAATCGATCTTGAAGAGATTCAATAGTCGAGCGATGAAGGAACCTTTAACGCTGGCGCTCAACCCGAGGAGGAAACTCCGGTTGAACTGATTGACGAATCCTTACCTCTTAGTTGTTCTGGTAGAGTTAGTGTTCCACTTGTGTTATATGGTTTTCATATAACAAGTGAGGGTGATACATTTATTAGTGACAGTACACTAACAAATTTGGATGAACCTAATAGCTACAAGGAAGCCATGGCAGGCCCGGAGTCCGTGAAATGGAAAGAGCCTATGAACAGCGAGATTCAGTCCATGTATGAAAACCAAGTTTTGAAATTGGTTGACAATGTACCAGGTCTTAAGACGGTTGGGTGCAACTGGATCTTCGATAAGAAGATCGACATGGATCGGAATGTACACACCTATAACGCACGATGCGAAGTTGGCTGAGGATGTTTAAGTAGCTCAACAAGAGGGTTTTGTTGATAAGACGAACCCTAATAGAGTGTGTAAGCTTGAGAAGTCCATTTATGGACTAAAACAAGCATGTCACAGATGGAATCTTTGTTTCGATGAGAAAGTCAAAGAATTTGGTTTTTTACGAAGCGTGGATGAATCATGTATATATGTCAAAGCTAGTGGGAGTATAGTTAGCTTCCTCATACTGTATGTCGATGACATACTATTCATAGGAAACGACATCCCGACGCTGCAGGAAGTAAAGTCCTAGCTTGGGAAGTGCTTCGCTATGAAGGACCTTGGAGAAGCTGCCTACATTTTGGGAATATGGATAGTGAGAAACAAAAGTAAAAGACTAATAGGACTTATTCAGAATACTTAGTTAGACAAAATATTAAAGCATTTTAGTATGGATAATTCTAAGAAAGGGGAGTTACCAATCCAAAGTAATGCCAAGTTAATTAAGACTCAAAGCCCAGGTACCGAAGTCAAGATAGCATAAATGATTTGAGTACCATACGCTTCCGCAGTTGGCTCGATTATGTATGTTATGACTTGTACTTGCCCTAATATGGCCTTCGCTTTGAGCATGGTCAGTAGATATCAAGGGAACCCTGGTAAAGCACATTGGACCGCAGTCAAGAATATTATTAAGTACCTTTGGAGACCTTGGAGTTGTGTCGGGCATAAAGGAGCCCATGGAAATTTTCTGTGATAATGAAGGAGCGGTTGCCTTGACCAAGGAACCGAGGGATCATGGAAGATCTTGACATATTGATATAAAATATCACTTTATTCAACATTGGGAGGAAGAAGTACTCCTCGTAGTGAAGAGGGTATCGTCGTAGGAGAACCCAGCATATCCCCTTACGAAGGGACTGAGTAGGGTTAAGTACTTGTAGCACGCTAGGAGCATCGGGCTTAAGGACGATATTAGTTTAGATTAGATAGCTTCAAAACGTGTAATAGATAAATGTAATTGACATTTGATGATTAAATAAAAGATTATTAGTTATGAGTAAAGTTATTGTCTTATGTTGATTATTTAGCTATTGTTTCACTTTGCATGTTTTGACTTCCTGAATAATAAGATTATTCGAACGTTTCACAATCGCTCATACTTTGGGAGTAGGTATGAAAGAAGATTGTCATGAATTGGTTTGTAGATTGTCTAAAGTGTATTAGACATAGCAAAGGTTTGCTACAACGTTCATGAGTCCTTATGAATTTGATTTGAGCATTGGATTAAACCCGCGCTTTCTGGAATCGCTATTTGGAATTTATCATGAGTGATTGCAAGAAAATAATATCATACGGTCTTAAAACCTAGATATATGGTTTATTGTTTGCTTTTTGATTGTGTATTTGTCACACCCCAAAACCGAGAACGGCGGAAACGTTCTGGGGCGGAGGACGTCATGTAATGTATCACAACAATGTAAAGTAGTAAACAAGAAACAACATCATCCATTGCATTAATAGTATAACTGTAATTACAAGTGTGTTCTTTCATAATATCAAACAATAAAACGAACAATCAGAAAATAAGACGAGTCTGGACTGCTCCGTCTTCACAAAGCCTGGTCGTCGTACTTGTCTATTTGTGACCTGAGAATACAAGTTATTTTTAAAGCAAGTATCAGCAATAAAGCTGGTGAATTCATAAGTAGTATTGTGTCTTGATTTGTAAAACTTGTAATGAAAGTGTTGACATTGTTTTGAAAGAAAGTTTCTATAAGTATGTAAAGGTTTGTAAGTAATGGAAAGCGTTTGAATAACCGTAGAAATCCCTATGATCCCTATAAAAGTAGTCTTCCACCAAGACCCTACTGTTTTTTTTAAGGTAAGCATCTCTGTAAATGTGATGGTTTTTCCGTGTTTTAAACTATTAGTATAAAACTATAGTATACCTCATCGTTTATGTGTATGAGTCACATTATAAAGGTAATAAGGAAATTAGTTATCTATATCAAATATATCCTACCTCGTCGATCATGTGAATGTGTCACAAAGTAAAGGAAGAAATAATATAATGACCTAATTATTATCCTTTTGTACTAGGA
The DNA here is from genome assembly GCF_051521515.1 of Lactuca serriola. Classification (NCBI taxonomy): domain Eukaryota; kingdom Viridiplantae; phylum Streptophyta; class Magnoliopsida; order Asterales; family Asteraceae; genus Lactuca; species Lactuca serriola. Next base: position 229,764,631 of record NC_136410.1, on the reverse strand, counting down.
TAACTAACAGTGTTAACATAAGACATCCGTAGATGTACATTTACCTCTGTAGCTAACAGCTGGGTGTAGGAGTAGTTAGTCCCTTAAAGTATACATGTAATGGTATCAACCGTAGAGATTCGTAGATGTGCATTTACCTCTGTAGCTAAATGAGGGATTAGGAGTGGTTAACCCCTTATAGGATCGACAGATCTAATCTGATAATATCTACACTAATAATATGTAATAGTATCTTATCATATAGTATCTATGTAAAAGTATTTATGTAAAGGTATTCATGTAAAAGTACTCATGTAAGTGTATCTATGTAAACGTACTCATGTATCATGTAATGTACTCATGTATCATGTAATGTACTAGTATAGACTCATGAATGAACTTACTCTTGTGTGATTTCCCTATACTTGGAATAGTAAGTGGTGTCTCCTAAGTATACCTATAATAGTTACTAACATATACGTGTATAACCCGAAGTATGCCTTTGCTATCCAAAGGTACTAAACCGACTGAGGAAAACTTTTATGTCTCTATATGTATACATGATATATAACTGATAGTCAAACGACCTTCGGACAGATACCTAATACCCTACCAGATCACATCCCAACGGGGAAAAGGAAATAAAGCGGGGTAGCCTTCCTAAGTCTTTTAAATATTATTTATATAACTATACCTATACAGACATGTAATTGACAATATAAAAGCATATAAGGAGTTTTATAAAAACTTTGAGAAAGATTACTTGACGTCAGTTTATAAAACGGTTTGGAAGTATTTGTTTGACAAAACCAGTTTAAGTATAAAGGAACCTTTGTTTGAAGCACAACTATAACAGGTTCAAAAAGGAAACATACAGTTTGTAAGACACTTTCTAAAAGTGTTTTAACATGTAAAAACGTTTGAGAAAGCTATTTGAAGTACTCTGTTTAGTGAAACGGCTAAAACTGTAGTAAGTCCAATTGTATGTTAGTTGTAAATCACATGTGATTGATTTTATAACCCAAAATGTAACAGCCGGGTTTCCAGGTATATTATTTTATTTATTTATTTTCAATTATGAGAAGGAATTCGGCGAGTTGATGCGTAGACTCGCCGAGTAGGGTCGTGATTGTTTATCCGGATTCACTTTGGACTTGGCGAGTCCATGAGTGATTCGGCGAGTCCACGCTGTTTAATGAAACCCTAAATCTCCCGGGTTTGGAGCCTATTTCAGGGCACTTATAGCCTCTCATTGCGGCTACCAATCCCTTGAGAGAACCCTGAGTGAGCCAAATAGTTGTGAGGAAGAAGAAGTCACTTTTGATCCTTGTACCTTTGATTTGGCAAGAAGGAGGTGCACAAGAGCAAAGGGGAGGTGTGATTCTAGCAGTTCAAAGATTCATAGTGTCTATTTTGAGGTAATAGTTCGAACCTCCTGCAGTTTTGGTGTTGATCATTAGAGTTAGGGTTTTCTAACCCCTTTGGAGAGTGATTATGTGGAGCAAATGGTCCCTCTTCGAGTTTGTGCCTTGGATCTGGACTCAAAGAGGTCCAGAGACCTTAACCCTTGGAGCTTTATGAATCAGTTTGGGGTTAGTGGACTTAGGTTGCCATTTTTGGGACTAAATCTCCTTTTGATGCCTTGTTGTTATTATACAAGCATCAAGTTTGGATCTTTACGTGACATTCATTCTTGGGAAGGACAGATCTTTGATTTAGGGAAACAGATCTGACCTCAGGAGGCTAGTAGAGTTTGTGCATGGCATGAACTCGCCGAGTTGTTCCTGAGACTCGGCGAGTAGGGTTAGGGTTTCACGTAAATTGCTCAGTGAGTAGGCTTGCTGAGTTGGGGGATGACTCAGTGAGTCAGGAGGGAGTTAGAGGACTAGAGTTCAAGGTGGTACTCACCGAGTTGTTCTTGAGACTCGGCGAGTTGAGTCGTGGTGGCCCCGCGATTCATGCCTAGTATGACTTGTCAAGCATAGGGAGGGACTCGGCGTGCCAAGCGGGACAAAGTGTTAGAGAACATGTGTGAACTCGCCGAGTCACCAGGGTGCACTCGGCGAGTAGGATCAAAGTGTGACCGTTGAGTTTTAGGGTTTGGTCAATGGAGTACTTGTGTCGGGAGGGGGGGGGGGTAAAATAGTGTTTTACCCTCCTGAGGGTGCCAATGGCAGGACGAGTCTAGTTTCGAGAGTTATGTTTGTAAGAGTATTTACTTTATGTGAATACGCGGAGACTAGGCAATATTTCTAACGAGTCAGAGATTTACCGAGACGCCTAAGGTGAGTCTTCTCACTATACTTTACCTAGTGTGGTAATAGAGTTATGTGATAGAGTATTTTAGAGTTATACACCAGTGTAATTGCATGTTATTTATGTGATATGATTTATTGTGATATGTGATATGCATGATTTAGAGTTACAGAGTTAGGACCTTCGGGTCCACAGAGTTAGGACTTTAGGGTCCACAGAGTTAGGGTCAGAGGGCCCATAGAGAGTTGGGGCTGGAGGTCCCCACTGAGACACCTAGACCTAAGGGTCAACAGAGTTACAGCCTCGAATGGCTATTATGTGTTAGAGTGGTATTTTGGGGAGCTCACTAAGCATTTATGCTTACACTGTTATGTGTTATGTGTTTCAGTTACCAGTGATGATCGCGGGAAGGCACCAGCATGATTCGTACACATGCATACCAGAGTTTATATACATATACATATATATATATATATATATATATTGATCTTGGGTTTTGTATTGATACAATGTTTTGTTTATGATTTCAAATGATATTTTATGGGTTACAAAAGTGAAAAATTGTTCAACTTTTTACGGTGTTACAAGTTGGTATCAGAGCCTTGGTTTGAGGGATTCGGATATAGCTTCGGGCATATCTGAACTCAAACTGTGGATTTGAGGAAAATTTTAATAATAAAAATAATATTTTTGAAAAAGAGTAAAAAGAGACTTGAAACAAACAGAGCAGAGCCGTGTGTACGATCCGCCAGCGCCCGAACGGTGATTTCCCAAAATACCCTCATAATAAGTGACTATCAGATATGTTATGTATGCTATATGTTGAGTTACGATATGCATGCTAGAGTAGACTAGGTATTCTTATTAGGACTAGAGTGGCCTGATATATGATGCCTTAGTCTAGGGGTTTCGCTGCTAGAGATGCTTAAGAGTGATTTAGATAGCAGCGAGGTGCTTATGAGAGTTTTGTTAGTGAGTAGCACATGATAAAGAGAGTATAGTACTTGGGATTTGAGGCTCAAGGATGAGGACTTGGGATGAATGCCAACGTGGTATGGACAGTAGTATTGGGCCCGTGCTACTGAAGATACCGGGTTGGTACGCAGTCCAAGTAAGAATCCTTTGGGCACCAATGAACGAGTAGGGTGGAGTTATCGAGTGTGTTTATACTCGAAAAGGGTCTCTAATATTCTTATGTTGTATTTCAGAAGGAGACCATGGTTGGGACACACCACACACTAGTGATTGGTAGTTCGGGTGATGAGGAGATCCGTAGGATCTTCCAGGAGGAGGTGGTTGCAGCCATCAAGGTAGAGATACCAGAGATGTTCAGGTCTATCAAGACCACTCTGATGGAGACATTTGATGAGAGATACGCTGCTCTTTCTGAGGCTGCTGTTGTTGCGGCCACTTAAGCTATAGCTGCGACTAGGCCGCAAGGTGGTGATCCGTTATTGTTCCGAGAGTTCAGCAACACAAAACCATCGGAGTTTGACAGGACCCAGGACCCGATCGCGGCGATGAGATGGATTTCAGACATAAAGGGGCGTTTCTTTACTTGCTCATCTCTAGAGCATGTGAGAGTCCGGTTCGCGCTGAACCAGCTTCGCTTGGGAGTGAAGGACTGGTGGAAGTTTGTGATTCCGCACTTTATGCCTGCTGAGCTTGCTTTGGTGACCTGGTAGAGGTTCACCGCTATTTTTCGGGATGAGTACATTCCCCACGTGGAGAGGGAGCGTTTGGCCCAGGATTTTCTGACCCTCAAGTAGGGTACTAAGTCTATTACGGTGATTATGAGGATGTTTCATTAGCGGGCGATGTTCTGCCCAGAGCACGTGTCCTCCAAGTAGGCACGCATGAGCCGATATTTGAGCATTCTAAGGAGGGATATACGTAATTTCGTGGCGAACTCGACGTACCGTACATTTTCCGAGCTTCAGGCAAACGCCCGAAAGAGGGAGATAGAGTTGGAGACCCAAGCCAAGGAGGAGGCTGAGTCTCAGGGAAAGGACCGGCGGCCGGCTCAGTCTCAGCCGGCAGCCAAGCGGGTCAAACCCGTTGATTCGAGATCTGGGAACCAGAAGGGCCGCACTCATGGAAAGTGTGGCAAGAGCCACGAGGGGATTTGCAAAGCAGAGTCTTGCTACAATTGTTGCAAGGAGGGGCACATGGACAAGGATTGCCCCAAGGGTTTTTCAGTCTATTTTCATTGCAATCACACTGGACACGGAAGGCAGAGTGGCCACAGTTGTGGGGGGGGGGGGGTAAAATAGTCTTTTACCCTCCTGAGGGTGCCAATGGCAGGACGAGTCTAGTTTCGAGAGTTATATTTGTAAGAGTATTTACTTTATGTGAATAGGCGGAGACTAGGAAATATGTCTACCGAGTCAGAGATTTACCGAGACGCCTGAGGTGAGTCTTCTCACTATACTTTACCTAGTGTGGTAACAGAGTTATGTGATAGAGTATTTTAGAGTGATACGCCAATGTAATTGCATGTTATTTATGTGCTATGATTTATTGTGATATGTGTTATGCATGATTCAGAGTTACAGAGTTAGGACCTTCGGGTCCAGAGAGTTAGGACTTTAGGGTCCACAGAGTTAGGGCCAGAAGGCCCATAGAGAGTTGGGGCTGGAGGGCCCCACTGAGACACCTAGACCTGAGGGTCAACAGAGTTACAGCCTCGAGTGGCTATTATGTGTTACAGTGGTATTTCGGGGAACTCACTAAGCATTTATGCTTACAGTCCTATGTGTTATGTGTTTCAGGTACCAGTGATGATCGCGGGAAGGCGCCGGCATGATTTGTACACTTGCATACCAGAGTTATATATATATATATATATATATATATATATATATATATATATATATATATATATATATATATATGTATGTATATATATATATATATATATATATATATATATTGATCTTGGGTTTCGTATTGATACAATGTTGAACAATGTTTTGTTTGTGATTTCAAATGATATTTTATGGGTTACAAAAGTGAACAATTGTTCAAATTTTTACGTTATTACAAAAAATATAACAAAGATTTATGTCTTTCACACGGGGATAACCCTGTTTTTACTTGTATTCTCCCCCTTTAAAAGTGTATAAAAAGCATTTATAAAGCATTTGAAAGTATAGATTAAAGGGGTATGAACTCACTTGATTGATTGAAGAAAGCGAGACGAAAACCGAGCAGAACTTCTACTCAAGAAAGCGGATTTCATGGGTTTCTCGGCAATCTCGAGAGCGTAAAACTTCCTTCCGAACTTGGATATGAAAACCGGGACTTTGGGATTACTCCGAGGGTTGAAACGCAGAGCTTCGGCACGAGATAGGGAAGAATTGAGCAAAAATGGCCGGCATCCTCGCATTCTATTTATAGTGGCTAGAGGTCCTCGGTACGTTGGGCATACGAGAGTACGCGGGGCGTACTCATTTGTCACGCATGACAACATCCTCGGTCGAAGCATCGGAGCGACGTGCACGAATTGAGGCCGAGCATCCGAGTACGCGGTGCGTACGAGGGTACGCTGGGCATAACCTGGATTGGTCTGATGACTCCTCCTTCAGATAATACCGAATTTTAATTAAATTTATATATTTTAATTATTTAGTAAACTTCAAAAATTCATATCTTCCTCATACAAACTCTGTTTTCGACGTTCTTTATATCCACACATAGGTGAGACTACGATCTACAACTTTTGTTTAGACTCCGTCGGCTAATTTTGAATTTATTTTTAATATTATATTTTTAATAAGTCGGGATATGAAAAGTCCGTTAAAGTTCAATAACTTCTTCATCCGACATCCGTTTTTGTCAGACTTTTTACTGTTGTGCTAGTATTCTTGAGACCTTCGATTCTCTTTTAGTTTGTCTCGGCTCAAAGTCTCTCGATCTCTATTTCAACTTTTTAGCTATCTACTGCTATGTCTGAAACTTCGAAAAATCATAACTTCCTCATATGAAGTCAGAGTTGGACGTTCTTTTTATGTACGTTTACGGTTTAATGATATCTAAAACTTTCATTTAGATACCTAAGGATAAAAACTATTGTATTAAAACTTCGCGTTTTACGTCTATCAGTGTGGCCGGTTTTGCCGAGAATCTTCTATTGGTCATAACTTCTTCGTTATAACTCCGATTTTAGGGTTCTTCATATGTACGAAAACCTTGATACAATTCCTACTACCTTATTTAACCTAAATAAGATTTTAGGAAAGTTAAATTTTGACCTAAATTTGACTTGCGTTCCATCATATTGCTTCGAAATATCGGGTTGTCACATCATCCCCCCGTTCGAGGGAATTTCGTCCCGAAATTAGACTCTCAGCAAGACTTGATAATTATGTTGCTGACAGAAGTTTCCTTTGATCCTCGCATTCCCAAGTGAACTCAAGTCCTCGCCTATAATTCCAGCGAACCTTTCACTATCGGGATACGACTTTGCTTCTTTCGTTTGACTTCACTGGCATGACAACTCTTCTTGGTAGAATGTATGTTGAATGCTTTTCACTTCCTTGCTCGTAGTGACGATGTGTGCAAGGAATGTGTGATATTCCTTTCGTAAGCGCTTTTGAGCTTGAATACACGAACTGATGCGAAGGTTCGTACTTGATTTGTCTCCGCAAATAACAAGAGGTTCGTTGATAGGGAGGTTAAGATGAACTGCTTTCCCAAAGCGTTTGATATCGGCTTGATGTAGACTCAACCAATTCATACTGATTAAGACGTCAAAACCTTGTGGTTGATTAGATTTCATGAAGATCTAAACACAAAGTATGATTACTCCTGAATTAAGGAAAAATAGTAGATATTTCTATGTTTATTCTCACGGAATCAAGATCACTCACAGTCTTGGGTTGTCTCCGTCCTGAGGTTCATAGTATAACTTATACGTGGTTCATTAATCAAAGTTTCGGTTATACGAGTCGTATATAATTAAGATTGAAAAGGTAGTCAAATAAATTATTCTTCTTTAAGCCCAGATCCCAACGTGCAAAAGAAATTAAAGTGGAATCATCAATTCTAAACCTGTAGAACCTTGATTATATACCACCTCTATGTATACATTCTTCATCGATAGATCAACCGTATGGGTCTTTGGATTGAAATTGATGTACTGTACGAGTGGTACTTCGGGGAGGTTTGCTGAGGTTTCTTTGGAAAGGTTACAAAACATAAGGTACTCTATGCATGAGTACTTCGGAGTTCTGGAATGACGGCTCCGCTTAGAAAGGCTATTTCGGAGAAAGAGATGTGCGCATGAAACTGGTTTTTTGAGGATCGAATTGAGTCAAGTTGTATGATGATATCGGACTTACATGGAAATAAAGGCATTTGATTTGATCATAAGGGTGTTACAAACAAAACACAATAGTGCAACTTTTAATAGAGTTATAGTAATTTAGTTTTACTACAAGACTATTGTTGCGAACAAGGTATACTACAAAAGGAAAGTATAGGCAGCACGAGGGTCCCCTTTACTGATGGGATCTCACAAAAGATAAGACTCGAGTTGCACTAATTTTAAACGTGTTTAATAACATACTTAATACTGACGATTGGAAGTGAACCCCTATTATAGTTGGGTCCTTCATATCCTTTTTCCATTCTGAGGTCAAACTCCTCCTATTCCACTATCATTCTTCTCTGTTGGGCAGTCCCTCTTGAAGTGTCCCATCACGCCACATAGATGGCATTTCCGGGAAATTTCGACATTGGTGGTTGAAGTAATGTGTTGGATCTGAGTCCTGCAAAAGCAGGTAGTGTGTCCATTCTAGTTGCAGGTCTTGCAGTGTAACAAACGACAACTACCTAGGTGATGGAAGCTGCACTTATTGCAGTTTGGTAGGTTTCCAGCATACTGTCTGGCTGGGTTAGGGGCAATTAGGATACCAGAAGGGATAGTAGTAGGAGGTACAGATGTCGTGGCTACGAAGGCTACCACCGTTTGTTGTCTTTTGCTCGCCCCTTTGGGTGATTTGCCTTTAGCTTTAGCCCAGAAGTTTCGTTTGCTATTGTTGGGCTTGGGATTCGGGGTGTCGTGGTAGTTTGTTGCTCATTGAGGGGTTTGATTATTACTTGGATTGGAATTATTGTTAACAATCCTGCTAACATTCGCATTGTTAGCGTTAAGATGGGTCAGAACAGCTGACATGGCAGCCGAGACTGCAGCTTGAAAGGTAGCTGCATCAATCTGAAGAGTTGGTGTTTGTTTGATGGTTTGGTCGTTTTTCTTCGGCGACATGCTTCTTTTAGATGGAAAGAAAAATGAATATTCGAGTGAGTATGGTTGAACCTGGATGTACTTCGATCGCTTAAGTAAAGAGTAGAAGCATGTTCTTGAAGGTTTGACCTACATCCCTATGATGTAGTCCTAGTACAGATTAGAAGTATGTTTATGATGGTTTGACCTACATCCCTATGATGCAATCCTAGTTAAGAGTAGAAGTATGCTTGTAGAATGGTCTTAAGACATTTGTCGTTCAAGACGAGATATTATAGGTTGGTGGATAATATGATCCAACCTTTAAAAGACTCTTGAAAATGATTCCGGAGTTAAATTACCATAGTCCAATAACTTGACTAGATGGGGTTTCAGATAGACTCCAACGATAGTATAATGAAGGTATTTACGGAAGTTAGCCGACTATCCATATAATTTATGTTTAAGAGGTAATAGGTTCGGGAAAAGTAACTTTGTAGAAGGTCTTACATCATATTCGGAATAGAAAAGTCTTTGACAGCATAAAGTCCTAACTACAAGTACTTACAGTACAAGATAGTCACATAGAAAGTAATACACATAACATAGACAGGAACACGGTTCTTTAAAACAAAGAAGGAAGTAAGGTATCTCCTACTGGTGACGGTCACCCCTATGGTGAACCCTTAGTTCGGTTAGTTGACGTTCCATATCAAGCAGGTATATCTTGTATAACCCTTTGGCGTACTTGGAGTTGTATGACTTCGGCTCGGGTTTCAGCTAGTGTTCATAGCAGGGTTTCATTTTTTCTCTCAGATCTCTCACTCGTGATCAAGGCGATTGGTGCGAATGGTATGCACTCTTACATTGGTATTAACCTCTTCGATACGTTGAAAAGTCGTCCTGGTCTGAATTTCATTTCGAGTAACTCTACGGATTAGGATTTGTAGAACTCTGTCTTCCGAGCTCCCTTTCTTTATGTTGTAGAAGCTTCGGTCTCCTTTAAACGACATAGGTTGATCTTGCACTTCGCTCCATGTTTCCAAGCATTCTACCCAAGGAGGCGTCGGGCCATGAAGAGTTGGACGAGGGTTAGGGTTTGAATTGGGAGCTACCGGGGGTAGGTTCTCATCCTCGAGTTTGGAGTTATCATCATCCGAAAGGTCTTTATCATGGTGATCATTCAAAACGGATTTGATGATCATTCTCTAGTTCTTCTCTGAACCATCCAGCATTGCCTTGGTTCGAGAAGTACGGGTTACCGTGGGGATGGAGTCCAGCCATGTTATCTATGCGAGGATTGGGGTAAGAAAATAATTATTAGATAATCTTCATTAGTTACATCACTATTTGTAAAGTACATACCAGTTATATGTAATCAAAACAGGATTGGCCTTCGAATAAGTGACCTTAACTCCAAATTCACAAGGAATAGGGGTAAAGCAAAAATTTCACCGATTCTAAGTCTGTGACATCCTAGTTACATATAACCTTAGTGTATCCACTTAGCAACCATCAACTTAGTAATGAAGATCCTTTTCTATTTCTCAAGTAAGTAATTATAGTAACACAAAATACTCTTATAGTATTTTAGACATAGGTTTTGTTATAATCTTCTCATTGTGGTAGTATTGGTAAGTTTTTAGACTTGTTGACACGTCACAACCATTCTTAGGCATGTGCTAATCACTCCTCGGACCAGCATAGTTGATCAGACTATGCCATTCCTAGGACTAACCATACATCCCCGAGCTTACATGTAATATTCAACAATCGTAATACTTTTGTTCTTGTCATTGTGACACGGATTTTAGTATGAATGCAGGCACGTATACTCAATCAAGTATTTTATTATTTAAAAGCATAAACTCTTGGTCAGATTATTTTTAATCCCATTGTATTTATAGTTAGTATATATTTTATGGGTTGATATACTTAATTCGCTATAAACAATGCTCTGATACCAATCTGTCACACCCCAAAACCGAGAACGACGGAAACGTTCTGGGGCGGAGGACGTCATTTAATGTATCACAACAATGCAAAGTAGTAAACAAGAAACAACATCATCCATTGCGTTAATAGTATAATTGTAATTACAAGTGTGTTCTTTCATAATATACAATAATAAATGAACAATCAGAAAAAAAAAAGACGAGTCTGGACTGCTCCGTCTTCACAAAGCCTGGTCGTCGTACCTGTCTATTTGTGACCTGAGAATACAAGTTATTTTGAAAGCGAGTATCAACAATAAAGCTGGTGAATTCATAAGTATTACTGTGTCTTGATTTGTAAAACTTGTAATGAAAGTCTTGACATTGTTTTGAAAGAAAGTTCGTATAAGTATGTAAAGGTTTGTAAGTAATGGAAAGCGTTTGAATAAACGTAGAAATCCCTATGATCCCTATAAAAGAAGTCTTCTACCAAGACCCTACTATTTTTTTTAAGGTAAGCATCTCTGTAAATGTGATGGTTTTTCCGTGTTTTAAACTATTAGTATAAAACTATAGTATACCTCATCGTTTATGTGTATGAGTCACATTATAAAGGTAATAAGGAAATTAGTTATCGATATCAAATACATCCTACCTCGTCGATCATGTGAATGTGTCACAATGCAAAGGAAGAAATAATATAATGACCTAAGTATTATCCTTTTGTACTAGGATAACTAACAGTGTTAACTTAAGACATCCGTAGATGTACATTTACCTCTGTAGCTAACAGCTGGGTGTAGGAATAGTATAGACTCATGAATGAACTCATGTATCATGTAATGTACTAGTATAGACTCATGAATGAAGTGACTCCTGTGTGATTTCCCTATACTAGGAATAGTAAGTGGTATGTTCTAACTATACCTATAATAGTTACTAACATATACGTGTATAACCTAAAGTATGCCTTTGCTACCCAAAGGTACTGAACCGACCGAGGAAAACTTTTATGTCTCTATATGTATACATGATATATAACTGATAGTTAAATGACCTTGATAGCCGATACCCTACTAGACCACATCCCAACAGGGAAAAGGAAATAAAGCGGGTTAGCCTTCCTAAGTCTTTGAAACATTATTTATAAAACTATACCTATACAGGCATGCAATTGACAATATAAAAGCATACAAGTAGTTTTATAAAACCTTTGAAAAAGATTAATACCTAAGAAAAGTTCGACTTGATGTCAGTTTAAAAAACGGTTTGGAAGTATTTGTTTAACAAAAACAATTTAAGTATAAAGGAACCTTTGTTTGATACACAACTATAACAGAATCAAAAAGGAAACATAGAGTTTGTAAGACACTTTCTAAAAGTGTTTTAACATGTAAAAACATTTGAGAAAGCTATTTGAAGTACTCTGTTTGGTGAAACGGCTAAAAGTGTAGTAAGTCCAATTGTATGTTACTTATAAATCACATGCGATTGATTTTATAACCAAAAAGTATAATAAAGATTTATGTCTTTCACACGGGAATAACCGTGTGTTTACTTGTATTCTCCCCCTTTAAATGTGTATAAAAAGCATTTATAAAGCATTTGAAAGTGTGGATTAAAGGGGTATGAACTCACTTGATTGATTGAAGAAAGCGAGACGAAAACCGAGCAGAACTTCTACACGAGAAAGCGGATTTCTCGGGTTTCTCAAGAATCTCGGGAGCATAAAACTTCCTTCCGAACTTGGATATGAAACCGGCACTTTGGGATGACTCTGAGGGTTGAAACGCAGAGCTTCAGTGTGAGAAAGGGAAGAATTGAGCAAAAATGGCTGGCATTCTTGCATTCTATTTATAGTGGCTGGAGGTCCTCGGTATGCTCAGCGTATGAGAGTACACGGGGCGTACTCATTCGTCACGCATGACCGCATCCTCGGTCGAAGCATCGGAGCAACGTGGACAAATTGAGGCCGAGCATCCGAGTATTCGGGGCGTACGAGGGTACGCTGGGTGTAACCTGGATTGGTCCAATGACTCCGCCTTCGGATAATACCAGATTTTCATTAAATTTATGTTTTAATTATTTAGTCAACTTCAGAAATTCATATCTTCCTCATACGAACTCCATTTTCGACGTTCTTTATATCCACGCGTAGGTGAGACTAAGATCTACAACTTTTGGTTAGACTCCATCAGCTAAGTTTGAATTTATTTTTTAATATTATATTTTTAATAGGTCGGGATAGGAAAATTCCGTTAAAGTTCCATAACTTCTTCATCCAACGTCCGTTTTCGTCAGACTTGTTACCGTTGCGCCAATATTGTTGAGACATTTGATTCTCATTTAGTTTGTGTCGGCTAAAAGTCTCTCGATCTCTAATTCGAGTTTTTAGCTGTCTACTACTATGTCTGAAACTTCGAAAAATCATAACTTCATCATATGAAGTCAGAGTTGGACGTTCTTTTTATGTACGTTTACGGTTTAATGATATATAAAACTTTCATTTAGATACCTAAGGATAAAAACTATTGTATTAAAACTTCGCGTTTTACGTCTATCAGTGTGGCCGGTTTTGCCGAGAATCTTCTATTGGTCATAACTTCTTCGTTATAACTCCGATTTTAGGGTTCTTCATATGTACGAAAACCTTGATACAATTCCTACTACCTTATTTAATCTTCTCATTGTGGTAGTGTTGGTAAGTTTTTAGACTTGTTGATACATCACAACCAATCTTGGGCATATGCTAATCACTCCTCGGACCAGCATAGTTGATCAGACTATGCCATTCCTAGGACTAACCATACATCCCCGAGCTTACATGTAATATTCAACAATCGTAATACTTTTGTTCTTGTCATTGTGACACGGATTTTAGTATGAATGCAGGCACGTATACTCAATCAAGTATTTTATTATTTAAAAGCATAAACTCTTGGTCAGATTATTTTTAATCCCATTGTATTTATAGTTAGTATATCTTTTATGGGTTGATATACTTAATTCGCTATAAACAATGCTCTGATACCAATCTGTCACTCCCCAAAACCGAGAGCGACAGAAACGTTCTGGGGCGGAGGACGTCATTTAATGTATCACAACAATGCAAAGTAGTAAACAAGAAACAACATCATCCATTGCATTAATAGTATAATTGTAATTACAAGTGTGTTCTTTCATAATATACAACAATAAATGAACAATCAGAAAAAAAAAAGACGAGTCTGGACTGCTCCGTCTTCACAAAGTCTGGTCGTCGTACCTGTCTATTTGTGACCTGAGAATACAAGTTATTTTGAAAGCGAGTATCAACAATAAAGCTGGTGAATTCATAAGTATTACTGTGTCTTGATTTGTAAAACTTGTAATGAAAGTCTTGACATTGTTTTGAAAGAAAGTTCGTATAAGTATGTAAAGGTTTGTAAGTAATGGAAAGCGTTTGAATAAACGTAGAAATCCCTATGATCCCTATAAAAGAAGTCTTCTACCAAGACCCTAGTATTTTTTTTTAAGGTAAGCATCTCTGTAAATGTGATGGTTTTTCCGTAAGCAGCTATCAAGAAAGGTCATGTCATAAATGAAGATGACACATATATTTGCGTATCATAACTTTTATTTTTTTTAAAAAAAGTTATTTGTAGATTTACGTAAATTTACTAATTTTCAAATTACATGACACATTTAATGTCTCATAATATAAAATAAAATCTCATATATAAAAAATAAAATAAATTCCACAAATTATTATATCATATAAATGATCATTCAAATGTTAAACAAAAGTAATACATTGCTAACATGAGTTATGCATTCCTATAAAACTAACAACCCACAGTGACCTTAATCTAGATCGAGGTCGACTTGGATCGATGGCGACGATTGAACTGGAAGAAATATATAGATCAAATTGCTTAACAAGTGATAAGTAAACAAATCCATTAGGATTTAAATCAATTTTACTTACTTTGATCTTAAAACTTTGGGAACTAGAAGACCAAATTGCTTAACAAAATCAGCAAAAGCCTTGTTGGTATGGTACCCTGTACAGCTTATACGAATTGCTTCTAGAACCTCCTTCATGAAGAGTAAACAAAAGAAACTTCAAATATGATTCAGGAATCTTTATAAAAGTTCGAACATCATTATATGCAGTCTACTCACCCCACAACATAATTGATGGATGATGTTGACATTATCAAAGAGTAACATACCATTTCATTTTGAAGATTCCCAGAGATCCCATATCTCTAATATTGATGCCATCTCTCTAGCACCTGAGTCAAGGGGCATGTTAACTCTCCCCTGAAAATTAAAAAATATATATCAAAACTTTTAATACTCTTCACTCTAAATAATGTTAAATTGTTACCTTGTTTGATCTTTTGGATTGATTGCTTTCATGGGTGTGTCCAACAGCATCTGAAATAACCTCTTCGGTGTATGAGAAAGTGAAGAATTGTCCATGTCATCTGACATACCAGATGAAGCTCTTGAATAGTAAACTTTACCACTCATATCCAAAAAACTTCTCAGGTCCATAAATATTACCTGATATGAATTGACTGCTACTTTGAGGCTCGAAGGTTTGAATCTTCTGGTGCAAGTAACTTAAACAATGCCAAAGATTCCTCAAATTTTCCGGATGCTGTCAACTGTACAATATGCATTTTGATACAAGATTTAGGCACTGGTAAAATTACATAAATGGCCATTGCTCTTGTAAAATAATTGTAGCATAAGGCTTCTAAATAAGACGAGGCTCATTACTAATGTGCTCAATAAGGCGAGGCTCTAAATTCCTTAACTTCTCTAGAAGTTCACCATCAGGACCACATAGTGCATCCATGTTGTAATCATAGTTAAAAAAAAAGTTAATATGAACAAAAGTTACAGAACCATGTTTGATTTAATTTTTTTTATTGAAAACAAGAGTTAATATGAACAATAAGGTGAGGCTCTATTATACGAAATGAACCATTAGGTGATGGGTTTTAGCCATAAGAACTTTCCTATGTGCGCATGCAAAACCCTAATGCTCGGATCTAGGCTTTCTAATTAAACATGCTTTGAATCCAAGACTTCTAATGACTAATTAGGTTAAATAACAACATTGAAATAGATCTAGAATCATACCTTTGGATTCCTTGTTGATCTTGTTGTCTTGGAGCTTCTAGAGTCACAAATGTAACTCCTCTAATGGCTTAGAAACACCAAAAGCAAGTAAGATGATTTAGGAGAGAGGAGAGGGGAGGAATTCGGCCAGAGTATCTCTACTTTAGATGGTGTATCGAATTCCCTCACCCCTAGGGTCTATTTATACTTGTAGACTCCTTAAGGATTACAGCTTTAACCCTAATTGGATAACTTAGACTTTAAGTTGATCCATATCCTATCCTTGATAACCCTATGGACGATTTTGGCTTATCCAAGCCCTAGAAATCGTCCATCCTATCTAGGATAAGGATTTATAGTCTAAAGTGTAACTATCAAACAATTGACAGTTTATACCCTCTTATTTAATTAATCTCTTTAAGTCACCAAATTAATTCCAATTAATCTATGACTTATATTAATCAAATAACCATATATTATTCCTTATAATATTTACTCTCACTTAACAAATCATCCATCAAGTTGCTATGGTGAAGGCAACCCAAAAGGACCATGCACAACCGGATCAAATACTTGCCTAATATAGTTGCTGCCTTAGACACTATTCCAACATTAGGGTTAGTTGAATAGCTTCCTTTAGGGACTCCCCATAACACAGGATTATAACTTTTTATTGAAAAAAAAAGAGTAAATTTATAATTTTTAGAACAAATCAAATTTTAGAATCAAGAATTAAAGAGCATGAATTAGAATTACCCCCAGTTGTATCCATCCTCATTTTGGATGGCTGTTATGTACTCCTGTTGCTCAGGTGAATCTGATGGCAAAGATTTGAGCATCTCCATATCTAATATTTTTCATTGCAATCCAAATCATAAAATCATACACTGTAAAATCTGAATAATAAGAAAGAAGGAAATGAAGAATTTTTCTTACCTACAGACAACATCTGATAATTTTTTCAAATGAAGTACACTAGGCGAGTCCTTCAACACAATAACATATAAACTTTATAGCATTTTAAATGTTTAATAAAAAACGATCACATATTTTTGTATTTTGAACATGGGTATGAATTAAAAAACCTACCTGAGAAGTGAAGGCAAGATAACCTCCTTGAATTTTTGGATCTACTGTAGAGTTGATAATTAAAGTAAGTTATACTTGAGTAGGTATGAAGGACAACGTGACATGTTGTACAATCAAACAATCAACCTAGATCAAGTTGCATTCGCTTCAGAAGGTATTAAAGATGCTCAGCAAACAGTATATGCCACAATTATCAAGCATTTCCTACAAACGGGATCAAACAAAGAGTTGAAAGGAATGATGAAAACTGTGAAGATACAAGACATTGATGTTAGTATAAATATTATGAATATCTTTCTTTTGATACTTTGTAATTACAGATCATTTAATCTTGTTTTTATGTTTAGAACTTGCAAGATGAAATGATGGACATGATGGATATAAGCAGTGAGATACAAGAATCTCTTGGTAGAAGTTTAGTGTGCCAGATGATATTGATGAAGATGATCTCATGGGTGGTAAGCACAAATTCATTATTATTATTTTTCTTTTTTTAAATGTTAACTTCACTTCATGGAAATGTTTAAGAACTTGATGCTTTGGAGGCAGACATGGGTCAAGAAACTAAAGGTGAAGGGGTACCTTCATATATTCAACCTGATAATGAACCCGATCTGGATGCAGAACTTAATATGCCTTTAGCTCCAAGTGGACATGCAGTGCCAGTGAAACCATTAATCAGATGACCTCATTACAAGAATATAGAGTAAAATCACAACAAATTTCAAGAATTTCAGATACCCAAATTGCTAACATTGAGAACTCTTATGTTTCACATATGCAATCTAACATCATAAATGAAAAACAAGAAGTGCATTTAGATACTTCAAGAACAGATAGAAGAGAAGAAAAACATGAAAGAATAAATCAGATGACCTCATTACAAGAATCTAGATTGAAATCACAACAAAATTCAAGAATTTCAGATACCCAAATTGCTAAAACAGTGAACTCTTCTGTTTCTCATACATCTAGCATTAGAAATGAAAAAAAAAAGAATTGGGTATATGATTTTTAACACTATTGATTCAAAAAAGTTTTACCTAGTCGAGCAGCATGCTTAAGCATCATCTGTGGTAATATTCCTTTCTGCAAGGTTAGCTTCCGAATTTAACATCATTAATTAGTTAATTAATTAAAGGGTATTTTGGGAAAATCATAAAAAGATAACTTTTTTGGTTTTGTGTTAATAGGTTATGTGTGATCCTGGCGGAATGAGTAGAGGTTCTGGTTTTAAATACTAGGAATAGGAATATCTTTTACAGGTTCTTGATCCTTGGGTAAAGGGGTTTTAGGAGGGAGACCTCGTCTTTTTATAGGTGTGTCTTTTACAGGTTCAGTGAATGCAATAATTGCATCAGGATCTGGTCCCACTTCAAATTCTTCACGATTGTCTATTTCTGCCCTTAGTTCTGTAGAATCCAGGGCACCATAACATAAGATCTGCAAAATGATTAGCTTCCTACCTACAGAAAGGGTATAATAGTCCTTTTCCAAGACATTCACAGAATTATCGTCAACGGTGCGGATTTTAACCATACTAAGTTGTGGATTATTAATGAGGACTTAGCTCTGCAGTATCAGCTTAGCTCTGCCGTATCAACTTCATTGTCTTCTGCTTTCTTAATCAATGAGAACTTCAAATAGATAATCAAAGTCAACATCAATTATCTAAGATTTGGTCAACTATTAAACCAATAGATCAATTAAAACCCTAAACTAAATATACCTCACGTTCAGGGAACCTTGGCATTTCTGCTAATATATCCATGAGGGCTGCACCTTTCCTACTCAATTCAAAATACTCCACAGCCATTCTCATTTTTCTGTAGCATTAATCACTATTTGGTATTAAAATTTTTGGGATTTGACCATGATCAGAAAAGTCGATCTTGTTAAGCCTAACACAACATACAACTTGCTCGGGTAGTTCTTCAGGATGTCATGCCTAAAAATTGAGAATCCAATCAAATACATATATTCAGTTTATGAATCACAACACAAAATCCAATTCCATATTCAAAAACCAGAAACCCAATTTACCTGAATCGTTAAACCAATGCCAAGAATCCCATGTTTCAATCGTCCCTGGAATGCATCAAGTGCTTTCCATGAGATGCAGCTGAATCGATGTATATCTAGGTCAATTTTGAAGTAGTTATGTCCGTGCATAAAAAGAATATGCACAATTTCAATTTCGTAATTCCGAATTAAAGATTGAGATTTAAAGATTAACACCCAAGATTTGGAAAGGAATTACGAACCCGATAGAATGTTTGTTGAGGGCGTGAAAGAACCAGTTTATTGTGTATCCACATTTTGAGTGCCCAAAATATCACCGAACCCACCGTATTTAAAGATCTTAGCAGCTTCAACACGTTCCTCTTTTAATCTGCTCAGGAATCACGAATCCAGAGACGCCGCGATTGTGGGGGAAACGATTGATAGATCCGCCGCTTGTTGGACGGTCCATTTTCCGGTCTCTTCCATGCCTGTTTTATCCAACACTTTGTCGACTAGATATTCGTCTCCCTTGTCGTCCTTGATTTCGAAGATGTCTGCGGTGATTTCAATCAAAAAGCTTTGAAGATCCCCCAGATTCCATTCCGAGAACACTTTGTGTAGTTCCTCGTTCAAGAGTTTCCCAATGGATTCAACATGCCATATGCTTCGGAAATTAGCTACATGTCACCATACTCGATTCCGTTGTGGACCATTTTGATGAAATTGTCGGAACCGCCTTCGCCGATGTATGTGACACATGGACCACTGTCGGGTACTTGAGCGGCTACTTTGAGCACATTGTGGAGAAGTGAAGCGGTGGATGTTTGAGAATCAAGAGAGAAGAAAGAAAGAATGCGGGTTTTCAACAGGGACGAGCTAGGGTTTTCAGCCGGTGGAAACAAAGCGGGGTTTTTAATTTTTTGGATTTCATTTCCCCCCATGAGAGATGCAACACGCGTTTCATTAAAATTTATAAAACGACATGGTTAGACGGCGCACATTTTATTTAAGGTGCCCTCCATGCTTTTATTTTTATTTTTATTAGACACTAATTTAAGGGAACGCAAAAATGCGTGCCCTCTATGCTTCATATTTTGGAAAACTAACATCAATTTTTAGGGCACACAAAAATGCCCGTCCTCTATCAGCGCGTGTCATTGATTGCGCGTCGTGAAAGGCTGTTTCTCTAGTAGTGTGTGATTGATTTTATAACCAAAAAGTATAACAAAGATTTATGTCTTTCACACGGGAATAACCGTGTGTTTACTTGTATTCTCCCCCTTTAAATGTGTATAAAAAGAATTTATAAAGCATTTGAAAGTGTGGATTAAAGGGGTATGAACTCACTTGATTGACTGAAGAAAGCGACACGAAAACCGAGCAGAACTTCTACTTGAGAAAGCGGATTTCTCGGGTTTCTCGGGAATCTCGGGAGCATAAAACTTCCTTCCGAACTTGGACATGAAAACCAGCACTTTGGGATGACTCCGAGGGTTGAAATGCAGAGCTTCAGCGCGAGAAAGGGAAGAATTGAACAAAAATGGCTGGCATCCTTGCATTCTATTTATAGTGGTTGGAGGTCCTCGGTATGCTCAGCATACAAGAGTACACGGGGCGTACTCATTCGTCACGCATGACCGCATCCTCGGTCGAAGCATCGGAGCAACGTGGACAAATTGAGGCCGAGCATCCGAGTATTCGGGGCGTACGAGGGTACGCTGGGTGTAACCTGGATTGGTCCGATGACTCCGCCTTCGGATAATACCAGATTTTAATTAAATTTATATTTTAATTATTTAGTCAACTTCAAAAATTCATATCTTCCTCATACGAACTCCATTTTCAACGTTCTTTATATCCACGCGTAGGTGAGACTAAGATCTACAACTTTTGTTTAGACTCCATCAGCTAAGTTTGAATTTATTTTTTAATATTATATTTTTAATAGGTCGAGATAGGAAAATTCCGTTAAAGTTCCATAACTTCTTCATCCGATGTCAGTTTTCGTCAGACTTGTTACCGTTGAGCCAGTATTGTTGAGACCTTCGATTCTCATTTAGTTTGTGTCGGCTAAAAGTCTCTCGATCTCTAATTCGAGTTTTTAGCTGTCTACTTGCTATGTCTGAAACTTCGAAAAATCATAACTTCCTCATATGAAGTCAGAGTTGGACGTTCTTTTTATGTACGTTTACGGTTTAATTATATCTAAAACTTTCATTTAGATACCTAAGGCTAAAAACTATTGTATTGAAACTTCGCGTTTTACGTCTATCAGTGTGGCCGGTTTTGCCGAGAATTTTCAGTTGGTCATAACTTGTTCGTTATAACTCAGATTTTAGGGTTCTTCATATGTACGAAAACCTTGATACGATTCCTACTACCTTATTTAACCCAAATAAGATTTTAGGAAAGTTAAATTTTGACCTAAATTTGACTTGCGTTCCATCATATTGCCTCGAAATATCGGGTTGTCACAGCATTGATAATGCATAAACGCATCAGTAACTGGATGTTATAAAACACATTGTTGTGTATGATTTGATAAGTGAATGGTAAATGCATATAAGTCAAAGTTTATCTGTTCCTTTTATTTTAAGAGGGTAAAAGCGATATCTGGGCCCCTCGATGATTTGGTTTCACTTACGTGTCGGTCCCGGTCAGGACTAAATTCATGTGTTCAATTAAGTTTTATGTATGACGAATCAGAGATCGAGAAACAAAACTATTGGACAATAAGTATGACTATGTTCCATGTAATTGTCCACACGATATCTAGAACAGAGGACTATATGATCCTTTACCTAAAGGATAGGTTACTGATAAGATAAGAGTTCGACAGCGTCTTTGATAGCTACGATTGCTAATCGGATTGTACTTACATTTGTAGTTACTAAACTTATCCAAGTGGGGGACTGTTGGATTAGTGTCTAAGTTCGTAACTATATTTGGTATTTACTTGACCCGGTTGTGCATGGTCCTTTTGGGTTGCCTTCACTAGAGCAACTTGACAGGGTGATTTATGAAGAGAGAGGTTATTATGGTTCATTAATATATTATATGAATAATATATTAAAGGAGAAATTATATAGTTTAATTAATATTAGACAAAAAAAATAATTAAGAATTAATTATGTGGCTAAAAGACATTGATTAAATAACAGGTCGCTTAAACTATCAAATGTGTGATAGTTGAATATTAGGCTGAGAAGGCTTATGGACTAGGCATGGATGAAATTAGGGATGTGTACATCCTAATTTCAGTGATAAGGGCCCTATTCCAGAAGCTTCCTTGGATTGCTTAATGCCTAAGTTGTCAATTCGGGTTTTGACTGAAACCCGGGGAACATAAGTATAAATAATACCCTAGGGCATCAAATTTCGGCCACTGGAAACCCTAGAAGTCTTCATAGTCGAAATTGTGCCATTCCCTCAGTCTCAATTAGCATCCTCTTGCTTGTGGTGTTTGTAAGCCATTAGAGGAGTGACATTTGTGAGTCTAAGCTCCACGACAAGAAGTTTACTGCCATTGTTGAAGAGGTAATCATCTATATCTATTTTCAAATAGTATTTTCAAAATATGTATGCTAGATCTAGGGTTTATAAGTCTGGGATGAATTGCATGTACAATAAAGAAACCTAGATCAAACCTTTACGGTTTGCATGAGTACATGGGATGTTCTTTTAGCTCAAACCCATCAGAAACGAGAATGAGTTTTGGAGGTTCTCCAGCCTTGATGTCTAAGGTCAGAAGAAAAGATGTTGAGATTGAGTCTGCTGAGAATGAAGTATTAGAGGATGAAGGACTGATTGTGAATTCTGATGACAAAGCAATAACATTCTATTCAAATAATAAAGTGAATTTTTTTTTCAAGAAACCTTTCAATTCGAAGCCTAAAACAAGTGATTCGAAAGTTAGTTCATTGGTGAAGGGAGTGAGAGAAGAGAATAAAATGGAGAAGTAGGAAGTTAGGACCGAGGATGCGAAGATCGAGAAAAAGCTAAAGGGTAACTTAGGGTTCGACTGTCGTTACTGCAATGGTAACCACATGGCGAGTGATTGTATGTTGGGGAAGAGAGATGAGAAGAAGAATAGGATAAAAGATGAAGCCTATTATGTGGAGAGGCTCGAAGAGGTAAGAGCAAAGACAAAAGGGATGTCTTTGGTGGCCAAAGGAAGTTGTGATGAAGGCATGTCTCCCATGATGTCCAAGGTACGTAATCTTCTCAAATCCTTTAATATTCCGTCTAGTTCTTGTGTTTCAATATTATCTGAGTTTGATAGAGATGTTACATATGTTAATAATTTGATTATCTCTGCTAGTAGTGAGACTAAAAGGTCCAAAACATTATTGCTAGAAACTCAAAAGAATTTGGAGTTCAAGAATTCTAGAATAGACAAGTTAGAATTGCAGCTTAGGAATGTTAATGATGATAGAGAATACTTGAGAATAGAGGTTCAAGTTTTGTTAACACAAAGAAATATCTATTGTAATACGACAAAACGAATTTATTCCAAATTAACTGTGTTGCATCATTCTTCAAGCATAAGCAAAGAACAACATAGGTAGCTTTTACCCTTTTTAACTTTCGAAGGGAGAAAATTGATGTGACTTCCTTTGACTGTGAGAAAAAGATTTTTGAGTATGACAAAGTTCCAAATGATAGATATGCATATTGTATTGTCAATATTGATGAATGTATGGATGCAAATGATCTTGTTGATATAGTGAATCAGACCTTGACCAAAAACGAACAAATGAAAACTTTTGAAAAGAACTAAGACTTCGACCTATGACTCACAATTTTTTTTGTTGATATTGAAGATAATTCTGATAATGTTAGTGAAATTGAGGAAAAGGAAGTTGTTGATTGTTCAACATTATCTATCATTAATGTCACTTCACTGTCTAGGGGTAAAGAAATTTGTGATGATCCGTTAGTTATAGTTAACAATGATCTACACTCTACTTTGAAAGTTCATTAGCCTGATCATGTGATTGTTGAGGATAGTTAAACAGATAGTGATGATGATGATGATGATGATGATGATGATGATGAATTTTTAAATGAAACAACTATTTCAAGAGTTTTTGTTGATCAACTATATAAGGATACAGAGAAATTCGAAAAGGTAATGACGGAAAAAGGTCCTCATGATGTCAAACTAAACTTTGTTGTATATCTAAACTTCAAATGCATAGATGATGCTGTTTTCCCAAATCAAATGTCTGTTACTTCAAGGAATGGTGACAAACTCAAACCGGAGATCAACAAACTTGTTAAGACAGATAATAAAAAATTTTGAATTAAGGATTTTTCTCAAACCAGAGCACTGTTGAAAATAGTCTTCATAAAAATTCATCGAATTTTCAAAGACAAAAATCAAAACAGAATTGGGTTGTTAAAACTAAAAAGTCAAGTGGTGACACACAACCTATTGAACCTGTTTCTCATAAACAATCTTGAAATGTTCAAAATTTTAAAGAACAAATTCAAAAGATTTCAAAAGAATGTGATATTTCAAAGACTAAAGCACGAAAGAAGGTTTATTGACAAAATATAGATTCTCGAAAGAAACTATATGTTTTGTTAAAAATCATTTGCGAAAGAAAACACTAAACCCACTCACACTAATTCTCAAACTAAGTCTTTTGCTGAAAACAAAAGCATTCCAAAAACATCTTTGAAACAAAAATATTTTTCAAAAAGAAATGCAAATTTCTCCAAATCACCTCCAAAACTGAATGTTCAAAAACAACGAAATGAAAATTTTAATAAAAATTCTCAATCAAGGAATTATGTCTCAAATCAACAAAATGTGAGATTTTCACAAAATTCTTGTCAAAGAAATCATAATTTTGTTAATAGCCAACAATAAAGGAATATGGTTCCTAATTTTCTAAATAAAAGGTTTTCAAACTATTGAACAAAGGCATTTTCCTCAATTTCAAAATCCGAAACGGTTTACTAATGAACAACATCTTTTTAATCATACAAATGTTGGTTATAAGAAACATTTTCAAAACAGTTATCAATGAAATGTTTTTAATCATACAAATGTTGGATTTTCCCTCAACAAACTTTTTTCCAAATCCTTCTTCAAAACAAACAACTAAAGCTTCGTTTGTCCAAGGAAAATCCAATGTGAAGAATTTTAAATCACTAGCTTGAGGGAAAAGGAAAGCCTTTTCAGTTTGGAAAAATCTCTTAATACAAAATCAAGCACGCTTATGAGAGCTACTTGAATGACTCGTTAAATGGAAGTTCTTCATCAAAGGATTCGAATCCTCTAGTTCGGCAATGTAAGGTTGTTCCTAAAGCAAAGGTTGGTGTTAAATGAACTAACAAGGGAAAAGGTAAAGTTAGTGTTGAACCTAAAATAACAAATGATTTCATTTCAACACCTATAACTAAGTACTTGGACTTATTTAATAGTTTAAAATCCAAAGTTCCTAATTGGATACTAGGTTCTTCATTCCACAATGCTTTTCATACTAATAACCAAGGACCCAAAAATCCTTAGGGACCTAAATTTTTCCAATTATTGCAGTTTTTATGTGACAGGCAATATGATGACAAATGGTACATCGATAGTGGTTGCTGTCGTCACATGATAGTAAGGAAGGTAAAGTTGTGGCATCTTCGAAGCTTGGTGAAGAAATGAGAAAAATTCAGTAAACCAAGACTAGAGTAGTCCAAGTGTTGAAAATATTGAAACAGAGTTTCTGAATCGTCAAGTGGCAAGTATTGAGGAAAATAAAGTGTTGTGAATCACCAAGTTAATAACAAAAACGTTTTTATATGTTCAATATCAATGATTCAAAAGTGTCTCATATTCAACAAGATTCAGTTACAAGTGTTTGAATGATAGACAAGCTAAAACACTGAAATGGCTCTCTGAAGACTAATCTAAACAGCAATTGTGCAGAATGATCTGAAATGAGCAAGGAAGAGCAACTTTATAATGGATCCCAATGGGCCTATTTATAGGCTTTGGAAAAGCCCATCACATGGCTTAACCAATCAGGTGTTGACACGTCATCATGACTGATTCATCAGTTGATACCATTGCCCTACTTAACGGAGAATGGATGGAATATTCCAATTCCGTTAGTATTCCGTTAGGGTTCTATCCAAGTTATGAGTTTCATAATTCTTGAACCTTCTTGATCAACATTGAAAAAGTGATGAGCAACATGAGCATCATGTTGCTCGATTGTCTTCTTAGATGTCATCAACTTCCAGAAGTGTTGTTGACCAAGTTCAGTTGTTTCTTCAGTGTTGGACTGTGACTTGAACTTAAATATGTACCACCATATGTTGATGATGGACCATGGACGAAATTCATGTTCCTTTGAGCATTTGGACGTGCCTTCATTGTACATGATTAGTCAGGCGCAGTCTTGTTGATGTTGGATAAGGTGTCTAAGTCCATAACTATTTCTAGTAAATACTTAACCCGACCCGGCATGGTCCATTTGGGTTGCATGGCACCATGCAATTGAATAAACTAAATGAGAGAAATAACAAATATGGTTTATTAATATATTGTAAGTTCTAATATATTAATAATATTATTTAATTAGTTTTGATCAAGAATTAATTTAGAATTAGTTAAGTGATCAAAAGAATAACTAATTAAATATATGGGTAGATTATGTAAATCTTCCATATCTTATATAGTGGGCTAAAAGGCTCCATGGATTATCAAGTTGGGTTCCACCCATAGGATTCTCCATGGATGCTCCATGGGGTTAACCCATGGATTGAGAAATGAAGAGTCATGTTCCATTAGGGTTTTACCTAATGCAACACACTATATAAGGACCATGTCTCTCCCCAAAATCGGCTACACTAGAAAAAACAAAAGGGCTTGGCCGATTTTGAGTGTGTTAGAGTATTCTCTCAAGTTTATACTTTGCATTTGGTGTTGTGTGAAGCATTTGAGGCATTCCACATGAGGTGCTAGGCTCACAAGGTTTCAAGGAACACTTACAATAACAAGGTATGTAGTTCTATCTATTATTCAAGTTAAAATTGTTCCCCATGTATGCTAGATAGGATCATAGCCTTGGAAATCAACTTTGCATGATAATTAGACAAACATAGATTCAAGGTTATTAGGGTTTCATGTGCACTTAGGAATTGTTAGTATGCTCAAAACCCATCAGTAGTATCAGAGACTAGGCTTGTTTGTTTGTTATTTGTGCTAAATAGTTGGAAAAAAAAGTCGATATTTTTGCAATTTGACTGATGAACTCACCGAGTCCATCGGGGGAATCGCCAAGTTCATGTGAATCTTCAATCTACTCGCCGAGTAGGTTCATGCACTTGGCGAGTAGGAGCCTCATATTGCAGTTTTTCGACTTTAGTTGCTGGAAATGGACTAGAAACATTACCCTAAACTGTTTTGGTACTTGAAAACCTGTTTTAGATGGTGTAATGTCTTTGCTAATCCATTTACAACAACAAGTTATCAAAATTACAAAGTTTTAAATGTAATTTTTTTATTCATGAAAGTTTTCATATTCATGTTCTTGATCTTATGATGTTTAGATGATCATAGGAATTATTTATAACCTATGTGGTAGATTAATTCATGATCATTATGTGTTTTAATGGAGTCCATAACTTGTCCTCAATTTATGGAAAACCAAAAGTCACTTTGCTTTAAAACCATTAAAGGAACACATGGGTTATAAAAATGAAGAGTCTTCATTTTTAATACCCTAATAAACTCATAAGTTACAAGAAATGAAAAGTTTTGAAAGTTTACAAAACTTGCCCTCAAGTTTTGGAACAAGTAAAGTCTTGATTAAAACTTTACTTCCAACCCTTAGAATTTTAAAAGCTAAAATTCAACTCTTATACTTATAATATTATAAGTTAATAATATATATATATATATATATATATATATATATATATGTATATAAAATCAAAGTCGTCTTAACGCTAGTACGCCTCATTCACGAAGTCGGTCTATAAGGTGGGTATAAGGTTGTTGCCTATAAAATGGCAACTTAATGGGTGTCCACTCTCACCCACTGCTTGCTTGACTGGTGGAGGGTCGTTAACCGAACGGGTAAGACAAGGACTTATAAATTCTCATTAAAAGTATGATGAATATTATAAAGTAACTAAATGTTTTATTAAATTCCCAATCTTAGTTACTTTAGGAAAAATGTGAATAAGGTGCTAATCCATGAAATTACACTTTACACTTTGTCTAAGTCGTTAGTGAGCGTGTGTGGTTAACCGGCACACAAACTTGGACTTAACTAGGTAGGTAAAGGGTGACTTAATATTTATCATAGTATCGATGGAGCGTGGGTGGTTAACCGGCACATCAATTGAGGGGTAAATTATTAAGGGTACCAAGTAATTTGCATGGTTACTTCACACCTCATTTTGTGATCCTCAGCATCCCAGTCAGAAAACTTGGAGGGCACACTCGAGATTGAAACATGCCTTTGAAAAGTTCATTGAATCTCAAAAGAATCTAGGAGTTTCTAAGAACCAAATTAAATATTTTTAATATTTCGACTTTGGTGGAAATTGGTGAATCGTCATTCACCTACCTTTCAAATATGTTATTACTTAAATTATGGCATACCTCTTATATGTATAACATATTGTGATTGGGTCCTAGCCTTAATACTACATTTGGGTGTTTTATTAAGGACTATCTCTATTTCGAAACTAAACTTTTCTTCTTTTCAGATGTCTGAAAACACGGCTGCTTCTGGCTCTAATCTTAATGGCTCCTTTTTCCCTTATGAATTTGTGTGGGAAAGTCACTTTTGATGGATCCAACTATAACAAATGGATAAAAAACATCTGAATGATTACCCGCTACGATGACAAAGAATATGTACTTGATAAGGAGATTAAGGATATTGATGAGACAGTTGCTACTCCTCAAGAGATCGCTGACTTTAGGTCACATGAAAGGGATGACACCAAGGGGGCATGCATCATGATGGCCACTATGACAGCCGATCTCCAAAAGTCCTACGAGGACTACTACCCTTTTGAAATGCACCAAGACTTGATGGCAAGATACCATCAAAGTGCAAGACAAGAGAGGTATGAAAACATCTCCTCCATGATAACAACCCGAATGAAGGATGGAGAACCCATCACGGGCCACATGCAGAAAATGCAACGATTTGTGGACCACTTGCTGAATCTTAATGTGAACTTCCCCGAGGAGCTAGCAATAGATATTATTTTACACTCCTTACCTTCATGTTATGATCAATTCCGCATGACATACCACATGAACAAGGAAGAGGTCACTCTCAGCAAACTTCAAGGACTCTTAAAGACCGCGGAAAGTGGTCTTAAGGGTAAGGTGGTTGTTACTACTCCTACTCCTACCAACTCCGCCCCTGTCTTGGCAATCTGGAAAGGACGAGGGAAGAAGAGAAAGAGTTCTTCGAAGGGTACCAAGGTTTGGACCCTTGATGACTCTTCTTAAACTAGAACCAATAAAGGTTTCATCACTCCTTCTTCTGACCCAAAAGAGGCTGAATGCTTCTATTGCCATGAAAAGGCACATTGGAAGTGGAACTGCCCAAAGTACCAGCAAGATGTGAAGGATGGGAAAGTTAAACCCAACCATGCAGGTATTTACACTATCTTATCTAATAACTCACCCCATTCTAACTCATGGGCCCTTGATACCGATTGTGGTATTCATATCTGTTCTGATTTGCAGGGACTAAGAAGAAGTGAGAATGTGGAGCACGGAAGGATAAACTTGATCATGGGAAACAAGAAAGCTTCAGCTGTCACCAAGATTAGAGTTTATACCTTATCTCTAAGTAGTGGGTTTAGTTTAGATTTTAATAAATGTTGTTATTTGCCAGAAATGGAAAGAAATATTATTTCCTTTCATGCATTGTATAAACAAGGTTTCACCTTTTCATTGGATAATGAAGTTGGTTCGATTAATGCTTTCTTTAATAATGTTCTTTATTTTAAAGCAGTACCTTGTGATGGCGTGTATGAAACTGTATATGTGGTTGATAACTTAGGAAATAATGTATTGTGTGTTGATTTTGTTAATAATAATAACTTGGATAAAGCATCACTATGCCATTGTCGTCTTGGACATATAAGCAAGAAACGTATAGGCCAACTCCAAAAGGATGGATTCTGGGAGTCTTTTGACCTAAAATTTGATGATAGTTATGAATCATGATTACTTGGAAAAATGACAAAGTAACCCTTCACAGGTTCTTGTGAGAGGGGTAAAGGTTTGTTGGATCTTGTGCACACGGATGTGTGTGGACCATTCAAACATGCCACATGGGATGCTAATCGTTATTATTTGACTTTTACTGATGATTACAGTAGATATGGATATGTCTACTTAATATAAGTCAGAGACTTTTGAAAGGTTTAAGGAATTTAAATAGGATGTCGAGAATCAATTGGGTAGGAACATTAAGATGCTTCGATCCAATCGAGGTGGTGAGTATCTTAGTTCAGAGTTCCTCGACTATCTTAGGGAATGTGGGATTATCTCACAATTGACACCTCCCAGGACACCGCAGTTGAAGTGTGTGGCTAAGAGGCGTAATTGAACCTTGTTGGATATGGTTCATTCCATGATGAGTCAAGCTTCGCTACAAATCTCATTATGGGGGTATGCGTTAGAGATTGCCGCCCATATTCTTAATCTAGTCCCTACAAAGAAAGTTGCCAAAACTCCTCATGAGATGTGGAATGGTAAAGTACCTAGACTAGACCACATCAAGATTTGCAGTTGCGAGGCTTTTATGATGCGCGAGTCTCATGATAAGCTAGAACCCCGAAGCGAGAGGTGTATTTTCATCGGCAACCCACAAAGATCCTTTGGTTACCTCTTCTACAGACCTAGTGATAATGTGGTCTTTATACCAAGAAGAGGAGTCTTTCGAGAGAGAGAATTTATAAGCCAAGGAGAGAGTGGGAGGCAAATTGACCTTGAAGAACTTCAAGAGTCAAGCGGTGAAGGAACTTCAAACCCTAGCCCTCAACTTGAGGAGGAAACTCCTATTGAGCCAATTGACGAGTCTATACCTCTGAGGCATTCCACGAGGGTTAGGAATACACCTGAGCATTACTATGGTTTCCATATTATTGTGGAAGGTGAGACACTTATTAGTGATGAGACACTAGTAGGTCTGGATGGACCTAACAGCTACGCGGAAGCCATTGCAGGACCTGAGTTTGCTATATGGAAAGAGGCTATGGATAGCGAGATACAATCCATGTATGACAATCAAGTTTGGAACTTGGTTGAGAACGTACCAGGTCGTAATACTGTAGGGTGCAAATGGATCTTCAAGAAGAAGACCGACATGGATGGTAATGTACACACCTATAAGGCTCGACTGGTTGCAAAGGGCTTCTCTCAAATTCCTGGAATGGATTATGATGAGACTTTTTCTCCAGTAGCCAAGATTAAGTCTATTAGGGTTATGTTAGCCACAACTACATTTCACGACTATGAAATTTGGCAAATGGGTGTCAAAACTGCTTTCCTTAATGGAGAGTTGACTGAAGATGTTTACATAAGTCAGCCAGAAGGTTTTGTCAGCAATGATTACCCTAATAGAGTGTGTAAGCTTGAGAAATCCATTTATGGATTAAAGCAAGCACCTCGCAGATGGAATCTTTTCTTTGATGAAAAGGTCAAGGAATTTGGATTTTCTAGGAGTTAAGATGAATCTTGTGTTTATGTCAAGGCTAGTGGGAGTATAGTTAGCTTTTTGGTATTATATATGGATAACATACTACTCATAGGAAATGACATCCCAACTCTACAGGAAGTTAAGTCCTGGCTTGGGAATTGTTTCTCTATAAAGGACTTAGGAGAAGCTGCCTATATTCTAGGGATAAGGATTTTGAGAAACCAGAGTAAAAGACTAATTGGACTTAGTCAAAGTACATACTTGGGCAAGGTGTTGAAGAGATTCAGCATGCTGAACTCCAAGAAAGGAGAGTTACCCATCTAGAGTAACGCCAGATTGAGTAAGACACAAAGCCCAAGTATCGAGGCTGAGATAGCAGAAATGAGTCAAGTACCTTATGCTTCAGCAGTAGGATCGATCATGTATGCTATAACGTGTACTTGACCTGATGTAGCTTTTTCCTTGAGCATGGTTAGCAGGTATCAAGGGAATCCTGGAAAGGCACACTAGACTGCGGTAAAGAATATCCTCAAGTACCTATGGAGGACTAAGGATTGGGTCCTTACCCTCGGTGGGAGTGATGACTTGAGAGTTGTAGGGTATAGTGATGCTAGCTTCCAAACTGATAGGGATAATTTCCGCTCTCAGTCGGACTGGGTCTTTACCTTAAACGAAGTAGCAATCACTTGGAAGAGTTCAAAGAAGGAGACAGTGGCTGATTCAACTTATGAATCAGAGTATATAGCAGAGAGCGCAGTAGCAAAGGAGGCAATATGGCTAAAGAACTTCATTGGAGACCTTGGAGTTGTACCAGCTATAAAGGAGCCCATGGAAATTTTATGTGATAGTGAAAGTGTTGTTGCCTTAGCCAAGGAACCAAGGGATCACGGGAGATCCAGACACATCGACAAAAAATATCATTTTATCAGACATTGCATAGAAGAAGGAATCCTCGTGGAAAAGAGGGTATCATCAGATGAGAACCCAACAGATTCCCTCACGAAGGGACTGAGTAGGGTTAAGCATCTCCAGCATGCTCGGAGCATAGGGCTGAAGGATGATATGAGTTTTAGTAGTTAGATAAATTATGAAATTTGTAAAGTGTAATTGACAATTGATGATGAATAAAAGTTGTGTTTATTTATGAGTAAAGTGTTACTATCTTTTGTCAATCGTTCACTATAATTTCTTTTGCATGTTTTGACTTCCAGAATAGTATGTTGTGGTTTCACATATTATTCAAATTTTCCACAGTCAGTCATATGTTGGAAGTAGATATGAAGTAAGACTATCATGAAGATGGTTGTAGGTATCAGGATATAAGACAACACTTCATGAGTACTCATAAGTTATGAGTATTGGAATCAACCCACGATCACTGGAATCACTTCGTGGAATTTTATCTCGAGTGATCATGAGACGATAATATCATATAAGTCTTCAAACCTAGAGATATGATTTGTTACTTACGAGTTGGTTATGCATTGATTGTACGAAAACGAATTGGTAACTCGTTGTTATAAAACGTGCTTTTGTGTGTAATTCAATGAGTGGTAGAACAAACATATGATTCGAATTTTATCTATTCCTTCTTGGATTTGAAGCTGATATCTGGGCCCCTCGATGATTTTGTTTTGACCTATGTACCGGGCCCGGTCAGAACTAAGTTGATGTCTTCAATTAAGTTATTTGTCAAACAAATCAGAAATCGGGAAACAAACTACTAAACAATAAGTAAGGCATTGTTCCACGTATTTGTCTGGCTGATATCTAGAATAGAGGATTATATGATCACTTAACTTCAATGGCGTATCAACATCTTCTCAGTTCTGAGAGACCTTGAAAGAGTTATGATTGCAGATCGGTACCTGAAGTATTGAAGTTATAGTTAATAGACTTATCCAAGTGGGAGACTATTGGATAAGGTGTCTATGTCCATAACTATTTCTGGTAAATACTTGACCTGACCCGGCATGGTCCATTTGGGTTGCATGGCACCATGCAATTGAATAAATTAAATGAGAGAACTAACACATATGGTTTATTAATATATTATAAGTTCTAATATATTAATAATATTATCTAATTAGTTTTGATCAAGAATTAATTTAGAATTAATTAAGTGATCAAAAGAATAACTAATTAAATATATGGGTAGATTATGTAAATCTTCCATATGTTATATAGTGGGCTAAAAGGCTCCATGGATTATCAAGTTGGGTTCCACCCATAGGATGCTCCATGGATGCTCCATGGAGTTAACCCATGGATTGAGAAATGAAGAGTCATGTTACATTAGGGTTTTACATAATGCAACACACTATATAAGGACCATGTCTCTCCCCACAATCGGCTACACTAGAGAAAACAAGAGGGCTTGGCCGATTTTGAGTGTGTTAGAGTATTCTCTCAAGTTTATACTTTGCATTTGGTGTTGTGTGAAGCATTTGAGGCATCCCACTTGAGGTGCTAGGCTCACAAGGTTTCAAGGAACACTTACAATAACAAGGTACGTAGATCTATCTATTATTCAAGTTAAAATTGTTCCCCATGTATGCTAGATAGGATCATAGCCTTGGAAATCAACTTTGCATGATAATTAGACAAACATAGATTCAAGGTTATTAGGGTTGCATGTACACTTAGGAAGTGTTAGTATGCTCAAAACCCATCAGTTGAGCCATCAATGTGACCATGTTGATCCATTGAATTGAGTTGAGCCACCAAGTACTCCTGTTGAGCCATCAACTCTTGTTGAGCCATAGAGTTGTGGATGAACCAATAATGTTTCTGATGAGCCATCAATATTCTAAATGATTCATCAATGTCTTGATGCTCCACATGTGATCTAGATGTGCCATCTGAGATCATGATGATCCAACTAGCTTTCTTCAAGTGCTCCATGTTTAGCAAGTGACCCATGTGTACAAAAAGTGCTCCAAGTAAACTTCAAGTGGTCCAACATATGATTCTTCAAACACTTGTTGAATCTTCAGTATCTTTTCAACCTAAAACATTCTGATAATGTTTATTAGAAAATGTAAATCAATACTCAACTTATTTCAAGTGACAATCACATCAAAATATTTCCCATTCTTGGAAAATGTTGGAGTAGTAAGATATGGAATCAACCGAAAGTGTCAAGTCAAAGGTTATGGGAAAGTTACAAATGGGAATTTTACTGTGAATCGGGTTGCAAATGTTGAAGGTCATCAATATAACTTGATAAGTGATTCGCAACTTCTTCTAGGCACTGGTCGTTAGGTTGTCTTCAATGAAGATGGATGTGTGATTTCAAACAATGAAACTAAAGAGGTTGTGCTCAAATCCAAAAGGAAATGATATATGTCTAGCCTTGACGTTAAACCAATACTTGTTGTTCCCTCGATCTATTTACTTTCTAAAGCGTCATCAGATATGAGCTGGTTGTGGCATCGACGACTTTCTCACTTAAATGTCAAGAATCTAAATATATTGGTGGTAAATGATCTTGTTCGTGGTTTACCTGTCTTAAAATTTGATAATGATACTTTTTGTGCAACATGCAAACAAGCAAAAGTAACATGGACAAGGTCATCTAATTTTTATTGATTTGAAGATCCTTAAACCTTTGGAACTTCTTCACATTGAACTTTGTAGACCTTCTACTGTTGAAACTCTCAACAAGAAGGGGCACATATTAGTAACTGTTGATGATTTTTCATGGTTAGCTTGGGTGTACTTTCTTCAACTGAAGTCTGAAACAACTCAAGTAATGATCAATTTCATCAAGCCTATCGAACTAAGTTTAAGGAAGAATGTTCGTAAGATCAAGAGTGATAATGGTTCAGCATTCAAGAACAATGTTCTTGATTCGTTCTTAGTTGATCGTGGTATTTCGCATAACTTTTCATCTCCGTACACACCTCAACAAAATGTTCTTGTTGAAAGAAGGAATCGGTCTTTATGTGAAGCGGAAAGGACCATACTTACATATGCGAATATTCCATAACATCTCTGGGTTGAGGCAGTTTCGACGAATTGCTTTACTCAAAATAGATCTTTTATTCATCGTCATTTTAACAACACTCCATATGAAATCATTAACAATAGAAAACCAAATGTCAAATTTTGCCATGTTTTTGGTTGTAGGTGCTTTATCGTGAATCTTAAAGACAACCTTTTGAAATTTCAGCCAAAGAACAATGAAGGGATATTCTTAGGATATTCTCACAATTTTGTTGCGTATAGGGTGTTGAACAAGTGAACAAGTAAGATTGAAGAAACTTTTAATCTTACCTTTGATGATCACTATGTTAAAATAGTCGAAAAGAATTTTGAACAAAAGTCAATCATGAATGAAAAAAATGATGAATCTCATATTTTGAATTCTTTGGATTTTGATTATGATTTAATTTTCGGTGTTCGTGATCGGGCAATTGATGCAAAAAGATGTGCTGAAGACAACCAAATTCCTAAAGTTTCGAAGCATTTGGATGATTCAATTATTACTCATGATATTGTTGATTCAGGTTCATCAATGAACTCTCCATTGAAGAATAAAAGTCAGTCAGAATTACCAAATTGTTAAGTGGAAGGGGAGCACTTAAGTTCAACTAATGATGTTGAGGGGGAGTATACTTTCGTGGGGGAGAAGAGTTAGATGAATGTAGATGTCAAGGGGGAGCATCATACCATTAATCCAATTGTTGAGGGGGAGCAAAACAGATCATTATTAAATACTTCCAATATTCAAAATGATGTATTTCATATGGACACGGATGAAATGTATTTCATATGGACTCATAATGTGTCAAATGAAGGTGAAGGTTCTGAAACGGATGAAATGTTCAAAGATGCACCTTTAGATTTTGATCCTGCATATCCACCAATGGACATATGGACACGAAGTCATCCAAAAGAACAAGTTCATGCTTATCCACAAGTTGCAGTGTTGACTAGAGATCAGTTTCGTGAAAAGAATGAGGTACTTAATGTTCATCAAGATTTTTGTATGTTTAATGTTTTTATTTTGAAAATCGAACCAAAGTGAGTAAAGGTTGCATTGGAAGATCTTGATTGGATTGTTTCTATGCAATCTGAATTGGCTGAGTTTGAAAGAAATAAAGTTTGGAGGCTTGTTCCGAAACCTCAAGATGTATTTGTTATTGGATTAAAATGGATTTTCAAAAATTAAATTGATAAAGAAGGAAACATAGGGCAAAATATAGCTAGGATCGTTGTTAAAGGATATTCGTAACAAGAAGGTATAGATTATGAAGAAACTGTTGTCCCTATCGCAAGACTCGAGGCTGACCGAATATTTTTAGCCTATGCGGCACACAAGGACTTTGATGTTTATCAAATGGATGTTAAGTGTGTAATTCTTAATGGTATTTTGGAAAAGATGGTGTATGTTCAACAACCGCCAGGTTTCGTAAGTACACAATACCCTGATCACTGCTATGTGTTAAATAAGACTGTTTATGGTCTCAAACATCCACAACGAGCATGGTATGCCACTCTTACTAATTTCTTAAAATCATCAAATTTTAAACAAGGATCTGTTGATCCCACTCTCTTTCGAAAGAAATTTGGGAATCATATCATGCTTGTTTAAATTTATGTTGATGATATTATTTTTGGCTCTACAGATCCTAATTTATCGAATGAGTTTAAAAATATGATGAAAACTAGTTTGAGAGGAGCATGATGTGGAAGATTAATAATATTCTGGGCTTAAACATTCATTAAAGCAGAGAAGGAATTTTTATCAATCAAGAGAAGTATTCTTGCAATCTGATTGAGAAGTTTGGCATGATGAACAGTTCGAAACTAAGAGTAACTATGGCTATTGGCACACGGCTTAGTCCTTCGTTAGATAAACCAACTGTCGATCTCACATTGTGCAGGAGCATGATTGGTTCGTTACTTTACTTAACTACCAATAGACCTAATATTTTGTTTGATGTGTGTAATTGTGCTAGGTATCAGTCAAATACTAGAGAACCTCATCTGAGTGTTGTGAAGAACATCTTTCGCTATCTCAAAGGCACGGTTTCGTGGGGATTGTGGTATCCTTTGAAAATATTGTTTTTCATGTAGGCATTTTCAAATGTGGATCTTGGAGGTTGTCAACTAGATCGAAAAATCACAAGTGGTGGACGTCAAATTTTGGATAGGAAGCTTGTTAACTGGCAATCTAAGAAACAAACTTATGTTTCGATTTCCATAGTAGAAGCAAAATATGTTGCTGTTGCTGCTTGCACTTCTCAAATCATATCGATTCCAAGTCGACAGTGTGATTATGCAATCAACATGAAGAAAATTCCATTGTACTGTGATTCACAAAGTGCTATACACATCTACAATAATCCAGTGCAACATTCGAAAACCAAACACATCGCACTTCACAATCACTTTATTAAAGATCATGTTGAGGATGGAAACATTGAAGTTCATTTTGTAAAAACAACATATCAACTTGCAGATATCTTTACCAAACCTTTGGATGAAAAGAGTTTTCTAAGGATTTTGTCAGGATTAGGCGTGATTGATGCGAATTTTGTTCCAAATGGGAGTTTGTCATAAAGTTACGCACTTTCGACATATTGCTGAATGGTTCAAATGTTACTGTTCATGATTCAGCGTTCGACACGCTGAATGGTTCAAATGTTACTGTTCAAATGTTACTGTTCATGATTCAACTTTCCTCTGACCGATTCAAACATTGCTTCGTTACTCAAAGCATAACTGTTATGTCGATGCATGAACTATATGTGTCGGTACTTTTCATTTTGCTTGTCTGATATATTTTTCTTATTTTCATTTTTGTTATTTTATTTTCAAAAACAAAAATACTAAAAAGATTCTCTTATTTCTGTTATTTTCCTTTCAAAAACAAAAATACCAAAAAGATTTTCTCATTTTTGTTATTTTCCTTTCAAAAAGAAAAATATCAAAAAGATTTTCTTATTTTGTTATTTTCTTTTCAAAAACAAAAATCCAAATTTTTTTTGTTGTTTACTGTTCTTCTGCTTAACAGGATTTGGTGTAGCTCGTTATCGAAATATACTGGTGGCACTGGCATTTGCAGCTTTAGGGAAAGATATTACTTCGATACTTTACACTAAGTTAGGTTCCCCAGAAGCATGCCGCAACATGTTGTCCTGAGCTGTCACACCCCGCTAAAGCGGAAACACAAGGTATGACAATGATAACGGTTTCATTGCAAAAGATAAAGATACATCACCATAGCAGTATTTAAAGTTTACAACCCATAGCTTCAAAAGAAACAAAATACAAGTTTTTCAAAATAACATTGTTCAAAATATAACTTCATAATAGCTTCAACACGATGATGATGAATCTCTACATCCACTTACTAATTATTTCCTGAAAGAGCATGTAAAATGAGCGTCAACTATGAAAATAGTTGGTGAGTTCACAAGTTTATAAAATCGAGCGTAGAATAAGGCTTTTCGTAAATACAAGTACATTGCTTCAATGATAAACAAGTTGATTGCTATTAATGAATACAAGTTTATTGCTATAACGAGAAACGAGTTTGTATGTGTATGAGCAAACAATGAGTCTCAACCAAACCTATGACTGAAGCCCTATCGAGATCTATGCTTAGCGTTCCATAGATGAATATGGTATCATGCACTCCAGCGATTCGGGTGAGTGAGGAGTTGTCAATTCCTAATAGCGCTATCCATAATGACCATTGGCTCAAAGAGTTAATGGTTAGAGATAAGGGAAGGGCCTTAGTACGATAAGTTCTCATGTTCCGTGTTGCATAAACATACATAAAGATACATAGCAATACAATAGCAATCAAGTTTGATAATAAACAATTTAAATACATCATGCAAACAATAGTTTTTCTGGACATGCTTTTCTACCCCAAAACATAAAATCCGAAAATAGGGGAGTGCGTGAATACTCACAATGTTTCGTGTAGGCACAAGCGGTACTTCGGGATGCACCAACGTCTTAATACCGGGATCCTACGACATTAAACACACACACTAGTGAGTTTTCATGTCGACATCTAATGCTAATATACTAAACTCTACATATAGGGAAATGCCAATTTATGTTTTAGTATTGTATTTTATATCAATTGGTTACACTTTTTCTTGAATATTGAAATTTTACAAGTTGTGTGATTAATTACAACTTTGGAATATTAATTTTCCAAATTTTAAGTCTCTACAACAACATAAATTCACGAAAAATAGCATTCGAGGGATAAAAATTCTCAGGATTTTTATTTAACTCTTATTAGTCAATAATAAGCTGGGAAAAATATAAAAATGGAATTCCAAGCTGTTTAATTATATTTTATAATTTTTTAGCATTTTTCCAATAAAAATTGAAATAAATAGAAAACAGTTTCCAAAATTACCCAAACTTTTTATTTAACTGTTATTATACATAACTAGACTAGGAAAAGTATAAAAGATATTTTTCAGTGGGTATTTATATTTTTCCTTGTTTTATTCCTTTAAATAGTCATTAATTAAAGAAATAATACTAAACAGTTAAGATAAATCACCATAAACTTTTGTAACATCATTTACAGTATAAATATCCTGGGAAAAATATCAAAAGTGGTTTTCATAATGTATAAACTAGTTTTGAGTATTTATGTGTATTTAAGTACATTTTAATGCAATTAACTTTATAAAATAAGAGAAAAATAGTTTACAGTAGTCAAAAATCCTCAAAATTTTTATGTAACCTCCTACTATATAATACGATATCTTGGTAAATTTTCATAAATTGTGGATAAACAGAACTATTTTCCTATTTTTAGACCATTATAATAACCAAAAATTGGGAAAAATAGTAAGACATGATGAAAAATCTTGAAATTATTTTTTGGAGTTACTAATCACAGGTAAGGTATGCGAAAATTGTTAGATGCAATTTTCACATTCTCTAAAGTGGTTTTGTGATAATTATGCCCTAAACAAAAGAAAATCGGAAATCGTATTAAACAGTAATAAAAATTGATGACATTTGGTGAGGGGTCATTATTCACCATAAGGATCATCCATGAATTTATTTAGGATTTATTGACCTCTGGGAGTATTTTATGTGATTTATGCCCTTGGTTTTAGCAATAATTTTTAATAAATCAAGTAAATAATAAAAGCTCTTGAAATTTTCCAGATTATCTCATGCATGTGAGGGCTTTCAAAAGAAAAAATGTTAAAAATGTATTCAGAAGAAAAATGAGGGTAATGAATCTAAACAAATTAAAAAAGGTTGCATGCAATGATGCATCAAATGTAGATGTGGTTGAAGTTCATGAATTTGTGTAGCCCATTCAGTGAGGTTTTAAGCCACGAAATTTCAACCATCATTCACTAGATATGTTAAGTTTCTAAGGTATATTTCCTCAGATTTATGGTTGGGTTTAAGGCCATTGATTATGCAACACAAAAATAGTGATCACAGAAAAAGAGCTGTATGCGCAACCATTTTGTAAAAATTGCCAAAAATCGGATATTTAATATTTTACAGTAAGACCAGTTGGGTTTGAAAGTTAACTCGTGGAACTAGCCAATACAAAAATAATGTCATGATTTGGTTAAGAAATGACTGAGTTATGGCCGTTCAAAGTGGAACAAAGTAATCTGGCAGATTGCATGTTTGCTTGTGTGCATTATTAGGCTATTTCAACAAGAACATCATGCATATCTTTGGTAAGGTCCGATTTCTAACACATGCATGGAATGAATGAGCATCCAAGATGTACTAGAAATGGTTTAAATGCTTTTGGTCATGCATGAACACAAAAGAAATGGAGAAGAACATGAAATATTAGGTTTTGATGTCACATGATCATATGTGCATCTTTTTCACTCCTTGCATGGGTTTGATCCCGGATTTTCACCATCTCTAACACATGCATTGTGTTATGGTGAGAATCTACAAACCACAAGGGAAAATATAAAGATTTCTAGCCATGGAATGGCATAGAATCCGAAAAGAAGAGAAAACTAAGAAAGAAAAGAAGTAAAATCATGTAACTATGGAAGAAGATGATTTGTTTACCTTTGTTATGATCTTGAGGGAAGTAAGAACACTTCAAGAGCTTCACAATCTCGAAATTTTGCAGAGGAATGAGAGGATTTTCGTGAGTTTAGAGAGAGGGAAGAAGAGAGTGAAGTGTGTGAAGAGTGGAGTGTAAGAGAGTGAAGAAATAAGAGGTGGAGTGAGGGTTTTGACTTAATGATTGTGTTTTGGGAAGAGAGAGTGTATGGGGAGGGGAGATGGCCGATTCTTACATGCATTTAGGCCTCCTCTCTCCAAAATTTTAAACTTTATAAACTTCACCTCCATCATTTATATAAAAACATTCATTTTTTTTTTATAAAAATGCTTATTAAGCAATTTGATATATTTAAAAATCTTGTTTTCAACAAATAAATTATGATTAATACTTGGTAATTTAATTTCTATTTCATTGACTATAATTCATAATTTGATTAATAACATTTGATATTAGGAAGTTTATACCCAAATTTTATAAAGGTTTTAAGCTTTATAATTTATAACTTTGGATTTTTGGCTCTTTAGGGTTTTTGGAATATTGTTTGATATTCAACAACATGTTGAAGTATAATTAGAATGTTTTAATTTATTTTTAAGGTTTTATACCCTATTTCAATTATAACAAAGCTTGAAGCTTTATTCTAATTATAGTATTGACATTTCCTATTGTAGTTAAGCAACTTACTAGAATTGTAAGTATCAAGTATATTAGTCCTAGACCTTAGTTGGATCCTAGTTTATGCAAGATTTTTGACCTAATTTATACTACTAGGTCATGGCATGTTGTGCATGAATGGTTTTTATAAAGATGCATGAGTCCGAGAATGACCTGAATTGGCAGTTGTCACACGAGCCTCCACGACTCATTGTGTTTTGAAGCCTTAATGGATCTCTCATCATGAGGATTCCTTCCCAATCAGGCTATATTCACATTAGTCACTGAGTTACCTTACTCTTCTGATATCGAGTTAAGTGTTTATTGTTTGGTCCACATATAGCAGAGGCATATTTTGTTTCTTAAACCAATCTTTTTTATCATAAAATTCTTTCACGATCACACACTATGACATATACCCAAGAGATCTCTGGTTCGAACCAACCAGGATTTAGGTATATCAAAAGTCTGTGTTTATGATCCAAATTCATGAGACCGTGATGATGGTGATACCCAACATTTTCAAATCCTTGAGAAAGTGACGGTGAACTTGATGTTCAAGATTTTCACGAAACTTTTGTTTTAGTACCACATTTCCATATTCAAAATCATATTCTTTCGATATGAGTGGTCTTCATAAAGTGTTCTAAACCCGACATTTTTGCACAACAAGATCTAGTCTTGAAAATTTCTTTTGGAATATGATTTCCATTTGAATATTTGTTTGAACTTTAGTTACTTATAATTTTTTCCGAAATCCTACTTGTCACTGACTACACTCGTCAAACAAGTAATTTTGTTTACAATTACTCACACATATGTTGAGTTGTGATATGTAACAAAATTTTGCTTACCAATGAAGCCTTGAAAAAGAAGCCCTTCGATACTCTTGTATGAATATTTGATTGTAATTTACGGGAAGCCACCCAAGCTTTTCAACATTTTTCTTGATGTAGAACGAAGTGATCTTTGCCTGGGATCTAACTGTCTTTATGTCGATTTTTAATTGACATCACAGATCCAATTTTTCTTAATCTTGATCTCATCTTATACCTTGACATACTTATGCACACTCTGAAATCCTTCAGGTTCTAAGTAATACCAACTCAGACTGATGATTTCGAAAAGTATGAGATATGAATTCACTTCGCTACCAAAAAGAGAAAGAGCTCAACCTCCATGCCATAAGTTCTCTGATGATTCTTATCCCATTGGGGAATGTGAAACGATTGATTTGTGTGACAGTTTGGTTACTTCATGATTTTCAAGGAAAAGTGTTCATCACTTTCTAGACATGGTTAGTTTTACGGCTATAGACCCGATTTTCAAGGAAAAATGTGTCATGATTTTATTGTTTAATCGCTTCAAATTCAAACTTGGGGTTTACGTATAAAAGGGTTTTGGGTGATCTCATTCCAAGTTTACATGATCAAGATAAAGATTTCCCGAATTTTATTTTGTTATACGCTCTATACTATCAAATCTCTTCAAACCCTAACAATAGCGACCATAAAGGTTAACATTGATCCTTCCCAAAACCACAGATGAAGCCACATCTCAACTATTGATGAAGATCCAGAGTACTAATTACCGAATTCAACCTGATGTTATCAACTACCCCAAGGAACTGCAGATGCTCATCGTAGCCTTGAATAACTCTGTCTTATCTACAGTTATGTCGGCATCCTTCTCGATTCCGATGACATGGCTATCACTTTTTTCTTCTACTGATGTGTTTAACTAGACAACCAAGGTGGTTACTTTTCAATTGACCAATGAGAAGAAGTGTAACTTGTCCAAGAAGTAGTTTGCCCAAATCTTCAATATTCCTAATCTCGAACCTTTCTATGAGGTTACATATGAATAGGTTTTTCATATGGTCAATGAGATGGTCATCAACCACCTCTTACCAGAATGAGTGACTTCAAGAAATCATCTCTACCTTGCATATGGAACTTTCTCTTTGGTATCTTCCTTTGATGCTTGACAGGTCGAAGTGTTGGATTGGATAAAGCAAAACTCGATGTCTATGCTATGGTCGTAGGATTGTATTATGATTACAGGTTGATTATGCAACCCAGTTATGGCAAGAGTTTGGAAACAGCATTGCTAAGATCAATGTTGTGAATGGAGTCTCTTGTGCTTGTTCTCGGAGCCTGATTTTGAAGTTTGTATATGAAAAGGAAGGGATCTTGGTTCATGTTGAAGATCCTAAAGCTGAGTTCGGTGTATATCAACATCCTAAAACCGTGGAGGATGATTTAGAAGTTTTTTCAACTTTTTCGAGGATCCCTGATGCAATGATTCGCAAAGTAGATCCTGTTGATCATGTTCTTATTGCCTATCTTCAAACCATCAATCCTTCGATAAGATTGGTGTGTTATTGGCGAAGGGAGTTACTGGTCCTTCCAAAAGAACTAAGGGCTCAAAGAAGTTTATACAAGCTAGTCCATCG
Organism: Lactuca serriola; assembly: GCF_051521515.1. Lineage (NCBI taxonomy): Eukaryota > Viridiplantae > Streptophyta > Magnoliopsida > Asterales > Asteraceae > Lactuca > Lactuca serriola. The sequence goes on along the minus strand of NC_136410.1, from coordinate 229,720,182 downwards.
AAGCCTGATCCTTCTCCTAAGAAGGTTGTAACGCCAATTTATGTTCCTACTTCAAAGGAGGTACTAAACCTGTTACTAAAGAAACTTCTTCACTAGCCATGGAGACCATACCTTCGAAGTCTGGTGTTCTCAAATGATTAAAGAAAATATCTCACAGGCCTGATCGTTCACCAAAAAGGCCTATTATGGAAGTAGTTTCTGAGAAGTCTCCATCTTCAACCAAAAGTATATCTATTTCGAAGAGGATTCATAAGCATCAACTATGTCAAAAGGGTGTAACAATTCATGAGATTCTATCTCCTGTTTTTCCAACCTCTAAGAAAAGAAGACCTCACGAAATGGTGAATAAGATTCAGAAGAAGCAAAAGAAAATTAAAGATCCATTGGATGAGATAGTTATTGAAGGTCATGTCGATGAAATTGTTAAGTCTTAATTTCCACTTCGACATGATGATATGGGATTTTTATCACAACAGACGGACACTCCAGTCAATTTCACTTTCGAGGCGACTGGAAGTCCTGATGGCAATGTGGAAACATTTCATGTGGACACAACCATCAATCACGATGATCATTCGCAATTGTCCTTCCCTGAGTAGACTTCAGTCATACCACCAGAATTTTCGCAATCCAAGCCTAACATGGAGGAGGTGTGAACTTCAGGCATCACTACGAACATATCTGATATGGATGCAAATGTGAATAAGGGTGATGGGGTGTCTACTTCTCAAGCCAAAGGTACTTCAAATTCAATTATCATCTCATCTACCTTTGAAGCCTCTTGTATTGATATGGGTACTTTGTTACCACCATTTCATTCAAGTATTTCCACTTCCTTACCTCAATCAACAACTTCACCTACCTTTCAAAACATTCTCAATCAACCAATCGCATCTTTGTTTCCTTCGCAATCCACTGAAGGACCAAAATCCATTCCTGATACTACAACAGAGGATGATGACGTGTGTGTTTCTTTTGCTGAACTTTAGTTTTATCCAAAAGAGGAGAATAAACCAGATCATATGCTAACTTCTGGTAAGCAATTCAAGATCCCCAACCACAAACTTAATTCCTTACTATAGCTTTCGGTTGATGCGGGAAGTCGAAACACTGTCACTAGAATTGAGGTTGATGTGATGCTCAAGGCTCAAGAACTTCGACTGAAAGCAATGATGGATCAAATGAACAAAAGCAACGAACTTCAGGTGAAATTTCAATTCGATTTGTTTAATCATCAAGTCAAGGATTTACGAGCTATTGCAAAAGAATGTCATATTTTATTTGTTCAAGCTGTGAAGAGGGTTTAGGAGGATGTAAACATGAAGATCGAACAAATTTAACAAGAAATGATGCAGGAGGTTGCGAAGGTTGATCAATACTATTCTAACCTTCATACTAAGGTAGATATAGTTGCTAATGCAGTAGCGAAGCTTATTGAGTATCATACTTCTCTATATTCTAAGGAATTTGTACATCTTCAAGGCTTATAGGCAGAAGTGGAGGAGATGATTTTGAAACCTGGTATTCCTCCTTCTTTAATAGTTTCTCAAGATTCTATCTCACAAATGATTTCTTCATTAGAAACTTGTTTGAAGGACGTTTTTGATCCTCTCTCGAATTTTATAAATTTGATGCCCACATCTGCCTTACTTGTTTCCACAGGGGTGCAAGGGGGAGAAAAGGGAGTTGGTGCATCAAAGATATGAATCAAGGGAAAGTTGTTGCATGGTAGAGTTATAAGCTAACAAATTCCTACTACAATTCCAATATCTACAACAGTCACTTGAACAACCATAACTTTGAAGCCGTTGAAAGGAAAGTGTTTTGACAAAACCAACTACCAAAGAGTAAGCGTTGGCCTTGGAGCATGAAATGGAGAAACAAAGAAAAATTCATACTATTCTTCGACAAACATAGAGTGATCCTCCTGGTCTTGATAAGTGTGATCCATCTAAACATTGCAACTATGAAACAATTGAGGCTAGAGTGGAGTTATGCATGAGTTTGCTAATGTTCTTAAAAAGAGTTTTGATATCGAAAGCTCAGATTTTAATCAGCTGGACTTCCCTATCAACGACATGATGTTCATTTCTTCATAATATCAAATTGTTGATAAATTTGAAGACAATGAAGAATTTAAAAGACTGAATCTTACATTCCATGTGGTTCTTGGAAATAGAGAAGAAGAGATTTGGTCTTTGGTGAAGATAGTGAAATTTTTGAATATCTCAAAGTATGTGTTATTCGAAGGGGTACTATAGAATATCAAAATTCATGCTGTCCGAGCCAACAATGTTGCTTTTGATTTTTCAGTGGCATATTTTACATTAATGAATCTCAATGATCTCATCAATTTGCTAAGATATTGAAGTATACAGATGTTTCGAAGCTTTGACAAACAAAGAAGATTTTCTTCTTAGATTTGCTCACATTAAGTTGTTCATAGAAAATTACTATGATTGTCTTGCAATGACAGATACAGAACCTACATTTACAATGGGAAACCAAATCATTGTCTCACAGTCATTGTTGAAAGGTGCAAAGAATTTGAAGAATTACGATGATGGTGAAATCTTTCTGAAGCCCTTAGGAATTGTTTTTGTTGGGAAGAATAAAAACAACAAAATTACAAATTTCTTATTCAAGGTTGAAGATGTGGAAAGATAGACGAACTCTCAGTATATGAATTTACTGGTTCGTATAAATAATTGCAAGAAGAATTTAGAAGGTGATAAAGCTGAGGTTCATAAAATAATTTTATGGTATATGGAAGTCCGAAAGGTCTTACATCATGCTGCTTAGACGCTTCGACACTTCTTACAGAGGGGGAGAATGTTGGGGTCGAAATAGTTGTAAGGTGTTCAAGCATCCTATGTCTTGTGTTAATGTCGAAGTCAGTATTGTTTATTTCCATAAGGGTAAATTGGAATACCGAAATGTGAATGTATAAGCCCTTATGTATTTTTTGTATGTTTTCCGTAATCCCTATAAATATGTGATAGGTACTAGAGTTATAGTAACTTTTTGAGCCTTCGCTACTTTACTTTATATTTTCTCTATATCTTTCAGAAACATAAATCGAGCCATACATATTCTATTTACTTTCTGTGTTCTTATTTCAATCTAAACTCTAATTACATTCAAACACTCAATCCATAACAACTACAAATTTGCTCACTTATGGGTTTGATACTAAGTGTAGAAAAGTCATATTCGGAAATGGGAAAAGGAAGCACAAATAAAAGAGAAGCAATCGAGGGTAAGTTGCTAAAGATACGTACAAAGGGTATGCAATGATGTTTTGGTACATCTCAAATGTAAAGACTATTTAAGTATTGTCTACAAAATAAATTACGAAATGTTCAAGGAATTTTGAAGCTATATTTACTACTATGGTTACTCTCCCTATTATAAAACCATATTCGAAGAATATATATTTAGAGAGCCATTGTTGCAAATGGAGGTGATGGAAGTTTATGATAGATTAAATCACATTATCTAGATAGCGTCACGTGTTTTTTAGAAATGATAAGTAATCTCATTATTATCAAAATGTGTAATAATTCCAAGACAATGAAGATACATATGTGGAGACCAAATAAAATAGTAAAATAATGAGATTTATTAAGGTTAAAGGTTTAAGTCATCAATGAGGGAATTTATACATAACTATTTAGATTAAAATATTTTGAAAAATTGTCCAACTGTTTAAGTCAAGCCAATACGAATTTACAAGGAGTCAGAATATTTAGGAAAACATTATTAGGAGTTCGAAACTCAATGGAAAATGCAAAGTAGAATGCAATTTTAAGAAAGGTGTGAAAATATCGATCTTTGAGAACGGTGCATTCTTCATTTCATTACTCTAAGACAACATTCTTTTGGAGGATAGAGAATCGTAACATTCAAAACTTTTTATGTTTTGAAAGAAAAAAAGCAACATAAGAAAATATATTCTTTGCATATATTTTTTCGATTCGAGAAAATTATAAACACAAAGGTATTCATCTCGTGTATTAATTGTAAGGAAAATACAATGGAAATTGCATTTTTAATAAAATTTCTAAATTTTGAAAAAAAGAAAAAAAATGAAAATAATGATTACTCATTTACGGTATATTTCATAATAAAAAATAAAATGTATATGATAAGCGGTGTAGTTGAATATATCAAGGTTGACCATTCAAAATTATACCTCATGAATATATATATATATATATATATATATATATATATATATATATATATATACATATACATATCGCTCAGACGAAAAGGCAGACTTCTAGTCTGTCTGTGTACGAATACAATACCAAGGGAGGTAAAATAGACAAAAACAAAGTTGGAACATGTATTACATTATTATGGGTGTCTAAGATATCAAACCAAAAAGATAGAATGAAATCAAGTACGGGGGAAAGAAAAGGAAGGTAGTATCAACAAAAAATGTTATTTTTAATATTTTAAAGACAATATTTGTATGTAGATTTTAAAACTAGGTTGAGATATATTTCGAACTTAAAATGTTTGATGTATGTTGATAATTAAATAGACATGTGGACATTTTAAAGTGTTTGCTAAGATTTGCTAAAAATTCATGAGTTATCTATTAAGTTAAGCTCCATTTGTGAAAAAGAAGAAATACTAAAACTGGTAATTAGAAAACTGACAACTCTGACTCTTTAGACTAGACTCCAATAATGATTTACGAAGGAATTAGTTGGAATATATTTTTGGTCTACATGGAAATTGACTAAAATATATAATGTACTAAATGTAATAGCTTGAAAATGCTAAGGAATCAATCCAATTTGGTGTTAGTTAGTGTGATATTGATATTTAGCTAAAAAAATTAAATTTGGTAAAAGCCTTAACCTAAGACAAGTATTTGGAACTCTGATTACCATGATCATGAAAATGTTCGAGTTTGATTATTTGGGACAAAATCATAGCGCTACTAGGTAATGATAAGTTTAAAATAGAAGTTAGTTGATTGAGAGAGATAAAATGAATAATTAAATACATTGATGAGATATCTTAAAGGTTTCTTCCAACAATTGAAAATCATATAAATTAAAGACCCAATATATTTAGAATAATAATTATACGGTGTTGAGAGAGAGTCACATAAAATTAAAAAGTTAACACTGACTGTCTCAATGCTTAAATTTTCATAAACAAAATAAACAAATGAGGTATGTTTTGAAATGTAAGCATTAGGGATGTCTTATAAACATGTTTGAATTAGAAAGTTGTAAAAATATCAAGTTAGGTTTCGAGAAAACACAATTAAGCAAAGTATAATGCCTAAATGAGAAAGTGGTCATAAAGAGTGACAACAAAAGTTGTTTGAAAGGCCTAATGAAGTTTTTACACATCTCTTGAATATCGATACTATATGTTCCAGTTTTATATCGTAGAGTTTAAACAATCTTATAAAAGAAATGTTTTAAGTTTTAAAAAATGTGACAAAATGGTACCAATGTTTAAAATGGTTTATATAACCTTAAAAAGAACATCTAGATATTTAAATGGATTTAAAATGAAATTGAAATGACAAGGATAAAATCAACATTGGGAAAATTAAGTTTTGAAGAAAAGTGCTAAGTTGAAGTAAGTTAGCAAAAGTAAAGTCCGTTATTTTTAGCGAGAAATATGGCTTACATGGTTGGGAAATGTCTAGTAGACCATATGTAGTGGTTATAAAAGATTGTACTAATAATAAATAAAACCGGTGAAATGAAATAGATTTTTAATGGAAGATTTGGAAGTAGCAATAAGTGGATTGGTATAGCTAGTCGTACCTTAATACTAAAACGGTCCAAGGTGAGTACTAGTGACTTTCCCCAAAATAAAGGACATGAAAAATTTCTTCTAAATTTTTTTTGTTGTGTGGACGTAGTTCCGCACCTTTTATAGAGGTCAAAGTTTAATTTATAGGTTTGGTGCATATCATATAGCATAAGATGATATAATCCTTCATAATGGTGGAAATGTCAGTAATGTCGTTAATGACTGAAACAAATGTATGAAAAAGATAAGGGTCGAATGAGGATTCAAAATTACGAGAAGGATTCGTACACAATGAAGTAGTGCGATGTTTGATCAACATGAAAATTTAAAGTTGGAGGATGGGTATAAAACATGTTAGTAATTTGGTAAGTGTAAGATGATGGTATACTTTAGATGATCACTAATGCATTTGGGGGCCTATAATTAAGACTTAGAAACTCTCATCATTAGGGGATGGTTTGTGCTTAAATATGAACTAAATATGGTAGGTTAAGAATCACCAAAATAGAAGGTTTACAATTAAAGAATATACTATGTTAAGTTTGAAGCTTAAGATGAAAATAATCGAAAGTTAAAACCGTAGAGCAGTAGGAAAGTCTTACATATTATCAAAAATGGGTTGAAACTCCTTGTCTCCTAGAGAGTTATATCGGTAATGTTTACCAATGGTATCTAAGTGATTGCGTGTGGCAACTCTTCTATCTCCTACCGCAATGCTCCTATTGTCACCTTTATCGGTATCATAACTCTTTTCCTAGTCGTAACTCTAGTACATAGACGATAAAGAGGTATTGATATAATAATGATATCTGTTACGTAGGATCATTACTAGTGGCTCTCTAGCTACTAACCTTATGTCCATAATCTATATCTATTGAGGAATCCTCGTTCTCAGTAACAGGGTGGTTTGTTCCTAGAGCAGTTAGTGATATAACCTAACTGGTTAGCCAAACATTTGATAAGGGATAAAAATATTTCTAAATAAAGATATTGTGAATAAAGTGTACTTAATTTCTATGTGTACCTAAACGAATGCCTATTATATGCAATGCTTATACATACACTTAAAAATTTTCCTTTTCAAAAGTTTAAGTTGAAAATTGTTTTGAAAAAATTATTTTGAACATGATTATAATATAATTGTTTCCAATGAAACATTAATTCTTTTATATATATATATATATATATATATATATATATATATATATATATATATATATATATATATATATATATATATATATATATATATAGATGACCATATTTATGAATAGTGAACATCTTAATTTTTTGGCAAAAATGGCCCACAAGTTTTCATATTTTTAGTGGTTCTGATTTACCGGTTCTGCCTTACCTTCACCTTCCCTCCCCCCCCCCCCCCCCCCCTTCACACACAACCTTCAACACCAACCTCCATCGTCGCCATAAAAGGATCGACTGCAAGATCGAAGGTCGGGATCGACTACAGCTGCTCGCCGTCTTCCTCCGCCACTGAAGCGGGAGATCTTGCAGCCTCTGATCTTCTTCTGATCAGAAGTTCATTAATTTGGCTTCTTCCATTACCGATTTATGATCCTTATACTAACTGACCCCTATTTTTTCGTTTATTTTTTTATGATCCTTATACCAATTGAGCCCTATTTTTTCGTATTGCATATGACTTATTTTCGGTCATTGATATTCGCCACCATCGTTGTTGTGTTGGGCGTCTGCGGCATGGATGCTCTTCTACAGTTTTGATTTCTACTTCTCTTTCTTTATTATTCATTTTATAGACTCAAAACCACCGTATTCAAAGCAAGAAAGGGAAAAAGAGGGTATTTGGTTGAAGGAAATCCAGAGATAGAGGGCATAAATTGAACCCACGGTTCTACATAAATTCGTAAAATGGTTTGCTTTTTTCACTCTTATTCTCACAGCCTTCCTTCTTTTTCTATATAACAATAGGTCTTTAAAGGACGTGCCACCATCAATCAGGATTGGAATCGGATTTGTTGTCGGAATCTCATCACCCATGTCCAATATTATCATGTTTTATGTGTTTCCTTATGGGTGTATATATTTTTGTGTGTGTTTTTCTACGGTTGGGAAGGAACGAGATGGCCTAATTCCACACACCATCGTCTCGGTCTCCAAATCCCACTTTCTGATCATTGTGTTTTTTTTTTCAACTTTTGCAGACGTAGCATTAGGGATATGGTTGATCGCTAATAACGGGATACTTAGTGCTTGATTTCTTCTAATTGGAAACTGTCTTATTATTTCAAATTTTCGGATAAGATCTCTGTTTTTTGTAATCAAGTTAAATTTAATCTTTGGTTTCAGGAATTTCTTTGTGATTTTTATATATATATCGTTGAATGTTTTGGGATCATGCAGTTGATTTCCATTTTCAATGTGTTTCCACATGTTCGTTCCATTTTTTAATGCAATTGATGCTTGAATATTTCCTGGAAAGAAATTATTTACGGATTCTTTGTTTAGTTTTAAGTAAAAAGAACCAGACCCTTTGGTTAGTGTCTTTCTTCCAATTTATGGGCATGATTTAATATACTATGATTAAGATTAAACCCAACAAAATGTCATTGAGGAATCTAATAAAGGTTGGATTTTTAGCTTTCTTCTTGTGTTCGATACATGGTTATGTTATAATATTTTAATTTTACACTATTACTTCTATATTTTCTATATACCATGATATGTGTTTTTTTTATTTCCCAATTAGATCTTGATTGATAAATACTATTTTTTTCACACGTAGGTAGCATTCGATCTTCAAGAAGGAAAATGAGTAATGTATCAGATATTACAGTGTATGTTGCCAACTTTTTTTTTTTTTTAATTCAAATAAATATCTATCAATGAGCTAACAACTAAAAATAATATGCAACATGTTTCAAGAATGCTCATGTTAGCAAGATTATGAAGGAACGAAAGCTAATGGAAAATATAGTTTGAGGTTGCAAAAAGAAATTTCAAATACAATGTATGTTGCCCGAGAAATGGGTTTCGCTGATGCCAAATATTATTAGTGAGTTCTCATGTTTATTATTTTGTTAGTAAATTCTAATTTTGGTCCCTGATGTTTACAATTTTGGTCCTACTAAGTTTCCTCTTTCAGTTTTGATTCTTATAAATAGTCCTTTTGCTTGGAAAATGGGCAAAAAATTTCAAAAGATAACTTTTTGGGACCAAAATTGCAAAAATCATGAAAAACGTATTTTACTATTCTTTATTAAACTAAATTACAAATTTTGTACAATGATAGGTTTAGTCCAAATTTTGCTCTTATTACGAGTTTGTTTGTCTTTGTAAAAAAATAAATTTGTCCCTGTGGTGAGGTTTTGTTACATGGTTGTTTGTTGGGCCGTTAAATCTAACTACTAAGTTGTAACCTTTTCGAGTGTGGTAAATCAATAATTGACAATTCCTAACCCTATATTATCAAGCTTGGAATATATGTATCTTGATTTACATCTTATCATTCAAATGAGATTGAGTTGTGTTGTGTTAATGTTGTGAACAATTTCACTATAAACCCAATTCGGTAAATTAATAGTTTTAATGTATTTTATATGATGTGACTACCTTATTAATTTAATTATTTTATAACATGATGAATAGACCAAATCCATGTTGCCTTTGAGGAAGTGCTTAAACACCAAGAAGGGTAAATTAATTCAGGCGATTGTTAATGAAATCTCTTAAATCGGCCTGAATTTGGCGTCATTAACATCACCACTTGGGGGTACAGGGACCGTAGGAAAAAATTCAATAGGAAAAAATAGAAGTGGCAAGCTTGATAAGAGCATATTATTGGAACAATGGAGGGTAATGTGAAGAATTCTCTTTATTTGTAAATTTATTTTACTTTCATTAAAGATTTATGATTCATGTCATGTATCTTTATTTTGGTTATTTAATGGGGTTGGGTTTTGTTTTTCAGTAACTTTGATTTCTAACAGGTTCGAATATTTTGCTTCATTTTTGTTTCTTTACTCTTTTGAGAAGGGCTTCAAGAAAGAGTGACATACATGGTGGTGTTCTATTAGGTTTAATTTCATTTCTTTTTCTCTTTTAAGAAGGGCTTCTTTTCCTTGTGTTTTGTCCATTACATTTATATGGATTTTTTTATACCAACCTGTTTTAGCTCATGGATTCCAGCTTAGTCCAAAGTAGTTGGAATTCAAGATTTTTTGTATGATATGTTTGGTTACCAAAATCTATTCAAACTTGGGAACCAAACATGTCACTTTTCCAATTCAATGTAGAAATAGACATGCAATAAATGGTTGCTCAAATATATAGAATTCAATTGCCAAAAGGTATAGATCTCAATTTTCAGTTGTTTGAAACTTGAGAAATTTCTATCCTCCTTTTCCTCCTCGTGATTTTTTCTTCTGTAATATTCGACAAGTACCAGATGGTTATTCCCATATATGGCACCCATAAATTTGTTATGTCCACCTGGTGGCTGGATCACTTTAATACATTGTGAACCATTTATCTATAATTCATTCCATTCACTTTGTGAGATTTAACTGCAAATTGTGAATATAGTTATCGCCTTCAATTAGATTACCTGTTTTTTGCTTGATGTTTGGTATATTTATGAATCATGTTTAGGGTATTGATCTATTTTGTTATCGTTAACAGTTTTGTGTTTGTTCATATTTCAATTTTGCTGAAAGACCTATCGCATCCAACCCCCGCAACGCGGGGGTTCCCCACCTAGTTCTCATTAATTAAGCATATGTGGACAAGCTATACATAATAAAAGTCTAATAATGCGTACTCAACTTCGTTGGCCAAGCTATACCTTATAAATGTCCAATAAGGCGTACTCAACTTAATTATACCAGTCGTATGTTTAGTATTTTAAAATTCATTTTGAAATTTTTTGGCTATAGTTTAGGTTCTGCAACGGGAAATTGGTATTCTCCATAACCTTCGACTCTCATACCATCCTTTGTCACACCCCGATAAAGCGCCAACACAAGGTGCAACATTACAAAGGCTCTCATTGCAAAAGCTAAAAAAAACACCAACTGTATTATTAAAATGTTTACAATTATAGTAAGTTTTGAACAATTTTAAGAAGAATCACAATACAATCAAAAAAACACATGCATAATGCTTCTATAAGTGTTGTGCCTCTAGGTGCCACTTACTATATGATTCCTAAAAAAGCATGTAAAATGAGTGTCAACTATGGAAATAGTTGGTGAGTTCACAACTTTATAAAAATAGTAATTATATGAGTCATAATCATAGTTTTGATAAAACTTTCCATACATGGAAGTTGATTGCTAAAATAAGTAAACAAGTTTGTATGTGTATAATAAGTCTCGTATGCGTATAATGATAAAAAAATGAGTCCACAACCAAGCTTATGATTGATTCCCAATCAAGATTTATGTTTATCATTCCAAATATAAACATGGTAATATGCAAAGGACAAAATGGGGAAGTAAGGAGTTGTCAATTCCTAATAGCACTATCCATAACGACCATTAGCTCGAAGAGTTAATGGTTGGATTAAAGTGTAAGCGACTTAAGACGATAAGGTCTCATGTTTCATAATTGCATATACATACGGAAAATCCAACAATCAAATTGATACGAGTTAAATTAAATACAACAAACAATAAATAATTCTTGGACATGCTTTTCCACCCCCAAAACGTAAAACCGAAAATAGGGGTTGTGAATACTTACAATGCATTCGAGATGATGCTAATTATGCCTTGAACTAAGTTTCACTTGTACAACTATCGATTCCCTGAGATAATGCTATACACTAGTAAGTCCTTGGTAAAAAATGTAACTCTAATATACTTAACTTCTAGATTAGAATTATGCCCATACAGTATTATAATTTTGGTATTGTGATGTTACAAACATTTTTCTATAAAATTTAGATTTCCATGAATCAATTTGTTAAATAACAAATTTAAGGGGAAAATTCTCGTTTTTGAAATGTTAAAACTTAACATTTTAGGATGTGTTCCAAAGATTAAATATTCAAAACCAAAACAAATCAATTTTAAAAAATTTTGAACTTAACATTTCAATTCAAATTGTAATCAAAGACCTTTAGATAACTTTTCATGATTTTTTATATGCCGTGTTTTCACCATTTTAATTCTTTGAATAATCATAAACTCATGGAAAAAAAATAAATGATAATGAAAAATTCTTATAATTATTATGTAACTATTTCACAATTTCCCTAGAGTGGAAAAAATATATCAAATGCTATTTTTGGTCAATTAAACCCGGTTTGTATAATTTAAGTGTGTTTACACCAAGATATTCTAATTAAAAAATAAGCTGTAATTAATAATCACATAACCTTTTATTTATGTTCCAACTATAGTCAAAGACTTCCACACAACGTTTCCTGAAATTTAGATACATATAGCTATGTTTCCTATAATTAACCACTTGAATCAACACAAATTCATCAAAAGATGGTAAAAAGATAATATAAATCCTCTAACATTTTGGTAAAACTATTTATAGTATTTATAATCTAGTAAAATGTTAAATAAAATTTTTAGATAGTAAAACCATTTTTTATAATTTTAGGTGTGTTTAATGCCAAGAAATTAGAAATAAATATAAAACAATGAATAAAAATTGTAGAACGTTTTATAATTGATTTGCATTTGATAGAGATACCTTAGTAATTTTTTATGATTTTTAGAATAGTTTGGCTATTTTTCCCTCATTTATTTCCTTAAATAGGAATTTAATTCGTTAAAATTATTAAACGATAAAGAAAAATTACTTAATATTTTATTTTACATCTTAATTTAATAAGGGATGTCCTGGTACATATTTATGAATTTTGGATAACTTTAGATATTTATCCCTGATGTAATTTATTAGATACACATAAATCGTGGAAATATAGCAGTATGTTATGAAAAATTCCCAAAATTGTTTTCTAGGTGTTATACAAACTCAAGCAATTGTGAAAAGTCTTAAATGTTGCTTTTATATCTTAGCACTTGATTTTATGATTTATTTGAGTTTAACAAAGATAAAATCAAAAATAATTGTAAATAGTAGCAAAATTTGTGAATCTTCATTAGTGATGTTCACTTCCAATATTGGTTATCCATGATGTTTCTAGGATTTATTGACCAGAGTAAGTATTTTATGTGATTTATCCCCTTGGTTTCATGACAAAATTATAATAAATCAAGAAAAATGATTCATCACTTCGACATCTAAAGATCATTTTATTTTGTAGCAGGGATTCTATGAAATATTTGGTTTAAATAGAATATAAGTTTTAGATATTCTTGTGGATTAAAATCTTTTATGAACATTTTTGAAGTTTTTCACAACAAACTTTAAACACCTAGCATCTAAGCTTGAAGATCATCATATGCATGTTGGTTTAAAGATCATGCATGGATGTATTTTGTTTAAAACAACATTTTTATGAAGAAAATTTTAATGCATGTGGTTTTTGATCTTTGAAACTTGTAAAAACTCAAGTTTTGCGTTTGACATATGTGTTGGTTATTGGATTTCACCAGCAAGCAGCATGCATGATGTTTTTTAGGTCAAATCCTACCACCACCATCATCAAAACTGTGTGCATGTGTGCATGTATATGAACAATCATGAAGAATGGTGTAGAAAGAGAAGGAAATGCAAGAAAACTTGATATTTTTGAAAGAAAAATAAAGGAGCTGTAAGGGATTTCATATTTACCTTTAAGAAAAACTTCAAATGATGAAGATTTTTGGAGAAAAATGGTGTTCTATAGCTTCAATTTTGTGAGTGAGAAGGATAGAAGAATAGAGAGACTTTGAGTGGTGATGGTGATGATGTATTGGGAGAAATGAGAGGTAGAGTGTGAGAAAGATAGTGAAGGAGTAAGGAGGAAGTAAAATGATTACTGGATTGGGGAAGAAAAATATGACTGGATTTTTAGAGAGAGAAAGAGAGAGAGAGGGCCTCTTTTTCTTATTTCTTTAAAAAATGCTCACTTAATTTTTATAAACTTTTTTCAAACTTTTATTAAATATGCATTAACCCTTACTTTGTTTTATAAAATCATTGATTTTTTACTTATAAATTAAGGATAAATGTTGGCAGTTTAAACTATAATATCCTTGATTATATTTCATAACTTGATTAATTTAAATTTGATATTATAGAGTTTATAAAAAAAACGTTCTATGGGATTTTAAATGTAAAACTTCATAAATTTAAGTTTTTAGGTCTTTTAGTGTTTTAAGGAATTTTGTAAATCTTTGGATATCAAAATTAATTAAATTTTGAGGCTTCGGATTATTTTAGATTCATATCTCTCTTTTCCATTTATAAACAATGATTGAAAGTTGTATTTTTGGGTTTATTGGCATTTCTATGTAGTGATTCTGAGATTCAAATAAAATTGAAGAATAAAGTATACTAGTCCCAGTTTCAACCTTAACTTAAGTTCCTTAAAGATTTTAACCTAATTTCTACTACTAGGTCAAATGTTTGATTTGTGTATATTGTTTATGCAAAGATGCTCGAGTCAAAGAATGACCTGAATTTGACAGTTGTAACAGTTAAAGTAGCTGTAAAATTTACGTATCAATGGGAAATCTGAATACATTATACCTCGTTTCTACGTGTTTCCAAGTTTCTATTGGATCATGACTTAGTTTCTAGTTACTAAGTCTAGAACTTGTCATGCCTAAATGTGCAACTAAGTTTAGTTAAATCTAGAACTGACTCTAATTTTGACTGTTGTCACACAATCCAACTGCAATGTCATCTTCCATGTCTCATTCAGGTTTATCTTCATCCAACACTTCAAGTATTCCTTCATCCTTGTAGATATTGGATTCCGGTGCATCTCATCAAATGTCACCATATATGTCCTCTTTTGCTTCGTTATCATCTCGTACACAAGTCTCTGTTATGTCTTCTAGTCAGCTATGTCAGTAGAGGGTCTTGGTTCTCTTATCACTCGTTGTATATCTCTAACAGTTGTCTGTTACATTCTTATACTTGCTTTGAATCTTGCTTTGGTCAGTTAGTTGTGTAAGTCTAGTTTTTGAGAAGCTACATGCTTTTGTGATTGATGCATCTACTATCGATTTATCATCGTTTTATTTAAATCCATCGTTGTCTATTTTTTATTTTTGGCATTCTCGTTTAGGACATGTGTCAGCTTCTCTTTTACAATTTTTGGTTTCCACCGGCGTGTTACGTTCTTTGAAAACTTATGATATTTTCTGATTTACCATTTAATAAAAGTGTTATGTTGCTCCCTTTGATATTGTATATTCTGATGTGTGGGGTCCATCTCCGATCATTTCTAAATCAGGAGCTACCTATTATGTTTCATTCATTGATGATTACACTCAATACATGTGGGTTTACTTTATCAAGCACATGCCTAACTTTTTCATCATATATAGTGACTTCAAGTCTCTTATCCATACTCAACACTCTACTGTCATAAAATGTTTTCGGTGTGATTAAGGAGAGGCATTTACCTCTAATGATTTTAAATAGTTATTGGCATCTGATGGTTTTGTGCATCAGGCATCTTGTACAAACACCCTTCAACATAATGGTGTTGCAGAATAAAAACATTGGCATCTCCTAGAAAGTGCAAGATCCTTGGTACATTCTACTCAAGTTCCCAATATGTTTTGGAGAGAAGATGTTCATACTACTACTTATGTTATTCATTGCATTCCTAATGCTCACAGTTCAAGAAAGTCTCCATACAAAATGGTATCCAGGCAACTTCCATATTATTCTTCATTACGAGTTTTTGTGTATGACTGTTTTGTCTTGAAGCCTCATGTAGAGAGAGATAAGTTGTCTTCAAAGTTAGCCATTTGTGTATTTTTGGGATACGGTATTGGTTAGAAAGGTTATCGATGTTATGATCCATCAAATCAGAAAAAGTTTGTCTCACGCAATGTCACTTTTTAGCATTGACATTGATCCATTTAGCATTTGACATTGATGCAACCTAAGAGGAGCTTCGTACTAATGATCCATTGACATTGATGATCCAATACATGCCACTGATCCACCACTTGCTGCCGATCCACCACTTGCTTCTAATCCACCACTTATCGCCAATTCTCTCTCTGCAGATCATCAAGCTTCCTCACCATCGAGGTCTTATTGTCGTAAGAAGTCCCAAAAAGCTTCCTAAATTTGTCTATTTCTCTTACTCACCACTATTTTCCTCCTTTAGTGGTAATATACAATTTTCTTTCTAAGCCATCAATCTACAAAGAGGCCATTTCTAATCCTCTTTTGCAGAATGCTATGGATGAGGAACTTACAGCTCTTTATCAGTCTCACACGTGGGATATAGTTCTGCTTCTGTTCGGAAAGCATACAATTGGTTGTCTTGGGTATACAAAATTAAAACAAAGTATGATCGACCCATTGAGCATTTTAAAGCCAGACTTGTTACAAGAGGGTACTCAAAAAAGTGTGGTATGGATTATGAGGAGACTTTTGTTATGTTGCAAAAATGACAACTATCCACACCTAGATTGAAGTTTCTTCCGTTCGGTAATGGAATATTTATCAAATGGATGTCAAGAATGAATTCTTGAATAGTTATCTTCATTTGGAAGTATACATGTCTCCTCCCCCTGGTATTAGTCACCAACCAGGTGAAGTTTGTCGACTTTGGAAGGCACTATATGGACTCAAAAAATCCCCCCGTGCTTGGTTTGAGGAAGTTTTCTATGCTGACCAACTTGCTTGGTTTTAAACCAAATAACCATGAATCAACTCTATTTGTTCGATATATGAGTGCAGATCGGATTGTTTCTTCCTTATATGTCGATGACATGATTATTACTAGTGATAATCATGATCGTATAGAGTATTTAAAGCATGATTGGGCTCTCTGTTTTCCTATGAAAGACTTTGGTTTTCTACGTTATTTCTTGGGGATTAGGCTCTCTGTTTTGCTATATTTTAGATTTATTTTAACACACACGACTCACATCTAATCGGATAGTTAATACACCTGTAGAGAGTAATGTAAAGTGAGTAATGTAGACTATTCTCCTACTGATTATATCCCCTTATCAGATCCAAGCCTTTATCATACCATTATAGGGAGTTTGGTTTACCTAACTGTCACTAGACCGGATATTGCTCATGCAGTTCATGTGGTTAGCCAGTTTGTCACTGCCCCTTTTATTGTTTATTGGGGAGCTATTTTTGTATGTTGAGGTATCTTTGTGGTACTCAGTTCTACACCCTTGTGCTTCCATCTACATCCTCTGTTGGGTGGTGTGCCTATAGTGATGCTAATTTGGATAGTGATATTTATGATCGTAAGTTCACTACTATGTATTGTGTTTTTCTTGGAGATTCATTGATATCATGGAAGAGTAAGAAACAAGACGTTGTCTATCGTTCTTCTATAAAATGTAAGTATCGAGCTATGGCTATTGCCACTTGTGAGATTGTTTGGTTAATATGGCTTCTTGATGATATGGGTTTTCATATCTCACAACCTACCCCTTTGTATTGTCACAACGAGAGTGTGATAATGATTACCAAGAATTCAGTGTTTCATGAGCGCACAGAAAAAATTAAGATTGATTGTCATTTCATAGGACATCATCTCTACATGAGAACTATCTCCCTTCCTTATGGTCCTTCCACCTTGTAGATTGTTGCTATTCTTACAAACCCTTTGAAGGCTCCTCGATTTAAATTTTTGTTTGACAAAGTCTCAATGCTTATTGTTGTTGCATTGTGAGTTTTACAGGGGATGTTATCCTAATAGGATTTTAGGATTTATTTTGTATTGGGTTTTATATTGGCCCATTAGCTATAAAACCCTAATTAGCTAGTCTATATATTATGTTTTTTCCTTTCATTGTGCATTGTACTTTTCAATGATAATAATACGAAATTCTAACCATTTTATGTCTTGTTAGTTTACAACCACCACCAGTACAATCTATATTACCACTACCACAACCTCTTCACGTTGATTTTACGTATATATTTCGATTTCCAAAACCTTCTTCACCATGGTTGGAAACTGTAAAATGTTACCCTTTAGATCAATTTTTACCGCTTAATGGTCTTTTGGTAATTTTGGATATAGGATTATTGGATTCCGATATGTTTTGAGTTCTACTTTTCGCTCTATCCTTATAGATGTTGTAATAGTGGTTCATTGAGAATGGGGATGACAATATTACCTTTCATATTAGAATTATTATACATTGGTATAAAATAGGTTGTTCGTATATATTTGTTGACAATTATTGGAAGATATGTGTATCTCCTCAAGCAATATCATAAGAGTAAAATTCAATTACTTGTTTATAAATGCATCTTTTGGCATATTTTTCATATTATAAGTGTTGTTTCTCTTTTTAGTTAATTAGGATTAGGCTTAATCAGGTAAAAGCCATTTACATGTCAATCTTTTAACTGTTTTGAATGTATTGATCATTTTCCCCTCATTCTTCTAGGAACTAGATGCATGTGTTTCATGACATGCTGAAGTGGATACTTGGATCATTTTTTTTCTTGTAAGGACGTAAAGAGACATGGTTATATTTGCAGCTAATATGCCTTAATTACATGAAAGCTCATTATGTTCTTTGTTTTTTTATTTTTTTATTTTTAGAAAAGATATGGTCTAATTTTTAGTTACAATAACGAACTTACTTTCATTATTTCTGCTTCACTATTAAGAAAACTTGAAGAGAAAACATTTTGTGTGTCGTACTATTGGTCGTACTACTACTAGTTTTGTTCCACTTTCCTCGATTTGTAATTACAATGGTATGTGCTGCTAAATTTTAGTATAATAAGATGTTTTGGGATGTAAAATATATAACTTAATATGTTTTTTTGGTCACTTTAGTATCCTACATCAAATACTTTTAGATTTCGACATTATACTTTGAGAAATCTTATATTTATAAGTTATTTGTTTCATTTTTCCCAAGCATTTCTAACTAATGCATTATACTTATAAACTCTACATTTTATATTCATGGTTTAAATAGTGGCTTCGATAAGAAAATGTGCAAGAGGATATGCGTAAAGAGAAGTTATTTTGATTATCATGACAACTTTCTATCACAAGTTATTTAGTTTATCAGGACTATTAATGGTTGTACATACCTTACACATAACTCTTTCAGCGAAACAAAGAACACTTGAATCAAAAGAAAATAAGAAGTAACGAAAAAGGATAGATTTGAAGTCCAAAATAGACCTATAGTTTGAATCTTTGGTGAAAAAAACCAAGACCTATTGATTTGAGTTTGAGATCAAAATCAGGAGGTGCATCCCAACCAAGAACAAATTTGAATCGTACGCAACAATTTGATAAGATGAACACAAGTTCAAATGTTTTAAAACTTTAATTGATTCTTACAAATGATTACCGAATGGCTCTATATGGCCTTAAAATTAACAGATAAAAGAAACGAAAAGACACCTAATTAACCATGCCAATTAATGCCATATTTAGAACATTCAACATTTACTGAGAAAATAAAGAAAAATAGATTTAGTAATGATTTTCAGCTTCCGAAACATGAACCTTTCTGAGGCGACTCTTAGACTTCTGAGAACTCGCATTCCCATCCTATCTCCTCAGACTACCTATCACGATGAAACCCCTTGCAACCAAGCTTCTATACCCAACCAATATTCCTTTCATAACCAGGCTTCCACTCGCACCCACACTCCTGTTCTCAATCAAGCGATCCCTCACAACGATCCACAAATGAATGCGAACAACTTCACTAAAGGTTCTAGTTAGTGGTTTGGTCTAGGATTTAATTGTAATAACTTCTATTGAGTCTTTATCATGTTTTGGTAGGTTGATTGTGCGTTTACAACCGTAAACCTATTTACGGATGTAAACCCAGTTTCCACCCAAAGTCCACTATATATAGGGGTTGTTTAGGTCATTAGTGGTTGTTGATGTCACAGAGTTCATGGCTATAGAGAACAAGTTGTACCAGATGTTCTAAGTAATATAAGCGTGTGCAAGCTTGTTTCAATTCTGTTTCTACTCCGATTCTTATTCTATTTGGTTGTGTGATTATTTGATCATTGGTAAAGATCCGTTTTAGGACCTTACAATTGGTATCAGAGCAAAACCAGTGTCAAAGCATCTTGAAATCGAGTTTTTGGCCGTATTCCACACCGTTTGACATTGGAATTGGTATTTTACTGCTAAAGGGAATCGAATCTAATCCAAAAACGTGTTTTCGTGAACTTCTGGGTGTTTACTGCCAAGAGATTATGGCAACAAACTCTGTTTACGGCCGCAAACTCAAGAGCATTCTTGGACCGTAAACATTGTTCTTGAACTGTAAACCAAGCATATTTAATAACCGTAATCTAAGCCTTAAAGAAATTGTAATAAAAAACCGTAAACAAACAGACCGTAAACTAAGTTTACGGCCGTAAACCCTACTATGGCCGTAAACTCAAGTGTTGACCGGAAACTCAATTTTGATAAGTTATGTTTTAAATTTTTGCTTTAAAATTTTAATAATCAAAGGATTCTCAAAGCCAAACACATCATCATGAGTTGGATTCTGTCATGGGCACAACTACACGCATTCCAAGACTGTTGTCTGCAGATGGTTTTCCTAAATGGAAATACCGAATTGAAAAGTACATTAAAATGAAGGACTTCAAGATCTGGAGAAGCATCATCAAGAATCCTGTAAGAATTACCACCACCGTTGCAGGACAGATAGTTGATAAAGCAGTAGAAAACTATCCAGATGAAGACTTTGAGAAAGTGGAAGAACAGGAAAGGGATTTGACCACTCTAACCACGGATTTATCTCCTGATATAGCTCAAGGTTTCACAGAGTACACTTCAGCTAAGGCTTTGTGGGAAGCCCTGATTGACGTATATGAAGGAAATGAAGAGATGAAGGAAAGTCTCCAGGACATGCTGCACCAGAAATTCAACATGTTCAATTATATTCCTGGAGAAACCCTAGAGGCACAGTTACAACGATTCACAACTCTCACTAATGAGATGAATATAGCTGGGATATTGTTGACCAAGTCTGAAATAAACAAAAAGCTGCTAAATGCTCTTCCTAAGTCATGGGACATGAATGTAGTTGTTATTAAGAAGACCAAGCATATAAATAACCCCACTCTTGCTGAAACAATGGTGATCATCAAGGCTTGTGATATTGATGACAAACAGCGAGAGCTTAATCATGTGAATTTGTATTCAAATGCAAATCTTGGGATTTCCTCTAATAATGCTCTTTCATCTTTCACCCTTCCCTCTCCAAGTCTAACTTTTGCTGCTCAACAAGCTCAGTAACTTCAATTCCTACTACATCATCCATACATCTTTCTCTAAACGAATCGTCTGTTGCTCCACAAGTTGCTCCGTCCTCAAATGTGGTTTCTTCCTCAAATTCTAAGGAAAGTGATGAAAATCTTGTTCTCGCCGTAGGACTTGTTAACTGCTACAATGCTCTTGTAGCTAGAGATCTTCCACCACAATTGTCGTTTGCTAATCTGGATCAGATTCATCCAGAAGATGTGGAAGAAATGGATATTACATGGCAAATTGCCATGGCAATGTTCAGGGCGAAGCAGTTTGCTGAGAAGACAGGGAAGAATAACTAGGGGATGAACGTTGATAAAAAGGTGGGGTTCAAAAAGGGGAAGGTCCGGTGCTTTAATTGTCACGAGCAATGTCATTTTGCTTGTGAGTGCCCAAAGCCGGATAGAAGGTTGAACAACAAAAGGATGATGGTTGTGGTGGGAAACAACATGGGAGGCACTCAAGCCAATAGTGAAACGACTATGGTTGCTCGGTCTTTTAACTATGAGGACCAGATTCAGGCCTTGAACATTTCAAGACCTGAAAATGCTCACCTGACCCAAGTTAAGGATGAAGCTTCCTGGAGAGTGTTGCAGCTGAAGAAAAGATGATGGAGCTGCAGTTTACGCTAATGGTATCTTCTACTTCCGAACCGAAGAAAAATGAGGTAAATTTGCCTTCTTGTTCTCATGCTTGTATCGATTACGTTAAAATTCTACGTGACGAAATATATTCATTACGTAGAGAAGTAGAGGACCTTAGATATGAGGGCTATAAACTTAGAAAATGACAAAAAACCTTAAAGGCCCAATTAGAGACAAAGATAAAAGACTTTAGGAAACTTCAGGAGGACTACAGTAATAAATGCGAAAACTATGATTATATCAAGAGACAGAATGCTGGGTTACTCACTGAACTTGATTCATTAAAAGCCAAATTTGAATATGCAGATTTTGATTTTAAGAAATTTGATATGTCAGACGAAGTAGTTGTAAATATGATAGATCATTGTTTACAATTTAAAAATAATCATCAGAAAGGTCTAGGATATGATAAATTGCCACCTTCGTTTAATCACTCATATCAGTATTAACAATTGTCCACGGAGGAGATTGCTAATGAACCATTCATGGTTTATGGAAAACCATCTGGTTTTGTTGCGGGAGGATTTATTAATGTTGAAAGTACTAACATTTCTACTTCCCCTATAGATCAATCCTTAGATAAGTCAAAGCACGAAGTTGAAGGATCTGTTTCTGATAACAAAACTGAGTCTGAACCTGAAGTTTTAGATTCCAATAAAAAAAATTTTGTTTCAGATGTTAAAAAGGATAATGTTTTTTGTGATACTTCTACATCTGTTTCTGCTGAATTAAACATTTTTGAAGTGTTTGATGAGTTGTTTGATAATCCTACTGTCTGTGATGCTTTAAATGAAAACATACCTACTCCACATGTTACATCATCTGATGCACCCTCACTTATCTCACAACCTGCTTCTTGTTCATTTCTTGTGAGAAAAGTAAGGGTATCGGTAATGAAAACAAATATGAGAAAAACTGTACAAATTTAAATAATAACAAAAAAAAAATTGTTTTAATCGTGGTATTGGTGGTCATATAGCTAGGAATTGTCCAAATAGGATCTTTGTACATTATATGTCACCAAGAGGAGAGAACAAATCTACAGGAAGGTCTTTAATTAGAAATTCCTCAAGAGTTTTGTAACATCCGGATTTTCAGGGTTATTATTGTGTAGTTTAATCTATTGATTAAAGGAGAGAATTGACGAGTTAAGGATCCAACTCGCCGAGTCGAGTCGTGCTTCTCACGCGGATTTAATGATTGGACTTGACGAGTCAGAGGAGGGACTCGCCGAGTAGGTGCTTGGCAGAGAAACCCTAATTTCTCGGGATTGGGACCTATTTAAAGTTCCTTATGGCCTTTATTTGTGGCTATTACACCCTGAGAAACCCAAGAGAGCAAAGAGAAAGCATATGGTGCAAGAGGAGGGTTAATTCATCATCTTTTGGTGTGTATTAGCAAAGGGAAGGTTGGATTTCGAGCTAGGATGTCTTGTGGGACTCAAATCTTCTATCATTTCATTCAGAGCTATTGTGAGAGGTAAGGATTCATGTCCATCTTCGTTTGGGTGATAGATTTCATGAATCTAGGGTTTCTTCTCTTCTTTTGGTAAGAGATCTAGAGTATGTGATGCCCCCTTGTGTATATATCTTTAGATCTAGACCTTGAGAGGTCCAGAGAGTCCCTATTTCCCAGCTTTATGCATTCCTGTAAGAGTTTGTAGCTAAGTTTATCACTTTAAGGGTCATTTCTCCATTTATGGCTATATATGAGTTGCATGAACGTAAAGTTTGAACCTTTACATGTTTATTGAGCTTGGGAAGGTTGGATCTATGGATTAGAGGAATAGATCTGACCTCAGAAGGTTGTTTAAGTATGATCATGAAAGTAACTCGCCGAGTTCATATTTGGACTCGACGAGTCGAGTCGGGTTGCCCCGCGATTCGAATCCAATGGAAACCCGTCGAGTGGAAGGTTCACTCGACGAGTCGAGTGAGGCCTTGGAGGAGTCAGAAGACGCGCATGGACTCGCTGAGTCACCCCTGTGTACTCACCGAGTCTGGTCAGAGTGGACTGTTGACTTGAGTTGACTTTTGTTGAGTTTGTGGTTTGGTCAACATAGGTAATAGAGGCCATGGAGGGGTAAAATGTTCTTTTACCCACTATCTGATTAGAGAGGGAAAGAGTAATCGCCGGTTATTGTATGCTATCTATGCGATGTGTGGCACTGCATTATTTCTATGTGATTTATGATGTGTGTATATCAGAGTTAGGACCGGAAGTTCCACAGAGCTAGGACCAGAGGGTCCACAGAGTTAGGTTTAGAGTTATGTTCCAGTGTATTTGTATGCTATTTATTTTATGAGATTTATTGTGATATGTGATATGCATGATTCAGAGTTATCAGAGTTAGGACCTTTGGGTCCATAAAGTTAGGGTCAGAGGGTCCACAGAGTGTTGGGACTGGAGGGTCCCATTGAGACACATTGACATAGGGATAAAAGAGTTATAGCCTTGAGTGGCTAATATGTATTAGATTGGTATTTTGGGGAACTCACTAAGCTTCGTGGTTACAGTGTTTTGTGTTACATGTTTCAGGTTTTCTCAGGATCACGGGACAACACCGGTTCGATTATACACACCAGAGGAAGCATTTGTTTTAAGGATCCTGGTTTATTAATTGATTGAACAAAAGCGTCATGTATTGTAATTTAAACAAAAAGGATATTTTTATGAAAAGTGTTAAAGAGATAAATGATTTTAAATGAAAAAATTTGTTTTAAAAATTTCGGTGTTACAAGTTGGTATCAGAGCCTTGGTTTGAGGGATTTCGATGCACCTTCGGGTAAACCTAGACTCAAACTGAGAAAGTAAGAAAAGTTTTCAAAGAAATGATTTTCTAAAAGTGAATAAGAGTTTAAAGAGAAAGCGAGAAAGAGAAGTGTGTACAATCAGCCAGAGCCTGAACGGTGATTTCCCAAAATACCCTTACTTTTGTGTTATGAGATATTTATGATACATTTTATGAGATATTATGCATGCTAGAGATAGGCTAGGTATTTCATATCTTAGGAATAGAGTGGCCTGATTTGTGATGCCTTAGCCTAGGAGTTGCTATTAAATGTGATGTGCTTTTTAGTATGTGATGAGTGAGAATATTTAGTTAGAATCCTTTTAGGGGATTTGAGTAGAGGAGTAATCTAGGATGGATGCCTAGATGAGTATTGTGGTGCTTATCGAAAGAATAGTTAGAACCCGCGAGGGGTAGAGTTGCAGAGTTTGGTAGTACTTTTGAGAATGAGCAGAGTAAGCGGAGTTATCACCCAGAGTGAGTTCTATGTATTCTTCGATGCCCGAATGCTACTTGCTTCATGATTTATGGAACTCTCGATGATGGGGGTCAGCTACCAAGTGAATATGACGATATTTAGGAGGTAGATGGTTGGCATCATTAGGAGCTCTTTTGCGGCTGATGGCGGAGAAGTGGGAGGACCAAGGAAGGGCCTAGGGAGTAACCTTAGCCAGATGAGTACAATGGCAGAGTAGAGCATTTCGCTGAGGAGCGAGCATGCATGACGGAATTAGTGAACGAGAAGGTTGAGCAGCTACTTTGGAGCTCTGGGATGCTCCGTGTGGAAAGTATGGGTAGATGTGGCAGGTAGTATGGGCCCGTACTACCAAAAGCAGAGGACGCATAGTCGATACAGAGAGTATTATGAAGATTCAAAGTAGCATATTAAGGAGTGATGTTACGGTTCGTGTACCATGTATCGGAGCAGATTGAGGAGCAATGTTATGGTTTGTGTACCATGCATCATAGCAGATTGAGGAGTGATGTTATGGTTCAGGCACCATACATCGGAGCAGATTGAGGAGTTATGTTATGGTTCGTGTACCATGCATCATAGCAGATTGAGGATTAATGTTATGGTTCGAGTACCATGCATCGGAGCAAATTGAGGAGTGATGTTATGGTTCGAGTACCATATATTGTAGCAGATTGAGAAGAGATGTCATGGGCCAAGTACCATGGTTCTTAGCAAATGATGCTTGTGATTCTCTGGTTTTCCGGTCAGGATTGATTGGTGGAATTTGGACACGATAGGGTTTTAGGCCTGAGAGCCATGATTGAGTCTGAAGAGGCATCCCTTGAGAGGGAGGTCGGGAGCATTTCAGAGTATTTTGGTAAGATATCAAATGTAGTCGCAAGACTCAGGGATTAGTAGGGAAGTCATTTATGGGGAATTGCGGTCTGATTGAGCAATCATCCGATGGAGGAGGTGTCACCTTCTGTGACCTGTTAGGTGCTATTTTTGTTTCTATGGGAAGTAGGAGAGGTGTGAGATTTCAGTTTTGGGTTTAGGAGTAAACCCTACGGGTTGACATTTATGACGATTTTTCCACCAGAGTCAGCATGTCTGCCGCAAGGAAATGATCTACCATGAGCAGGTAGTCAGTGGGGACTGAGATGGTCAAGGACCACATCACACCCTAATTGAGTATAGTAGGGCGTGTTGTAGCGGTATCAGCGGGTAATCCAGTCGAGTATATCAGAGCGGTGGCTCTTCTGTCTATGATGGGTATTGAGTATGGTAGTGGAGTCCCTATTCTCGTGATGATTTACGTGTTGGAGCGGGGTTTGAGAAGTCGAGGATGAGGAGTGTGATGATTTATTGTTTCAGTGTTTGGATACACTGAAATTGCGCATTGGGTATAATGAAGATTTATTTATGGGGTTCAGAGGAAATGTATTGTTGTATCTGTATGGTGCTGGGAGTAGGAGATCAGTGGTTGAGGCTGGACATCGTGATGTTCTGTAATGGTGTCCCGTGGTACCCAGGTATAATGTCCCGATTTCGGAGTTCTTTAGTCTTGAGTTTGAGACGAATAGTGGTGTATCATGTATCTACGGTTTCAGTGGGAGCCCTTTGGGTATTGACATCAAGAGGGATTATTTAAGAAAGTGGATCTTCGCAGTGGTAGGTATTTTATTATAGCAGTTGCCGCCAGATTCTGTGATGCATATGTGGGAGAAGTTTGTGTAGCTATCTATGATAGTCTGCAGAGCATGAGTTAGTGGACATAGTGTGGCGTTGTGATGAGAATGAGAGTATGGGGTGAAGCTAGGGGGAGTCGTAGTATTCACTAGTCAGTTGGTGTTGTGGTGCTACGGGGAGCTGTAGTACTCACTAGTTAAAGACTGTCGTGATGTTGCGGGGAGCCATAGTACTCAGTAGACGGCAATATAGTGTGATGATGGAGTGTTCTCCAATCACTGTATGATGCAAAAGAGTTTTAGGCTTGAGTAGCCCTAGTATTGAGTTTTTGGAGCCTGGTGGTTGAACCAGGGGCGAGACTGGGGTCTCCGTCTCTGTCAGGGCTAATTTGATTTTTGGTTGGATTGTAGTTTTCACTTGAGAATTTTGTGACTTGTGTGTCACAGGGCCGAGATAGTTGATGTGAAGAGGAAGCTAGTGGGAGCTCTTCTGCGGAGAGCGTGGCGGATTTGTACGTAAGGGTGGTGGTATCGCGACACGGAGTACCGATCTCGATTGTCTCAGATCGAGATGTACGTTTCACTTCCAGATTCTGGAAAAAATTCCATGAGGAGTTGGGACACGTACTTACCCTTTGCTAAGTTTCCTATAACAACAACCATCATTCAAGCATTGGTATGCCACCCTTTGAGCTGTTGTATGGGAAGAGGTGTCGGACTCCCATTTGCTGTGGAGAGGTAGGGCAACGTGTGATGGGTAGTACATTGATGGTGCTTCAGAAGACCGAGCAGATTCAGCAGGTCAGACAGAGGTTGCTGAAGGCCCAAAGCCGTTAGAAGAGTTATGCAGATAGACGACGGTCAGAACTCGTGTGGTGTTAAAAGAGATATGGAATTTGGAGTTGAGGCTTATGAATGGGATGTTTGTGGACACTTCTGAGTCAGCATGATTATGCTTTTGTGTCTAAGGATAGAGTGTTGCAGATTCTTTGTTCCAAGGGTTTCTGATAGCAGTCTAGTAGATGTGCCCCGGTGGAGTGTGAACAAAAATTCATGAGGCGTGATTCATATGATTTAGCATGATCGGCTTGGAGGAGAGATAGTCGGTTGTTGGACGTGGTCTTATGGGAAATCAGAGAGCTAGTGAGGAAACTTGGTTGATATTCGAGGAGCAAAAATTATGGTGATCGCTCAAGTAGGCGGTCTGGCGGCGGATCAGGCCACTAGAGTTTCCGGTTATTGGGAAGGGGTGTTTTTTGAGCGGCGAAAGAGTTGGTTTAAACTTTGGTATTGGAGGTTCTATGTGGTTTCGGAAGTCCATAGAGAAACATATCAGTGTGGTATGAAGATCATTTCGGTAGTGCCTTTCGGGTTAATGATTAAATCTATGTGTGATTAAGGCATAATTTCGTGGGAGAAAGTTAATTCAAGTGGGTGAGAATTGTAATATCCGGATTTTCAGGGTTATTATTATGTAGTTTAATCTTTTCATTAAAGGAGAGACTCAACGAGTTCAGGATCCAACTCACCGAGTCGAGTCGGGCTTCTCACGCGGATTTAATGAGTGGACTCGACGAGTCAGAGGAGGGACTCGCCGAGTAGGTTCTGGGCAAAGAAACCCTAATTTCTCAGGTTTGGGACCTATTTAAAGGTCCTTATGGCCTTCATTTGCGGCTATTACACCCTGAGAAACCCTAGAGAGCAGAGAGAAAGCATATGGTGTAAGAGAAGGGTTAATTCATCATCTTTTGGTGTGTATTAGCAAAGGGAAGGTTGGATTTCGAGCTAGGATGTCTTGTGGGACTCAAATCTTCTATCATTTCATTCAGAGCTATTGTGAGAGGTAAGGATTCATGTCCATCTTCGTTTGGGTGATAGATTTCATGAATCTAGGGTTTCTTCTCTTCTTTTGGTAAGAGATCTAGAGTATGTGATGCCCCCTTGTGTATATATCTTTAGATCTAGACCTTGAGAGGTCTAGAGAGTCCCTATTTCCCAGCTTTATGCATTCCTGTAAGAGTTTGTAGCTAAGTTTATCACTTTAAGGGTCATTTCTCCATTTATGGCTATATATGAGTTGCATGAACGTAAAGTTTGAACCTTTACATGTTTATTGAGCTTGGGAAGGTTGGATCTATGGATTAGAGGAATAGATCTGACCTCAGAAGGTTGTTTAAGTATGATCATGAAAGTAACTCGCCGAGTTCATATTTGGACTCGACGAGTCGAGTCGGGTTGCCCCGCGATTCGAATCCAGTGGAAACCCGTCGAGTGGAAGGTTCACTCGACGAGTCGAGTGAGGCCTTGGAGGAGTCAGAAGACGCGCATGGACTCACTGAGTCACCCCTGTGTACTCGCCGAGTCTGATCAGAGTTGACCGTTGACTTGAGTTGACTTTTGTTGACTTTGGGATTTGGTCAATATAGGTAATAGAGGCCATGTAGGGGTAAAATGTTCTTTTACCCACTATCTGATCAGAGAGGGAAAGAGTAATCGCCGATTTAATTGGATTTGAGACTTTGAGTGTTAATTAGAGATATTTGCCTGATGTGTTAGGCAGTGTCGTGTTCGAGATTCAAAGTGTGAGTATATCTTCCTTCTGCTTGCCAGGTGATTCTTCTCACTATACTTTACTGAGAGTGGTAACAAAGGTATGTGGCAGAGTTATTGTATGTTATCTATGTGATGTGTGGCACTGCATTATTTCTATGTGATTTATGTTGTGTGTATATCAGAGTTAGGACCGGAAGTTCCACAGAGCTAGGACCATGTGACAACCCGATATTTCAACTACATGTAAACGACCTAAAAAGTCAAGTATTGTAACCATGTTAGTTGTACTAAAATTTACTTCGAAAATAAAAAGTCAAGTATTGTAACCATGTTAGTTGTACTAAAATTTACTTCGAAAATAAAATATCCAAAAATCACTAATTAAATTACCTTTTATGATAGATGTCATTAAACCATGATCGTACGTAAAAAGAACGCTCGAATCCGACTTCGTATAAGAAAGTTAGGAATTTTTCCAGCTCGGATTAACGACAGACAACTAAAAACTCGAATCAAAGATCGAGCGACTTTTGGCCGGAATGACCTAAACGAGCATCAAAGGTCTCATCAATGGTATTTCAGTGGTAAAAAGTCTGGCAAAAACCGACGTCAGATAAAGGAGTTATGAATTTCTAAAGAAATTTTCTTACCGCGACCTTTTAAAAATAAATAATAAAAATAATTTCGGAATTTGCCGATGGAATCTAAACGAAACTTGTAGAGTATGGTCTCACCTTCGCGGGGATATAAAGAACGTCGAAAATGGAGTTCGTATGTAGAAGATATGAATTTTTGAAGTTTATTAAATAAATTATATATAAATTTAAATCAAAAATCTGGTATTATCCGAAGGGGGAGTCAGTGTGCTCATCCGAGTTACGCGCCGCGTAACCCCGTACGCCCCGCGTACGTGAAGGCCTTGGTCTTGGTTCGTCCATGTCGCCCCTATGCGAGCTGTCCGACCCGTCCCATCCGAAGCGAGGCAGTCGAGGACTCGGTCACGCGTGACGCACGAGTACGCCCCACGTACGCTCGTACGCCCGGCGTACCGGGGCTTCTCAGACCCCTATAAATAGAGATGCGAGGGTTTCAGGAAAAACACCCCTCTCTCTCATTTCTCTCACGATATTTCTTCGATTTTCGTGCCCACACTACCCCGAAGCCCCGATCACTTTGCTCGAATCCCGAAGGTCGTTCGTGCCCCCGAGATTCCCAAGAATCCCGAGGAAATCCACTTTCGCAAGCCGAAATTCTGTACGGTTTTTCATCTCGCAACCTCCGATCTTACAAGTGAGTTCATATCCCTATAATTCACGTTTTTAAATGTTTTATGAGTACTTTTACATGCTTTTAAGGGGGGAATACAAGTAAAACACTCGGTTATTATCGGATGTTATATAAACTTTCACTTTACGTGTTTTATCAAAGGAATCATATGTGATTTTAAACTATCAAAGGAAATCTTTTATATGCAAAGTATAACACGACAACATTTTATCTTTTGAAATGAGAAACGATTTAGGTGTTTATATAAATCAGATACTTTGCTTATATTACATTTGGTGTGTCGGTTTTTGCACTACAAAACTACACTTTTCATAACAAGTGAACATTTTCACTAAGGGTTTATTTAACAAATGAAACACACTTTTAGGAAACTATAATAGGTATAGTTTTACGAGAATACTACGAACTTTACATACATGGAAATACTATTACGATAAGCTACTTTCATATACAATAACTAACGAACATTTTCACACGTAAATATGTTTTATACTAAGTTTTGTAAGACATTAACTTCACGTACATTCGAGTACACATTTCAAGTCCTGTATTATATACCAGAATCCCTTGGAGGGGGAGCATGGTTTTTGTGTATAGATCTATACGGGCTTGACAACCCGCGCCATGACTGTTAGCTACAGTCCACCTTTTTGGGGTGACAAACGTCAGAACATTCCAACGCCTGAAGAACGTTGTGTATAGGCATTCCTTGTCAATAGCATGGTTATACAACTCACATGGGGTATTAAAAACACAATGATTTACGAAGTTTTTCAGACAAATTGAAATCTTTATACTTACATACATTTACTAGAAACAAGCATTTTTCGTGAAAGAAGGTTACCATTATACTAGTAGAAAATATACGATTTTCTAGGAACATGCAAACGAAGAACAAAAACATTTCATTTCATACAAAAATTGTCATTAAATACTTATGAAACTCACCAGCTTAAATGCTGATCTACTCTTTCAAAACTACTTGTATGTCCCAAGGATTTAGTAATTACAGGTAACAAACGGATTTTGAAGAAGGGACACTACGGCGCCAGTTTAATTTCATATTTTGACATCATAATGTAATTGATTTTGAACATGTATACTTTTAAACAAATGTAAACTTTCAATTATATACATGATGGTTGTATTACTTTCTTTACTATGTATTCATTTGTTACGTTACCACATGAAGTCATCCGCCTCCGAACGTTTCCGCCGTTCCGGTTTGGGGGTGTGGCAGATTGGTATCAGAGCAATGTTTATATTGAACTAAGTATATCGAACCTCATAAGATATACAAACTATAAATGCTTAGGGACTCAAAGTCTCTGACAAAAGTTTTTGTACCTAAAATTTTTATTTCACATAAATAGATTATTTTAGGTTATAAAAATCCGAAATACATGCATACAACAATACATTTTTATGATAAGAACTATACAAAAAGTATTAAGACAAGTTGGACACTACGATTAGTTCTCGAGATATGTAATCAAATTTGGGACGAATATAGCCAGATCAACTATGTTTATCCGAAATTTGCATAACGTATGTCAAGGAATGATCGTAGTGAGCAACAAGTCAAAACTTAACAAAATAGACACTAGTATCTAACGTACAATTTAAATACTATAGGAGTATTTGGTGCATACACTAGAGTAATTAGTATTACATGTCTCAAGTTTTGTTCAAATCTTATAACCCTATTCTCGTATTGTGAAATGGCTGGATTTCACCCGAATAGAGACCCTTACTACCCACAACAAGGCAACGGAGGATGGATTGAAGAGGATCCGGAGGAGGACGAAGAGCCCATTGACTTGGATGGAGGGGACGACTCCGGGACAGACTCGGAACTGGAAATAATCAACCCTCCACCCATTAGGAGGAACTTTCTAGGACCGACTCCCGTTTGGGGAAGTCACCTCATCCACTGGAGCCAACAACAAGGGATACGCTCTCCCTACAGAATGTGTTGAGACTTCTACGACATCAGGGACGGAGGTTCAGCCGACCGAGCACTTCCAGCAATGGTAGGTAAACTGGCCAACCAGTCCTACCAATCAGGGGTTCAAGCAAACCGAATCCGAGAGGTCAACGTGGAAGTACAAGTCCACGCGGCCGATATCCGCCGCCTGGATATGTTGCAGAACGACATCCACCTCCGCGCCGAAGCATTCCAAGCACAAGCGAATGCAGCCTTCGCAGAGTTGAAGGAACAACAAGCCGCCTTCGATAGGCGTCTTATGGAGTCGAAGCAATCAGATGCAGAATCGAGCTCCAAGCGCAACACACGTCGCAAGTAGTACTTGCGAAAACCTCAAATTTTGTTATAAGATAGGACTTCGGCTAAAAGTTTTTACTTCCTTTAAATTCATGTAATCGGAGACCCGTTTAAGGGTCAAATTTTCGTGATCGTTGTATCATCTATGATATTAATATAATTCAGACGCTATTACTACTACGTTGAGTATCGCATTCATTCTTTAAAATACTATGGAAAAACAATACGCTTGTTCACATATTCGGATTTACAAATAACCTTCACTCTTCTATTTGTAAAACTCATACTATCATCTGTTGTTGAACTATAGCAATTTAGTTCATGAGGCACATTCATTATTCATTTATTCTTATCCATATCATCATCTTTTAAACGTATAGTTAAAGATGCCGCCACGCAGGAATACCAGACGTGACCCTAACAACGAAACACCGATACCACCACCACCTCCACCTCCTCAATTTGATGCTGTCATGTTCCAGGCAGTAGTCACTGCAACTGTGGCAGCTGCCATGTCACAGATCAATACTCCTGTTACTACGGGTTCAGGAATTGGCATGCATCCTTCCAACCATGGCGATAGTCATGAACAACCCCGTGAGTGCACCTACAAAGACTTCACGAATGCTAAGCCTCGGATGTTTAATGGAACGGGTGGTGTGATGGTTTTAAGGAAATGGATTCAAAGAACGGAATCAGTGTTTGAAATCTGCTCCTGCCCCGAGCACAGCAAGGTCAAGTTTGCAACTTACACATTTACTGATAGGGCTTTAACTTGGTGGAATGGTCACGTTAAGGTACTTACCCTGGTACTGGAAAACTCGATAAGCTGGGAGAGCTTGAAAATCATGTTGATGAGGGAGTACTTTCCACGAGGAGAGATTCAAAAGCTCGAGCACGAACTCTGGACTCTAGGAATGACTGGTACCGACATAGCAACTTATACCAATAGGTTCTGCGAGCTGGCAATCCTTTGCCCGGATATGATTGCTCCTGAGAGCAAGAAGATAGAGCGATACATTTGGGGACTGTCGCCCAAAATTCAGTCAAGCGTGTTAGCTTCCAAACCTGACACCTTTGAAAGTGCCAAAGAGCTGGCACAATCGCTCATTGATTACGGAAATCATCAACACTCAGCAATTTCTGCACCAGAACCACACAAGGGAAACAACAATAACAACAACAACAGGAAGAGAGGGTGGAATAAGGGGAAGGGTGGATCTTCCCAAGAATCCTCAAAGAAACAACAACTGGTTTCCGTGAACGCTGCGACGGTACCTACTACCGTTCCTAAAAGTCTCTACCCAACAAAGCCTTATGTAGGCAACCTCCCAAAGTGCACCAAGTGCAACTACCACCACCACGGACCATGTCGGGAAATGCAGTGCTCCAACGACAACAGAAAGGGGCACACTGCCCGTTTCTGCAAGGCCCCTGCAAAACCGATCACTCAAGTTCCCGGTGCTGGTGTAGGCCAAGCCTGCTACGGTTGTGGCGAGGTGGGCCAGCCGACCGGATCTGGAAACCTTATGTGTGTAGGATTCTAAGCGTAGGATTACCATATTAGAACTAGCATGTAAACGTTTCGGAGTGATAAGGATGATTTGAATATCTATCGTGAATGAGGATCTAATTTCACCTTATTCGGTGTATAGATCAAAAATGGTGAGAACGAGGAGTGGAGTTGGAAATGCTGATGAAAACAGGAATCAACCACCAGTGATTGAGCAAATACCTATCGTTGCAGCAGCACCGGAGCCAATAACAATGCTTGGTGTACAAATGATAATTCAAACAATGTTGGATCGTCAAATGGAGGAGACTAGGCAGTTGCTTCAACAGAATCATGAAGAACTGTCAATTCAAGTGGAAGAGCCCGAATTAAATGAAGGGCAATCGGAAGGAGGAAACTTCAATGGATCTGTTGGTCAAACCAACCCACCGATAGTTAAGCAAAACAACTAGGATGGAAGGAATGATGGAATAGGATGCAAGTATATGGATTTTCTTACTTGCAAACCATTGACCTTCACTGGAAAGGAGGACCCGATCAGGGTCATGGATTAGATATTGGAAATGGAGCTAGCCTTCATGACGTGTGCTTGCAGAGGCAAGTTGCAGACCACTTTCGTTGTACGTCAATTCAGGGCTGGAGTTGTTCGTTGGTGGAAAACTCTGGGGAAGACCATAAGCCCTAATGAGCCACTGCAACTGACATGGGCAGAGTTCTTGGTGTAGTTCAAGCCCAAGTTCTATTCGACCTAAAATCTGTTGGAGTTGGAGAACAAGTTTCTGACATTGACAAAGGGCAGCATGTCAGTTGATGAATACACAAATGCTTTCACAGACAAGATGAAGTTTGCTTTGCGCATCGTTCCAGATGAGCTGAAAAGGTTGACCGATACGCAAAAGGACTCCCATGGGAGTACGCAGTGCCAGTACATCAAGCACCTACTCTGGAGGCAGCTATCTAGGCTGCCAAGTCTGTTGAGGACATGATCAAGGGAAGAACCGCTAACAAGGTTGAAGTTGGCGAGAAGAGAAAGTTTAAAGGAACTTCAGCTTCCAATAAGAAAAGCAAATTTTCGAAGTCTGATTCGAAAAAGTTTGGAGGAAAAGGAGGCAAAGTGAAATGGTATGAGAAGTGCAAGAAAAAGCACTTTGGGAAATGTAGTGAGGAAGTAACCTACTACAAGTGTGGAAAAATTGGGCATTTTGCCAATGAGTGTCCGTCCAACAAAAGGATGTCTTTTCGTTGTAATGAAGAGGGGCACAGTTTGAAAGACTGTCCGAAGAAGAAGGAGGCAGCTAAGCCTAACAATCCACCAATGCCGAAAGCAATAGCCTTCCAGATGACACTTGAGGCTGCGAAAGCTGAAGCTGATGTCGCTTTAGGTACCTTTCTCGTAAACGAATTACCTGCTCAAATTTTGTTTGATTCTGGAGCCAACTACTCCTTTATTTCGCATGAGTTTGGTAGAAAACTAGGTTTTCCTGTTGTTAGACTAGATAATGCTTTATTAGTCAAAGTTGCTAGTGGCAAGTTTATACATATTAGCCATCGTATGAAAAACTTATTAATCAACCTTAATGGGAATAAGTTTCACGAGGAATTGTTGCCTATCGAACTTAATGGTTTCGACGTCGTGTTGGGAATGGATTGGCTTAGCACCAATGACGCCGAGATATTATGCAAGAAGAAGATAGTTAAAGTAAATCCGCCTGGGAAAGAGTCGTTTATGGTGTATGGGGACAAATACAGAGTAAATTCTGGTATCATTTCTCTAATGAAATCCAGAAAGAGTTTGACCAAGGGATGTACGTCATATTTAGCATTCGTGATTGATGCTAAGAAGGAAAAGAAGGTGATACAGAATATTCAAGTGGTGTGTGATTATCCGGAAGTATTTCCTGAAGATCTTCCTGGATTACCACCTGATAGACAAGTGGAGTTCATAATAGACTTGTTACCAGGAACAACACCAATAGAAAAAGCATCATACCGATTAGTACCAACGGAGATGAAGGAGTTGATTATGCAACTTCAGGAGTTATTGGACAAAGGTTTCATTAGACCTAGTTCATCGCCCTGGGGAGCTCTGGTGTTATTCGTAAAGAAAAAAGACGGGAGCATGAGAATGTGCATTGATTACAGAGAGCTAAAGAAAGCAACGATAAAGAATAGATACCCGTTGCCAAGGATCGACGACCTGTTTGATCAATTGCAAGGTTCGAGCTATTTCTCGAAGTTCGATCTAAGGTCAAGATATCATCAGTTAAAAGTGAGAGAGCAGGATATCGAGAAGACTGCATTCAGAACACGATATGGACACTACGAGTTTTTGGTTATGACATTTGGACTAACCAATGCTCCAGTAGTGTTCATAGATTTAATGAATCGGGTTTGTAATCCATTCCTTGATAAATCTGTGATAGTGTTCATAGATGACATTTTGGTTTACTCGAAAAGCCAAGAGGAGCATGGAAGACACTTGCGAGAAGTGTTAGAAGTTTTAAAGAAGGAGAAGTTGTATGCAAAGTTCTCCAAATGTGTTTTTTGGATTCGAGAAGTCCAATTCTTGGGGTCACGTGGCCAACCAAGAAGGGATAATGGTTAATCCAGCAAAGATTGAAGCTGTGATGAAGTGGGAACAACCGAAAATTCTCACAGAGATCGGAAGCTTTTTAGGATTAGCTGGGTATTACCGAAGGTTTATCCAAGGCTTTTCTTCGATTGCTACTCCATTAACAGCTTTGACCCACAAAGGAGCTACTTATGCTTGGAGCGAGAAACATAAGGAAGCATTCGAGAAGCTAAAGAAGAAGCTATGTGAGGCACTGATTCTTTCTCAACCCGATGGAGTCGAAGACTTCGCTGTTTATAGTGATGCGTCTAGTGTTGGGTTGGGTTGTGTTTTGACCCAAAGAGAAAAAGTGATAGCATATGCATCTCAAAAACTGAAGGAGCATGAAAAGAACTACCCTACTCACGATTTGGAGTTGGAAGCGGTAGTTTTTTATTTAAAAATATGGAGGCATTACCTCTATGGCACGGAGTGAAAACTTTTCAGTGATTATAAGAGTCTCCAATATCTCTTTAATCAGAAAGAATTGAATATGAGGCAACGACGCTGGCTGGAATTACTCAAGGACTACGACTGCGAGATACTTTACCACCCTGGTAAAGCTAATGTTGTTGCTGATGCTCTCAGTCAGAAAGTCAATGTTGAGCGAAAATGGCCAAGAGCATTGAGAATAGATCTTGTCTCGATAATTGTGGAAAGTATAAAGAAAGCTCAAGAAGAAGCTTTAGAGAAGAATGACCGAAAGGGGGAACGTTTGGGTAAAACGTTAGTGTTCGCTATAAACAGTCACAGACTGAAGGTGTTCCAAGATGTATAGGGATTACAGAGCTTCTGATGGAAGAAGCTCACAAAACCATCTCGATTCATCCTGGCAGTACTAAAATGTATAGGGACCTAAAACCCTACTACTTGTGGCCAACGATGAAGCTTGATGTTGCAAAGTATGTGGCTGAGTGTGTGTCGTGTGCGAGAGTCAAGACACAACATTAGAAACCATATGGGATTTTAGAACCTTTACATGTGCCTATGGGTAAATAGGAAGACATTGCCATGGATTTTGTCACTAAACTACCCAGAACAAAGAACGGTCATGACATGATTTGGGTGGTCGTTGATCGCTTCACTAAGAGTGTGCACTTCATAGCAGCCAATGAGAAATGGTATATGGATAAGCTTTTGAATTCTTACGTGTAGGAAATTGTGAGGCTTCACGATGTTCCGTTAGCGATCGTGTCGGATCGTGACAGCCGTTTCACCTCAAGGTTTTGGAAAAGTCTACAAGAGGAAATGGGTACCAAGTTGTGTTTAAGTACAACTTACCATCCACAGACTGATGGTCAGAGTGAAAGAACGATACAAACACTTGAAGATATGTTGGGAGCATGTACCCTAGAATTCCTAGGTAATTGGGATGAACATTTACCTTTGGTAGAATTTTCCTACAATAGTAGTTTCCACTCGAGCATAAAGATGGCACCTTATCAAGCTTTGTACGGACAGAAGTGTTGTACGTCGTCTTGTTGGCTTGAGACTGGGGAAAAGCAGTTTATGGGGCCCGAGATGGTCCATCAAACCGCTGAAAATTTGAAAATAATTAGAGAAAGAATGTTAGCAGCTCAGGACCGTCAAAAGAGCTATGCTGACAAGAAGCGAAGACCGATGAGTTTTGAAGTTGGGGATTCGGTTTTACTTAAAGTCTCACCGTGGAAGGGACTTATAAGATTTGGTAAAAGGGGAAAGTTGATTACAAGGTTTATTGGACTGTTTAATGTTCTTCAGAGGGTTGGGAATAAAGCTTACAAGCTCGAATTACCTGAAGAACTGAATGAAATTCATAACACGTTCCATGTGTGTTATCTGAGGAAGTTCACGGGAGAAGTTCCCAACATGATTCTATTTTCTGAATTGAGAATTGATGAAAACAAAAGGTTAATTGAAGAACCAGAGGAAATAGTTGACCGAAAGACTAAGAAGTTTCGACGCAAGATGGTCGAATTAGTGCTTGTCCGTTGGAAACATTCAAATGGGCCAAATCTCACATGGGAAATGAAGAGTGACATGTTGAGTCTCTATCCGCATTTGTTGTTGATGTGTGATTCCGAGGACGGAATCATCCTAAGGGGGAGAGAATTGTAACGCCCTCGTTTCCAGGCTAGGCATTAATGTTGATATAATAGTCTAGGTTAACCTTTGTAACCCTTTTTGAAATAACAGAAGTGTATTATTTGAGTATTATGTGTTTTGTGCTTAGTTGTGTGACTTAAATAAATTAAGGATAAAAATAAGCTTCAAAATGAAACTTTATATAATCCTGATATCTATGAAGAATGTGGTAGTGGTCGTGACGATGTCTCCGAATATATAAAGAATGCCGAAATCCGAGTTATAACGAAGAAGTTATGACCTGTTGAAGTTTCGCGACAGAACCAACAACTCTGAATGACGTAAAAAGTGAAATTTACGTTAGAGCGATATTCGGCCTTATTGATCTAAACGAAGTCATACAGTTCTTTAAACCGAGAGTGTGCATAAAAAGAACACCCAAATCTTACTTCGTATGAGCAAGTTATGATTTTCCGAAGTTTCGACTTAGCAGTATGCAGCCCAAATCCTCGATTTGAGATCGAGTATTTTTAGTCGAAACAATCTAAATGAGAATCAAAGATCTCATTGATATTAGTGAAACGATAAAAATATAGGCGAAAACGGACGTCGGATGAAGAAGTTATGATTTTCTAATGGAGTTTTCCTGTCCCGGCCTACTAAAAATAATATAATAAAAATAAATTCAAAATTAGCCAACAGAGTCTAAACGAGAGTTGTAGAGCATAATCTCACCTACGCGTAGATATAACGAACGTCAAAAACGGAGCTCGTATGCGAAAGTTATGAATTTCTGAAGTTTGGGGCGTGAACCCCAAGGCTGTGTCAGAGCTCACGAGGTGAGTCAGTTCACGAGGTGAATATTAGAAACTAACGAGGTGAACAGATGATGGACGTCTTCCAGGGAAAGTGGCCATGACGAATGAAATGACGTATCGAGCTCACAAGGTGAATATTAGAAACTTACGAGGTGAATATTAAAAACTCACGACGTGAACCCTGAAATCTCAACCTATAAATAGAAATCAGGGATCAGCCGATTTAGGTTGCCCATCTCATACTCTCCCGCTCTCGATACTCTCTCTAAGCCCCATTTTAACCCCCCCGAAGCCCCGATGTTCATCCCGAGACCCGAAGCAACTCCCGAATCCCCGAAATCCCGAGAAGTGAGATTCCTGAGCCGAATCTCTGCCCGCGAGAAGCCCGGTGTTTGTGAAGATCTTCAAAATCTACTGAACAATACTACTTCTACAAGTCGTAGTGTTGTCCGATCATCTTTTGATCAAGTGAGTGTGTAGTTACTTTTGTCTAATACATAAATACGAAGTATTTACTATGAAATACGTGTTATGTGTTTATATATTGGTGTTGATTTGAAGGGGGTACATACTCTATTTCAAATGCACGATTTTATACAAGTATCGATTTAACGTACTAAGTATATGTGTTATGTGAGTGTATCGATGTTATCTTCTAATCTCATAGATATGATTTATTCTCTATGAAATACGTGTTATGTTTATGTGCCTCATCTTTTATCTGGAATGTGTTTTGAATGAACATACTATATATAGGTTTTAAACTATGTTTAAAAATGTATATTTTATCTACTAAAATGTTGGGTAGAACATGGGTAGATAGTTTCCGTGTGATAAAAAAGATGAGAGGCCTCGATGTTTTTGATTTAGTTATCTAGCGGAGTTTAGATGACAACTACAAACTTTTCTAGACAGTCTTGTGGAACGCTAGCAGGTTCGCCACCTGTAGGTGTTAATGAACTTGGGTGTTCATTCGTTGTACTCCATCCTCCTCATGGTTGCCTTATTTGACTTATATTGCTGAGGAAGCCCTGAAGCATGTGTTGTCACCCTGATGAAATATTCTTAGACTAGGTCCGTTATGTTAGTTGTCTTAAGGACGTAAGGTGAGAATAACGGGAATGGGTAATTGGGTTATTGATGGTTGATAAAAATTAATTTAATTATTTATTGTGGGTTGAAAACCCTATATGCTCACCAGCCTCCAAAGCCTGACCCACTCAGTTTTCTTTGTATTACAGGTAGTGGCACCAGAGCATAAGTTGGATGACATGTCAAGTTATTTTTGGATTATAGACCTATTGTTATATTTAACTGTTGTAAGGTCTATATTGAAATGTTTATGCTTTTGGTCTGTTTATTGGAACATGACATCCCGAATCTTGTAATATAATGAAAAATACATTTTTTTAATAAATGCTTTGGTAAATCTTATTTTTATCATATTTCGTTTTGGGAACAAATTCCGTAACTCTTTTAATCAAAGGATTACTCTGAAATTATTTTAAAAGCATAAATTAAACTGGTCTTTTCTGGCCGTGATTTTGGGGTTGTCACATATATGTTTATGTTATATGCATTTTTGATATGTTTATATGTATACCGGATTTCGGTTCAATGTCGGACTTGTTCGATGTCGGGTGGGGCCCGATGTAGCGGGAAAGGCCAAATGTTATGTTATTATGTGAGTATGTGTATGGTATGTGATAGTTTGGGTCGACTCACTAAGCTTCATGCTTACAGCTTTCAGTTTTGGTTCTAGGTACTTCTGGTAGCAAGGAGAAGAGCTCGGGATGATTGTAGTGCACACACCATTTGTCTAGCCTGACATGCTTATACTCTGATATATATTTGACAGATGTGATGATATTTTGAGATACACGACTAATGATTTTTGATGACTATGGTTTTCAAAATGATTTTACATGAAATTTTTGGACTATATTTTTGGGATGTTTCATCTCTCCTTTCTTTGCTCATTCTTTTAACTAGAACCACCACTAAGGTTGGCTTGGACCACCAGCTATTGAGAGCCACCAAGGCCACCGCCCCCTCCTGTTTCGATGATCATCAGTGATCATACCTCCCAAACACCCCATGATCATTACCACTTCCCCCCCCCCCCCTCCTCTTCTCTTCATCATTCTCCTCGAGACAAAAAAGAAACCGAGGAAGCAAGGCTATTGGAGCAACCTACAGCCACTGATAAACCACCACTCGGCCACCACCACCTTTTCCCACCTACTGTTGCAATCTTTAGTGGTATTATC
This sequence comes from Lactuca serriola, assembly GCF_051521515.1. Taxonomy (NCBI): domain Eukaryota; kingdom Viridiplantae; phylum Streptophyta; class Magnoliopsida; order Asterales; family Asteraceae; genus Lactuca; species Lactuca serriola. Next base: position 229,678,054 of record NC_136410.1, on the reverse strand, counting down.
CTAGTTTTATACTCTAGTTTTTTTTCGTGGGTTATTTCAATTCCAAAACTTGGTTAAACGTTTGTTGCTATTGGTGTTATGTCACACCCCAGGCCAAGGCGGCAGAACATACTAGGCTGTGTGACTAAGTCCATGGATCATAGGTAAATTGAATATATAGCACAAGTACAACAATAAATAAAAAAACATTGGTATTCCATCTTGATGTTTGAATACAAGGTTCTTACAGAGAATAATAGTACATATATTGTCTTAACAGATAGGCAAATAATATAATAGCTACTAAACTAGGTCGCCTATAATCCATTTTGTCCTCAATGTTTGTTTAGTGATTTTCCTGAGAATAAATGTAGTTTTGAGGGTCAGCACAAGGTTGGTAAGAGCTATAGGTTTTTTTGCTAACAACAGTAATACTTTTAAAAAGTCTAAAAAGTATTTTTCCTATAAGTATAACCATACTTAAAATAGTGTTTGTAAAGAGTCTTTGAATAAGCTTTGAAAACCACACTGTATCTTTGCATAATTAAATCCTTACCTAAAATAGTTTTGAAGGAAACCAAGCCCATAGTTTGTAGTAAGAGAGGGAGAGAGAGAGGGAGATTCTAGTTAATGTTTATAGTGGGTCTTATAACCAAGCTATATGACTGAATGTACCCCCTAAAACGCTTCATTGGACGTTGTAGTAACAATAGTAGACACTTATCACCTGCTTCAATTGATCGGTTGCGGTTGTAGCTAGCAACCATGGGTGTGGATGTCAACCCCGTATAGATCTACATATATTTATCTCGCTCCAAAGATTAATGGTTATAGTAGTGTGGGTATGTGAAGTGTTTAGACTTAGCTAATGAATATAATCTCGCTAAAAAGCCATTAACTAAGGTATGTGAGTAGCTCCCAACCCTAACTTATGTGTAAATAAGTCACTAGGCATAATGAAATTCCCATTATACAAGCGAAGTAATTGGTAAATATGCAAAGTATAAGGTACTCGCTTTTATAAGGTAGTGCATTTCGAATATGTGACCAATAAGTTTTAAGTTATAATGGTTATAACTTATTTGTATTTAAACATTTTCGTAGACATACATGCATAGTATAAGTTGAAATACAACAAATTTGGTGAATCATTATGACACATTTTTATGACATGCAAACTTACGTAAGAATCACATGTTTTTGTATCATGTAGAATTTGTAGTGTGGACTAGTTATTTCATGATAAAATATATATATATATATATATATATATATATATATATATATATATATATATATATATATGAAAATTTTATACTTGTTTATCTGTAACAAGATGTTACATTATCAAATAACATTTTTATAAACTATACTTGTTGCATTTTCACATAAAATGATAACTTGTTTGCGTAAACAAAGTATATAGGTACATGTATTCCCCCTGAAATAATTAGAATTAATAAAAAGGGATTGTAAGCACTCACCTTGAAGCGTGAGTTCGATTTGTTCGGAGTTGGTTCATTCTTGTGAAGCATAACGTGAGAAACTGCAACTTTACAACTCTTGAACTTTGAAAAACTTATGGTACAGTTTAATAATAATTTAAACTAAAGGGACTATTTTTGCAATGGGTAAATGAAGTAGGACCTGGTTTGTAAAGATTTCAATCTAGGGGGCTAATTTTGATTTAAATAAAACAAGTGATGGGTTGGTTAGTGATATTAACACACCATGTGGTTTGTTTTAGCCAATATTAAAAACGATAGGAAGGATTATCATCCTCATCAGATCGCTGAAGAACTAAATGAACAAAAGGTAGAAATCAGGAAGATGAACGGGATCAAAAAGTAAAAGCGACAAGGCCTGCTCCGGCGGTCTCTTGGCCGCCACTTTTCCCATCCGGCAGAAACACGCAAAAAGGGAAGTAGTGTGGATCGAGATCGAACAATCAGTCAATAAGTATGGTTTGGGGGTGTTCGACTGAGAAACTAATGGAGAAAATCGAAGGCATCTCAGTGTCAATCGGTGGAGGCAAGGCAGGTCGTGAGGAGGGCAGTCGTCACTTTCCGGCGAGCTCCTCTTTTTACATTTGTTATGTTGCCAACAGTAGTAATCTATAAGGTGTTAGCTCTGATTAGCAAGAAAAAAAAAAAAGATAGTGGGTAACAGATGGCGATTCGCGAAGTAAAAGGGGAGGCTGATATGGCGATCATCGTCGTTTGTGGTGGTGAGGGAGGATGCTTCGGCATCTCCCTTGTTCTTTCTTCTTTCTGATTTGGTGGTACACACACAAAAGGAAAGCAAAAACATCAAGGGGTTTTTTGGTTGCTGTGCTCGACGAGAAAAAGGTGGAAAGGTAAGGAGAGGGTTGTCAAGGCTGGCGACATCCACCAATTCTCCTTCTTTGGCCGGCGATCAATAATTGAGAAGGAGAGGTGAAGTGTTCCAGTAAAACAAATGATAATGGTGTACCTCTCGTAGCTTTCAATACAAGCAAATCATCAAAAACATCTTTGACTTTTAAAATATATTTTAGGAATAAATTTGTAATATATGTTTTGTGATATAAATCCCGTTTTCTCAATTCTCGTGCCACCACATCGTCTTATGAAATTTTTCTGGAAGTGCCTTCTTTTTTCCCAGTTGGTGGTGATTCCAGAAATGCTGACAGGATTCAAATATGATACACAGAACTCCGTGAAATAGCTTTCAAAGATTCGCGTTTAATTAACTTGACACGTCCGATTTTACAACTTTTATAAATACTTTTTCTAAAAATATTTTGATTGTGAAATTAAATATTAGACCATATCCTGAGTTCAAAAATGCTCTCAAAATTTCCATCTGAGATGTGCAAGTGCCACAACGGATAGAAACGGTTTTTGTAGTTTTAAGAAAATCAATATTATATTGGTGTGGATTTTTAAAATGGTCGTATCTTTTTCATACGAACTCCGTTTTGGATGTTCTTTCTAATTTTCTGCGATAGGGGAACATCTACTACGAAACTAGAGTGTTTGTTTCGCTCACAACTGGTTGATACAAAATTTCAGTTTTTCGAACGCACTAACTAGGGTCGCAGTTTGAGCTATTTGATTCATTTGTCGGTTTACCCATCTAGAAGTAAGATATCATCTGCTATCTTATAATAATTGAAATAAACTCATTTATTTTACATAAGACGCACTAAAACTCAATGAGTCAAATTAAAAAAAGATTTACTGTAAATTAACCGTTCACAGTCTTTAACCTAAACTCTAGGATGCCACATGTTATCTCGATGTTCTTCTCAAAAACGATCACATTCTCACATCAAAACCGGAATCACATATCAAGGTGAGCGGGCCCCTCTTTTAAGCATTTTAATATTTGAAGGAAAATACATATGAAAATTTTAAATTGATTATGAAAAACACATGCAAAAATCATATCTATTTATAATTATTATTTTGGCAAATAACATATTTTTTACACATAAAGTAGTCCCTAATCAAGATAATATATCATTTTACCTTCAACAACGTTATGATTTTATGTTGTAAAAACCATGTCGTAAGTTGTATGTCATAAAAGTTTACCACCTTTTTAGTATTCAACTTTTATATATATATATATATATATATATATATATATATATATATATATATATATATATATATATATATATATATATATATGTTATAACTTGGAAGTTAAGCATGTCCTTGTAATGTTTACAACATATTTAAGCGAGTACTATACACTATTACATATATACTTATCGAACATACTCGGCTTCTATAGTAAAACTTTATTTGTGTACATTAGTTAATAACTTTTACACTGAGATGTTAATCATTACCTAAGTATAAACATTTAGTATACCCACTCAACTGTATCCGTTAATCATTGGAGCGAGATACATATGTATAGATCTATATGGGTTAACACCCCCACCTGCGGTTGTTAGCTACAACGTTGATGGATCAATTGAAGTGAGTGATAAGTATCTTAAGTCTTTATCCATGATGTCCAATGAAGCGTCGTAGGGGGTTATATCTAGTCACATAGCTCGGTGATAGGACTCACTATAAATATTAATTGGGTCTCTCTCTCTCTCTCTCTCTCTCTCTCTACAAACCATGCACTTGGTTTTTCTCACTTCAAAACAGTTACAAGTATGGTTTTACTTGTGGGAAAACACCTTTTGTTTTTCAAAGATTCTTTAAAGGCTATTTACAAACTCATTTTTAAGTATTGTTTTCCTTACAATGAAAATACTTTTCGATCATTTTAAAAGTATCACTACTACTCTAGTGGAAAACATGTAACTCTCACCAACCTTGTGTTGACCCTCAAAACAAGCTTTCTAGATTTTTGTTATATATGCTTAACTATTTAAGGCAATTTATGTACTATATTATTATCTATAAGTACCTTGTATTCAAACCTAAATATGGAATACAACTATTGTTTGTTTATTATTGTACTTGTGCTATACATTCAGTTTACTTGTGATCCATGAACTAAGTCGCGCAGTCCGACTTGTTCCACCGCCTCAATCGGGGGTTGTGACAAACACCCATGTAGATAGTTTTGAGTGTGTCATAATCGTCTTTTGTTGTCTTCTTCTTCGCTAAAGACAACAAAATATAACCAGGTATTGCTTGGAATGTGATAGCCATCACAACCCTATCGTTCTTGAAACCAACCGGATTCTGAGGGTGTTTTCGTTTAATTGTTTCCTACACTTCTAAAGCCTGCATCGAGCCTTCATTTTTATTGCTAAGATAACGTAATTGCTCCTGGTTAACAAAGAAAACAAGCCATTTTTCTTTTGTCCATCAATATCAATAAAAACAGGTGAATATGGTTTGATCTGATACCAAATGCAATCAAACAATCTAGAAATTACCTTGATCCAAGGTACACAATAAGAACTAAAACAAAAGAACACATGATAATGGAAGAAGAACAAGGAACAAATAAATTTCTAGGAAAATTGCTTTGTTTCTAAGCTTTATTGAGGAAATCATAATAAAAAATACTAAAACATTAAAAACATAACCCCACTTACACTAGACATAACTGAATTCTAAAACTTTAAATTAGGAAAGATTTCCTAAAATTTCCCAAAATACCTCTGGATTATTTTTGTCCTAGATTTTGAATTACTCCAACAGGTTCCACCTAGCCGACCACCTATGACAATTTTTACAACATTGGAAAGTAGTTGAAAAGAAACAAGATTACATTTGCAAACTAAATTTGGCACATAACGGAGAGCATATGTATGACTTTTCATTAGTTTATATCTAGATATAAATCACCTTGTTCAAGTGAAAATTTTGTGATATCCTTTTATCCATTAACTGTGTGGAATATCATATAAGAACTAATTTTATCCAATGTGTTATGTTTTTTCAATTGTAATTATTATGATACGATGAATGTTCCATTCCATATAAAGTCTAATACTCAACTTCTAGTGACCAATATCACACCTTTTTCCTAAAACAAGTTAATTGGGTGAACTACCTTATGTGGTAGCATCATGTGCTGCTATTGAGGATTATGAGTTAATGAAGGTTTATAGGTAAGGACATATTATATATAGAATGAAATATATAGTTGTTAATCTTGACAATGTTTTTTTCACTTTGTAGAAGGCCAAACTATAGAATTGTGTTACCTCGCTATTTCCCTAGATAACCATAAAATTAAGTTTTACTTATTCATCAATTCCTCCCTAGCTTTGATGTTTTGGTTGGTTATCCATCATTTATCTGCAAAATTCAAGGATAAAAGGAGCCCATCTTAGTTTACACAAATATAAACATCTAGCATCTAATCAAATTGAACAGTAGATATAACATCATGTCCTTACAATTTAAATCAAAGAAACATAAAAATAATATTCAAACTTACTTGAATTTTCAAGGCTTCCTTAAGTTGGATTACAATCTCAGCACTTGTAGGTCGTTCTTCTCGAGTTTTATGCAAGCATTGGTATGCAATAGCTGAGAACTTGCTTAATGATCTTGTATTGCTTTCTATCTTTATGCTGTGATTAATAATCTTATCCAACTCTCCATTTTTGTACCGAATTTTAGCTAAATGATGTAGGAACCGACGCTCATCATGGTAGTTAAAAACACATGCCAACCTTCCACACATAACTTCAAACAAAACCACACCAAACGAATAAATGTCCGACTCTTTTGTTAAAAACCCTGTTCTTTCATATTGTGGGTCAATATAACCATATGTGCCGGCAGGGTTAGTGATCACAAAGGTATTTTGTTGATTTGCTAAACCTATTCTAGCTAACCCAAAATCGGAAAGTTTTGCATTCCAATTTGCATCCAACAAAATATTCGCGCTTTTCACATCACGATGGATTATTCTATGTTTTTCGGCCACTTGGTTATGAAGATAGTCTAATGCAGAAGCAACACCAACACATATTTTAAGAATTATGTGCCATGGCAGTGTATATGCCATGGTACTATCACTTAAATATTTGTCAAGGCTTCCATGGATTGCATATTCATAAACAAGGATCATTTCATTGTTATCATCACAAAACCCTATAAGTGTTATAATATTTTTGTGTTGATACTCTGAAAGCATTGTAACCTCTGTACGGAACTCCTTGTTACCCTGAAATCCGGTCACATCTAGCCTCTTTACAGCAACCAATCGATTTACATGACTTGTCCATGTGAGGATCCCAATATAGACCTTTCCATAACCACCCTTCCTAATGAAGTTTCTTTCACTAAAGTCTTGGGTACAATCTTTTATTACATGGAAGGGTATTTTGAGGTCAGTTAGTTGCTGCAATGGAACATAATAATATAAAATAATTAATATTCAACACAATACATACATATATATATATATATATATATATATATATATATATATATATATATATCGTAATAACCTTATAAAGCATTTTTGGTCAAATGCTGAATTTTAAGTCGTACAAACATACAATACATTTGTACAATCAATTTATGCATTAAAAAAAGAGTAGAGTACATATGGTCAACAGTTGAAAATGTCAAATATCTTATCCCATATTCTTAGGCTACTTTGACTCAGTTCATTCCTTATCTTCGTATTTTCCCAAATCTCGCAATTTCTGTTCACAAATCTTGGATATATATCGCTGATGTTTCCAATTTTAGGGTTTAATTCATCTTTCAACATTCAACCACCATTGTCACACCCGTCGCTTGGCGCGGGTAAACGGCTAGTATATATATATATATATATATATATATTACGATAAATACCGAGGAATTTTATTAACTATTCACTTCAACATTATACACTCTTGTATGTTGGGTACATGTAATGTCACATTTTTTCGTTACTAATTCAGGAAGCAGATTTATAAATTAATAAGAATAATCACATAATTAGGGATAAACGTTCAACCCTAAACACACGATTTGAGTGGGAGATTTAGCAAAATGAGAAGAAGAACAAGGGAGGAAAAGGGAGAATGGGAGGAGGTAACTCCAACGTTGTCATATGAGTTTGAGGTAACCATGTTGTGTTACTTTCATTCCTATAAATTCTTCTCTTTGTTTTCTTTTCCCTGGTATGTGTTGTTAAAACAAAGATAAGACTACCATTGACCACCACAACACCACCATTAGATAAAAAAAAAAAAAAGTGGTGGTTCTGTATAAGGCCTTAATTTCTAGTTATGGTGTCATAAAGGGCTCAATGGGTTAAGATGGAAGTTTGACCTTGAAGTATGTAAATATTTAAATGGATAGTAAAGACTTATTTTCATATTTCTATAAATTCATGCATTAAGACCTTGGAGTAAAGAAGATTAATACAATTTGGAAACCTTATATGTAACCAATTATGATGCCTACAGTGCAAAAACTGAAGCTTAACCAGTAAGTCCCTAATGAGACACCAAAAGTGACATAAAAATTATTATGACCAATCTTTCCAAATCTTCCATTCAACTTCAAAAATTCGTACAAGGCAATCAGATTACCTAAAAATCATGAGAATTAGTTTCTTGAAAACTTAGTGTGCCTTCGTTTTGCAAAATTTGAATTGTTTTTCATCATTCCAAATCCTTGAAGCGTAAAATGGTTAATCTTCTCAGATTGGTCTGTGTGGTCACATATTTCATGCATTGTCTTCTAAAAATTATAATAAATTCATTGAAAGTCAAAATGTCAAAATTATAAATCCTAGTTAGATATGGATGTATAGTTTCTTCCATATCAAGGGCTTAATGTCATTCTTTGTGTACAGAGTGGTGTGGTAAACGATTAAAATTATACATTAACTTGTGACATACATAATTAATTTTACAAAACTCCAATTCATGAAAAGTTAGAGGCTATGGTTAGGGTATATTGTCTAGTATACCATGAATTTTTCGTAATAATTAACTTATATGTTACTATATTAAAGGCTACCACCTTTACAAGTAGGTCCAGAAAGTAACATCTCAAACTTGATAACTTGTAAAATTAATATAAAATCAACAAATCATTAGAATAAGATCTTTATATTCCCGAAAAGGTAAGAGAGAGAACTATACAAATATAATTTAATCTGAACATAATTATGAGTTTAAAGTTAAGAAATCAGATCCCAATAAACCAATGAACCAATCTTTTTTTTCAACTTTTAAAGCTTACTTGTTTTCAATAAAAAAAAACTAATAATACATAAATTGATAACTTTTAATCCTTTTTTCCAATGATATCAAATTTGTTGAAAAAAAAATACTTTTTTTCGGCAAATTCAGAATGTGAATCTGTGTAGCTTCACAATATGAATCTGAATTCACACGGTGAATCCGAAAAATATATTTGAATTCACAATGTGAAGTTATGAATTTGGATAATTTTAGGTTTTTTTACAATAGAAAATAAATTTTATAACTTGAAAAAATGTTTAGTTTCTTGGAAAACTATTTTTAATGGTTCTCTATTTAACTATTTTATATATATATATATATATATATATATATATATATATATATATATATATATATATATATATATATATATATATATATATATATATATATATATATATATATATATATATATGAGAAAGTTCAAATGAGAATTATTATGAAATCGAAAACAGAAGAACAAATCTAAGCCACATATTTCTATTTGTCGCAAAAACCTCCAACATACAGGCACGACAGATAAATACAACATTGATATGTGAATATAAAGATAAGTATATTCTACCATATTGCAAATCTATCGTTTAAGCTTTTCAGTGTATCAGGACGACGAAACAGATACTATTCATATATGAATAATTGCTTGAGAATATGCATGTACTTATTCATATATTAATATACTTTATATATTTATATATGAATATATTTATTCACATATCAATATTACATTCATCCGTTGTGTCAGTACGTTGGAGGATTTTGCGGTAAAAAGAAAGATATTTGCCTGATTTGTTCTCGCATTCTGAATTATATAATTATTCCCATTTGAATATATATATATATATATATATATATATATATATATATATATATGGTAAAGTGAATATACCTAACAACCTTATATAAGCTTAGGTACCTAACTTCATCAAACTACATTATTTTGCATTAAATTTTCATTGAAATCATCCAAGGTTCTTAAACTTCATACTTAAACTTGATTTACTTCAAAAAAATATTGGAAATTTATCATTATATTTCTCCGACATCTTTTCATTTGTAGTGGTAGGATATGAAGCCCATTAAGTGGTATTTGATAGAAAGACGTGATGTAAAAGAAAGATATTGGTGAAAGTTCAAAGATTTTGGAAGTAATCAAGTTATGGGGTTGAAGTTAAAAAACCTTAGGTAATTACAATGTAATTATGATACAAACCGATGTAGTATTATGGAGTTAGAAAATATATATATATATATATATATATATATATATATATATAGGCTTAGAAAATATGTGGCTGTCATTTACCTAACGTTAGATAAAGAACCATACAAAACTACATAGTTTTAACAAAATGCGATAAAATCTCTCTACCATCTTTCTTGCATCCACTATTAGAGCTTATGCTAAGCTTTGTATATATTTTTATGGAATTTTATAAATTTAATTTTGCACCACAAACCATGTATAAGAATATTTTAGCAACTACTTCTAGGTCTTCAAATTGAAATTTAATACAGAAAACTACATTGAAAGATTGAAATTGTTCATTAATAAATCCACTAAATCGAAACACAGGATTGTCATAAGGATATGAATCTTATCTTTCTTATTTTCTATTTTTTTTATTCTTTTTTTTAATATATACATAAGCTATAGCTAATTTAGATATACATTGATTATTCTGTTGAAAAAAAAGTGTAGTGTAGGTAGCTAGTATTTATGTATGACATAATTTTGTATTTTCAGATGCGAACTTGGTTTATTTTTGTATTTAGATTTAACATGGAAAGCATTAAGTCCACACACATTAATAAACTAAAGAAATCATAGAATTAATGATTAATTGTTCGTCGGGGGTATGCTTCGATGAGGATCCTAAAATGTCCCAAAGAGTGAAAGAGATGCTGTAAAATAAGACGATTGACCTGTTTCGTCCGGGGCATAGCAGCAGCATCATTGTTGAGCTTGGGGAGGTTAGTAGCGAAACGAACCCTTCGTTTTGGCTGCTTTATGACAATATCCCTGGTATTATTTCCCCATCTGTGTAATGCCGCTCCAGAATCATGCTTCTGATGCACTTCCTCCAAATTCTCGTGAAAATTATAATTCAACATCCCTACAAAACACTAAATAATCAATAATGATTCTTGGACCAATAGTATATATATATATATATATATATATATATATATATATATATATATATATATATCAAGGTTATAAAAATCGTTCGTCGTTAGATAGTCGGTGGATTTGGGTTAAGGGATTAATCAGCTAAGCGGAGATTAATCGAGGGATTAATCAGGGAATATTAATTGCTAATTTGATAGATATTAAAAAGTTAAATATGATTAATATCATATAAAAGTTCATAAATACCACTAATATCATAACAAAATAGGTTAATATGATAAATACAACATTAATAATTAATACCTCAAATAGTTTATATTGAGATAGAACTTCTTCAAAGTATTAAAATATCTTCGGGTTCTACTGTTTCAATCATTTTATATGCATGGATTAATCGCTAGGCGCTCTGTAATCGGTCGAGTGGCGCCATGTGATTAATCGGGACCTAATCAGGATTTTTACAACACTGATATATATACATATAAAAGCTGAGGTATTTAAACTTACCATAGTACGTCATTTTATATCATATGTACATTATAATCGTCCAATATTCTTATAATTCAATTTCTAACTTGTTTTATTTTCAAGATTTTTATAAATTTCACAATTGTCTTCATCTTACATAATTTTGATTTTCATTTATAATATATATAGCCTACTACATGTTCGGTAAAAAAATGTGATGTAAGATGAAGATAATAGTGAAATTTAAAATATCTTGAAAGTAATCAAGTTTGGGTTGAAGTTAAAGAACGTTATAATAAATATATATCAAACAAAACGATGTATTACGATGGATTTGAATACGTAAACTTATATATACTCGGGATATATATATATATATATATATATATATATATATATATATATATATATATATATATATATATATATATATATCCCGAGTCAACAACAAAAAAGTTAAAGGGGAAATTAACGAGAAAGTACCAAATTGAAGAAATTATTAATACGATGAACGCCACTTAGTCTCAAAAAAAGATTAATTCACTGAACTAAATAGTAGTGGAGAACAAGGAATAGAGAGAGATATTAGGCAGAAGAAACAGCTTTCCGTTAATATCCATTACTCAGAATACAAAGTTGATATAGAAATCACAAAGTTGATATAGAATCTCTAACAATGGGGGAGGCACCTGATTCTTGCTAATTAATTCGTTTTTAACCTGGTGGCTATCCCTCTCACAAGTCACATGCAACGGCTCAACAATTTATTCGTTTAATATTAATCCATTACTAAGTGATGAGTATCAGGTTCGTTATCTATATAATTTAATAAAAAAAAAGTGAACCGGCATATATACTTGTCTACTACTTTTATGCAATGACATTTTAATACGAAATGGTTTCATAGATCGATGAATATAGGTTATTACAAGAAAAGTCCTTATTAGTGACGACCTAACATTAGGTCACTGAAAGCATCTTTTAGTAACTACTAATTGGTCATTGAATTTTGATAATCCTACAAATTTTATGACGAATTATATGTGGTGGTCACTAACTCGATCACTAAAATGCAAAAAAAATTGAAACTATTTTTGTTTCATATCATAAGAACTATTTAGTGATTAAAAATAATTGTCACTATGTTAACTATGTAGTGACTAAGAATAATGATCAATATATAAGAAGCTTCATGACAAAAAAAGTAGTAATTCTATTAGAGGTTTAGTGACAAAAAATAATGATCACTTATTTAGAACTACACGCCTACTCTTTAAATGGGAAAAAACAATTAGTGACCACTCAATAGTGGTCACTGATGAATTACAAGAAAAAAACAATTAGTGATTATAAAGTAATAGTCAATATATATATATATATATATATATATATATATATATATATATATATATATATATATATATATATATATATATATAGGGTTAGGTTCATTTGAGACCACTTATATTTTGTGAGACCGTGAGACGCATTTGTTTATTTTATTTTATTTTATTTTATTTTTTTTTAGTTAATTCAAGTTCCGAAAATAATATTTAAAAAAAGAATTTTTTGATTTTTCCATTTATTTTGCATTTTAAAATTATTTTTAGAATATATACAGTGTAATATTCTATTTAGAATATTTCACGTATTTTTCAAAAAAAATAGATTTTTTTTATTTATTTATTTTTTTTTTAGTTAATTCAAGTTCCGAAAATAATATTTAAAAAAAGAATTTTTAGATTTTTCCATTTATTTTGCATTTTAAAATTATTTTTTAGAATATGTCAGTGAAATATTCTATTTAGAATATTTCACGTATTTTTAAAAAAAAAAACGGAATTTTTTTTTTTATATATTTTTATATTTTTTTTAGTTAATTCAAGTTTCGAAAATAACATTTAAAAAAAGAATTTTTGGATTTTTCCATTTATTTTGCATTTTAAAATTATTTTTAGATTTGGTCTCATGGTCTCACAAAATTAGAATGATCTCAAATGAACCTGAACCTATATATATATATATATATATATATATATATATATATATATATATATATATATATATATATTTTTTTTTTTCAGTTAATGAAAACTAAAATATTTTTAATTAATATTTTTTATTTTTGAAAATAACTACAGTTTTGTTTTCTTTTTATTCATAATTTTGTAAAGACTCGTTACATTATTGATGGATCCTTATCAAACATGTTTACTATAATAGTATTTGGAAAAAGTTGAAAAAATAAAAAAAGAAACACGTTAGAAAAAGTTCTAGTTGTATTTATATTTTGACGAGACTTGACTAATTTTGACTATAGTTGATTAAGTTTTCCCAAGTTAATTATACAGATAATTTTTTGTAAACACGATTAATTGGTTTCGTAAGGAGGATAAACAAGGCCGATAGAGAGTACTATGCCCTAAATCGATTTAACACATCTTTTTTGCCCTAAATCGATACACCAACAATCTCCAGTTTGACAGCATCGCCCCGACCCATCGTCCCCGGACCATCATCGTCAGTCCATCGTCGCTCCACACCCTCCGGTCCCATTGACGCACCTCTGTTCTCCACTCGAAGTCAAAGTCGAAGTGAAACAGGTACTCCATACTCGCATGATCTGTATTAAGTGACTATCAACTTCGTTTTCTAGGTCGGCGTTCCATCGTCGTCGTTCCATTGTCCTCCACACCCTCCCATTGACGCACATCTGTTCTCCATTTGAAGTCAAACTCGAAGTCGAACTGGTACTTCATAATCGCATCATCTGATAAGCCAATTGATTGAGTGACTATCAACATCGTTTTCTAGGTTTAACTGAGTTTGACAATCACATTGAATCAAGTTGAATCACCTTCTCATTTATACACCTGTATTCCATAGTATGATCATCTAGTCTATTAAGATAAGTAACTCTTGAACCTGTAACATAATTTTCCTTTGGATTAGAGAAGAAAGAATGCCATTCATTCAGATTGTATTTTTTCGTATGAGAGAATACTAATTATCGTATTTATTTGGTATCATAGTATTTAAATATTTATGAAATGATATAGAAATACAAAATAAATAAATAATAATATTTTAGATATTGATATGATTAATTATCCATTAGATAAGTAACTACAATTATTAGTATATAGAAATGTATAAATACATATTCACCTTTCTTGTAATAACACTAGCGTCCTATACCCAGAATCTCCTTAATTTATATTTTTCTCACATATGTCGTATATACTTAAGCAAAAACATGTGTTTACATGTTGATAACCATGAGTTTATAATGCTTCCCAGACCTTGTAATCATTGCCCTCAGCAGCCAAACACCATTGGTGGGGCCCAATTGTTGTGGTTCAAAGTGGTCTGGTCCAATCTTCATTGCTATTTTTTCATCAATAATTGCTGCATAAACGTCTCCTTCTGCCTTGCTAATTTCAACCTACATCACAAATACTACAAAATTTCATTCCATTCCACCAGGCATAACAAAACAAAAATAAACAGTTTTTTTTCTTCATTCCAATAGAATCAACCATTCCATTCCAGTCATCCCAAACAACACCTACGTCTAATCTAACAAGAAACAAATATTATGATACTAACCATGCTACCACAATGAATTTTGTTGCGATTCCTGATACAGATAAGTGTAGATATTTGGGAGTTGTAGTGAGAGAAAATATGATCATAGAAAACTGATGGTGTTCCAGGATGAGTCAAGATGTATGCATACCCTTGCATCTCGTTTGCACCTGGAAATCTCTAATGACCCTTTTACACAAAATATTTTTTATTTATTATTTTTTTAACAAAACATCATTAATTATTATTAAAAAAAGTTAGGAAGGGTATTTTGTGAACAAAGTGTTCTAGGTTATATCAAGAAGGGTGTGAAAAAGCAAAAAACTAATTAAATTTGTGCTTTTTTATGTATAAATTAACAATAAAACTAGTTGTACCATCTTTTGGTAAGCTATTTTAAAAAAAAAATTATACATCTGTAAAACCGTTAGTCAATGTACACAACTGGATTAAGCAAGCACCTGCATGTTTTTCTGTTTGCCTACACTTGGGCTTATTTCGTGATATCAATTCAAAAATTAAGATCAACTTTCAAGTAATTGCAATTCATGGATCTTATCTTATAAGTTCAACCTTTATGTTGTTTTTCAAGTTCAAAATAAAAGTTCACCTTTTCAAGTACAAAATAAAAGTTCAGCGTTTGTGCTGTTTTCAAGATTAGAATAACCACAATGTACTTCCCTTTTCTTATTCATGCAATTTATCTACAATATAAGTAAGTATTTATTTGATCTTTAGTTTGATTTCATTTCTTTATCTTCTTTCTTCATACCTTGATGATGTATGATTAAACACATTAATTCACTAATTTATTTATGTATTTGTTCTTGTAGCACCTTCAGAGTTGGATCAGTCGAAAGAAGATTGTCTCTAGTGAAAAGCTAACCTTTTATTTGTGTGATAAAAAGATAATACTAATTATGTATTTATTTGAACTTTAGATTGATTTCATTTTTTTCATCTCAGTGATGACTACATATTTCTATCTATTATCTTATCGTTAAAACTAATCAGTATTCCTATAGCTCTTGGGAGGTACATTAAGGCATTGGGTAAGCTATCCCTAAATTAACTATGAAAACTATCCCTAACCTTACTCTAGAAATTATAGTTTTTATCACTTCAAAAAAAGTCTTCTTGCATTTTTCATTCCTATTTACTGTTTCTCAATGTTTTTTGGCCATGAATTGTCCATATAAGTAACCATTTTGTTAATTTTATGAAAAAGGATTGACCTCATATTTATATTTTAATAAAAAATTATCCTACCAGCCCTATCTGATTTCTGAAGAAAAAAACTACAAACATCAAACAATCTCAATCTTATTCTTACCTGTAAATGTTCAAGAACAATAACCTGAAGATCCTTTCCAGCCCCACATTTCATTATCCGCTTAAGACCCTGCTAATAATAACCTTTCATCAATGAAAGCTTTATCCCAAATTTTGATTTTGTAGAGGCCTTAGAAATTGGTGAACAACTGGACTGGTGCGGGACCCTCCTAAAGGGCTAAGAAACTCCTCTTATGGCGTTAAGTCCAGTCCTGTGTTTGATAAGCAAGAAAAAGTTAACAATCATCTGAATGGAATTGTCAATTGTGATTGATTTTAGGGTTGTTAGTAGTTACCATGGTCATAAATGAGACTAGAGATGGAATCAAATTTGTCATGAAATTTGTGCATGGCATTAGACCATTTCTTAGACATGACAGACAATGAGGCTCTAATGACGTCTGTTAAATCCTCAATGTTTGAAGCTTATTTAGCAACCCAATGAAGCTCATTTCTCCTACAACAATTAAGAATCGGTTTCATATAAATACTTTCTTGTTTATACATCACTAAGATGCTTCTTAGTATATGTGTTTTTTGTAGTATATTGATAAGTGAATCAGTAAATTTGAAAGCAACCTTTTAAAAAATATTGAGGCATCGAGTGTTAAGCAATGGAAACCATGCAAATCATGCCTTGGAAATTGAAGCTCCCGAGAACATAAGACTGTCAAATGACAAAGATCTTTAGACAATGTCACCTGTCAACAAGACCAATTTTGTAGTATTGTCAAATGACAAAGCAACTCTTTCATGATTTTAATGAAATTAAATTAAATTAAATGTAATTCTTTATAAATAAATATAAAGCAAAGTGGAGGTCCTAAATCCATTGATCTAAAGGAGGTTGGGCCTCGATTTGAGTTAAAATTGTATCTGACAACAATTTTAACGAACGGAAATGAATGGTAACTTTTAAGGGAAAAATGGTAATTTTATTCATACATTCTTATTCTCCTATGCAGTTAGGTCGAAAATGACTCCTAAAACATTAACTAGTAGAGCATTTGTATCTGTTCGCGTTTGAACAGGACAAGCTGTGCCGTCTACTAGCAACCTACTAGCAACATACTCAGTCAAAATAGGTAACAAATTTACCCAACTTCTCTCATATAACTTTCCATATAAGATAGAAAATTAAATTAAATGTAACTCTTAAGGGTAAAATGGTAATTTTATTCATACATTCCATGTAAAGTATTGGTATGGATAAATGCAGACCTCCTACTTATTGGATTACCATTATGTTATGAGAAGCCTAATTATTTTCCACAAAATGATGATTTTAGTAAAAAAATTCTTTATTTAACCATGTTTTAATCTTCTATTAAATTTAGTTTTAGTAAAACATTAAAACACTGGTGAAGTTTAGTTTCTTTAACATGCAAGAAATAGCAATATACTTTTTTACTTTGTTTATTATAGCATCATACTCTCATTTCTTCTTATAAAAGTTTGCTTTGTATTTGGTTAAGATTGGTATTATTGGGTACATATTTTTAAAGAATTAAACTACGATGCCTTAACAAGAAACAACTGAAAGTACAATGTTGTAATAGAAAAAAGAAAGAAAGTAAGATGTTATAGACTTATAGGCTATAGCACACAAGTATATTCAACCATAAGATTTACAATTGTTCATTGTTTTACATGATTGCACTGTCTTATTAAGCACCGTGTTTTTTATTTTTCAAAATGTATAGAAATGGTCCCTATGTTTTACTTTGTAGAATTAAAGGAATGGTCCCTGTGTAATAGTGTGGACAAATGAGAGAAATGGTCCCTGTGTAACGACCCGTCTCTGGTATGTTGCTTTATATTATTTATTTTAGAAGTTTGTAGAGGGACTCGACGAGTCTATGGCCCGACTCGTCGAGTAGAGTCGTGATCTTGGGCAGCGTATAGATCGGCGACTCGGCGAGTCCATATTCGGGACTCGGCGAGTCGGCCTGCCAGGTAGAAACCCTAAATCCCCGGGTTTGCACCCTATTTAAACCACCTTATGAGCCCCCAAACTCGTCTCCTTCACCCTCAAAGCATTATTTGGCAAACCCTAACCATTTCATTGAGTATTTGAGCTTTTCTTGTTTAAATCTTGAAGTTTTGAAGAGAAGAAGGAGGCTAGATCCAAAGGAAAAGAAGGAGATCCATGTTTTTGCACCTATTTCAGAGTATCTTGGGGTAATATTCGGTTTCTTCCAGTTTTGATGATTGATTCTCCTTTATGAGCATATTTAGCCAATTCTTTAGCTTGTTCTTAGTAGATAAATCATATTGGATGGATTAGCTTTCGGATCTAGCCATGTTTCAGTCCCAAAAACGTAGATCTATCAACTTTATGAAGCCATTTTGCATGATAGCCCTAGATCTACTCCTCCAAGTGCCTTTTTAGCCTTTATATCCTTTTTTATGCATTTGTACACGTAAAGTTGGGAACTTTACGTGGTAAACCAGCCTTAGGAACTCAGATCTATGTATTGTATGAAGTGGTTTTGAACAGAATCGAGTTTTTATTAATTTCATGCATGTAACTCGGCGAGTCGTTCTTCGGACTCGGCGAGTCAAGTTGCGAGTCCCCGATCCTTCCCCTTTTAGTGATTCCAAGTGGAGACCAGTGAGTAGTGGAATGGACTCAGTGAGTCGGAGGTTAGACTCAGTAATGGAAGGACTCGACGAGTTGTTCATACAACTCGGTGAGTCTAAGGCAATCTTCATAATTTCAAGAACAACTCGTCGAGTTGTTCATACATCTCGTCGAGTTGTTCATACAACTCGGCAAGTCGGATGCAGATAGTCTGAGTTTTTGAATCAAATGAGAACTCGTCGAGTTAAAGCCATACTCGACGAGTAGCAGCATGCAAGGTTAAGAAATGAGAGTAGGGACTCGGCGAGTTGGCGGCCCAACTCAGCGAGTCAGGTCAACTGTGAGTTGACTTTGACCAGAAGAGTTGACCTTGACCAGGAGAGTTAACTTAGCCAAGGGTAAAAGAGTCATTTTACCCCAATGCAGTTATTAGTATTTTGATTGAGTGTATTTGTGGAATTGTAGCCGGGGAGATACCGAAGCAGCAACAGATAGCTTCCAGACCCATACACTCATCAGCCAGATCACGAGGTGAGTTTCCTTCCAATAGGAACGGGTCTAAGGCCACAATGCCGGCCCGTATAGCTAGTAGTAGTTTCCGGACTTCGGTCCGATGCATATTTTATTATGTTTGAAGCCTTCGTGGCTCAGACAGGATTATGTGTTATATGTTCCGGGTTACAGCCCGATCCAGTATGCTATTTATGTGTTCATGCTAGTTGATATGTTGGTGCTATGCTATGATCAGTAGTTCCGGACTTCGATCCGATGCAGTTAGTTCCGGACTTCGGTCCGATGCAGTCAATTCCGGACTTCGGTCCGATACAGGAGGCAAGGCCTCAGTAGTTCCGGACTTCGGTCCGATGCAGAGGGCAAGGCCCTGGCTAGTTCCGGACTTCGGTCCGATGCAGTTTCTGGACTTTGGTCCGATGCAGTGGGCAAGGCCTAGTATGTGTTTATATGTATTGTATGGTATGTGGTAGTTTGGGGGAGCTCACTAAGCTTCGTGCTTACAGTTTCAGTTTTGGTTTCAGGTACTTCCGCAAGTAAAGGGAAGAGCTCGGGTTGATGGCATCGCATACACCACAGTTTCAGCAGTCCTGGGAGATGTTTTAGTTTTTCATAAATGTGATTGATACAGTTCTACATAACTATTAGTTACTGTTTTGAAACATTGACGTATGGGTTTTATTTTGTGATGTTATTTTAGTACTTTTAGTAATTTTAAACAAAAATTTTTGGGTCGTATTTTGGGATGTTTCACCCTGCTTTTTGGTTTACAAATATGATAGAAACAACCCTTGTGCTTTTTTATTTTTCAAAATTCATAGAATTGGTCCCTGTATATTAATTATAAAATGGTCCCTATGTTTTACTTTGTAGAATTAAATGAATGGTCCCTTTGTAATAGTGTGGACAAATGACATAAATGGTCCCTGTTTTTTGGTTTGCAAATATGATAGAAACAACCCTTGTGCTTTTTCATTTTTCAAAATTCACATAATTGGTCCCTATGTATTAATTATAAAATTGGTCCATGTAACGTCCATAAAATTCAAAAAAATTTAAAAAAAATTTCACACCTCTAAAAGGCATTAATTGTTACAAAATGTTTTTAAAATAGTTTCATATCAGAGAATCCCAGAAATCAAATCATAAAATGTGAGGATGTGCACGATCAAGCCTTCGTCTTCCCGCGATCATTTGAATTACCTAAAACAAAATCCAAAACTATAAGCCCGAAGCTTAGTGAGTTCCCCCAAAACACCAACGCTATACCAACCAGAACAATATCATAACAAATAGCATGCATATAGAGTCTTCAGTATGACTGGACCACCCCAACCGGGCCTTCAGTCTGTCTGGCCCACTCTCAGAACCTTCAGCATGTCTGGTCTGCCCTACCGGGCCTTCAACATGTCTAGACCATTCTTCGGGCCTTCGGCCTGACTGGTACCCCTTATTGGGCCTTCACTCTATCCAGGTCGCCCTAGGTCTGTTGGCCTAGAGCACAAAGAAGGACCTCCACAACCCACCCGCAAACGCATAATCAATACATACACATCAAACGCTAGCTAGAAAGTATAGACAGTCATATGGATCTAATAGATCAATAATCATAACATCATCCTATATACCAGGATACATATCTAAAAGATCGCTATGCATAGCATCATCCTATATACCAGAATACAGATCTAACAGATCAATAAACATATCATCATGTGATAACCAAGATAACAATCCAAAAGGGTCGGTATTGGTGCCTTCGACCCGGTTAGTATAGTGAGGAAAACTCACCTCACAAGTAGTATTGAACTGATAAAATTGAATTTGAACTCACAACTCCGAACTCAACTGCCTGTAACCACCATATGACTAATTCTATTAAAATCCCAAATTACCAAAATACCCTCAGAAGTCCAACTTGGTCCACTATGGTCAAAGTCAAAGTCAACAGTCAAGGTCAACAGTCCATGTTGACCCAACTCGTCGAGTGCATATACTGACTCGTCGAGTTCCTTCATATTTCAGAAGATCATAAAAAGCTCGAGACAACTCGCCGAGTTACCAGAGCAACTAGTCGAGTTCTTTAGTGTTTAGAAAACTGGGAAAACTCAACCAAATCGTCAAGTCATCTCATCAACTCACCGAGTTCACTCAGTACCTAGAAAATGGGAAACCCTATCCAACTCGTCGAGTTTTCTTGTCTTAACATATTTAACCCTTTCCAATCGAAACCACGGCCTCAAAATACATATCTAGCCCCTTAGGACTGAGATACCACTTAAAATTGCTAACCTTACGTGCATGCAAGGCATTAAAAGGATTAAAATACTCATATGAAGCTTATTATGGGTTTTAGAGCATGAAAGAAGGCCAAGACTTAATAAACTTAGAAACTCTAAGTCCAAGGAGGCCCTAAGATGCTCAGATCTGAAGTCCTAGCTTCAAAGCATGCTCAATACCAAGAATGACTCAAGAATAAGCTAGAAATGACCATAAACTATCTAATGGAGAGATCTAACAAAGGAGTGATCAAGATGGCGACTTTTTACCTCCAACTGGTTGCAAAAATAGTGAAGCTCCAGGATCTAAGGCCTTCTATGAAATCCAACCTCTTCAAGCTTCTAGTTTTCTCCAAAAGAACACAAGATTTACTCTCCAAGGCTCATACACACTCAAGAAAGTAATAAAGCACAACTAGGATTTCTCTTTGGACAATAAGGTGGTAAGGGAGGCCGGTGAGGGGACTTAAGGTCCTTTAAATAGAGTGCAACCCCGAAAAATTATGGTTTTCATGCACAACCTAAACTCATCGAGTTAGGATCCTCCAACTCGTCGAGTAGGTTCCATAATCCATGCGGCCTTATTAGTTTCTACACGACGAGTTAGGGCCTCCAACTCGTCGAGTAGGTCCTATGTGATGTACAAAAATTCTTAAAATTTCGTACCTGGGAGTCAAGATTTTACAATTTTTTGTGTTTTGAGCACTATAACACTTCCGAATTGCACATGCAATCCTAAATTCTTTAGATTTAAATTTTCTCTAATTATACATGCATTTTTCTTTTTCCAAAGCATTTACCCTAGCTAGCATACAACTGAAGCTATATATAATTAAAAGATAGTTAAGATGCATACCTCTTGAGTAGGGTAGAGTTCTTGACTTTTGGAAACTTGAGCATCTCAAGTGTGATGCCTCTAATGGTTCACAAAACCAATATGCAAAGGTGGTTCTAAGAGAATAAGTTACTTGTCTCTCTTGAAGGTGCAACCCATTTTGGTGCATGGAGGGGGCTATTTATAGTTGTGGCGAGTGCTAGGGTTACACTTTGCAAACCCTAATGATCCATGACTTTCCACATTCCTATGATCCATGGGTTTAACCTCGATGGACTATCCATGGGTTATACTATTGGTTTAGCCCACTTACATTATCATGGATCACTTAGCCATAACTATAAGTATCATTGAGTTAAATAATCAATCCCTCCATATTTAATTAGTCTTTTTTGACCACAAAATTAATTCCAAATTAATTCTTGGACAATACTAATTAAATAACCATGTTAATATATTATACTTAAAATATTAATAAATCGTAAATAACCTTATTCTCATAAAACCATTCTATCAAATTGCACTGGTGAAGGCAACTCAAAATAACCATGCTAGTATCGGGTCAAGTACATTCCAATTATAGTTATGGGCTTAGACACCAAATCCAACAGTCTCCCACTTGGATAAGTCTAAGAACTATAGCTGCATATGTGACTTCAGGATCCAACTTAGCAATTGTAAGCTTCCAAAAGCCGCTGTCAACTCTGACCCAGTCAGTGAAGCATCCTTTAGATAAGGGATCATATACTCCTATGTTCTCAAGATATTAGCTGGTCAAATATATGGAACAATATCATACTTATTGTCCAGTAGTTTGTTTTCCGATTTTTGATTTGTCTGATATAGAACATAACTGAACACATCAGTTTAGTTCTGACTGGGCCCGACACATAAGTCAAAACAAAATCATTGAGGGGCCCAATATATTGCTTTTAAGCCTCTTAGGATAAAAGGAACAGGTAAACTTCGACATTATATGTTTTTACTAATTATTCATTAAATCATGCACAACGACATGTTTTATAACATCAAGTTATTGATGCGCTTTCGTGCCATCAATGCATGACTAACTGATAGTCAACAACTCATATAACTTGGTTTGAAGAAATATATATGATATTATCGTCTCACGATCACTCGTGATATATTCCATGAAGTGATTCAAGTGAGCGCGGGTTGATCCAATATTCAAATCTTTGTTCAGAAGTACTCATGAATGGTGTAGCAATCATGTTGCAATGCCTAACTCCTTAGACAACCCTACAAGCCAACTCATGACAGTCTTCTTTCCTACCTACTTCCAAAAAGTATGAACGACTGTAGATAGTTTGAATAAATCTTATTTATTCTGGAAGTCAAAACATGCAAAGTGAAACAATAGTAAATAATTAACACAAGATAGTAACTTTACTTATAAATAAAACTCCTTTTATTCATCATCAAATGTCAATTACAATTTAGCTATTACAAGTTTCGGTTTATCTAATCACTAAAACTAATATCGTCCTTTAGACCAATGCCCCTTGCATGTTGCAAGTGCTTAACCCTAGCCAATCCCTTTGTAAGGGGATTTGCTGGGGTTGTCCTCTAACAATATCTTCTTCACCACGAGGTTACCTTCTTCTACTTGATGTCTTATGAAGTGGTACTTTCTTTCGATATGTTTGGATCTTCCATGATCTCTGGTTCTTTGGTTAAGGCAACCGCCCCTTCATTATTGCAAAAAATTTCCACAAGCTCTTTTATGGATGGAATAACTCCAAAATCTCCGGTGAAGGTTTTCAACCGTATCGCCTTGTTCGCTACTTCGCTTGCTGATATGTACTCTGATTCACATGTTGAATCAGCTACAGTCTCCTGCTTGGAACTTTTCCATGTCAGTGCTCCTCCATTCAGGGTAAACACTAAGAGTAGAAATTATCTCTATCAGTCTGAAAGCTCGCATCGCTATACCCTATTACTCTCAAGTCATCACTCCTACCGAGGGTAACGACCCAGTCCTTAGTCCTCCGCTGGTACTTAAGAATATTATTAACTGCAGTCCAATGGGTTTTACCAGCGTTCCCTTGATATCTAATGACCATGTTCAAAGAAAAGGCCACATCAGGGCAAGTACATGCCATAACATACATGATTGAACCAACTACGGAAGCATATGGTATATGACCCATTTCTGCTATCTCAACCTCTGTACTCGGACTCTGAGTCTTACTTAGTTTGGTATTCCATTGGATAAGTGAGTCACCTTTCTTGGAGTTCTCCATACTAAAACGTTTCAGCACCTTGTCCAGGTAGGTACTTTGACTAAGTCCTACCAGTCTTTTATTTCTGTTTCTCAATATCCTTATTGCTACGATATAGGCAGCTTCTCTGAGGTCCTTCAGAGCGAAATACTTCCCAAGCCAGGACTTGACCTCCTACAAGGTTGGCATCCGAATACAATACCAAAAAGCTAACTATACTACCACTAGCTTTGACATATACACATGACTCATCTTCGCTTCTCGAAAATTTGAACTCTTTAACTTTCTCATCAAAACAAAGATTCCATCCGCAAGATGCTTGTTTCAATCCATATATGGATTTCTCAAGCTTACACACTCTATTTGGGTACTTTGCATTGACAAAACCCTCTGGCTGACTCATGTAAACATCTTCAGCTAACTTTCCATTAAGGAAAGCAGTTTTGACATCCATTTTCCATATTTCATAGTCATGAAATGCAAATATGGCTAGCATAACCATTATAGATTTAATCTTTGCTATTGGTGAGAAGGTCTCATCATAGTCAACTCCCAGAGTTTGAGTACAACCCTTCACAACCAGTAGCGCCTTATATGTGTATACATTCCCAACCATGTTGGTCTTCTTCTTGAGGATCGATTTGCACCCGACTATCTTATGGCCCGATACATTACCAACCAAGTTCCAAACTTGATTGTCGTACATGGACCGAATCTCGTTGTCCATATCCTCTTTCCATTTAGCAGACTTCGGGCCTGCCATGGCTTCCTTGTAGTTGTTAGGTTCATCCAAATTTATCAGTGTGCTATCACTGATAAATGTATCACCTTCAGCTGTTATATGAAAACCATATAACACAGGTGAAACACACTCTACTGGAATGCCTCAAAGCTACGGACTTGTCAATTGGTTCAACTGAACTTTCCTCCTCTAGTTGAGTTCTAGTGTTTGAGGTTCCTTCACCGCTTAACTCTTGAAGCTCTTGAAGGTCAATTTGCCTCCTACTGTCCCTTTGGCATATGAGTTATGTCTCTCGAAAGACTCCTTTCCTCGCAACGAAGACAAAATTGCCACTCGGTCTATAGAAGAGATATCCAAAGGACATCTATGGGTAGCCGATGAAAATAGATCGCTCACTCCGAGGTTCGAGCTTGTCATGAGTTTCTTTTCTAATAAAAGCTTCGCAACCCAAAACTTTGATGTGGTCTAGTGTGGGAACCTTCCCAGTCCATATCTTGTGAGGTGTTTTGGAAAATGTTTTGGTAGTTACTAGATTAAGCATATTGGCGACAATCTCTAAGGCATACCCCGAGAATGAGATTGGTAACAAAGCTCGACTCATCATGGAACGAACCATGTCTAGCAAGTTCCTATTACGCCTCTCAGCCACACCATTAAGCTGTGGTGTCTTAGGTGGTGTTAATTGTGAAACAATTTCACATTCCTTAAGATAGTCAAGGAAGTCAATACTCTCCTCCATGATCGGATCGCAACATCTTTATCTTCTTTCCCAGTTGATTCTCCACTTCTTGCTTAAACTCTTTCAACCTTTCAAAGGTTTCTGACTTATGCTTGATTAAATAGATATAGCCATACCTACTATAATCATCAGTAAAAGTCACATAAAAGTAGTTAGCATCCCTTGTAGCGGTTCTGAATGGTCCACACACATCAGTGTGTATGAGGTCCAACAAACCTTCACCGCTTTCACAAGTACCCATGAATGGTGACTTGGTCATCTTTCCAAGTAAACAAGATTCACAAGTGTCATCTGATTTTAGGTCGAATGACTCAAAAAGTCCATCCTTTTGGAGTTGGTTTATGCGCTTCTTGTTGGCATGTCCAAGACGACAATGCCAGAAGCATGCCTTGCCCAAAACATTTGACGAATCAATATTCAACACGTTATTTCCTAAGTTATCTATAACATTCACAGATTCACATACACCATTGCAAGGTAATGCTTCAAAATAAAATACACCATTATAATAAGCATAATTGCACTAACTTCATTATTAAACGAAAAGGTAAAACCTTGTTTGTGCAAACTATGAATGGAAATAATATTTCTCGCCATATCGGCTGAATAACAACAAATATTCAAATCTAAATTTAAATCATTTCTAAGTAATAAAGAATAAACTCCAATCTTGGTCACATGCGGCATTTTCCTATTTCCCATGATTAAGTTTATCTTCCCGTGCTCCACATCTCTACTTCTTTTTAGTCCCTGCAAATCAGAACAAATGTGAAATCCATAACCTGTATTAAGGACCCAAGAATTAGCATGTGATGAGTTATTAGATTGAATAGTGTAAATACCTGCAAAGGAGGGTTTGATCTTCCCATCCTTTATGTCCTGCAAGTACCTGGGGCAGCTCTGTTTCCA
Organism: Lactuca serriola; assembly: GCF_051521515.1. Lineage (NCBI taxonomy): Eukaryota > Viridiplantae > Streptophyta > Magnoliopsida > Asterales > Asteraceae > Lactuca > Lactuca serriola. The sequence goes on along the minus strand of NC_136410.1, from coordinate 229,651,044 downwards.
GTGCCCTTTTTCATGACAATGGAAGCAGTCAACATCCTTCAGATTGAAAGAGGGATTAACATAACTAGCTTTGGTCCCACTAGAAGAGGATCCATCAAGAGACTTTCCTTTGCGGCTCTTGGAAGGGTCCTTCCTCTTCTTTCCCTTTCCATGTCCTATTCCCAGAACAGGGGCAGAAGTAGTAGTAGGAGTAGACACAACCGACTTACTTTTAAGGTTGCTTTCTGCAGTCCTTAAAAGGTATTGAAGCTTTCTAAGTCTGACATCCTCCTTATTCATATGATAAGTCATACAAAACTGATCATAAAAGGAGGGTAAAGAGTGTAGAATTATATCTATGGCCAACTATTTATCAAAATGGACATTCAATTTCAGCAAGCGGTCCACATATCTCTATATCTTCTGCTAGTGGGTCGTGATGGGTTCACCATCCTTTATTTTGGTTATGATCATGGAGGCAATGATCTCATACCTCTCCTGTCGTGCACTATCTTTCCATCAAGTCATGATACATTTCATAGGGATAATAGTCCTCATAGGACTTCTGTAGCTCAGCAGTCATGGTTGCAATCATAAGACACGACACCTTTGTCGCATCCCTCTCATGAGTAGTGTGTTCTGCGATTTGTTCAGGAGTAGCAGTAGTGACATCAATATCCTTTAGCTCTTTATCAAGGACATGTTCTTTGTCCTCATAACGAATAGCCATTCTAATGTTTTGAATCCAATCATTGAAATTCAAGACATCAAAAATGACCCTCCCACATAGGTTCATAAGGGAAAAAAAGCCTAAAGGAATTGGTGTTGAAGCATTGTTTAAGGTAGACATTTGAAAGGAAGAAGAACAAACTTTAGATTAGATGATAATCCTTAATATTCCACCTAATATGAAATATTAAGGGTCGGACCCAACACAATATTCTACAATTGCAAAGAAGGATGGCGTAATCCAATTGCACAATATTTGAAGGTAGGTAAATGACGATTTACGAATTTCCACCATGATAACAAAAAAAATTACTAGGTTTTAATTGTTTTGAAATTCCTAGATCTTTGTGATTCATTGAACTTTACAAAGGCATGCTTAAATCTTGATTGTGCCCTTTAAGTTTGTGACTGGGATGCCGAGGATCACAAACAATGTGTGAATAACCATGTAAATTAACATGGTACACCCAATGTTACAAATCACATAATCAATGTTTCGGTTAACCACACACACTCCATTGATCTATGATTAACATCAAGCTACCCTTTGCCACACATTGTCAGTTCCAGATTAGTGTGTCGGTTAACCACACACGCTCCACTAACGACTTAACAAGTTGCAAAGTGTAATTTCATGGATTAGCACTATTTTTACATTTTTCCTAAAGTAACTAAGATTGGGAATTAAATAAAAGTTTAGTTGCTTTATATTTATCATTATACTTTTAATGAGGGAGAATTAATGTCCTATTTTACACGTTCGACTAACGACCCTCCACCAGTCAAGGAAGCGGTGGGTGAGAGTGGACACCCATTAAACCACCATTTTATAGGCAGTAACCTTATATCCCCCTTATAGACCGGCTTCGTGAATGAGGCCTACTAACGGTTAGACTGACTTGCTCTTATACATATATATATATATATATATATATATATATATATATATATATATATATATATATATATATATATATATATATATTACTTTTTAAACTCTATGGTTTGGAATTAAAGTTTCATTTAGTTAGACTTTGCAAATTCCAAAACTTGAGGGCACGTTTTGAAACTTGTCAAAACTCTTCACATTAATAACCTCGGGGTTTAATTTGATTTTAATGATGAGACCTTTCATTTTCCATAACTTGAGGACAAGTTATGTAGGTCATTGAACATCAATTAGATCATTTTCTAACAATCAAATTATCACATAATTGATGATCTAAATAAACTCATAAAACAAGACAATTCCAAATCAACAATTTTAAAAACAATTTGGTTTATCATATAAAACAACAACTATTTTAAAACTTTCACAATTATCTTTCAATTGGATGAACATGATCACTACCATATCTTAAAAAACATATTTTTATGATTCAAAACAGTTTGGGGTAATGATCATATCCAATTTTGGCGAAAAACACGAATTTTTGCACTCTAGTCAGCGAACCTGGCGATTCCATTAATTGGAGTCGTCGAGTAGCTTCATTTCTTCATGGACTCGTGGAGTTCCCCAGTGGACTCGGAGAATTCATCAGTTAGAATGCAGAAAACACGATTTTTTCAACTTTGAAAACAAGTAAGCGTCAAATATAATAGAAAACAATCTTAGACTCTGATACCACTGTTGTGTTTTGAGTACTATAACACTTCCTAAGTGCACATTCAACCCTAAATGCTTTGGATCTAAGTTTCCTCTAATTATACATGCATTTTTCTTTTTCCAAAGCATTCACCCTAGCTAGCATACAATTGAAGCTATATATATAATTAAAACATAGTTAGGGTGCATACCTCTTGAGTAGGGTAGAGTTCTTAACCTTTAGAAACTTAAGCACCTCAAGTGTGATGCCTCTAATGGTTCACAAACACCAATATGCAAAGGAGGTTCTAAGAGAATATGTTACTTGTCTCTCTTGAAGATGCAACCCATTTTGGTGCACCGAGGGGGCTATTTATAGTTGTGGCAAGTGCTAGGGTTACACTTTGCAAATCCTAATGATCCATGACTTTCCACATTCCTATGATCCACAGGTTTAACCTCCATGGACTATCCATGGGTTATACTTTTGGTTTAGCCCAGTTACATAATCATGGATTACTTAGCCCAAACTATAAGTGTCATTGATTTACATAATCAATCCCTCCATATTTTAATTAGTCTCTTTTGACCACAAAATTAATTCCAAATTAATTCTTGGACAATACTAATTAAGTAACCATATTAATATATTATACTTATAATATATTAATAAATCGAAAATAACCTTATTCTCATAAAACCATCCTTTCAAATTGCACTGGTGAAGGAAACCCAAAAGGACCATGCTACTATCGGGTCAACTACATACTAGTTATAGTTATGGGCTTAGACACCAAATCCAACACAATTCTCCCCCACTTGAACTAGACTTCATCCTCGAAGTCCGCTGCGGTGAACAACTTCGGATAATGTTCCCGCATTTCGGCCTCCAGCTCCTAAGTCCACTCGGATCCCCTCCGATGCTCCCATTGTACCTTTACTTAAGGTATCTCCTTGTTACCCAGGATCTTCACCTTCCTCTCCAGAATGGTCACTAGCCTCATCACGTAATTCAGGAGCTCATCGACCTGAATATTATCCAATGACACTACTACATCTTTATCCAATATGCATTTTTGCAATTGTGAGACATGAAAAGTGTTGTGAATCTGACTGAACTCCTCCAGAAGATCCATCATATGCGCCACGCTGCCAACCCTGGCAATAATCCGAAAGGGTCCAATGTATCGGGGACTCAATTCCCCCCTCTACCTGAAGCGAATCACACCCTTCCAATGTGAGACCTTCAGTAGTACCATGTCACCAACCTAAAACTCCAACTCAGATCGACGTTGGTCGGCGTAACTCTTTTGCCGAATCTTAGCAGTCTGCAACCGCTGCCTGATCTGCTGAATCATCTTGGTAGTCTGCAGAACGACCTTGGTCTGACCTATCACCCTATGACCAACCTCACCCCAACAGATTAGGGCACGATATCTCCTTCTATACAACAACTCAAAAGGCGGAGCACCAACGCTGGAATGAAAGCTGTTGCTGTAGGAGAACTCTGTTGGGTTTTGGTATAATACAACATCCTATGGTGCACATACAACCCTAAATACCTTGGATCTATGTTTTCACTAATTATACATGCAAATGGTTTCGAAGGCATTAAACCTATAACTAGCATGCATTTAACATAAACCATATAATATACTAGTTAGGGAAACATACCTTTTATGTGGCTTGACGTCTTGATGTATTTGGCCTTAAGAGCTTAGCACCAATAGTATGAAATGCCTCAAATGGAATCACAACACACCTAGGACAAAGGTGGCTCTTTGAGAGAGAATTCCATGCACCAAAACACCTCCATATTTCTCTAAGAAAAGAAGTGGTGATTTTGGCTATGGAGTAACCTATTTATATGTAGGATTCCAAGGGTCATGGGTATAACCCATAATCCATACCCATGGGTTTTATGATCCATGGTTCATGTGGCCCAAATCTTTATGTATCCATACATAAACTTGGTCCAACATGGATCATAAGCCCAACACATATAAATATAACTAATTTTCATAATTAGTCCCCATAGATTTAATTAGTCTCTTTTGATCACTAAATTAATTCCAAATTAATTCTTGATTGATACTAATTAAAACATATGATTTCATATTAATATATTATAACTTATAATATATTAATAAACCATAAATAACCTTCTCTCAAAAGTCCATCCTAACAAATTGTCCTGATGATATGCAACCCAAATGGACCATGCTACTCTCGGGTCAAGTACATACCAATAATAGTTATGGGCTTAGACATCTAATCCAACAGTCTCCCACTTGTATAAGTCTAAAACTATTATTGCAAGTACGACTTCATAACCCGACTAGCAATCATAGCTCTTAAAGCCGCTGTCGAACTCTGAACAAATCAATGATGTGTCCATTAGATAAGGGATCATATATTCCTCCATTCTAAATATCATATGGACTGAGACATGGATTATAATCATTCTCTCTGTCCATTTGTTGTTTCCCGATTTCCGATTTATGACGAATGACTAATTGAACAAATCAAATCAGTCCTGGCCCGGCCGAGCACTTCCATTTGTCATCATCAAATCATCGAGGGGCCCACATATATTGTTTTTATCCCAAAGGTAAAAGGAATGGATAAACTTCGACTCATATGGCTTGTTCTACTACTTGTTGAATCATACACAAAGGCACGTTTTATAGCACCGAGTTACCAAATACGTTTTCGTGCAATCAATGTACAACCAACTCATAGTAACAACTCATATCTCTAGGTTTGAAGAATATAAGATATTATCGTCTCATGATCACTCGTGATAAAATCCATGAAGTGATTCCAATGAGCGCGGGTTGAATCCAATACTCAGAACTTATGAGCACTCATGAGTGTTGTAGCCCTTTGTCCAACATCTTAGACCTCTACAAGCCAACCCATGACAGTCTTGATTCATATCTGCTTCCAACATATGACCGACTGTGGATAGTTTGAATAACTTAGTCATTCCGGAAGAATAACCTAGTTTATTCTGGAAGTCATAACATGCAAAATGAAACACAAGAATAATTGAATCCAATATGGTATCAAAACCTATGAACATAAATAAAACACCTTTTATTTATCACCATATGATTACACATTATTCATTGTATACTGTTTCAGCTATCAACTATATTCTTGAATTTAAAACAATAGTTGTCCCATGCTCCAAGCACGTACACTATGTTTTCTAAACACTAGTCATGTCATACACCAAGTATGCATACTATGTTTGTCTATGATCTTTACTTTGTGAACTAGATCAATTGAACATAACTTCAATGATTCTCTTTTCACACTCCCAAATCCTTACTACAAATACAAGAATTCCAAATTCATGTCATTTACTGAAATTTGTTAGATTCTAAACTTATATGCATTGATCCTCTGGTAATGATTATGCACAAAGTCAGACAGACTTGACAACAACCATTACAGAGAATTTCAAAAGAGATCAGCTCCTTAGAAACATCCTTCTTGCATTAAGTTTCCTAATCTTAAACAAATTGAAAATTCTAACTTTGAAACATTTCCAGATTCCATTTTGACTATCACTTTTGAACAAGAGTTGCCTCCTTACAGATTATGTCAATATAGTCCTTCCAGAATTATCACTATACTTCCAACTGTTCTTGAGTAACCAATCTTTGGTAAACCTTAGATTGTCCTCGATAATTGTTTAATCCTTTTAGTCATATCCAGTTCTAAACCTTTTCCCTTCTTAATGCCCCAGGCATTTGGAAAATTTTAGAAAGGATGAATATAGCACATGTAATCGATCCTATATCCGAAGCATATGGGACACGATTCATGATGTCTCACATAAAGACTAAACAAGTCTTTTGCTATAACATTTCCATTTCTATTTGCCAAGTTCAGATTATGAAAAGGGATGCTGTAATCATAATCGAATTTAAGAACGCAAATAATGGACCCATATACAGAATTTCCTTATGTTGACCCATTCCAACATGAAATTCATATATATTTCCTTGACTAAATGATTAAAACCTCACGATCTAAGCTTATAGATTTGAGATGAAGTATAATTTCCTCTCCCTTAATTATAGCAAAACAACTTTTCCCAATTGAAACCTTTTGTTTTCTATAATTAACATTGCTAACTTGCAATACTTATCATAATTATCATGCTCCCACTAACATGATGATTATTAGCATAACACTTATGCTCCCACTAGCTTTGACATGTACCTAGAAATCAACTGAACTTCTAGAATTCAATACTTTATTGACTTTCTTACCAAAGTTCATATTTCTAATACTAGATTGCCTTGATAAGACTTTATCAATATCATACACCTCTCTTAGATAGCTCACATGTGTGTCTAAACAATTATGAAGAGGGATGCCGTAATCATAATGTTTAGACCTTTTGTCATTCCTACAATTGCTATCTACTCAAAATCTACTTAGTGAAAGAGTTTCCTTACCATCATTTTCATGAAGCGAAGAGCAACCTTATGACAGTTAGATTTAATGGTGTATGTGTTCTTATCCATGTGAATTGTCAAAACCATAGTCACAAGACAAGGATAATGACAAATCCAAACTCATATGGACTAAACTCAATCTTAACTTCTTGCCACCTGGCAGCTCAAGGGCCTGTCATTGCTTCCAAGTTGTTTTGCAACACATTGAGAACTCTAAGAACTCATATGCAAAGCCAACTTTAACTGGAATGGGCACAGAATATGTCAACACGATAGGTTATAAACCTCAAGTCGTGTGCTAGTGAGGAACTTCCGTCTCTATTCTTGATTAATTCTTGAGACTTTCAAGACCTTTAAGACTCCCACTGTCCTCTTGACCTATAAGACTCCCTTGTCAAACATCCAAGAGATAGTGTGGATTCTAACCAAGACAAAAACTTCACACAATTGGCCTAAGTTGGTCTTTGTTTTATCCAAAACATCACAACTTATCAATTTCAAATGTACAAGAGTAGAAAACATTTACTCTTACATTTGACAAGTGTTTTAAACCTTCTTTGAGACATGTCACTCAAGTTACAATCTTGGAGTATGACTCTAAGAATTATTTTTGGAACAAAGTATGAATCATCTTCTTGGTTTAACCACTTCAACAATTCATAGTTCCTCTTCTTAGCTATAAGAAAGCACTTAGAGGATGAATTGTGATAAGGTCTCTAAATCATTAAGATGATCATAAAAACTGATACGAAAGTACTCTCCCATCTTTTCAGATTTGAGAAACTTCTATCCTTCTTCCTAATTTGATTCTTCTTATTCACTCTGCCTTACATTGGAACCTTTTTCCAATGTCTCAGAATGACACTTAAGCTTGTAAGTATAACCATATTTACTGAACTTTAGTAAATTATGACGAATAGTCTTATTGATCTTTTGTGGTGGACTTGACCAATGCATAAGAATCTGTACTCGACCCCTTAGTCCTTTACTTGACTCACACATCCATGTGAACAAGTAATTAGTCTTAATTTTCCAATACTTGAAAGTTCTCATTCATCATGCTATAAAACTTGCATGATTCCAAATTCTGGTCCAATTGAGACTTGGGTGATGAGAATCTTTCCTTATTTGGTAAATTTAGATATTACCACAAATGATGGAATCAATTTCATATTTCCACTCTTGCTATTAATGGAATCATATAAGCAACAATTTTTCCTCAAATGCCATTGTAAGGATATTTTAAAATAAATAAAATCAAAAAATTTCTTTTATTTTAAAACTATGCGGAAAAACTTATCCTTACAATCCATATGAAAACTTGTTGTTATCTATTCCTAAGCAATATCTCATAACTCCTAAGAAGTAGCTCAAGAATCCGATCATCAAACTACGCGATAGAAATCCATCTATGCGATCAGATTCAGCATATTCTTTCTTTAAGTTTCTTCACTTTTCTTTGATTCTTAAAACATTACCATGTGACCCAGTCACATCATGTATCAGGAATCTCATAATAGAAACTTAACAGAGTTAGATAGTGGACTTTACCTGAAGTAGAGTCAAACTTGTTGACTTTAACTTCCTAAGGTAAATTTGGCAACTTCGCAACCAATGCCCCTTCCTTTGGAAATATAAACATATGGACCCTTTGATAATGGTACACGGGACTATCACAGACTTAGCTTTTCTCTTTACCATTTGGTCAACCGAGTTGACTATGGCCGATCCCTTTCCATTGGGAAGAGAATGCTTTTTTGGATTTCCTGTGTCCTTATTGTCAATGTCCATCAAGTTTTAAGGAAGTTGATCTTAACAAATAGATAAGATCATTAAGGGTCATGTCATAGTCTGTTTCATAGGTGTCCCAAAGGAACTCACTATGTGACTTAGAAAGTGATTGAACCACCAACTTTCTCAAGACTTTGACACCTAACTCTCCCGGCTTGTCAATATGTGACTACATCTCCAAGATGTGACCACACCTAGACCTTGCCTTGCCAATAGGGCTTGAGTGATCTTAAACTTTTCAAGAACTTGTGGGTTAGGGAGAATAATTGGAGGAGGTGAAAGAAGTATGATTTCCAAGGGACATCATCTTCATTAGGAAAGCTTGTTTCAAGAGATTTGGGAAGATCATAAATGTCTAAACTAGACATCTTTTGGGAGATATTCAAGATAGTTGATTTAAAGTCCTTAATATGACACCCAATATGAAATATTAAGGCTAGGACCCAATAAACTATTTTATAACTTAGAAGAGGGATGCCGTAATCCAAGCTATAAAATATTTGAAGGTAGGTAAATGACGATTCACCAATTTCCACCATGAAAAACGAAATAATAATTAGGTTTTAATTGGTTTTGAAACTCCTAGATCTTTGAGATTCATTGAACTGTTCAATGGCATGTTTCAATCTCGAGTGCGCCCTTCAGGTTTTGTGATTGGGATGCCGAGGATCACAAAACAAGGTGTGAAGTAACCATGCAAATTACTTGGCACCCTTAAGTGTTTACCCCTCAATCGATGTGCTGGTTAACCACACACGCTCCATCGATACTATGATAAACATTAAGTTACCCTTTGCCTACCTTGTTAAATACGAGTTAGTGTGCCGGTTAACCACACACGCTCCACTAACCGACTTAAACAAAGTGCAAAGTGTAATTTCATGGATTAGCACCTTATTCACATTTTCCTAAGTAACTAAGATTGGGTATTTATAAAAGGTTTAGTTACTTAGTATTTATCATTACTACTTTTAATGAAGGGAGAATTATAGTCTTTGTCCTACCCGTTCGGCTAACGACCCTCCACCAGTCAAGGAAGCGGTGGGTGAGAGTGGACACCCATTAAACTACCATTTTATAGGCTGTAACCTTATACCCCCCTTATAGACCGGCTTCGTGAATGAGGCCTACTAACGGTAAGACTGACTTTACTCTTATACATATATATAAATATTATTAACTTATAATATTTTAAAGTATAAGGGTTGAATTTTAACTTTTAAAATTCTAAGGTCTAGTTTGGAATTAAAGTATACATGGGGGGTAACTTTACAAATTCCAAAACTTGAGGACAAGTTTTGAAACCTTTCAAAACTCTTGGATTTTTCATAACTTATGAGTTTAATTAAGGTTTAATGAAAAAAAAATCAAGTTCCATAACATGAGGACAAGTTATGGAAGACATTAAATCATTTAATGATGACATTAATAATAGAGACTCTTCTATTTTCATAACCTATGAGACTTAATGACACTTTAAAAAGAAAAACTCTTCACTTTCCATAACTTGAGGACAAGTTATGGAGTTCATAAAAACCATTAAGATCAAATATTCCAATTAACACAATAATCAAATATTTTTTCTATGATCTAGATTAAACTCATAAGTAAAGATAATTCACATCAACAATTTTCAAGAAATTAGATAATCATATAAACTAATACAAATCTTGAAACTTTGACAATTATCCTTTGAAGACTCTTGGACTTCATAAACTAAAGAGTTAATAAATGAGACATTTCACATCCATAACTTATGGAAGTTTCAAAACTCTTAAGATCATAACTTTAAAAAAAAACTTTTGAGTTCCAAAATTTTATGACAAAATTTGTAACTCCTTAAAACCACTTAGATCAAACTTTTAAAACAAATAAATTAATCATATCATTCTATCTTTTAATAAATTGATCTAATTCAACTCTTGTAGTAAAGTGACTCAAATTTTACAAATTATTAGTTTTTCATAAAATCAAGTAATTATCATAAAATTTGACAAACTTCATGTTTTTTTTTTTTTTCCATCAACTTGAAAAAAAAATACATTTGCATCAAATATAGTAGAAAACAACCCATGGCTCTGATACCACTGTTGGGTTTTGGTATAATACAACATCCTATGGTGCACATACAACCCTAAATACCTTGGATCTATGTTTTCATTAATTATACATGCTAATGGTTTCCATGGCATTAAACCTATAACTCGCATGCATTTAACATAAACCATATAATATACTAGTTAGGGAAACATAACTTTTATGTGGCTTGAAGTCTTGATGTATTTGGCCTTAAGAGCTTAGCACCAATAGTATGAAATGCCTCAAATGGAATCACAGCACACCTAGGACAAAGGTAGCTCTTGAGAGAGAATTCCATGCACCAAAACACCTCCATATTTCTCTAAGAAAAGAAGTGGTGATTTTGGCTATGGAGTAACCTATTTATATGTAGGATTCCAAGGGTCATGGGTATAACCCATAATCCATACCCATGGGTTTTATGATCCATGGTTCATGTGGCCCAACTCTTTATGTATCCATACATAAACTTGGTCCAACATGGATCATAAGCCTAACACATATAAATATAACTAATTTTCATAATTAGTCCCCATAGATTTAATTAGTCTCTTTTGATCACTAAATTAATTCCAAATTAATTCTTGATTGATACTAATTAAAATATATGATTTCATATTAATATATTATAACTTATAATATATTAATAAACCATAAATAACCTTCTCTCAAAAGTCCATCCTAACAAATTGTCCTGATGATATGCAACCCAAATGGACCATGCTACTCTCGGGTCAAGTACATACCAATAATAGTTATGGGCTTAGACATCTAATCCAACAAGCTCTACAAGAAGTAGGTTTGAGTCCCAGCTCCCACCAAAGTCAATAATGTAGGCCCGCAACATATTCTTGAGGGTCTGTATGGTCCGCTCACTCTGGTCATCTATTTGTGGATGATAAGTTGTACTGAAATGCAACCGCATGCCCAGTTCCTCATGGAACTTCTGCTAGAAACGGGAGGTGAACCGAACATCACGGTGTGAAACGATAGAGACCAGAACCCCATGACAGGCAACGATCTTGCGAGTATACACATCGGCCATCTTCTCGGCCAATGAGCTCTCCTAAATGGGCAGAAAATTGGCACTCTTGGTTAATCGATCCATAATGACCCAAATGGCGTCGAAACCCTTTGCCGTTCTCGGCAATTTGGTGATGAAATTCATCGTGATATGTTCCCATTTCCACATGGGAACCTCTAGAGGCTGCAGCTTATCATGCAGTCTCTGATGCTCGACCTTGACTATCCCGTAGGTCAAGCAACTCTTGATGTACCAGGTGATCTCACTCTTCATACACGACCACCAGTAACTCAGTCTTAGATCTCGATACATCTTGGTGGCCCCTGAGTGAATAGAGAAGCGAGACTTATGAGCCTCCTCTAGTACAATTTGTTTGACCCCACCAGACATCAAAACCCATACCCGACCACAAAAGGTTAATAATCCTCGACCATCCTACACGAATATGGTGATCTCGCCCCTAATCCTCTCCAACTTCCAGTTCTCCTGTCGTACACCCTCCGCATCATCTTTGCTGATTAAGCTTACAAGTGGAGAATGCACTGATATCCTCATACATGTCGATGGGACACAAGATCTAGCTGATTTGCAGCTCAGGGCGTCCACCACCACATTCACTTTACCCGGATGGTAAAGGATCTCGCAGTCATAATCCTTGACTACGTCCAGCCACCTACGCTGCCTCATGTTTAGGTTCGGCTGATCCATGATATATCTCAAACTCTTGTGGTCCGTGTGTGATAACCCAAAATTTTCAATTGTACGAGCTCTAAATTCAAACACTTCACTTAAAAAGTCAAATTCATTTATGCTAATTTTTAGCGCGGTTTAAAGTCCGTTTGGGTGTTTTAATATTAATTCTTTAAAAGAATAAACAAAAGGAATCATACTTTAGGATTATTTTGTGCATCATTTGAGTCATAAAACTCCAAGAGTTTGATGTTTTCAGCCCAAAATAGTGTTAGGGTCGAAAACCCTAAAGGGTATATAAATGACACTTAGTCATTTTTGTCATTTTTCCCATTTCCAAGTCAAAGAACAATCCTGTTTCAAGTATCATCCAAAGATTTTTCAAGATCTTCAAGATTGTAAGTGTTTCTTTCCTTGTTTAGTCGATCTCTTCCTTTATCTAGTTATCTTACATGATTTCATCCATGAAATCATTTCGTTTGCTTAGATCTTCAAGTGTTCTCCAAGAACACCAAGAATACACACTAGTGTTTTGGGCCGAAAACACCTTCTTTGCTTCCATATTGTAAGTATATATCTCCTATACTTGTTATCTAGTAAGGATACTTAATTTAAGGCCTTGAAAACATCCATTTATCCAAGAACAAAGGTGTTTTCGGTCTAGTACATCTCCTTAGACCGAAAACCCTTATGAAAGGTGCAAAATGACTTTAAGCCTTTCTTAATGCTTAGTATTGAGCCTAGAACACTTGTTTGCTTGTTGAAAGCCCTTGGAAATCACATTATGCATCAAAGATGAAGAGTTTTCGGCAAACCATATGGACCAAAAACCATATGCACCGAAAACCACTAGAAACATACCACTTGGACCGAAAACTCCCTTAAGTGGCTATACAACCATTAGATGCAACCCTTGGTACTTCTAGCACTTGAATCAAAGTATTTTTCCATGTCCTAGGGTGTGTTTACTTGCTTAATTAGTGTTATAATCACTAATTAGTCACATATATATGTCTTGATATGTTAATAAGATCATTGTGTATGTTCAAGTCTTCACTTGACACCTATCACCTTGTCCAACACTTCCATCCAATCCACTCACTACATGTGAGTTCATACCGCTTAAATAACCCTTTTAAATGTTTTAAATGTTTATAAATGCTTTTATGGGGGGGGGGGGGATACAAGTTGAATCATGCTAGTTAGTACATGAATCACATGTGATTAATAACTAGCATACAAATGGATTTATTACACTTTTAGCTGTTTACTCAGGATACTTCTTCCAAATGAATTACTAAAATGTTTTCACATGTTAAAGCTCTTTATCAAACTGTCTTACATATTGTATGTTTCCTTTTACACTCTGTTACAATTCTGTTTCAAATAAAGGTTTTACTTATACTTAAAATTGTTCTTATCAAACAATCTGCTTTCAAATCATTTTACAAACTAACAACAAGTCATCATTTCTTAGTTATTAAACTTTTCAAAGGTTTACAAAACTTCTTTTATACTTTTATATTGTCAAATGTATGCCCATATATGTATAGTTATATAAGTAATGTTTAAAGGACTTAGAACTGCTAGCCCGCTTTAATTACTTTTCCTTGTTTAGATGGGGCCTTAGGGTATCAGTTAGTTGTCCGAATCTCGTCTAAATATTAGTTATATATCATGTATACATATATAGACATAAAAGTTCCATTAGTTATTTCAGTACCTTCGGGTAGCAAAGGCATACTTCGGTTATACACATACATTACTAGTAACTATAATAGGTATGGTTAGGACATACTACTTACTATTACAAGTACAAGGAATCACACAAGATTCAGTTCATTCATGAGTCTATACTAATACAATACTTACTATAAGAAGAGGTACAATTACAGAAATACAATTACAAGAATACTAATACATTACATACAATATGAGGAGATACAATACACGATAAGAGAACATACATAATAAGGTGTTATAGCATGGAACACGTACAAGATCTAACTATACGAATGAATCACTAATGCATTGTTCTAAACAAAAGGTGATAGTTATATTGGGTATACATGATCATATAGTCATAATGTGGATATTCACGACTTGCAATCATTGTAGGGGTCGCGGTTGGTTCCCAAAATCTTTTGACAGGGAGAGTGTTTAGTATGAGATCTAGCCATCACATTATACCTTAATACTCATTTAAGGCAATTAGTACAATAGTAGTCACTTTATACAAATACTACAGTACTTACACTTTACAGATGACAAATACAAAAGGATAAAATTTCAATTATTTTATATTATTTACCTTATTACCTTTACTCTCTGTCACGTTCACATAATCGATGAGGTGGATTAGATTTGAATAATAATAGTTGTACAAAGAAAAACCTTCACTTATGTAGAGGTTCATACTTTCAAAACAGTCGGATCTTGGTAGAAGGCTACTTTCAAAACAATCGGGTCTTGGTAGAAGGCTACTTTCAAAACAATTGGGTCTTGGTAGAAGGCTACTTTCAAAACAGTCGGGTCTTGGTAGAAGGCTACTTTCAAAATAGCCGAGTCTTGGTAGAAGACTACTTTTTCTACTAGTAGGAAATACGAGATTTTCTAGGGTTTTCAAACGTTTATAGTTACTTACTAACATTTTCATACTTATACAAACGTTCATTCAAATAATTACAAGTCTTTTCTTTACAGTTTTACAAACCAATGACATTAAAATACTTATGAATTCTCTAGCTTTATTGCTGATACTCGCTTTCAAAATAACTTGTATTCTCAGGTCACAAATAGACAGGTGTGACGGCCAGGTTTTGTGAAGACGGAGCGGTCAAGACTCGTCTTTTATTTTGAATATTCATTATGTTGTTTTACAGTTTGGGAGAACATGCTTGTATTTAATATTATACTAATAATGCAATGGACGATATTTTTGCTTGTTTACTACTTTGCATTGTTGTGATACTTTACATGAAGTTCTCCGCCCCAGAACGTTTCTGTCGTTGTCGGTTTTGGGGTGTGATAGATTGGTATCAGAGCATTGTTTATAGTGAATTGAGTATATCAACCCATAAAAGATATACAGACTATAAATACAATGGGATTAAAAAGACTCTGACATAGAGTTTATACTTTTAAATAAGAAAATATTTAACTAAGTATACATACCTGCATTCATACTGAAATCCGTGTCACAATGACAAGAACAAAAGTATTATGATTGACTGAATATCACAAGTAAGCTTGGGGATGTATGGTCAGTCTTGGGAGTGGCATAGCCTGATCAACTATGCTGGTCTGAGGAGTGATTAGCATATGCCCAAGAATGGTTGTGATATGGCAACAAGTCTAAAAACTTACCAACACTACCACAATGAGAACTCTAGAACAGACCATAAGTCTAAAATACTATATGAGTATTTTGTGTTACTATAATTTCTTACTTAAGAACTAAAAAGATCTTCATTACTAGGTTAATAGTTGCTAAGTGGATACGTTAAGGTTAAATGTAACGGGGATGATATAGACTTAGAATCTATAAAATTTTGTTTTACCCCTGTTCCTTGTGAATTTGGAGTTAAGGTCACTTTTTCGAAGGCCTATCCTGTTTTGCTTACATATAACTGGTACGCACTTTAGAAATAAGAATGTAACTAATGAAGATTGTCTTATAACTATCTAGTTAGTACGTCTAATAATTAGTTCTTTACCTCAATTCTCGCGTAGAAAACATGGCTGGACTCCATCCCCACGACAACGCGTACCTCCTGAACGAAGGCAACGCTGGATGGTTTGGAGAAGAACCAGAGGATGATCATCCAATCCCTTTGAATGATCACCATGCTGAAGACCTTTCGGATGATGCTAACTCCGAGCCCGAAGTTGGGAACCTACCCCCGGTAGCTCCTATTCCAAATCCTAACCCTCGTCCGACTTTTCATGGTCCGATGCCCCATTGGCTAGAATTTTTGGAGACATGGAGCGAAGAGCAAGATCATCCTATGCCGTTTAATGGAGACTGAAGCTTCTACACATAAGCTAAGGAAGCTCAGCAGACAGAATTCTTCCAATTCTGGTCCGTAGAGTTGCCCGAAACGAGATTCAGGGCAGGACAGCTCTCCATCGTATCACATAGATTGATGCGAATGCAAGAATGCATACCAGCCACACCAATCGCCTTGAACACACTCATAAGAGATATGAGAGAGACAATGAGACCCTGCTGCAAGCACTAGCTGAAACACGACCAAAGTCATAGAGCTTCGAGTATGCCAGAGGGTGTACGAAAGACACCTGCTTGATATGGAACGTCAACTACCTGAACTAAGGGTTCACCATAGGGGTGACTGTCACGAGTAGGAGATACTTTACTATCCTTCTTTATTTCACAGAACTGTGTTCATGTGTATGTTCTGTGTAGCACTTTCCTATGAAACTATCTTGTACTGTAGGTACTTTTAGTTAGGCCATTATGCGGCCAAAACCTTTGTACTCCGGATATGACGTGATATTGCCATATTTTACCTATTTTCAAACACTATTTGAGTACATTTTTATTAATAATTCGATAATATGTTTAGAATAATGATACTTATGACTTTAAATTGTTATTTTTAGTCAATTAGAAGTATTTTCAAAGAGAGGGACCAAAAGCGACAATCTACAGAACATGGGAGATTTGGAACACAAGAGATGAAGAAATCCACGAAAATTACTAAAACCACGTCGTGGCATGGATATCCACGACGTGGCATGAGTAGCCTTGAAGATAAAGATCGCGTAGAGAAGGATACCTTACCCGATACGGATAACTTGGGGGCCACATCGTGGCATGTATTTCCACAATGTGGCACGGGATTTTTAAGGTTATTTAAGCACCCTTGACCATTACGAATAGGGAGACTTTTGGCTAGAGAAAGGAGTTCCAGAAGGCGATTTTGAGCAGAAGAAAAGCTCTGGGAAAAGGCTTTCAACACCAAAAGAGTGAAGGTCCATAGTTTAGTTTCTTTGTTAACTAGGAACATGTTTCATATTACTTTGATTTGTATTAGTATGTTAGTTTCTATTATGAGCAACTGAATCTAGCTACTCTTGTTTAGCTAGATGAAGCTTCCAACTTATGAATAGCTTAATTTTTATGGATTTATTTAATTGGTGAATAGCTTGCGTTTGATTTGTATTCACCTAGCATGCTTGTGTTTGTTTCTCTAATTGCTTAATTACATGTTCTGTGTAGCTTAGTGACCATTAACTGCATGAACTTGTTTACCTAATGATTTAGTGAACATTAAATTGTTAGAGCTAGGATTGACCAATCGTAGTTAGTAATTAGAGTAAATAAACTTACCTGTGTTAGAGAACGTGGATTGTGACTATAATTGCGTTTGCATAATAAATCTTACATCGCATATTCATATTCATAATTGGTTCTATGTTTAATTTTGTGTGACCATACATAGTTTGACATGAATTCGTTAATTATTGGTAAAGTTATAACTAAATTACTAATACAATTAAAACCAACTAGATAATCCATAATTATTAGCTAGCGGTAAGGACGAAGTGGATTCGAACTAGACAAGAGTGTGTTTTACTTATTGATTGAATTTGAGTTAAGTTTGTCTGATCTTGTAAAATTAGATAAAACCCTTTCTAAAATTGTTAATAATTAGGTTAATTTGGTAGCAAGTAGATTAATTAGTAACACTATTCCCTGTGATCGACACCCGACTTACCCAAGCTATACTGTAATCTGACTAGGTACACTGCCTATAAGTGCATAGTTAGTTTAAGTTTGTTAGGTTATACATATTAAAATTAGTGGGTACTTTTGTGCTCATCAAGTTTTTGGCGCCGTTGTCGGGGAACGGCTTAGTTTATTAGCTTATTTATTTGCATTAAGTTAATCGATCCTCTTTGTGGGGTAAAACCCGCAAAAAGATAATTTTTCAGCAAGGTAATATATATATATATATATATATATATATATATATATATATATATATATATATATATATATATATTCACAGAGTCCACGACGTGGCCAGATACGCGCCACGACGTGTTTTCTGAGAAATTTAGTTTTTAGTTTTTTAGTTTATTTTTCTATTTCAGTTTTACATTTTTTTATTGTGTTTAGTTTGCAGGAGTTCATGACCAGAGGATCTACCACACCTTTGGTGCCACCAATTGAAGATTCAGAAGCTACACTTCACAAGAAGACTGATAAGAAGACGCCATTGCAAGAACTAAAGTCAACATTTTCAAGGAAGTCAGGAAAGAAGACTGGAGAGTCAAGTACATCCTCAAGGAACAAGAGCAATTTTGAGCAATTGGATCAAATACCCGTCGAAACCGAATCTGAATACGATACCGAGCCCGAATTTGAAGAACATACGAGCGAACTTGAGAACGACCCAAGTAACGAGATGTCAACAATTGAAGAGATGTCCATAGGAGCTTACAAGAAGCAGATCTGAGAAGATGTGGGTACCGGTTTAGTCTAACCCGCAATACCCGCCACTGCCACATTCGAGCTGAAGGGGCACATCTTGACTGCACTGAAGGATATCCCATTTTTTGGGAAAGATCATGAGGATGCTTTTAAGCATCTAGATGAAGTCAATGACAGTGCGGATTACTTCAATGTCCCAAATGTCAACAGAAACACCGTATTGCTTAGGATGCTTTCCATTACTTTCAAGGGAGCTGCTAAAGAGTGGCTAAAATCACTTCCACCGGGTACAATCACCAATTGGGCTCAAATGCATGAGCAATTCCTGGACCAGTTTTGCCCGCCATCCAAGATGGCTAAACTCAAGAAGGCCATAGCCAACTTTGAGCAACAGCCGGGGGAGTCATTATACGAAGCATGGGAGCGGTACAAGGGTTTGCTTAGAAATTGCCTTCAGCATGATCTAAATGTGCAACAAGAGATGTCGATTTTCTATGATGGGGTCAACGTTATGACGAGACAAATCCTTGACTCTCGAGGACCTTTGACAAAGAAAAATCCAAGGGAGGTCAAGGAGCTGATTGAAGAATTCGTGAAGCACTCTCGCGAATACCACAACCCTAGGCAAGATGGAATCAAAGGCGGTGGAGGGGCCTAAACTGAAGAAATAGTAGCTGTGATGGCTATGCTGAATAATTTGGATCGAAGGATAACACAAACGGACCAGTCAATTCATGCCATAAGAGTGGGTTGCGAGAGGTGTAGTTGTCCACACTTGACCAAGGACTGCAATTTAGATGAGTTTAGGAACAGAAAGGA
Organism: Lactuca serriola; assembly: GCF_051521515.1. NCBI lineage: Eukaryota > Viridiplantae > Streptophyta > Magnoliopsida > Asterales > Asteraceae > Lactuca > Lactuca serriola. The sequence goes on along the minus strand of NC_136410.1, from coordinate 229,631,413 downwards.
TCAAGTGTGCTACTTGAGTGGGGATAAGTTTGAAGAAGACTGGAGGAAACCAAGGAAGGAGTGGCTTCCATATGAAGTGTACAAGAAGCAAAAAGAAGAGAAGTATAGACAGACAGGTCGAGGCTTTTATCAGAAGGAGCAGCCACCAGCTGAGAAGAAACCCGATCTAGAGACCATGTTGATGAAGTTTATGGAAGCTTCGGAAAAGAGACGATGCTACTGATGTTGCTATTATTGAATAGCAAACTTTAATAAAGAATCAGCAAGCCTCCATCAATAACCTTGAAGTACAATTTCGTCCACTAGCCACTCTGGTTCATGAGAAGCTATCGCCGAAAAATCCTGAAACGAAGGCCCAATCTCATGTAATGGCCATAGATACTGAAGAAGAGGCCAGCTCTGAGTTCCTGGAGGCATTAGAAGAAGAACCATAGCAGCCCGGTCCAAAAACAAGGAAGCCAAAGTTCGAAAGTGAAAGGGTTGCTGAAACAGCTGCGCCACGACGAGGCACTGCTCTAGCCACGACATAAGGTCTGAATAAAAAGTTTCTGAACCTGTTCCTGTTTATCAGCCGCCTTTGTCGTTTCCATCCCGAGCTGCCCTTAGTCCACTGGAAAGAGAGCATCTAGAGTTTGTTAAACACATGAACGGAATCCCGATTAATACTCCCTTTTATAAAGTCCTTATCCAGAATTCCCGAGTATCAAAGATTACTGCAAGCCTTGATAGACACCCAATTAAAGAAGAATCCTAATGTGATTCTAAGTGAGCAAAGCTCAAAAGCTGTGTTGGGAAAGATACCTGAGAAGATGGGGGATCCTGGATGCCTCACTCTTCCGTGTGAGTTTGGTAACAAAATGAAGGTTAATGCTTTAGCCGATTCTGGGGCTAGCATTAATTTGATGCCTTTTGCATTTTATCAAAAGTTGGGAATTCAGAAGATGAAGACTACAAGAATGACGATTCACATGGCGAACCGTTCAGTGACACAACCCCGGGGCATCGTGGAGGATATTTTGGTGAAAATTGGAAAATTTGTTTTTCCAATAGATTGTGTAGTGTTGGATATGAAGGAAGACCCCGATGTTCCAATTATCCTTGGTCGTCCGTTGCTTAACACTGTTGGAGCTCTTGTTGATATTCGTGAGTCTAAGCTCACTTTGAGGGTTGGAGATTAAAAAGAAGTTTTTGGGATATACGATGGCTTCCAAAGGAATCATGTTAAAGAAGAGGTGTTCACAATCAATGAAGATAATGAACTAGAAGAACTAGAAAAGCTTATGGAAGAAGAGATCAAGACAGTTCATCAAGTCAAAAGAACAAAACCAAGAGCATCTATTCCCTATTTAGTTGAAGTCATTGCTTACAAGAGTCCACCTTCTTAGGTGAGCAAAGAAGATGATGAAATAACAAGTGATGAAGAAGAGGTTACTTCAAAGGTGACAAGGAAAATGGTGAAGGAAGAGACAAGTGGTATGAAGCTGAAGAGTGAAGAAAAATTAAAGACTCAAGGGATTAAACGCAAGTTCAATGTAGATGAAGTCAAGACATGTGACAACCTGAAATTTTCCATTCTAATCAAACCATTTCAATCCAATAGAAGTAGAGCAGTTACAATGAAAATTCAGACTTAGAATGTAAGTTTGGCAGTTTCAGAGTTTTACACCAAAAAGGGGTATTAGGAGAGTGGTTACACTAGGATTTTTTGCAACACTGTAAATTCCATTACCCTAGATCATTAGAATCCATTTCGAGAATAGAAATATTTTCTACCAAAATATTTCAGGACTATAAATAGTTTTCTGAACCAAATTTATTCATTATTCACATTTCCAACTAGAGAAAAGCCATTTTCTCTCTGACGGAACTTCGGGTTTTGTTATCCCAAATTGTGAGTAACTCTTTCTAGTAGTGTTAGAAAGCTTTAAATGTGTTCATAACATATATTACATAGCTAAATCATCCGATTTAGGAGTTTACTTCCCAAGGTGTTCTTGAGCGGTAAACTCCCGAAACCGAGCCTAGATTGTCCCCCGTGCTTAGTAACTACCTTGGACATGTATAGGAGTGTCTTAGGTACAAGAAATCAGCCAAGAAACACCTAAAAGTTAGGAGTTTACGGCCCAAAATGTTCTATGTCCGTAAACTCCCTTAAAGCATGCTAAAATGGTGTCTTTAAGGCACCTAAAGCTTGGACTTCATGTTAGACAAATACCCTAAAGTATCTAGGACCTAGAAAACATAAGGAAAGCACATATGTTGAAGAGTTTACGGCCAAGAGTAATTCTTGGGCCGTAAACTCCTTTAAAGGGGTCAAAGGACACCCTAAACACTTCCTAAGGCCAAGGGACAATTTTGTCAAGTACCTAGATGAGTTATGGACTAGCTAAAACATTTAGAACCCCATGTTTGAGGGAGTTTACGGCCCAAGATGTTCTATGGCCGTAAACTCCAAGAAATGGTACCAAATGGTGCCATAAATCCTCTTAAGGCCAAGTACAAAATCTTAGAATTGTTCCTAGTTATTTGAGAGACTTGAAGGCACCATAATCACCCTCCCAAGGGAGTTTACGGCTGTAAACTCCAAGGGAAAAGGGTCTTTGGGCCGTAAACTCCCCAAAGGAGTCAATATGGTGCCCAAACACTTGTATATGCCTTGAAACAATTCCCACTAAGGTTGTAGTAATTGAAAGTACCATCCCAAGCCTTGGTTGGGAGTTTACGGCCAGGAACTTACTTCCTTGGGCCGTAAACTCCAAAGAATATGGTCTTTAGACCTTAAACTCACATTAGGGGCATTTCACTTCCTTGGGCCGTAAACTCCAAAGAATATGGTCTTTTTAAATGTTTTATGGGGGGGGGGGGATACAAGTAGAATCATGCTACTTATTATGTCAATCACATGTGATTAGCAAGTAGGATTATATTACTTATTACATCAATCACATGTGATTAATATACAACATTCAAATGATTTGGCTACTCATTAGCCGTTTTACCAAACAGTTTCCTTCAAATGACTTTTTATAAACATTTTATATGTTTTAAACTCCTTTTTACACTGTACAGCTTACTCCGTACATTTCCTTTCAAAGTTATTTACAACTGTGTTTCAAACAAATGTTTCCTTATACTTAAACTGTTTTATTAAACTTATGCCTTCAAATTGTTTTATAGATTGACATCAAGTCGATCTTTTCTTAAAATAATACTTATATTTCAAATGTCTTACAAAACTTATTTATGCTTTTATATTATAAATTGCATGCCTCTATATGTATAGTTATATAAGAAATGTTTAAAAGACTTAGGAAGGCTATCCACCCTATTTCTTATTCGCGCCTTGAGATGTGGTCTGGTGGGATATTGGGTATTCGTCCGAAGGTCGTTTAAATATTAGTTATATATCATGTGTACATATATAGTCATAAAAGGTCCTTCCAGTTCAAGATATGCCCTTGGGTAGCAAGGGTATACATCCATGTCCATATGTACCACTTAGATTACTAGAAAGCTACCATATGGGTAGTTCAGGAAGATACTAGAACCATTACTAGAACGCGATATCATATAATGAGTCAGTTCATTCATGAGTCAATACTTTCTAGAACATTTCAATACAGTACATATACAACTATACTAGGATGAGAACATATACAACTATACTAGGACGAGAACATATACAACGAGAACATATACAACTATACTAGAACGATTACATTACAATACTTGCTAGATAGAGAGAACACACATTACAGCTAGCACACGTAGAACATTACAGTACACTACTGTACTATTACATGATCGCTCTTACTTGAGTACAATTACATGATCACACTTACATATACATAGAATAGACGTCACTAGGTGCTATAGCACGGAACCAGTTCAAGATCTAACTATACTGATGAATCACACCACAATTGTGATAGTTATATCGAGTATTCATGATCATTCGGTAATGTGGATGCTCACGGCTTGCGTTCATGCAGGGGTCGTGAGTAGGTCCCAAAATCCCTTTGATAGGGGAGCGTATAGTCGGGGATTTAGACATCACATTATACCTTATCCCTCAAATAAGGCAGTTGAGTAACGATGTAGTTATTTATATTAAATACTACAGTACTTGGAAGTATTACCCTAGATTTAAGATAATAGGTACGGTTGTAGTTCGACACTACACCATAGTACTACATTGATTTTCCATTACATATTTTTAGTGATAACCTCACTTAAACATTAATGTACAAACTATATTTTTGAATAATGATAGTTATACTTTGGAAAATACATCCTCTTACAAGAGACACACACACAGAACAGTTAGGTCTTGGTAGAAGACACCTTCATATACTAGAAGGAATCATCGGGATTCTAGGGTTTTTCAAACGTTTACAGTTGCTTCATATACATTTTCAAAACTTATAGTTCATATACATTTTCAATACTTACAATTCGTATACATACAAATACTTACATTTCAAATACATACAAGTATTTACATACAAATTAAGACACTAAAATACTTATGATCTCACCAGCTTCAAAGCTGATACTCGCTTTCAAAATTACTTGTATCCTCAGGTCATCATAGACAGGTACCGATGCAAGGAGAAAGGAAGATGGAGCTTGTTCAAGACTTATCTTTCATTTTGATTTATGCTTTAGTGTTTATCAAAATTTGACAAAACACATTTGTATAAGAACTATATTATTAATGAAATGGATGATGTTGTTGCTTGTTTACTACTTTACATTGTTGTTGATATTATACATGACGTCCTTCGCCCCAGAACGTTTCCGCCGTTCCTGGTTTTGGGGTGTGACAGATTGGTATCAGAGCATTGTTTATAGTGAATTAAGTATATCAACCCATAAAAGATATACTAACTATAAATACATAAGGGATTAAAAATACTCTGACCAGGAGTTTATACTTTAAATAGTAAAATATTTAAGTAAGTATACGTGCTGCATTCATACTAAAATCAGTGTCACTAGGACAGTACAAAAGAATTACGATTGTTGGGCAACACAAGTGGGCTTAGAGACATATGGTCAAAACTAGGAAGATATAGCCTGATCACCTATATTATCCGAGGGTTGACTAGCATGTGCCTAAGTTTAAGTGTGTGGTTGCAACAATGCTAAAATCTTACCAACCCTACCACAATGAGAACAATAGAACATAACATTAAAATTTAAATACTATAGGTGTATTTGGTGTTACTATAAGTACTTTATACTTGAGAATTAAAACGGGATCTTCGTTACTAAGTTGATAGTTGCTAAGTGGATACACTAAGGCTACATGTAATTAGGATATCATAGACTTAGAATGTGTGATAATTTTGCCTTAACCTTATTCTGTGTGAATTTGGAATTAAGGTTACTCATTCGAAGGTCTATCCTGTTTAGATTACACATAGCTGGTATGCGCTTCACAAATAGCGATGTAACTGATGAAGATTTTCTAAAATAATTATCTAGATAGTTCGTCTAATAATTATTCTCTTACCCTAAATTCTCGCATAGAAAACATAACTGGACTCCATCCCCTCGACAACCAGTACCTTCCGAATGAAGTCATAGCTGGTTGGTTTGGAGAATAACCAGAGAATGATCATCCTATCTCTTTGAATGATCACCCTGATGAAGACTTTTCATATGATGCTAACTCCGAACCAGAGTTTGAAAACCTACCCCAAGCAGCTCCTTTCCAATTCCTAACCCTCGTCCGGCTTTTCATGGCCCGACCCCCTGAGTGAGGGGAATGCTTGGAAACAAGGAGCCAAGGATAAGATCAGTCTATGCTATTTGATGGCGACCGAAGCTTTTACGACTGGAGCAATGAGGGCTTAGAAGATGTAGTCTTGCCAATCTTGGTTCGCAGAGTGGCCCGAAATGAGATTCAAGGTAGGACAGCCCTACATCAGATTACAGAAGTAGTCGCCTATGCTAAAATGCATACCCTCCACACCATCCATCTAGAAGATGCACACGAGAGATCAGAGAGAAACCATGAAACCCTTCTGCAAGCACTGGCCGAATCACGGGCCGAAGTCATAGAGCTCCAGGTACGCTAGATGGTGCGTGAAGGACACCTACTTGACATGGAACGTCAATTGGTTGAACTACGAGTTCACCAGAGGGATGACCGTCGCCAGTTGTAGACGCTGTACTTTATTTCCCTTATAAAAAGGAATCGTATTTTTCTGTCTATGTCGGATGTGGCATTTTCTATGAAATTATCTTGTACCGTAAGTACTTTAGTTAGGTCTTTATGCTGTCAGGAACTATCTTTAGTGGATATGATGTAAGACCTTTACAAGGTCATTTTTCCAGAATCTTTACATCGTGAATATCACAGATATTGACAGCCGGCTAACTTCTGTGTCATTCTTCATTCAAGTACTCTTATCATTCTTTCAATAGAGTCTATCTGAATCATGCTTTAGTCAAGTCATTGGACTATAGTAAGTTAGATCTGGAGGCATTTCCAAGTCTCTTTCAGTGGTTGGATCTTGTTATTCACCAACCCACGACACCTCGGCTGGAACAACAAACGTCTTGAGACCATTCTACGAACTTACTTCCATTCTTTACTAGGACTGCATCATGGAGATGTAGGTCAAACTTTCGAGAACATACTTCTACTCTTTACATGAACAATCTAAGTACATCAGGGTCAACCAGAATCGCTCAAAAAATCTTTATTCTTTCGTGTTAACAGAATCATGTCGTCGTCCGGAAACAACCAGCCAAGCAACGAGACCCCTACTTTTCCTATGGACGCCGCTGCCTTTCAAACGGCAGTTACAGCTGCCGTAGTGGCTGCCGTAACTGCGGTTCTTGCGCACCGTAGCGCTAACAACACAGTCAATGCTACTGATGGGAATGAAGTTTCAAATCGTGGTATCCATCCAGGAAGTCACCAAACGGTAACGGCCTCAGGCCCGCAAAGCCAAAAACCAAAGAACAAGAAACGGAAGCGTCAAACTCAGAAAGAACGCAAGAAACCCCGAAAACTTTCCATGCAACAACAGCAAGCGGAAACCTCTGCCATCCCAGTACCGAGCAGACCATACAAAGGAACACTCCCGAAGTGCGACCGGTGCAATTACCACCACGAGGGAATCTGCCGAGCCTTGCAATGCAAAAATTGCAACAAAATGGGGCACACCAAACGTTACTGCAGGAGACTATCAAAACCAGTCAACAATTCGCCCAACGCCGATGGAAATCAGACTTGCTATCATTGTGGAGAGTTTGGGAACTATAAGAGAGATTGCCCGAAAAAGGAAAGAACCCGCGTCTCCCTAACTCCTGCTCGACACTTCACTTCCTCCACTGACGTGGGTACTGTCCAGATATGTCACCAATGCGGTGAAATTGGACATCTCCAGAAGGATTGCCCGATAACGCAGAACTCTGGCGCAGACGGGAAGATTCTCAGGATCACAGCTGCAGGAGAGCCTACTTCGGAACCACGTTATATATAAATTAGGCGTTTCGTTGTAACAGAGTTATAATCTATCTAGAACTAGTGCAACTAGAGTCTTACCTTTTACGAGATCCTATCTGTATAAGGACTCTCGTGCTGCGTATACTTGTCTTTTGTAGTATACCTTATTCACAGCAATAGTCTTGTGGTAAACCTAAAGTACTGTAACTCTGTTCATGGTTGCACGGTTGTGTTTTGTCTGTAAATGTCTTATGTTCAAATCTAATGTCTTTAAGTTTCGGTATGATTTCGACATTATCATACGACTCGATTCAATTTGATCCTCAAGAAAACAGCTTCATACGTACACCTCTTTCTTCTAGATCACTTTTCCAGCGAAACCGTCACATCAGAACACCGAAGTACTCATGCCAGGAGTACCTATTAGTTATTTCTTTCCAAAGAAATCCCCGAAGTACCACTCGTGCAGTACGTCAAGTTTAATCCAGGGATTCATGCAGTTGATCTATCACTGAAGAATGTATGCATAAGAGTGATATATAATCAAGTTTCTATAGGTTTAGAATTGATGATTCCACTTTAAATTCTTTTTCCCCGATGGGATATGAGCTTAAAGAAGAATCAATTATTCGACTACCTTTTCAACCTTAATTATATATGACTCGTATACACGAAATGGTGATTGTGAACCAAGTATGAATTCTAATATGAACTTCAGGACGGAGAACTGCCTAAGTACGAGTAATCACATCGTCATGAGAACAAGCATAGAACCCAGTACGACTCCCGTAAACAGGTCACCTTATAGTTTAAACACCCACGCAGATACAAGAACAGTTTGGACAACTTAGCGAACTACACATAAATAGAATTAGAAGACTAGGTTTCTCACCCTAGAGAACCTCGGTCATATTCTTCCAGAGATCGACGGATCGCATTGTATGTACCTCGGTTATCGAGTACTTCGTCGAGATTTTTCATTAGAAATCGTTATCTCTGCCGCGCGTAGACAAAATGGTTGAGCAAACGCAAAGAAAGAAACTACGTCTAGGAATGGATCCGGGATCCGAATATCACCAGTTCGAGTGTTAGGGAAAGATGACCGGAAGACTATCTCCTGAACTCGATGCGGACACTTCGAGTCCGTAGTGATACCCTTCGGATAGGACCAACACACCCATAGCTTTTATGAGCTAAACGAGTAGGGTACGTCTTTCTTACAGGGATCAGTACGTCATTTCTCCATAGAATGACTTGCTTATCTACCCTTGTAGTAAGAAGGAACCCATGGGAAAACATTCCCTTCAGAGGAACTTTTAGCGATGTTCTCAAAGCACGAGTTTTGAAATTAAAGAGTCAAATTTCTAAGACCCACTATTAGTAGTGTGGGAAATTTTGAGTACTCTTTCGAATTGTCAAAAACCGTTGAGCATTTATCGAGACCAGAGACGCCGACAGTCATTTACCAAATTATAGGTCTTACCGACCTACCGCCTTAGTTCATTTAGAACTCCTCGCAAGCTACAGAAACTCGTACGACTTTGACCCAGCAAGGGGTGGCCTTTGACTGGGAAGTTACGCAAGAAAAGGAACTTTTGAGATTCCAAGTGAGTGACCAAGTTCTTTAGAATAACTCACTCTGGGAATGGTTTAATACACTTCGTAAAGCGTGGAAAGCTAAATCCAAATTAGACAGGACCTCTGGGATTCTTATCAGAACGGTCCTGTGCCTCGCACAAACTAGACCTACTCCGCGAACTCAGTAACGTACTTTCTACTCTTCACTTCTCGATCGTGAAACCATACCTTTCCGTTAGGACTCTTGCAAGTCCACTCGTCGAGATCCTCGTCTTCGTATTAGAACCGTAGTGACCCTCGACCGAGAGGTCAAGCGGACGAAGCAACGTCGTCGCCAGTTAGTGAAGGTTCGTAGGAATGCCAACCGAGAACCCGATTTCACTTAAGTGCGCTAGAACCAATCGATTAGGAAGTTTTCTCCTCACGACTCGATCATTCGTGCATACTTCCTTGCCTAAATTCTAATTTCGGGACGAAATTCCCTTTAACAGGGGGATGATGTGACAACCTGAAATTTTCCATTCTAATCAAACCATTTCAATCCAATAGAAGTAGAGCAGTTACAATGAAAATTCAGACTTAGAATGTAAGTTTGGCAGTTTCAGGGTTTTACACCAAAATGGTGTATTAGGAGAGTGGTTGCACTAGGATTTTGTGCAACACTGCAAATTCCATTACCCTAGATCATTAGAATCCATTTCGAGAATAGAAATATTTTCTGCCAAAATATTTCAGGACTATAAATAGTTTTATGAACCAAATTTATTCATTATTCACATTTCCAACTAGAGAAAAGCCATTTTCTCTCTGACGGATCTTCGGGTTTTTTATCCCAAATTGTGAGTAACTCTTTCTATTAGTGTTAGAAAGCTTTAAATGTGTTCATAACATAGATTACATAGCTAAATCATCTGATTTAGGAGTTTACTTCCCAAGGTGTTCTTGAGCGGTAAACTCCCGAAACCGAGCCTAGATTGTCCCCCGTGCTTAGTAACTACCTTGGACATGTATAGGAGTGTCTTAGGTACAAGAAATCAGCCAAGAAACTGTTGGATTAATGTCTAAGTCCATAACTATATTTGGTAAGACTTGACCCGACCCGGCATGGTCCATTTTGGGTTGCATACCATCATGCACTTGAATGAGAGAAATAAGACACTTATGGTTATTAATATATTATAAGTTCTAGTATATTAATAATAAGAATAATAAGATTATTTAATTAGTATTGATCAAGAATTAATCTAGGATTAATTAAGTGATCAAAAGAAGACTAATTAAATATATGGGTTAATTGTGTAAATCATCCATACTTGTATAGTGGGCTAATGCTCCATGGATAATCAAGTTGGGCTAAAACCCATAGGATGGTCCATGGATGCTCCATGGTGTATTTGTACCCATGGATCCAAGGAAATGGAAAGCCATGACAATTAAGAGTTTACCCTAATTGTGTAACTATATAAGCATCTTATTATTGAGGAAAAATCGGCCACTAGAGATAGTGAAGAAAGGGCTAGCCGATTTTGATGAGTGTAGAATTCTCTCAAGTCATTCCAAGTGTTTTGATGATTGTGATTCCATTTGAGGTGTCACACTTGGGGCACTAAGCACTCAAGCTTCATGAAGACTTACTACACCAAAAAGGTATGTATTCTATCCTACTATATCCATTGTTTTATATGCTAGATTAGGATAATACCTTGGAAGTTCTTATTTGCATGTATAATAGAGAAAACATAGATCCAAGGTATTTAGGGTTGCATGTACACTTAGGAAGTGTTAGAATGCTAAAAAACCCAACAGTGGTATCAGAGCCACGGGTTGTTTTCTGTTATATTGATGCAAATATTTTATTTTCAAAGTTGAAAAAAAAAGAAAAAAAAACCATGAAGTTCGTCAAATTTTAAGATAATTACTTGTTCTTGTGAAAAACTAATTATTTGTAAAATTTGAATAATTTGCTTTATGAGTTGAATTAGGTCAAAATTTAATAAAAGATAAAATAATATGATTATTTTATTAGTTTTAAAAGTTTGATCTAAAGAGTTTTATTTTTTGAAACCTCCATAAGTTATGGATATGAAAAGGTTTTAAAAAAAAATTGATTCAAAGTTTTTTTTGAGTTACAAAATTTGGTGTTAATGTTTTAAAGGATTCCATAACTTAAGAATAAGTTATGGATCACCAAAAGTTTTTTGTGTTACCTTGTTTTATGAGTAAATTTAGATTAATGAATAAAATTATGTGATAGTTGGTTTTAATCCAAATTAATCTAAGAATTGATTCTAAAATGTGTTTTTGTAACTTGTCCTCAAGTTATATGAAAAGTCACATTTAAGAATCATAAAACTCATAAAAATTGGCAAAGGTTACAAAATGAAGAGTCTAGTTCTAATTAAATGGTTTTATGACTCCATAACTTGTCCTCAAGTTATGGAGGACCAAGAGTCTCTTCATTTAATAAAATAAAATAAAATAAAAAAAGGTGTAACCTTAATTAATTCCATAAGTTATAAAATAAAGAAAAGTTAATTCTTTTATTAGTTTAAAGTCTTCCATAACTTGTCCTCAAGTTATGGAACTTGAAGAGTTTTTGGATTAAAACTACTTTAAACACATAAGTTATGGAATTAATTAGTTTTGAATAGTTTCAAAACTTGCCCTCAAGTTTTGGAATTTGTAAAGTTTTCTCTAATGAATACTTTAATTCCAAGTTAGCCCTTAGAATTTTAAAAGTTAAAATTCAACCCTTATACTTTATAATATTATAAGTTAATAATATATATATGTATAAGAGTAAAGTCAGTCTTACCGCTAGTACGCCTCATTCACGAAGCCGGTCTATAAGGTGGGTATAAGGTTGTTGCCTATAAAATGGCAACTTAATGGGTGTCCACTCTCACCTACCGCTTGCTTGACTGGTGGAGGGTCGTTAGCCGAACGGGTTTGAAAGGACTTGAATTCTCCCTTCATTAAAAGTATTAATGAAAAAATACTAAGTAACTAAACTCTTAATAATACCCAATCTTAGTTACTTAGGAAAAATGTGAATAAGGTGCTAACCCATGAAATTACACTTTACACTTTGTCTAAGTCGTTAGTGGAGCGTGTGTGGTTAACCGGCACACTAACTTGGACTTAACAAGGTAGGTAAAGGGTGACTTAATATTTATCATAGTATCGATGGAGCGTGTGTGGTTAACCGGCACATCGATTGAGGGGTAATTTATTAAGGGTACCAAGTGATTTGCATGGTTACTTCACACCTTGTTTTGTGATCCTCGGCGTCCTAGTCACAAAACCTGAAGGGCACACTCGAGATTGAAACATGCCTTTGAAAAGTTCAATGAATCTCAAAGATCTAGGAGTTTCAAAACCAATTAAAACCTAATAATACATTTCGTTTATCTTGGTGGAAATTGGTGAATCGTCATTCACCTACCTTCAAATATTTTATAGCTTGGATTACGGCATACCTCTTCTAAGTTATAAAATAGTTTGTTGGGTCCTAGCCTTAATATTTCATATTGGGTGTCATATTAAGGACTTTAAATCAATTATCTTGAATCTCTCCCAAAAGATGTCTGTAATAGACACCTATGATCTTCCCAAATCTAGTGAAACAAGGTTTCCTAAATGAAGATGATGTCCTTTGGAAATCATACTTCTTTCACCTCCTCCAATTCTTCTCCCCAACCCACAAGTTCTTGAAAAGTTTAAGGTCACTCAAGCCCTATTGTCAAGGCAAGGTCTAGGTGTGGACACATCTTGGAGATGTAGTCACATATTGAGAAGCTGGGAGAGTTGGGTGTCAAAGTCTTGAGAAAGTTGGTGGTTCAACTACTTTCTAAGTCACATAGTGAGTTCTTTTGGAACACCTATGAAACAGACTATGACAAGACCCTTAATGATCTTATCTATTTGTTAAGATCAACTTCCTTAAAACTTGATGGACATTGACAATAGTGACACAGGAAATCCAGAAAAGCATTCTCTTCCCAATGGTAAAGGGATCGGCCATAGTCAACTCGGTTGACCAAATGGTAAAGAGAAAAGCTAAGTCTGTGATAGTCCCTTGTACCATTATCAAAGGGTCCATATGTTTATATTGCCAAAGGAAAGGGCATTGGTTGCGAAGCTGCCAAATTTACCTAAGGATGTTAAAGTCAATAAGTTTGACTCTACTTCAGGTAAAATCCACTATCTAACTCTGTTAAGTTTCTATTCTGAGATTCTTGATACATGATGTGACCGGGTCGCATGGTGATGGTTTAAGAATCAAAGGAAAGTGAAGAAACTTAAAGGAAGGATATGCTGAATCTGATCGCATAGATGGATTTCTATCTCATAGTTTGAAAAATCGGATTCTTGAGCTACTTCTTAGGAGTTATGAGATATTGCTTAGGAATAGATAACAACAAGTTTTCATATGGATTGTAAGGATAGTTTTTCCGCAAAGTTTTAAAATAAAAGGAAATTTTTGATTTTATTTATTTTAAAATATCCTTACAATGGCATCTGTGGAAATTTTTGTTGCTTATAAGATTCCATTAGTAGCAAGAGTGGAAGTATGAAGTTGATTCTTTCATTTGTGGTAATGTCTAAATTTACCAAATAAGGAAAGATTCTCATCACCCAAGTTTCAATTGGACCGGAACTTGGAATCATGCAAGTTGTATAGCATGATGAATGAGAACTTTCAAGTTTTGGAAAATTAAGACTAATTACTTGTTCACATGGATGTGTGAGTCAAGTAAAGGACTTAGGGATCGAGTACACATTCTTGTGCACTGATTAAGTCCACCACTAAAGATCGATAAGAAGAATCAAATAAGGCAGAAGGATAAAACTTTCTCAAATCTGAAAAGATGGGAGAGTACTTTAGTATCAGTTTTGTGATCATCTTAATGGTTAAGAAACCATATCAAAATTAGTTCTCTAAGGAAATCTTAGTGCATTCTTATGACTAAGAAGAGGAACTTGAATTGTTGAAATGGTTAAATCAAGAAAATAAGTCATACTTCGTTCCAATACAAGTCTTAGAGTCATACTCCAAGATTGTCATTTGAGTGACATGTCTTAAAGAAGGTTTAAAACACTTGTCAAATGTAAGAGTAAAAGTTTTCTACTCTTCTACATTTGAAATTGGTAAGTTGTGATGTTTTGGATAAAACAAAGACCAACTTAGGCCAATTGGGTAAAGTGTTTTTCTTGATTAGAATCCGCACTATCTCTTGGATGTTTGACAAGGGAGTCTTATATGTCAAGAGGACAGTGGGAGTCTTAAAGGTCTTGAAAGTCTCAAGAAATAATCAAGAATAAAACCTCAAGTTCTTCACTAGCACACGACTTGAGGTTTATAACCTATCGTGTTGACATATCTGTGCCCATTCCAGTTAAAGTTGGATTTGCATATGAGTTCTTAGAGTTCTCAGTTTGTTGCATAACAACTTGGAAGCAATGGCAGGCCCTTGAGCTGCCAGGTGGCAAGAAGTTAAGATTGAGTTCAATCCATATGGTTTTGGATTTGTCATTATCTTTGTCTTGTGATTATGGTTTGACAAATTCATATGGGTAGGAACTCATACACCATATAAATCTAAGTGTCATAAGGTTTCTCTCCGATTCATGAAAATGATGGTGAGGAAACGCTTTCACTAAGTAGATTTTACGAAGATATCAATTGTGTTATTTGCATTTTCAAAAGTCGTTAGTGGAGCGCGTGTGGTTAACCGGCACACTAACATGGACTTGTGAGAAATGGCAAATGCCTAAGCAATTGAGACCATGATTACGGTATCCCTTTTCATGGTTCTTGAAATTGCTTAGACACACAGGTGAGCTATCTACGGAAAGGGTGTATGAATCTAAATTTCAGACTGTCTAGCTGATTTCTGAGTACATGTCAAAGCTAGTGGGAGCATAAGTGTTATGCTAATAATCATCATGTTAGTGGGAGCATGATAATTATGATAAGTATTGCAAGTTAGCAATGTTAATTATAGAAAACAAAAGTTTCAATTGGGAAAAAGTTGTTTTGCTATAATTAAGGGAGAGGAAATTATGCTTCATCTCAAATCTATAAGCTTAGATCGTGAGGTTTTAATCATTTAGTCAAGGATATATATGAATTTCATGTTGGAATGGCTCAACATAAGGAAATTTTGTATATGGGTCCATTATTTGCGTTCTAAAATTCGATTATGATTACGGCATCCCTTTTCATAATCTGAATTATGAGAACTTGGCAAATTGAAATGGAAATATTATAGCAAAAGACTGGTTTAGTCTTTATGTAAGACATCATGAATCGTGTCCCATATGCTTCGGATATAGGATCGATTACATGTGCTATATTCATCCGTTCTAAAATTTTCAAATGCCTGGGGCATTAAGAAGGGAAAAGGTTTAGAACTGGATATGACTAAAAGGATTAAACAATTGTCGAGGACAATCTAAGGTTTACCAAAGATTGGTTGCTCAAGGACAATTGGAAGTATAGTGATAATTCTGGAAGGACCATATTGACATAGTCTGTAAGGAGGCAACTCTTGTTCAGAAGTGATAGTCAAAATGGAATCTGGAAATGTTTCAAAGTTAGAATTTTCAATCTGTTTAAGATTAGGAAACTTAATGCAAGAAGGATGTTTCCAAGGAGCTGATCTCCTTTGGAATACTCTGTAATGATTGTTGCCAAGTCTTTGTGAGTTTGTGCATAATCGTTACAAGAGTATCAATGCATATAAGTTTAGAATCTAACAGATTTCAGTAAATGGCATGAATTTGGAATTCTTGCAATTGCAGTAAGGATTTGGGAGTGTGAAAAGAGAATCATTGAAGCTATGTTCAATTGATCTAGTTCACAAAGTAAAGATCATAGAAAAACATAGTATGCATACTTGGTGTGTGGCATGACTAGTGTTTAAGAAAACATAGTGTACATGCTTGGAGCATGGGACAACTATTGTTTTAAATTCAAGAATAAAGTTGATAGCTGAAACAGTATACAATGAATAATGTGTAATCATATGGTGATAAATAAAAGGTGTTTTATTTATGTTCAAAGAGTTGATACCATATTGGATTCAATTATTATTGTGTTTCATTTTGCATGTTTTGACTTCCCGAATAAACTGGGTTATTCTTCCGGAATGACTAAGTTATTCAAACCATCCACAGTCGGTCATATGTTGGAAGTAGATATGAATTAAGACTGTCATGGGTTGGCTTGTAGAGGTCTAAGGTGTTGGACAAGGCTACAACAATCATGAGTGCTCATAAGTTCTGAGTATTGGATTCAACCCGCGCTCATTGGAATCACTTCATGGATTTTATCACGAGTGATCATGAGACGATAATATCTTATATTCTTCAAACCTAGAGATATGAGTTGTTACTATGAGTTGATAGTACATTGATTGCACGAAACCGCATTTGGTAACTCTGTGCTATAAAACGTGCCTTTGTGTATGATTCAACAAGTAGTAGAACAAGCCATATGAGTCGAAGTTTATCCGTTCCTTTTACCTTCGGGATAAAAGCGATATCTGTGGGCCCCTCGATGATTTGATGATGACAAATGGAAGTGCTCGGCCGGGCCAGGACTGATTTGATTTGTTCAATTAGTCAGTTGTCATAAATCGGAAATCGGGAAACAACAAATGGACAGAGAGAATGATTATAATCCATGTCTCAGTCCATATGATATCTAGAATGGAGGAATATATGATCCCTTATCTAATGGAAAAGTCATTGACAAAGGTCAGAGTTCGACAGAAGCTTTTGAGAGCTACGATTGCCGGTTGGTTCCTGAAGTCATACGCAATAATAGTTTTAGACTTATCCAAGTGGGAGACTGTTGGATTAATGTCTAAGTCCATAACTATATTTGGTAAGACTTGACCCGACCCGGCATGGTCCATTTGGGTTGCATACCATCATGCACTTGAATGAGAGAAATAAGACACTTATGGTTATTAATATATTATAAGTTCTAGTATATTAATAATAAGAATAATAAGATTATTTAATTAGTATTGATCAAGAATTAATCTAGGATTAATTAAGTGATCAAAAGAAGACTAATTAAATATATGGGTTGATTGTGTAAATCATCCATACTTGTATAGTGGGCTAATGCTCCATGGATAATCAAGTTGGGCTAAAACCCATAGGATGGTCCATGGATGCTCCATGGTGTATTTGTACCCATGGATCCAAGGAAATGGAAAGCCATGACAATTAAGAGTTTACCCTAATTGTGTAACTATATAAGCATCTTATTATTGAGGAAAAATCGGCCACTAGAGATAGTGAAGAAAGGGCTAGCCGATTTTGATGAGTGTAGAATTCTCTCAAGTCATTCCAAGTGTTTTGATGATTGTGATTCCATTTGAGGTGTCACACTTGGGGCACTAAGCACTCAAGCTTCATGAAGACTTACTACACCAAAAAGGTATGTATTCTATCCTACTATATCCATTGTTTTATATGCTAGATTAGGATAATACCTTGGAAGTTCTTATTTGCATGTATAATAGAGAAAACATAGATCCAAGGTATTTAGGGTTGCATGTACACTTAGGAAGTGTTAGAATGCTTAAAAACCCAACAGAAACACCCAAAAGTTAGGAGTTTACGGCCCAAAATGTTCTATGGCCGTAAACTCCCTTAAAACATGCTAAAATGGTGTCTTTAAGGCACCTAAAGCTTGGACTTCATGTTAGACAAATACCCTAAAGTATCTAGGACCTAGAAAACATAAGGAAAGCACATATGTTGAAGAGTTTACGGCCAAGAGTAATTCTTGGGCCGTAAACTCCTTTAAAGGGGTCAAAGGCACCCTAAACACTTCCTAAGGCCAAGGGACAATTTTGACAAGTACCTAGATGAGTTATGGACTAGCTAAAACATTTAGAACCCCATGTTTGAGGGAGTTTACGGCCCAAGATGTTCTATGGCCGTAAACTCCAAGAAATGGTACCAAATGGTGCCATAAATCCTCTTAAGGCCAAGTACAAAAGCTTAGAATTGTTCCTAGTTATTTGAGAGACTTGAAGGCACCATAATCACCCTCCCAAGGGAGTTTACGGCTGTAGACTCCAAGGGAAAAGGGTCTTTGGGCCGTAAACTCCCCAAAGGAGTCAATATGGTGCCCAAACACTTGTATATGCCTTGAAACAATTCCCACTAAGGTTGTAGTAATTGAAAGTACCATCCCAAGCCTTGGTTGGGAGTTTACGGCCATGAACTTACTTCCTTGGGCCGTAAACTCCAAAGAATATGGTCTTTAGACCTTAAACTCACATTAGGGGCATTTCACTCCTTTGTTGCAACCCTTTAGCCTCCTAGCACTTGACCAAAAGTGTTTTCCCCGCGCTTAAATGTTATTACTTGTATAATTAGTGTTATAATCACTGATTATGTATATACATATGTTTTCATATGTAATTAGGATCATTGTGTGTGTCTAAGTCTCCACTTGACACCAAGCACTTGTCCGATCCTTCCGTTCGATAACAGTCCGTTCAATTCCAGTCACTTACTATAGGTGAGTTCATACCCCTTAACTAATGTTTTAAACTCTTTTTAAATGTTTTATGGGGGGGGATACAAGTAGAATCATGCTACTTATTATGTCAATCACATGTGATTAGCAAGTAGGATTATATTACTTATTACATCAATCACATGTGATTAATATACATCATTCAAATGATTTGGCTACTCATTAGCCGTTTTACCAAACAGTTTCCTTCAAATGACTTTTTATAAACATTTTATATGTTTTAAACTCCTTTTTACACTGTACAGCTTACTCCGTACATTTCCTTTCAAAGTTATTTACAACTGTGTTTCAAACAAATGTTTCCTTATACTTAAACTGTTTTATTAAACTTATGCCTTCAAATTGTTTTATAGATTGACATCAAGTCGATCTTTTCTTAAAATAATATTTATATTTCAAATGTCTTACAAAACTTATTTATGCTTTTATATTATAAATTGCATGCCTCTATATGGATAGTTATATAAGAAATGTTTAAAAGACTTAGGAAGGCTATCCACCCTATTTCCTTTTCGCGCCTTGAGATGTGGTCTGGTGGGATATTGGGTATTCGTCCGAAGGTCGTTTAAATATTAGTTATATATCATGTGTACATATATAGTCATAAAAGGTCCTTCCAGTTCAACACATGCCCTTGGGTAGCAAGGGTATACATCCATGTCCATATGTACCACTTAGATTACTAGAAAGCTACCATATGGGTAGTTCAGGAAGATACTAGAACCATTACTAGAACGCGATATCATACAATGAGTCAGTTCATTCATGAGTCAATACTTTCTAGAACATTTCAATACAGTACATATACAACTATACTAGGACGAGAACATATACAACTATACTAGGACGAGAACATATACAACTATACTAGGACGAGAACATATACAACTATACTAGAACGATTACATTACAATACTTGCTAGATAGAGAGAACACACATTACAGCTAGCACACGTAGAACATTACAGTACACTACTGTACTATTACATGATCGCTCTTACTTGAGTACAATTACATGATCACACTTACATATACATAGAACAGACGTCACTAGGTGCTATAGCACGGAACCAGTTCAGGATCTAACTATACTGATGAATCACACCACAATTGTGATTGTTATATTGAGTATACATGATCATTCGGTAATGTGGATGCTCACGGCTTGCGTTCATGCAGGGGTCGTGAGTAGGTCCCAAAATCCCTTTGATAGGGGAGCGTATAGTCTGGGATTTAGACATCACATTATACCTTATCCCTCAAATAAGGCAGTTGAGTACCGATGTAGTTATTTATATTAAATACTACAGTACTTGGAAGTATTACCCTAGATTTAAGGTAATAGGTATGGTTGTAGTTCGGCACTACACCATAGTACTACATTGATTTTCCATTACATATTTTGAGTGATAACCTCACTTAAACATTAATGTACAAACTATATTTTTGAATAATGATAGTTATACTTTGGAAAATACATCCTCTTACAAGAGACACACACACACAGAACAGTTAGGTCTTGGTAGAAGACACCTTCATATACTAGAAGGAATCATCGGGATTCTAGGGTTTTTCAAACGTTTACAGTTGCTTCATATACATTTTCAAAACTTATAGTTCATATACATTTTCAATACTTACAATTCGTATACATACAAATACTTACATTTCAAATACATACAAGTATTTACATACAAATTAAAACACTAAAATACTTATGATCTCACCAGCTTCAAAGCTGATACTCGCTTTCAAAATTACTTGTATCCTCAGGTCATCATAGACAGGTACCGATGCAAGGAGAAAGGAAGATGGAGCTTGTTCAAGACTTATCTTTCATTTTGATTTATGCTTTAGTGTTTATCAAAATTTGACAGAACACATTTGTATAAGAACTATATTATTAATGCAATGGATGATGTTGTTGCTTGTTTACTACTTTACATTGTTGTTGATATTATACATGACGTCCTCCGCCCCAGAACGTTTCCGCCGTTCCTGGTGACGTGGTTTACAGAGCAATTACGGGGATAAGATAAAAAAAATTTAAACAGATTATGTTATTTTTGAAATCCATGATGTGGTAAAGCATGCCACGACGTGGCCTTTAAAAATCAGGGGGGACCGTTTCTTAAACCTTTTGTCCAAATGAATGTTCCTCATCTGCTCACTGCCTCACGAACGGAAACAAAAGGGTCCCCACAACCGATTTCTTTAATTTGCCTTCCAAATTCTTCGAAGTTCTTGTCTTCTAACTCCATTTGGTATGTATTTTGGTCATTAATTGTAGTTATTGCTTACGATTTTATATTTTTATGGTTAGGGTTTATGTGAATGATGACATTGCTGAAATTGGTTTAAATTAGTTACTGTTTTTATGTTGCATGTTCTTTGGATAGCCATAGGTGATGGGTTTTGGTCATAAGACATCCTATGTGCTCATACAAACCCTACTGCTTGGATCTAGGTTTCTCTATTGTACATGCTTCGAATCCAAAACTATAAACCCTAATTCTAGCATACAAGTAATCATATTAATATGTAATTAGGTTTAAGATCATACCTTGATTGTTATGTAGCAATAACAATCCCAATTCTCCTTGTATTGACTTTGGAATGCTTAGAGTCACAAGTGTCACTCCTCTAATGGTTCACAAACACCATAAGCAAGAGGATGAAGAGGAGAGAGGTTGGAGGCTGCCAAAAACGTGTGTAAACCCTTACAAGAAGCTTAGCCACGTTTTTGAGCCTTAAGGGGTCTTTAGATAGTTGGGCTATTAGGGTTATCTAACAAGGAAACCCTAATTTGGATGCTTAAGCCCTAAGCAACCCATAAACTCCTTTTATCAAGCCCTTGGACGATTTCCTTATGGGCTTCCCCATAGAATTCGTCCAACCCTTGATACAAGGCAATCCATGGCCCAAATTGCAATTATCTTATAATTACAATTCCAGTCCCTTAAGTTTAATTAATCTCTTTTAGTCACAAAACTAATTACCAATTAATTATTGACTAATATTAATTAAACAATATGATTTCTCCTTTAACATATTATTCTCATAATACATTAATAAATCATATTTAATCCTTAATCTCCATAATTCATCCTATCAAGTTGCTTTGGTGAAGGCAACCCAAAAGGACCATGCACCATCGGGTCAAGTACATACCAAAATAGTTATGGACTTAGACACTAATCCAACAGTCTCCCACTTGGATAAGTCTAACAACTATTCTGCGTATGACTTCAGATCCCGATCTGCAATCGTAGCTTTCCAAAGCCGCTGTCAACTCTGATCTTATCAGATACGCGTGTCCTTAGATAAGGGATCATATATTCCTCCATTCTAGATATCGTATGAGATATGATTTGTTGGGTTTTGAGCATTCTAACACCCCTAAGTGTACATGCAACCCTAAATACCTTGGATCTATGTTTTCTCTATTATACATGCAAATAAGAACATCCAAGGTATTATCCTAATCTAGCATACAAAACAATGAGTGTAACAAGATAGAATACATACCTCTTTGATGTAGAAAGTCTTCATGAAGCTTGAGTGCCTAGCCCCAATAGTGTGGAAGCCTCAAATGGAATCACAATCATCAAAACACTTAGAATAACTTGAGAGAGTTCTACACTTCATGAAATCGGCTAGCCCTTTTGTTACTCTCACTAGTGGCTGATTTTTGTCAAGAATAATATCTTTATATAGTGTTACAATTAGGGTAAACCCTAATTGTCATGACTTTCCATTTCCTTGGATCCATGGGTTCAAATACACCATGGAGCATCCATGGACCATCCTATGGGTTTTTGCCCAACTTGATTATCCATGGAGCATTAGCCCACTATACAAGTATGGATGATTTACACAATCAACCCATATATTTAATTAGTCTTCTTTTGATCACTTAATTAATCCTAGATTAATTCTTGATCAATACTAATTAAATAATCTTATTATTCTTATTATTAATATACTAGAACTTATAATATATTAATAACCATAAGTGTCTTATTTCTCTCATTATAGTCTATCCAAGTGCATGATGGTATGCAACCCAAATGGACCATGCCGGGTCGGGTCAAGTCTTACCAATTATAGTTATGGACTTAGACATTAATCCAACAGTCTCCCACTTGGATAAGTCTAAAACTATTATTGCGTATGACTTCAGGAACCAACTGGCAATGGTAGCTCTCAAAAGCTTCTGTCGAACTCTGACCTTGTAGATGAACTCTGACCTTGTCAATGACTTGTCCATTAGATAAGGGATCATATAATCCTCTGTTCTCATGATATCAGCCAGAAAAATACATGGAACAACGTCGTACTTATTGTCCAGCAGTTTGTTTCCCGATTTTCGATTTGTTTGACAAAGAACTTAATCGAACACATCAATTCAGTTCTGACCGGCCGGTACATAGGTCACAAGAAAATCATCGTGGGGCCCAGATATCGCTTCTATTTCTAGAAGGAACCGATAAACTTCGACTCATATGCTTGTTCTACTACTTGTTGAATTGTACACAAAGGCACGTTTTATAACATCAAGTTACTGATGCGTTTACGTGCAATCAATGCACAACCAACTCATAGGTAACAACTCATATCTCTAGGTTTGAAGATTTATATGATATTACCGTCTCACGATCACTCGAGATAAATTCCATGAAGTGATACAAGTGAGCATGGGTTTATTCCAATACTCATAACTTATGAGCACTCATGAATGTTGTAGCAACCATTGCCATGACTAAACCCATTTAGCCATCTACAAACCCGATTCATGACAGTCTTGATTCATACCTACTTCCAACATATGAACGACTGTGGAGTGTTTAAATAACTTAGTCATTCAGAAAGAATAACCTAGCTATTTTGGAAGTCAAAACATGCAAAGTGAAACACAATAATAATCGAATCTAATATGGTCTCAGAACCCTTTTGAATATAAATAAAACCACTTTTTATTTATCACCATATTGATTACACATTATTCAATGTTTCAAATAATCAACTTAAGACTTGAATAAAAACAACAGTCGTCCCATGCTCCTAGCATGTACACTTTGTTTTTCTAAACAATAGTTATGCCATACCCCAAGTATGCACACTATGTTTGTCTATGATCCTTACATTGTGATGTAGATCAATTGAACATGATTCCAATGATACTCATTTCACAATCCCAAATCCTTATTGTAAATGCAAGAATTCCAAATTCATGTCATTTACTGAAATCTGTTAGATTCTAAACTTATATGCATTGATCCTCTTGTAATGATTATGCACAAAGTCAGAAAGACTTGACAACAACCATTACAGAGCATTCCAAAGGAGATCAGCTCCTTGGGAACATCCTTCTTGCATTAAGTTTCGTAATCTTATATAGATTGAATAACTTCCACCTATGGAGATATTTCCATAGTCCTATTTTGACTATCACTTCCGAACAAGAGTTGCCTCCTTACAGATTATGTTAATATGGTCCTTCCAGAATTATCACTATACTTCCAATTGTCCTTGAGCAACCAATCTTTGGCAAACCTCAAATTGTCCTCGACAATTGCTTAATCACTTTAGTCATATCCAGTTCTAGACTTTTCCCTTCTAAATGCCTTAAGCATTTGGAAAAATTAGAAAGGATGAATATTATAGCACGTGAAATCGATCTTATATCCGAAGCATATGGGACACGATTCATGATGTTTGACATAAAGACATGATACTAGACCAGTCTTTTGCTACAATATTTTTATTTGCCATGTTTTTCAAAATTTAACTATGAAGAGGGATGCCGTAATCATAATCGAATTTGAAAACGCAATATATATATATATATATATATATATATATATATATATATATATATATATAGAATTTCTTCAAGTTGAACCATTCCAACACAAAATTCATATATATTCTTGACTAAAGATGATTAAAATCTCAATCTAAGCTTTAGAATTGAAATGAAGTATAATTTCCTCTCCCTTAATTATAGCAAAACAAGTTTTCAACCCCTGCAACTTCACGAATTGAAACTTTGTTTTCTATAATTAACATTGCTAGCTTGCAATACTAATCATAATTATCATGCTCCCACTAACATGATGATTATCAGCATAACACTTATGCTCCCACTAGCTCTGACATATTTCCAGAAATCTGCTGGACTTCTGAAATTTAGATTCATACATCCTTTCTTAGATAGCTCACATGTGTGTCTAAACAATTTTCAGAACTATGAAAAGGGATGCCGTAATCATAGTCTCAATTGCTTAGGCATTTGCCATTTCTCACAAGTCCATGTTAGTGTGCCGGTTAACCACACGCGCTCCACTAATGACTTTTGAAAATGCAAATAACACAATTGCTATCTATGTAAAATCTACTTAGTGAAAGCGTTTCCTCACCATCATTTTCATGAATCGGAGAGAAACCTTATGACACTTAGATTTTATAGTGTATGAGTTCCTATCCATGTGAATATGTCAAAACCATAATCACAAGATAAGGTAAGTGACAAATTCAGCCTTACATGGATTAAACTTGTTCAATCTTAGTTTCTTGTCACCTTGGTAGCACAAGGCCCACCAATGCTTCCAAGTTGAACTCTGATAACTCACATGCAAATCCAACTTATTTGAAGTAGGTGCAGAAATGAGAATTATGTCAACACGATAGGTTGCAAACCTTAAGTCGTGTGCTAGTGATAAATTACAGGTTTTACTCTTGATTAAATCTTGAAACTCTTTCAGGATCTTTAAGGCTCCCACTGTCCTCTTGACATATAAGTTTCCCCAGTCAAGAACCATTCCTTGACAAAACAAATATTCAAGGGATAGTGCGGATTCTTATCAAGACTAACACTTCACACAATTGGTCTTAGTTGGTCTTTGTCTCATCCAAGACATCACAACTTACCAATCTCAAATGTACAAGAGTAGAAACATTTCACACTACATTTGATAAGTGTTTTAAACCTTACTTTATGTCACTCAATGTTACAATCTTGGAGTATGACTCTAAGAATTGTTTTGGAACGAAGTATGACTCATCTCCTTGATCTTAACCAATCCAACAATTCATGACCTCTCTTCTTAGCCATAACAATGCACTAAGACGTCCTTAGAGTATGAATTTGTGATATGGTTTCTAAATCATTAAGATGATCATAAAACTGATACTAAAGTACTCTCCCATCTTTTCAGATTTGAGAAACTTTTATCCTTCTGCCTAATTTGATTCTTCTTATTCGCTCTGCCATACATTGGAACCTTTCCAATGTTACAGAATTATACTTAACCTTATAAGTGTAATCATATTTACTAATCTTTAGTAAATCATGACAAATCAATCTTTGTGGTGGACCTTGACCAGCACACACCCAGTGTACCTAATTCCTTAGTCCTTCAATTGACTCACATATACATGTGATCAAAGAATTAGTCTTAATTTTCAAAGATGAAAATTCTCATTCATCATACAATACAAATTGTATGATTCCAAGTTTCTGTCCAATTCAAACTTGGGTGATGAAAAACTTTCTTCATTTGGTAAATTCAGACACTACCACAAATGAAAGAATCAAATCCACTTTCCAATATTGCTATTACTGGAAACATATAAGCAACAATTTTCCACAGATGCCATTGTAAGGATATTTTTTAAAATAAATAAAATTAAAAACCCTTTTTTTCTTTTATTTTAAAACTTTGCGGAAAAACTTATCCTTACAATCCACATGAAAACCTTGTTGTTATCTATTCACAAGTAATATATTATAACTCCTAAGAAGTAGCTCAAGAATCCAGTCTTCAAACTACGCGATAGAAATCCATCTACGCGATCAGATTCAGCATATTCTTTCTTTAAGTTTCTTTACCTTTTCTTTGATTCTTAAAACATCACCATGTGACCCAGTCACATCATATATCAAGAATCTCAGAATAGAAACTTAGCAGAGTTAGATAGTGGACTTTACCTGAAGTAGAGTCAAACTTATCAACTTTAACATCCTTAGGTAAATTATGGCAGCTTTGCAACCAATGCCCCTTTCTTTGGCAATATAAACATATGGACCCTTTTGATAATGGTACACGGGACTATCACAGACTTAGTTTTTCTCTTTACCAGTTGGTCAACCGAGTTGACTATGACTGGTCCCTTTCCATTGGGAAGAGAATGCTTTTCTCGATTTCCTGTGTCACTATTGTCAATGTCCATCAAGTTTTGAGGAAGTTGATCTTAACAAATAGATAAAATCATTAAGGGTCTTGTCATAGTCTTTTTCATAGGTGTTCCAAAAGAACTCACTATGTGACTTAGAAAGTGATTGAACCACCAACTTTCTCAAGACTTTGACACCCAACTCTCCCGGCTTGTCAATATGTGACTACATCTCCAAGATGTGACCACACCAAGACCTTTACTTGCCAATAGGGCTCGAGTGACCTTAAACCTTTTCAAGAACTTGTGGGGTAGGGAGAATAATTGGAGGAGATAGAGGAAGTGAAGCATGATGTTGAGGAACATCATCTTCAAGAGATTTGGGAAGATCATAAATGTCTAAACCAAACATGTTTTGGGAGATATTCAAGATAGTTGATTTAAAGTCCTTAATATGACACCCAATATGAAATATTAAGGCTAGGACCCAACACAATATTTTATAATTTGGAAGAGGGATGCCGTAATCCAAGCTATAAAATATTTGAAGGTAGGTGAATGACGATTCACCAATTTCCACCAAGATAAACGAAATGATTTATTAGGTTTTAATTGGATTTGAAATTCCTAGATCTTTTGAGATTCATTGAACTTTCCAATGACATGTTTCAATCTCGAGTGTGCCCTCTCAAATTTTGTGACTGGGATGCCGAGGATCACAAAACAAGGTGTGAATAACCATACCAATTCACTTGGTACCCTTAATATTATCACCTAATCAATGTGCCGGTTAACCACACACGCTCCATTGATCTATGACAAACATTAAGTCACCCTTCGTGGTCCTTACTAGTCCAAGTTAGTGTGCCGGTTAACCACACACGCTCCACCAACGACTTGGTAAGGTACAAAGTGTGAATTCCATGGGCTAGCACCAAATTCACATTTTTCCTAAAGTAACTAAGATTAGGAATTATTAAGATTTTAGTTACTTTAGTATTTATCATTAATACTTTTAATGAAGGGAGAATTTAAAGTCATTGTCCTACCCGTTCGGCTAACGACCCTCCACCAGTCAAGCAAGCGGTGGGTGAGAGTATACACCCATTAAGTCGCCATTTTATAGGCAACAACCTTATACCCACCTTATAGACCGGCTTCGTGAATGAGGCCTACTAACGGTAAAACGACTTGTTCTTATACATATATATAATAATTAACCATTAATGTTATAAATAGTATAAGTGTTGAATTTTAACTCTTAAAATTCTAAGGGCTAACTTGGAATTAAAGTATTCATAAGAGAAAACTTTTCAAATTCCAAAACTTGAGGGCAAGTTTTGAAACTATTCAAAACTAATTAATTCCATAACTTATGTGTTTAAAGTAGTTTTAATCCAAAAAACTCTTCAAGTTCCATAACTTATGGAAGACTTTAAACTAATAAGAGAATTAACTTTTCTTTATTTTTATAACTTATGGAATTAATTAAGGTTACACTTTATTTATTTATTTATTTATTAATGAAGTGACTCTTGAACTTCCATAACTTGAGGACAAGTTATGGAGTCATAAAAAAAAAATTCAATGACACAAGACTCTTCATTTTGTAACCATTACCAACTTTTATGAGTTTTATGAGTCTTTAATGTGACTCTTCATGTAACTTGAGGACAAGTTACACAAACACATTTTATACTCAACTCTTAGATTAAAATGGATTGAAAACAACTATTTCAATTAACCTTTCTATTAATCTAAGCAACTCATAAGAACAAGATAATTCATATCAAACTTCTTCATGTAATTAGTCTAAACCTTAAACTAATACAAATCATGAATCTATTGACAGTTATCTTTTAAAATGGATTAGCATGAACATTACCACATTAAAAAACAAGTTTATAAGTTCAAAAACAATTTAGGGTAATGTTCCTAGTCCATTTCTAGCCAAAAACATCGAAAATATGCTGTCTGGGGTCCAACTCGTCGAGTGCATGAACAAAACTCGGCGAGTTGGATGCATTTTGCCTTGGACTCGTCGAGTCCCTTCATGGACTCGGCGAGTCTGCTGGGCTGACAGCATCAAAACTCGATTTTTCAGCTCCATTTGCAAGTATAACAAGAAAACAAGCCTAGGCTCTGATACCACTGTTGGGTTTTGAGCATTCTAACACTCCTAAGTGTACATGCAACCCTAAATACCTTGGATCTATGTTTTCTCTATTATACATGCAAATAAGAACATCCAAGGTATTATCCTAATCTAGCATACAAAACAATGAGTGTAACAAGATAGAATACATACCTCTTTGATGTAGAAAGTCTTCATGAAGCTTGAGTGCCTAGCCCCAATAGTGTGGAAGCCTCAAATGGAATCACAATCATCAAAACACTTAGAATAACTTGAGAGAGTTCTACACTTCATGAAATCGGCTAGCCCTTTTGTTACTCTCACTAGTGGCCGATTTTTGTCAAGAATAATATCTTTATATAGTGTTACAATTAGGGTAAACCCTAATTGTCATGACTTTCCATTTCCTTGGATCCATGGGTTCAAATACACCATGGAGCATCCATGGACCATCCTATGGGTTTTTGCCCAACTTGATTATCCATGGAGCATTAGCCCACTATACAAGTATGGATGATTTACACAATCAACCCATATATTTAATTAGTCTTCTTTTGATCACTTAATTAATCCTAGATTAATTCTTGATCAATACTAATTAAATAATCTTATTATTCTTATTATTAATATACTAGAACTTATAATATATTAATAACCATAAGTGTCTTATTTCTCTCATTATAGTCTATCCAAGTGCATGATGGTATGCAACCCAAATGGACCATGCCGGGTCGGGTCAAGTCTTACCAATTATAGTTATGGACTTAGACATTAATCCAACATGATTTCTAATCATTCTCTTTGTACTATATCTCGATTTCCGATTTATGACGACAGACTAATTGAACAAATCAAATTAGCCCTAGCCCGGCCGAGCATTTACGTATGTCATCACTAAACCATCGAGGGGCCCAAAGATATCGCTTTTACTCTTTGAATAAAAGGA
This sequence comes from Lactuca serriola, assembly GCF_051521515.1. Lineage (NCBI taxonomy): Eukaryota > Viridiplantae > Streptophyta > Magnoliopsida > Asterales > Asteraceae > Lactuca > Lactuca serriola. The sequence goes on along the minus strand of NC_136410.1, from coordinate 229,601,541 downwards.
ACGGATAAACTTTGATACAATGCTTGCTTGCACTCACTAACCAAATCGCACACAACAATATGTTTTATAACACCAAGTTACTAGTGCATTTACATATTATCAATGTGCAACCGATTAGCAAGATACAACTCACACATCTCGGTTTGAAGAATATAAGATGTTATCGTCTCACTAATCACTCGAGATAGTAATCCAAGTGAGCGTGGGTTTAATCCAATGCTCAAATTCATATTCATCAGCACTCATGAATGTTGCAGCAAACATTTGCTTATGTCTAATACTCTTTTAGACAATCCACACACCAATTCACGACATTCTTCATTCATATCTACTTCCAACATATGAACGACTGTGGCCCGTTTGAATAATTTGATTATTCTTAATAAACTTAATTATTCTGGAAGTCAAAACATGCAAAGTGAAACACAAGAATAATACTAATCCCATATGGCCTCAACCCTTTGAGCATAAATAAAAACACGTTTTATTTATCACCATATCGATTACTCATTATTTGTCGTTTCGGGTAATCAACTTCTTACTTGAATTATTACACTTGTCCCATGCTCCTAGCATGCACACAATGTTTACCTATGGTTCTTACTTTTGTGAAATAGACAAATTGAACACATTTCCAATCATTCTCATTTTACAACTCCAAATCCATTTTCTTAAGTGCAAGAATATCAAATTCTCGCTACTTATAGAATATGCTAGATTCTAACACTTTATGCAACGATCCTTTCGTAATGTCACTGCACCAAAGTCACAAAGACTATTGCCAATGATATTACAAAGTCCTCTATCGGAGATTGTTACAAGACAATTCCTTAGATATGATGTGTCTCTCTCAAAGTACATTCCTTTGAACATCCTTTTGCATAAAAGTTTCTAATCTAGACATAGATTTTCAATATTTACTTCCCAATATGGACACGCTTCCATATTTTCCATATGACAACTCATTCTTAATAGAATCTTATCTATTCGTAATTATGTCGATATTTTCCATCCAATATGGAAACATTTCCATAATTTCCAATACTATACTTCCAACTACTCACAAGCGACCAATCCTCGTCGAACTTTGGATTGTCCTTTGATAGTTGTTTAATTATTTTAGTCAAAACCGATTCTAGTCCCTTTTCCCTCTAAATGTGCTAGACATTTGGAAAATTTTAGAATGGTAAAACGTTAAAGCATTTGCAATCGATCCTATACCTGAAGCGTATGGGACACGACGCATAATGTTTTATTTTCTATGTTCTCAAAATTCGAATTGTGAAGAGGAATGCCGTAATCATAATAGAAATTTTAAGAACACACTATGTACCTTTGACTAAATTTATCAACATTTCTCAACCTAATCCTTTAGATTTGAAATGAAGCATAATATTCTCTCCCTTAATTATAGCAAAACAACTTTACAACCCTTACGACTTTGCAAGGTATAACTTTTGTTTTTCTATAATTAATATTGCCAACTTGCAATACTTTCCATAATAATCATACAATCATAACTTTTATGCTCCCACTATCATGATGATTACTATAAAACATAACACTTATGCTCCCACTAGCTTCGACATGTATTCCTAAACATCTTAACTTTCAGAGAGACAATACCTACTGAATTTCTTAAGTCCATGTTTCTAATACTTAGTGCTTTGATAATCTTTTATCAAGGCTTCTTGAACTTATACACCTTTGCCTTTAGATAGTTCATATGTGTGTCTCAACAATTAAGACTAATTGCCAAACCTCACAATTCAAATTATGGAAAGGGATACCATAACCATGATCGAATTCGAGAATGCAATTTTACAATTACTATCTTCTTAAAATCTTTCTTAGTGAAAGCATTTTCTCACAATCATTTCCATGAAGGAGGAAATCTTATGACACTTAGATTTAAACGGTGTATGTGTTCCTATCCATGTGAATTTGTTAAAAACCAAATTTTACGACAAATTCAAACTCATATGGATCGAACTTTATTAATCTTGATTTCTTGCCTTATGGTAGCACAGCTGCCCACCACGTCTTCCAAGTAGTTAAGTAGCTCACCTTTTCCTATCAATGTACTTTCCATTGATCAAGGTCCTTGCCTTTTATGCATTCAAATGAGAACTCATAGGACTCACTTGCATAATCAACTCGATTGGATTGGCACGGAAGCAAAATAATGTCTTCACGATAGGTTGTAAACCTCAACTCGTGTGCTAGTGATGATCGATAAGGTTTATTTGATTTGTTCTTGAAACTTTTCAAGACTATTAACACTCCCACTGACTCCTTGACATATACGATTCTCTTATCAAAACATTTCTTGACAAACAAATATTCAAGAGTTAGTGTAGCTTATATCAAAACAAAACACTTCATAATTTTGGTCTTAGTTGGTCTTTGTCTTATCCAAGACATCACAACTTTCGACAATTGATGAATGTTATAAACCTTCTTAATACTATTCACTCAATGTCACAATCTTGACTTTAAGACTTGTTTTGGAATGAAGTATGATTGACTTCTTGATTTGACCATTTCTTCAATCTTTGATTCCTCTTCTTGGACATACAACTGTACCAAGACTCACTTAGAGGATCAATTGAGATATGGTTCTTAATCATTAAGACCTATCATAAAACATAAAAGCTACTCTCCCTTCTTCTTAGAATGGAGAAACTCTTATCTTTCTGCCTATTTGATTCTTCTTATTCGTTTTGCCATTGATCTAAACCCTTTAATCAATTCAAAATTACACTTAATCTTGTAAGTATAATCATATTTACTAAACCTTTAGTAAATCATGACGAATATCTTTGTTACTCTTATGGTGAACTTGATCAACACACAACTTTGTGTATTCTATCTCCTAGTCCTTCACTTGACACTTTGTCAATGAATTAGTCTAATTTCCAAAATATGAAATTTCTCATTCATCGTGCAACCAAGTTGCATGATTCCAAGTTTCTGTCCGATTGAAACTTTGGGCGATGAGAAACTCTCCCTATTTGGTAAATTCTTAACTTTCCATAACACAATAAGAAACAAATCCATTATTGCTAATAATTTTAACATCAATTTTTCATACACGCCATTGTAAGGATAAATAAATAAAATTTAAAATCAAAAATTTATTTTACTGCGGAAAAATTTGTCCTTACAATGCAACTCATTGAAAAACTTATGCTAATACATCTTTCTTAGCAATCTAATTCTAACTCTAAGTAGTAGCTCAAGAATCTAATCTTCGAGAAACGCGATCGAAATCCATTCCTTCACGGTTAGATTCTGCTCACTTCATCCCTTAAGCTTCTTTTCTTTTCTTCGATCCTTCTAAACATCAATTGTAATCTTATCACATTATGTATTCAGAATCTAGAATGAAGCTTAAAAGAGTTAGTCAATGGATTTTACCTAAATTAAAGCCATACGTTTCGACTCTCCCATCTCTTAGATCTCTTAGGTAAATAGGGCAGCTTCGTCTCCAATGCCCCTTCTCTTGCCAATAAAAGCAAATTGACTCCTTTTGGAACAGGACATGGAACTACTTCAGACATCGCCTTTCTCTTATGATCAATATTTTCAATCATAGCATGTCTTTCGTTGCCATTGTCTATATCCATAGAGGTCTCGAAGGTAGATTCACCAATCAACTTTGCTTTTCTATTGCGCCAAACCATTGTTGATTCAGCAGCAATAAGCATATAGGTTAGATCTATAACGGTCACGTTGCGGTTCACCATATAGTACTCTCTTACGAACTCACTATATGAGTTAGGAAGTGACTGAAGAACCCAATCAACAGCCATTTCCTCACAGACAACCGATCCCAACAGTGTGACTTCATCCCTAGGACGTGTGCACACACCGACTTTCCTTCTTTATGTTTACTTGCCAAAAGGGCTTGAGTGATATTGAACCTTTCAATTTTACAATCTTGTGGGTTAGGGAGAATAATTGGAGGAGGAGGAGGAAGTGAAGAATGATTTCTTGTTCCTCGATCGAATCGTGGAATATCATCTTCATGTGGAATGCTTGTTCCACGGGATTTGAGAAGACCATAGTTGTCGAACTTTGACATGGGGAGAAAAACGAATTCAAGTTAGTTGATTGATTGAGTCCTTGGTAAATCACCCAAATGAAATTCCAAGGCTAGGACCCAACACAATATCCTACAACTCGGGAGAGGGATGCCGTAACCCAAATTGCAGAACATTTGAAGGTAAGTGAATGACGATTCACTAATTTCCACCATGAAAAACGAAAAAGAAATTTAAGTTTTAAATCTATGAAAACTCCTAGATCCTTTGAGATTCATTGAACATTTCAATGGCATGTTTAAATCTCGATATGCCCCTCTTGTTTGTGACTGGGATGCCGAGGATCACAAAGCGGGTGTGAATAACCATGCAAACTACATGGTGCCCTCACATGTTACAATCACCTATTCGATGTGCCGGTAAACCACACACGCTCCACCGAACTATGACAAACATTGAGTCACCCTTTGCTACCTTTGCTTAGAACCATTTAGTGTGCCGGTAAACCACACACGCTCCACTAACGTCTTCGCAAGGGCACAAAGTGTAATTTCATGGAATTGCATCAATTCACTTTTGCCTAAGTAACTAAGATTGGGAATTTAAAAAACATTTAGTTACTTTGTATTTCATTATACTTATAATGGAAGGTTTCGTCCTATCCTACCCGTTCGGCTAACGACCCTCCACTAGTCAAGAGTGCGGTGGGTAAGAGTGGATACCCATTCAATCGCCATTTTATAGGCAATTTCCTTAAACACCCCTTATAGACCAGCCTCGTGAATGAGGCCTACTAACGGTAAGACTGACTTTTACTCATACATATATATAATGTTATACTTATAATGTTATATATAGTATAGGGTGTATTTTATACTCTTAAAATACTATATGGTTAACTTTAACAATTACGCTGTTAATTCAATTAAATGGTTAACCTAATCCTTTATGGATTTATTAAATCTCTTTTAATTATACTCCTTAACTAATTAATAAAACCATAAGGGTGTGATTTGAACTTTTCAAAACATTACAAGGGTTTTAGAATTTAACATTCTTAATTAAACTTTTAATCAACTTTTAAATTCCAAAACTTGATGGCAAGTTTTGAAACATTTCAAAACATTAGGGTTTTAACTATTTAAATTTCAAAACTTCAAAACTTTTGGGTTCAAATTTAAACTATAAAACCTAAAGGGGAAAATATGAAACTTTTCATAACAACAAGGATCAAACAACAAATAATCTAAACTAACATTTAGTTACATAATTATCCATATTTGATTTGTTTAATGATTTCTTGCAAAACAATTTATCAATTTACTCAAAATAATTAATCAATTATCTTATAAGGAAACAATTATCTTATTAATTATTAATTATCTTTAATTAGATCAAGAATATAGTCATATATATCATAAAATCGGATTTATATTGATCTAACATGATAAGGTAACTATCCATATGCAAAAACAGCAAGAAATCCCGAGATAAGCATTATCTGACGAGTTGACTCGTCAGGTCAGGCATGGACTCGTCGAGTCTGCATGGACTCGGCGAGTTCAGCCATAGACTCGGCGAGTCCAGCCTCCACAATCCAAAAAATTGAATTTTTCAGTTATACAATGCATCAATACAATTGAAACCAAGCTAGGCTCTGATACCACTGATGGGTTTTGGTCATAAGACATCCTATGTGCTCATACAAACCCTACTGCTTGGATCTAGGTTTCTCTATTGTACATGCTTTGAATCCAAAACTATAAACCCTAATTCTAGCATACAAGTAATCATATTAATATGTAATTAGGTTTAAGATCATACCTTGATTGTTATGTAGCAATAACAATCCCAATTCTCCTTGTATTGACTTTGGAATGCTTAGAGTCACAAGTGTCACTCCTCTAATGGTTCACAAACACCATAAGCAAGAGGATGAAGAGGAGAGAGGTTGGAGGCTGCCAAAAACGTGTGTAAACCCTTACAAGAAGCTTAGCCACGTTTTTGAGCCTTAAGGGGTCTTTATATAGTTGGGCTATTAGGGTTATCTAACAAGGAAACCCTAATTTGGATGCTTAAGCCCTAAGCAACCCATAGACTCCTTTTATCAAGCCCTTGGACGATTTCCTTATGGGCTTCCCCATAGAATTCGTCCAACCCTTGATACAAGGCAATCCATGGCCCAAATTGCAATTATCTTATAATTACAATTCCAGTCCCTGAAGTTTAATTAATCTCTTTTAGTCACAAAACTAATTACCAATTAATTATTGACTAATATTAATTAAACAATATGATTTCTCCTTTAACATATTATTCTCATAATACATTAATAAATCATATTTAATCCTTACTCTCCATAATTCATCCTATCAAGTTGCTTTGGTGAAGGCAACCCAAAAGGACCATGCACCATCGGGTCAAGTACATACCAAAATAGTTATGGACTTAGACACTAATCCAACAATAGGAACAAACCCCAAGTATTGTTTTTGGTTAAAATTAGGTATACAGTGACCGATCTAGACCCACGTCCCGATTGCGTGCCACGACGTGGCGAGCTAGGCCACGTCGTGACTTCTGGGCAAACAGATTAACTTTTTTTTAATGTTTTGGGTGTTTGTTGCTTTGGTTTAATTTTGTTTACAAAAATGGGACCTAGAAGGGCTGTTCCACAGGAGGAGAATCCTATTGATGTGGCGAGTAGTCTTCGAGAGTTTAATTGGTGGATGGGACTTTACACGGAAGTGGAGACTCAATCTCTGTTCTTCATACCATTTCTGCATGGGTGTGTTCGGGATTTTAATCTCGGTATTATGGATGTCCAGTTCTGGTGGAGTATTTCCAACCACGAGTATATTACTCGTCACTCTAGTGAGTCACAGATTCGGAACCCCGTTTACCGATTTCTACATCGCCTTATTACTTTTTCTATAAATCACAAGCATCATGGCGATAAAGTTCCTATTCAAAATTTGTTCTATTTATGGAGTCTTATTACCCCGGCGGTTTGCTGTGATTTATCATATATGTTGGAGAGGTTCATGGGGAAGAAAGCGGTTTATTCTAGGCCCGGGAGTCCGATTACGAGAGGACATTTGGTTACTTGCCTTGCTCGGTCGTATCATATTTTGACTCACGACTTTGTGAGGAATCTTACCCGATTCCCGGATGCTGATTTAACCATTCAAGTTTTTGGGAGTTATGCGGGTAGTGGTGAATGTTGGGGGCGGTTTTGTTATACCACGAGTAGATGCGGAGCCGGAGGAGGCACAGCCAGAGCAGCAACCATTGGTCAGACCGAGGCGAAGAAATGTTCGAGCTAGGGGAGAGTTGGAGAGAGATCATGATGCTCCATAGCAGGTACAAGGAGTACCCACCGACCCTTTTCAGAGTCGGGTGGGAACTTACTTGGATAACCTTCGGGGGCATGCTATTTATCACACCCAACTTACTGAGGGTATCTATTCACATTTGGGTGTGACCCGACGACCTTCTATGCCACCACATTATCCTTATTTCCCAACATGGGAGGAGCTTTGGAATCCGCAGAATGATGGGGCAGGACCAAGTGGAGCACAGGGACAAGGAGATGATGATTGATTTATGTTCTATTTAGTTTCTTTTTTTTGTTTCATGTAGTGTTTGAATTTTATTTGTAAGACTTTGTTAAACTATGATGTTACTCTTTTATTTCTTTTGCGTTGTTCTGTTTTTCAGATTAGCATTGTAATTCTCAGAAGCATATAAGGTTAAGTCAAGAGTCGAGTTTGTCTAGTCAAGTCAAGGAAGGTTAAAGTAATGAGTCGGAACCCACAATTAAGGATAAGTGTGGGGTACGTTAGAGGGAGAGAGGTTACAGTTGGGTAGTATATTTACATAGAAGAGTCTTAACACATTAAGACACTGGTCAAGCTGCTAGGATGACTAAAGTAATGAGGCATTTTTTTCCTGACGTCTAGTTTCCACGACGTGGACTTCTTACACCACGTCATGGCCTTCATCCACTTTGAAGGATTGAAGATGCCTTCTGTTCACGTTTTGATCTAAAGTCTCGTCGTTGCATTCTCTGCCATGACGTGAATCATTTTATACTTTCCCACATTTTCTACATATTTGCACCCACTTTGAAGAATTGAAGTTTTGAGTCATGTTCGTGGTTTATTTACATACTCCTCCAGTTCTACACCAACTTTATATTTTTGAGAGGTCCGTGTTCGAGATGCACGTTTTCCACATGTTTGGAGATGCTTACACCACTATCCCAGGGGAGTTTGTTCCTTTTTCTCCTTTTTTCTTAATTTTGATTTATTCTAGGCATACAATGAGGGCATTGTATGAAATAAGTGTGGGGTAGGGGTAGAAAAAGTAAATTTCTAGAAAATTTGAAAATTGAAATTTTTAATAATTGAATCTAGTAATAATAACCTGAACTGTACTTGCTAGTGTTATGTGGGATGATCCGATAAGAGTTCAAATGTTTAGTTGAGCCAATACACGTTATAGTGCATTTGTAATCATGGAACAAAAACATAACCCCACTTGGTTTGAGGGATTCAATATGTTTAGCAGCCAAAATCTAAAATGTATCCAGGAAAATTATTATCGTTAACTAATAAAGGTTGAAGTTGAGCGCCCCTGCTTAAGCATGTAGGGTTTTGAGTGAAAAAAGTGAGGTACATGTTTAAAAGAGAGAGAGAGAGAGAGAGAGAGAGAGAGAGACGGAGAGAGAGAGAGAATTGCAAGAAAAGTTTGAAGAATTTTGGAGCAACTAAAGTGCAGATCAAAAGATCAAAATTCCAAGAGATTCAAAAAGTTGAAGATACCAGAAATCAAGTCAAACAAGGTGGTGAATTCAAAGAAATCAAAGATCAAATTATCAAGGAAATGAAGAATTCCAAAGAGCTCCATAGTGGTATCATAAATCGTAATTTTAGATTATGTATGCTTGTGTTGCTCAACCAAAAACACCTTGAGGTTAGGATGTTTTCCGCGGATGGATTCAAAGGGTTGCATACAATGAGCATTGATCGAAAGAAGTGGGCGAGTGTTTATGAAGATTGTGAGTATTTAAAGTATGGGGGGGGGGGGTACTTTAGGAAAATTTTAGACTCAAAGGCATGTGTTCAGGTCTTGGCATAATGGATGAACTAGAATCGGATTGTTCTATGTGATGTTAGTAAATAAGGGATAAGTTTACAATTGCTTGAGGGCAAGCCAAGCCTAAGTGTGGGGTATTTTGATATTGCCATATTTATACCTATTTTCAAGCAATATTTGAGTTCATTTTTATTAATAAGTTGATAATATGTTTAGAATAATGATACTTATGACTTTAAATTGTTATTTTCAGTCAATTAGAAGTATTTTCGAAGAGAGGGACCAAAAGCGACAATCTATAGAACATGGGAGATTTGGAGCACAAGAGGTGAGGAAATCCACAGAAATTACTAAAACCATGCTGTGGCATGGATATCTACAACGTGGCATGAGTAGCCTTGAAGATAAAGATCATGTAGAGAAGGAGACCTTACCTGATGCGGATAACCTGGGGGCCACGTCGTGGCATGTATATCCACGACGTGGCACGGGATTTTTAAGGTTATTTAAGCACCCTTGACCACTATGAATAGGGAGACTTTGGGCTAGAGAAAGGAGTTCCAGAAGGCAATTTTGAGTGGAAGAAAAGCTCTGAGAAAAGGATTTCAACACCAAAAGAGTGAAGGTCCATAGTTTACTTTCTTCGTTAACTAGGAACATGTTTCATATTACTTTGATTTGTGTTAGTATGTTAGCTGCTATTATGAGCAGCTGAATCTAGCTACTCTTGTTTAGCTAAATGAAGCTTCCAACTTATGAATAGATTAATTTTTATGGATCTATTAAGTTGGTGAATAGCTTGTGTTTGATTTGTATTCACCTAGCATGCTTGTGTTTGTTTCTCTAATTGCTTGATTACATGTTATGTGTATCTTAGTGAGCATTTACTGCATGAACTTGTTTACCTAATGATTTAGTGAACATTAAATTATTAGAGCTAGGATTGACAATTCTTAGTTAGTAATTATAGTAAATAAACTTAGTTGTGTTAGAGAACGTGGATTGTGACTATAATTACGTTTGCATAATAAATCTTACATAGCATATTCATATTCATAATTGGTTCTATGTTTAATTGTGTGTGACCATACATAGTTTGACATGAATTAGTTAATTATTGGTAAAGTTAGAACTAACTTACTAATACAATTAAAACCAACTAGATAATCCATAATTATTAGCTAGCCGTAAGGACGAAGTGGATGCGAATTAGACAAGAGTGTGTTTTACTTATTGATTGAATTTGAGTTAAGTTTGTATGATCTTGTAAAATTAGATAAAACCCTTTCTAAACTTGTTAATAATTAGGTTAATTTGATAGCAAGTAGATTAATTAGTAACACTGTTCCCTGTGATCGACAACCGACTTACCCAAGCTATATTGTAATCTGACTAGGTACACTGCCTATAAGTGCACAGTTAGTTTAAGTTTGTTAGGTTATACATATTGTTGGATTAGTGTCTAAGTCCATAACTATTTTGGTATGTACTTGACCCGATGGTGCATGGTCCTTTTGGGTTGCCTTCACCAAAGCAACTTGATAGGATGAATTATGGAGAGAAAGGATTAAATATGATTTATTAATATATTATGAGAATAATATATTAAAGGAGAAATCATATTGTTTAATTAATATTAGTCAAGAATTAATTAGTAATTAGTTTTGTGACTAAAAGAGATTAATTAAACTTAAGGGACTGGAATTGTAATTATAAGATAATTGCAAATTGGGCTATGGATTGTCTTAAATTAAGGAGTGGACGATTTCTATGGGGAAGCTCATAAGGAAATCGTACAAGGCCTTAACTAAGGGAGTCTATGAGTTGCTTAGGGCTTAAGCATCCAAATTAGGGTTTCCTTGTTAGATAACCCTAATAGCCTCACTATATAAAAATCCCTTATGACCCAAAAACGTAGAGAAGACTTCTTCTAGGGTTAGAACACGTTTTGGGTAGCCTCCATCCTCTTTCCTCTTCATCCTCTTTCTTATGGTGTTTGTGAACCATTAGAGGAGTGACATTTGTGACTCTAAGCTTTCTAAAGTCAATACAAGGAGGAATTGAGATTGTTATTGCTAGATAACAATCAAGGTATGATCTAAACCATAATTATATGTTATATTGTTTATCATATGTTAGATCTAGGGTTTATAGTCTTGGATAACTTGCATGTACAATAGAGAAACCTAGATCCAAGCATTAGGGTTTGTATGAGCACATAGGATGTTCTTATAACCAAAACCGATCAGTGGTATCAGAGCCTTGATTGGTTTCTATTGTATTGATGCCTTGTATGTTGAAAAAAGTTATTTTTTGTGGTTCTGCATGATGGACTCGGCGAGTCCCACTGTGGACTCGACGAGTTGCCCCTACTCAGCGAGTCCATGGGGGGTAATCGACGAGTTCGAGCGTCAGATGGAGCTATTTTCAGGATTTCTTGTTGTTTATCTTTGAGATACTTGCCTTTATCATATTAGATCAATATAAATCCGATTTTATGATATATATATATATATATATATATATATATATATATATATATATGTATATATATATATATGAGTATATTCTTGATCTAATTATAGATATTTATCAATTAATAAAATATTTATTTCCTTATGTGATAATTGATTAATTATTTTGATTAAATTGATAAATTGTTTTGCAAGAAACCATTAAATAAATCAAATATGGATAATTATGTGATTAAATGTTAATTAAGATTATTTGTTATTTGATCCTTGTTATTATGAAAAGTTTCATATTTTCCGCTTTAGGATTAATAGTTTAAATTTGAGCCCAAAAGTTTTGTTGTTTTGAAATTTAAATAGTTAAAACCCTCATGTTTCGAAAAAGGTTTCAAAACTTTCCCTCAAGTTTTGGAATTTAAATTTTGATTAAAAGTTTAACTTTGATGTATATTTAAATTCTAACCCTAATGTTTTTGAAATGTTTCAAAACTTGCCCTCAACTTTTGGAATTTAAAAGTTGATTAAAAGTTTAATTAGGAATGTTAAATTCTAAAACCCTAGTAATGTTTTGAAAAGTTCAATTCACACCCTTATGGTTTTATTAATTAATTAAGGTGTATAATTAAAAGAGGTTTAATAAATCCATAAAATTTTTGGTTTGCAATTTAATTGAATTAAAAGTATAATTATTAAATTTGACCACCTAGTATTTTAAAAGTGTAAAATACACCCTATACTATATATATAACATTAAAAGGCTAACATTATATATATGTATGAGTAAAACTCATTCTTACCGTTAGTAGGCCTCATTTACGAAGCTGGTCTATGAGGGGTGTTTAAGGAAATTGCCTATAAAATGGCGATTGAATGGGTATCCACTCTTACCCACCGCACTCTTGACTAGTGTAGGGCAGTTAGTCGAACGGGTAGGATAGGACGAAACCTTCCATTATAAGTATAATGAAATAGAAAGTAACTAAATGTTTTCAAAAATTCTCAATCTTAGTTACTTAGGCAAAAGTGAATTGATGCAATTCCATGAAATTACACTTTGTGCCCTTGCGAAGACGTTAGTGGAGCGTGTGTTGTTTACCGGCACACTAAATGGTTCCAAGCAAAGGTAGCAAAGAGTGACTCAATGTTTTTCATAGTTCGGTGGAGCGTGTGTGGTTTACCGACACATCGAATAGGTGACTGTAACATGTGAGGGCACCATGTAAGTTTGCAGGGTTATTCACACCCGCTTTGTGATCCTCGACATCCCAGTCACAAACAAGAGGGGCATATCGAGATTTAAACATGCCATCGAAATGTTCAATGAATCTCAAAGGATCTAGGAGTTTTCATAGATTTAAAACTTAAATTTCTTTTTGTTTTTCATGGTGGAAATTAGTGAATCGTCATTCACTTACATTCAAATATTTTGCAACTAGATTACGGAATCCCTTTTCTAGGTTGTAGCATATTGTGTTGGGTCCTGGCCTTAGTATCTCATTTGGGTGATTTACTAAGGACTCAATCAATCAACTAACTTGAATTGGATTTCTCCCGTTTTGTAGATGTCAAAGTTCGACAATTATGGTCTTCCCAAATCCCGTGGAACAAGCATTCCACATGAAGATGGTATTCCACGATTCGATCGATGAACAAGAAATCATGCTTCACTTCCTCCACCTCCTCCAATTATTCTCCCTAACCCACAAGATCGAAGAATTGAAAGGTTCAACATCACTAAAGCCCTATTGCAAATGAAACATGAAGATGGTAAACCCGTGTGTGCCCACGCTCTAGGAATGAAATCACACATTGATAGGTTGATAATGTTGGGTGTGTCATTCCCGAATGAGTTGGCTGTAAATTGGGTTTTGCAGTCACTTCCTTAATCATATAATGAGTTCAAAAGAAAGTATTATATGATGGATCATGACGACAACCTCATTGACCTAACTTACATGCTCATTGCTGCTGAATCAGAAACGATTTGGCGAAGCAATGGAGCGTATTTGTTGGGAAACTCAACCGACCATGCTTCCAAGGATTTTCTAAGAGAAGCGACCTGCATTTGCTTCCAAGAGAAAGGGCATTGGATAGAAGTCTACCCCAAGAGCCTGAAAATTCCAAAGATGGGAGAGTCAAAGATTTTGACTGCGCTTCAGGTAAAATCCACTATCTAACTTCGTTAAGTTCCTATTCATTTATTCAAAATACATGATTGCATTTGAATGTTTTTGCAGGATCGGTGAAAAGAAAGGAAGCTTGGTGAAAGAGCAAGATGAATCTAATCACAAGAAATGGATCTTGATCGCATGGACTTGAAGATTAGATTTTGAGCTTAGATAGTTATGATAGAATTGTTATAAAATTTTCTTTTGAAATACATAGTTTTCAATGGATTTTTGCATTGTAATGACAAATGTTTTCCGCTGCTTTTATAAATAAAATAAATTTTGGTTTGACTTATTTATTTATCTGTTTACATCCTTGCAATGAAATCGTTATGAAAATTGATGTTTGAATATTTCTACAACAAATGGATATGATTCTTATTTATGGTAAGGTCGAGAATTTACCAAATAGGGAGAGTTTCTCATCACCCAAGTTTTAATTGGACAGAAATTTGGAATCACGCAACTTGGTTGCATGATGAATGAGAAATTTTATATTTGGAAATTAGACTAATTCGTTGACAAAGTGTCAAGTGAAGGACTAGAAGATCGAGCACACAAAGTTGTGTGTTGATCAAGGTCACCATAAGAGTAACAAAGATATTCGTCATGATTTACTAAAGGTCTAGTAAATATGATTATACTTATAAGATTAAGTGTAACTCGGAATTGATTAAAAAGGTTTAAATCAATAGAAAAATGAATAAGAAGAATCAAGTAGGCAGAAAGATAAAAGTTTCTTAATGATTAAGAACCATATCTTAATTGATCCTCTAAGTGAGTCTTAGTACAATTGTATGTCTAAGAAAAGGAATCAAGAATTGAAGAAATGGTTAAATCAAAAAGTCAATCATACTTCAATCCAATAACAAGTCTTAAAGTTAAGATTGTGGCAATTAGTGAAAAATATTAAGAAGGTTTATAACATTCATCAAATATGGAAAGTTGTGATGTCTTGGATAAGACAAAGGCCAACTAGGACCATTTTATGAAGTGTTATGATAAAAACTACACTAACTCTTGAATATTTGGTTGTCAAGAAATGTTTATGTTGGATTAATGTCTAAGTCCATAACTATAATTGGTAAGACTTGACCCGACCCGGCATGGTCCATTTGGGTTGCAAACCTTCATGCACTTGGATAGACTATAATGAGAGAAATAAGACACTTATGGTTATTCATATATTATAAGTTCTAGTATATTAATAATAAGAATAATAAGATTATTTAATTAGTATTGATCAAGAATTAATCTAGGATTAATTAAGTGATCAAAAGAAGACTAATTAAATATATGGGTTGATTGTGTAAATCATCCATACTTATATAGTGGGCTAATGCTCCATGGATAATCAAGTTGGGCTAAAACCCATAGGATGGTCCATGGATGCTCCATGGTGTATTTGAACCCATGGATCCAAGGAAATGGAAAGCCATGGCAATTAAGGATTTACCCTAATTGTAACACTATATAAAGATATTATTCTTGACAAAAATCGGCCACTAGAGAGAGTAACAAAGGGCTAGCCGATTTCATGAAGTGTAGAATTTTCTCAAGTTATTCTAAGTGTTTTGATAACTGTGATTCCATTTGAGGCTTCCACACTATTGGGGCTAGGAACTCAAGCTTCATGAAGACTTTCTACATCAAAGAGGTATGTATTCTATCTTGTTACACTCATTGTTTTGTATGCTAGATTAGGATAATACCTTGGATATTCTTATTTTCATGTATAATAGAGAAAACATAGATCCAAGGTATTTAGGGTTGCATGTACACTTAGGAGTGTTAGAATGCTCAAAACCCAACAGTTTATTGACAAGAGAATCTTATATGTCAAGGAGTCAGTGGGAGTCTTAATGGTCTTGAAAGGTTTCAAGAACAAATCAAATAAACCTTATCGATCATCACTAGCACACGAGTTGGTTTACAACCTATCGTGTTGACATTATTTTGTTTCTATTCTGTTTCCAATTTAGTTAATTATGCATGTGAGTTCTATGAGTTCTCATTTTGAACGCATAAAAGGCAAGGCACCTTGATCAATGAAAGGTACATTGATAGGAAAAGGTGAGCTGGTTAACTACTTGGAAGTCGTAGTGGGCAGCTGTGCTACCATAAGGAAAGAAATCAAGATTAAGAAAGTTCGGTCCATATGAGTTTGAATTTGTCATAAACTTTGGTTTTAACAAATTCACATGGATAGGAACACATACACCATTTAAATCTAAGTGTCATAAGATTTCCTCCTTCATGAAAATGATTGTGAGGAAATGCTTTAACTAAGAAAGATTTTAAGAAGATAGTGATTGTAAAATTGCATTCTCGAATTCGATTATGGTTATGGTATCCCTTTCCATAATTTGAATTGTGAGGTTTGGTAATTAGTCTTAAGTGTTTAGACACACATATGAACTATCTAAGGCAAAGGTTTATAAGTTCCAGAAGCCTTGATAAAAGATTATCAAAGCATTAAGTATTAGAAACATGGACTTAAGAAATTCAATAGGTATTGTTTTTCTGAAAGTTAAGATGTTTATGAATACATGTCAAAGCTAGTGGGAGCATAAGTGTTATGTTTATAATAATTATCATGATAGTGGGAGCATAAATGTTATGATTGTATGATTATTAAGGCAAGTATTGCAAGTTGGCAATATTAATTATAGAAAACAAGAGTCATTCTTTCCAAGGTCGTAAGGATGGAATAGTTGTTTTGCTATAATTAAGGGAGAGAATATTATGCTTCATTTCAAATTTAAAGGAATAGGTTGTGGATTGTTAATAACTTAGTCAAAGAAACATAGTGTGTTCTTAAAATTTCGATTATGATTACAACATTCCTTTTCACAATTCGAATTTTGAGAACATAGCAAATCAAACATTATGCGTCGTGTCCCATACGCTTCCGGTATAGGATCTATTGCAAATGCTTTAATGTTTGACCATTCTAAAATTTTCAAAATGTCTAGCGCATTTAGAGGGAAAAGGGACTAGAACCGGTTTTGACTAAAAGAATTAAACAACTATCAAAGGACAATGCAAAGTTCGACGAGGATTGGTCGCTTATGAGTAGTTGGAAGCATGGTATTGAATGGACCATATCGACATTATTATGAATAGAAAAGATTCTATTAAGAATGAGTTGTCATATGGAAATTATGGAAATGTTTCCATATTGGATGGACCATATCAACATCATTACGAATAGATAACATTCTATTAAGAATGAGTTGTCATATGGAATATATGGAAGCGTGTCCATATTGGGAATTGAATATTGAAAATCTATGTCTAGATTAGAAACTTTTGTGCAAAAGGATGTTCAAAGGAATGTACTTTGAGTGAGAGACATCATATCTAAGGAATTGTCTTGTAACAATCTCCGATAGAAGATTTTGTAATATCATTGGCAATAGTCTTTGTGACTTTGGTGCAGTGACATTATGAAAGAATCATTGCATAGAATGTTAGAATCTAGCGTATTCTATAAGTAGCAAGAATTTGATATTCTTTCACTTATGAAAAAGGATTTGGAGTTGTGAAATGAGAATGATTGGAAATGTGTTCAATTTGATCTATTTCACAAAGTAAGAACCATAGGTAAACATTGTGTGCATGATGGGAGCATGGGACAAGTGTAATAATTCAAGTAAGAAGTTGATTACCCAAAACGAAAAATAATGAGTAATCGATATGGTGATAAATAAAAGGAGTTTTATTTATACTCAAAGGTTTGAGGCCATATGGGATTGGTATTATTCTTGTGTTTCACTTTGCATGCTTTGACTTCCTGAATAATTTAATTGGTTAAGAACAGTCAAATTATTCGAACGGGCCACAGTCGTTCATATGTTGGAAGTAGGTATGAATGAAGACTATCGTGAATTGGTGTGTGGATTGTCTAAAATAGTATTATACATAAGCAAATGTTTGTTGCAACGTTCATGAGTGCTTATGAATATAAATTTGAGCATTGGATTAAACCCACGCTCACTTGGATCACTCCATGAATTGTATCGCGAGTGATTGGTGAGACGATAACATCTTATATTCTTGAAACCGAGATGTGTGAGTTGTATCTTGCAAATCGGTTGCACATTGATAATATGTAAACGCACTAGTAAATTGGTGTTATAAAACATATTGTTGTATGTGATTCGGTGAGTGAGTGCAAGCAAGCATTTTATCAAAGTTTATCCGTTCCTTTTATCCCAAGTAGGATAAAAGCGATATCTGTGGGCCCCTCGATGATTTAGTGATGACAAACGTAAATGCTCGGTCGGGCTAGGGCTAATTTAATTTGTTCAATTAGTCAGTCGTCATAAATTGGAAATCGAGATATAGTACAAAGAGAATGATAAGAAATCATATCTCATATGATATCTAGAATGGAATAATATATGATCCCTTATCTAAAGGACATGCGTATCTGATATGATCAGAGTTGACAGCGGCTTTGGAAAGCTATGATTGCAGATTAGGATCTGAAGTCATACGTATAATAGTTATTAGACTTATCCAAGTGCGAGACTGTTGGATTAGTGTCTAAGTCCATAACTATTTTGGTATGTACTTGACCCGATGATGCATGGTCCTTTTGGGTTGCCTTCACCAAAGCAACTTGATAGGATGAATTATGGAGAGAAAGGATTAAATATGATTTATTAATATATTATGAGAATAATATATTAAAGGAGAAACCATATTGTTTAATTAATATTAGTCAAAAATTAATTAGTAATTAGTTTTGTGACTAAAAGAGATTAATTAAACTTAAGGGACCGGAATTGTAATTATAAGATAATTGCAATTTGGGCTATGGATTGTCTTAAATTAAGGAGTGGACGAATTCTATTGGGAAGCCCATAAGGAAATCGTACAAGGCCTTAATTAAGGGAGTCTATGGGTTGCTTAGGGCTTAAGCATCCAAATTAGGGTTTCCTTGTTAGATAACCCTAATAGCCTCACTATATAAAGACCCCTTATGACCCAAAAACGCAGAGAAGACTTCTTCTAGGGTTAGAACACGTTTTGGGTAGCCCCCATCCTCTCTCCTCTTCATCCTCTTGCTTATGGTGTTTGTGAACCATTAGAGGAGTGACATTTGTGACTCTAAGCTTTCTAAAGTCAATACAAGGAGGAATTGAGATTGTTATTGCTACATAAAAATCAAGGTATGATCCGAACCCTAATTATATGTTATATTGTTTATCATATGTTAGATCTATGGTTTATAGTCTTGGATAACTTGGATGTACAATAGAGAAACCTAGATCCAAGCATTAGTGTCTGTGTGAGCACATAGGATGTTCTTATGACCAAAACCCGTCACATATTAAAATTAGTGGGTACTTTCGTGCACATCATGACGTAAGACCTTCTACAAGGTCAATTTTTCCCAAATTTATTACATCATGAATATCAATATTGAAAGTCGGCTAACTTCTGTGTCACTCATTGTTTAAATACTTTCATCATACTTTCGTTGGGGTCTATCTGAAACCCACTCTAGTCAAGTTATTGGACTAGGGTAATTTAGCTCAGGGATCATTCCTAATTCTCTTTCAAAGGTTGGATCATGTTATTTACCAACCGATGGTACGCCGGTTTGCACGAAAAACGTCCTGAGACAATTCTATGAATTTACTTCAACTCTGTACTAGGACTGTATCATGGGGATGTAGGTCAAACCCTCGAAAACTTACTTCTACTCTTTACATGAACGATCTAAATACATCTAGGTTCAACCATAAAAACTCACGAACTCCTTTTCTTTCGTGTTATAGAATCATGTCGCCGAAGAAAAGTAATCAACCCATCAGCCCAACACCAACTCTTCAGATTGATGCAGCTACCTTTCAAGCTGCAGTCTCAGCTGCCATGACAGTTGTTCTAACTCACCTTAACGCAAACAATGCAAATGTTAGCGGGATGGTTTTCAATAATTCCAATTCAAGTAACAACCAAGTACACCCACGAGTAACAAACTAGCACGACACTCTGAACCTTAAACCAAAGAGCAACAAACGAAAATTCCGGGATAGAGTTAAAGACAAATCACCTCGAGGGATGAACAAGAAACAATCACCGGTGGCAGCCTTCACGGCCATGGCATCTGCAACTCCTACCACCACCCCTGCTAGTATCCCAGTTATCCCTAACCCAGCCAGAAAATATGCTAGTAACCTCCCAAAGTGTAATAAGTGTAGCTTCCATCATCTAGGTAGTTGTCATCTGTTGTACTGCAGGAATTGCAACAAAAAGGGACACACTACCTGCTTCTGCAGGACTCGGATTCAACACATAATTCAACCACATATGTTGAAATTTCTTGGATATGCCATCTGTATGGCGTAATGGGACATTTAAAAAGGGACTTCCCAACAGAGAAGGGTGACGGGGGAACAGGAGGAGTTTGACCCCAGAACAACAAAAGACAGCTAAGGACCCTACTATAGTATAGATTCACTTCCTTTTCGTCAGTATAAAGTATGCGTTTAAACATGTTTAAAACTAGTGCAATTAGAGTCTTATCTTTTGCGAGACCCCATTAGTTAAGGGGCCCTCGTGCTGCGTGTACTTATCTTTTGTAGTATACCTAATTCGCAGCAATAGTCTAGTAGTAAATCTATTGTACTGTAACTCTGTTAAAAGTTGCACTGTTGTGTTTTGTCTATAACACCTTTATGATCAATTCTAGTGCCTTTATTTTCCCAGTGATTCCGATATTATCATTCAACCTGAGTCCATTCGATCCTCACAATACCAGTTCGTGCGTACATCTGTTTCTCCGTAGTCGTCTTTCTAGCGAAGCCGTCATTTTAGAACTCTGAAGTACTCATGCGTAGAGTACCTCATGTTTCTTATCCTTTCCGAAGAAACCTCAGCAAACCTCCCTGAAGTACCACTAGTACAGTACGTCAATTTCAATCCAAAGACCCGTACGATTAATCTATCTTTGAAGAATGTATACACAGGAGTGGTATATAATCAAGGTTCTACAACTTTAAAATTGATGATTCCACTTTAACTTCGTTTCCTCGTTGGGATGTGAGCTTAAAGAATAATCATTTATTCGAATACCTTTTCAGTCTTAACTATATACGACTCGTATACACGAGACTGTGATTGATAAACCAAGTATGACTTCTAATATGAACTTTAGGACGGAGACTGCCTAATACTACGAGTAGTCGCATCGCCATGCGAACGAACTTAGAACCCAATACGACTCCTGTAACCAGATCGCCCTACAGTCTAACAACCACGAAGATACAAGAACCGTCCGGACAGCTTAACGACTACTCAACAATGGAATGGAAAGACCAAGCTTCTCACCCTGGAGAGCTCCGGTCATATTCTTCAAGAAGGTAGACGAATTGTTTCATAAGAGCATCAACTTCAAAGACATCGACAAGATCTCCATTAGAAACCATTACCATCTGCCTCGCATAGATGAATTGGTTGACCAACCACAAGGAACGACTTACCTTTCAGAAATGGACCTGAGATCTGAATATCACTAGTTGCGAGTATTAGAGAAGGATGTTCCGAGGACAATCTTCCAAACTCGATATGGACGCTACAAGTTCGTAGTGATACCCCTCGGATAGGACCAATACGCCCTTACTATTCATAAATTAATGAATAGGGTGGGCCATTCTTACTTGGATCATTTCATCATTGTCCTTGTAAATGACTTACTTATCTACTCTCGTAGTAAGGAGGAAATCATGAAGAGCATCTACAGCAAACCATGGAACCAATACGATCAGAGAAGCCTTACACGAAGTTCTCTTGATGAGAATTTTGGATTCGAAGAGTCAAAATTCCTAAGGAACACTAGTAGTGTTGTGGGAATTTTTGAGGACCCTTCCAATAATCAAAACCATTGAGAACTTGTCAGAACCAAAGACGTTGACGGGAATTCACCAAATCCTAGGTCTCGCTGACCTACTATCGTAATTCATTTAGAAACCTCGCGAATTACGGAACCTCTAACAGCTTTGACCCAAAAGCGAGTGGCCCTTGACTGGGAAGAGAAGCAAGAGGAAGAAACCTTTGGAATTCCAAGTGAGAGACCAAATTCTTTTGGAGGTCTCACCCTGGGAAGGCTTGATATGTTCCAGAAAGCATGGAAAGCTAAATCCAATATATTAGGACCTCCGATATTCTTGCTAGAATAGGCCCTGTAACTCACAAATTCAACTTACTCGCGAACTCAGTAACATACATTTTACCCTCCACGTCTCGAACTTGAAAAAGTACCTTTCTGTCAAGGCTCTTGTAATCCCACTCGACGAGATCGAGTTCAACAAGAGTCTCACATTCTTGGAAGAACCTTAGTTACCATGGACCGAGAGGTCAAGCGGACGAAGCAACGCCACATCCCATTAGTGAAGGTTCGCTGGAATGCCAACCGAGGACCTGAATTCACTTGGGAGCACGGGTATCAATCGAATAGGAAGTATCCCCACCTCATTTCTCGACTATTCATACCTACTTCCTTACCTAAATTCTAATTTCGGGACGAAATTCCCTCTAACGGGGGGATGATGTGACAACACGAAATTTTCAATTGTACGAGCTCTACAGTCAAACACTTCAATTAAAAAGTCAAATTCATTTATGCTAATTTTTAGCGCGGTTTAAAGTTCGTTTGGGTGTTTTAATATTAATTCTTCGAAAGAATAAATGAAAGGAATTATACTTTAGGATTATTTTGTGCATCATTTAACTCGTAACACTCCAAGAGTTTGGAGTTTTCAACCAAAAATAGTGTTAGGGCCGAAAACCCTAAAGGGTATATAAATGACACTTAGTCATTTTTGTCATTTTCCCATTTCCAAGTCAAAGAACAATTCTCTCTCAAGTATCATCCAATTATTTTTTGAGGTTTTCAAGATTGTAAGTGTTTCCTTCCTTGTTTAGTCGATCTCTTCCTTTATCTAGTTATCTTACACGATTCATCCATGAAATCATTCCGTTTTCTTAGATCTTCAAGTGTTCTCCAAGAACACACACTAGTGTTTTGGGCCGAAAACACCTTCTTTGCTTCCATATTGTAAGTATATATCTCTTATACTTGTTATCTAGTAAGGATACTTAATTTAAGGCCTTGAAAACATCCATTTATCCAAGAAAAAAGGTGTTTTTGTTCTAGTACATCTCCTTAGACCGAAAACCCTTATAAAAGGTGCAAAATGACTTCGCTTAAGTGGTTATACAACCATTAGATACAACCCTTGATACTTCTAGCACTTGAATCAAAGTGTTTTTCCATGTTCTAGGGTGTTTTTACTTGCTTAATTAGTGTTATAATCACTAGTTAGTCACATATATATGTCTTGATATGTTAATAGGATCATTGTGTGTATTTAAGTCTTCACTTGACACCTATCACCTTGTCCAACACTTCCATCCAATCCACTCACTAAAAGTGAGTTCATACCCCTTTAAATAACCCTTTTAAATGTTTTAAATGTTTATAAATGATTTTATGGGGGGAGGGGGAATACAAGTTGAATCATGCTAGTTAGTACATCAATCAGATGTGATTAATAACTAGCATACAAATGGATTTATTACACTTTTAGCTGTTTACTCAGGATACCTCTTACAAATGACTTACTAAAATGTTTTTACATGTTAAAGTTGTTTATCAAACTGTCTTACACACTGTATGTTTCCTTTCACGCTCAGTTTAAATTGTCTTTCAAACAAAGGTTTTACTTATACCTAAAAACTGTTCTTATCAAACAAACTACTTTCAAATCATTTTACAAACTGACAACAAGTCATCATTTCTTAGTTATTAAACTTTTCAAAGGTTTTACAAAACTTCTTTTATACTTTTATATTGTCAAATGTATGCCCATAGATGTATAGTTATATAAGTAATGTTTAAAGGACTTAGAACTGCTAGCCCGCTTTAATTCCTTTTCCTTGTTTGGATGGGGCATTAGGGTATCGGTTACTTTTCCGAATGTCATCTAAATATTAGTTATATATCATGTATACATATATAGACATAAAAGTTCCATTAGTTAGTTCAGTACCTTTGGGTAGCAAAGGCATACTTCGGTTATACACGTACATTACTAGTAGCTATAATAGGTATAATTAGGAGATACTACTTAATATTCCAAGTACAAGGAATCACACAAGATTCAGTTCATTCATGAGTCTATACTAATACAATACTTACTATACAAAGAGGTACAATTGCAGAAATACAATAACAAGAATACTAATACATTACATAGGATATGAAGCGATACAATACACAATAACAGAACATACATAATAAGGTGTTATAGCATGGAACAAGTACAGGATCTAACGATACCAATGAATCACTAACGCATTGTTCTAAACAAAAGGTGATACTTATATTAGGTATACATGATCATATAATCATAATGTGGATGTTGATGACTTGCAATAATTGTAGGGGTCGCGTTTGTTTCCCAGAATCTTTTGACAGGGAGAGCGTTTATTATGGGATCTAGCCATCGTATTATTCCTTAATACTCATTTTAAGGAAATTAGTACAATAGTAGTCACTTTATACAAATACTACCGTACTTACACTTTCCAGACGACAAATACAAAAGGATATAATTTCGGTTATTTTATATTATTTTCTTTATTACCTTTACTATGTGTCACATTCACATAATCGATGAGGTAGATTAGATTTGAATAATAATAGTTGTACAAAGAAAAACCTTCACTTATGTAGAGGTTCATACTTTCAAAATAGTCGGGTCTTGGTAGAAGGCTACTTTCAAAACAGTCGTGTCTTGGTAGAAAGCTACTTTCAAAACAGTCGGGTCTTGGTAGAAAGCTACTTTCAAAACAGTCGGGTCTTGGTAGAAGGCTACTTTCAAAACAGCCGAGTCTTGGTAGAAGACTACTTTTTATAGTAGTATGAAATATGAGATTTTCTAGGGTTTTCAAACGTTTACAATTACTTACAAACATTTTCATACTTATACAAACGTTCATTCAAACAATCACAAGTCTTTTCTTTTACAGTTTTACGAACCAATGACATTAAAAAACTTATGAATTCACCAGCTTTATTGCTGATACTCGCTTTCAAAATAACTTGTATTCTCAGGTCACAAATAAACAGGTACGATGACCAGGTTTTGTGCAGACAGAGCGGTCAAGACTCGTCTTTTATTTTGAATATTCATTATGTTGTTTTATACTTTGAGAGAACACACTTGTATTTAAAATTATACTAATAATGCAATGGACGATGTTGTTTCTTGTTTACTACTTTGCATTGTTGTGATACTTTACATGACGTCCTCCGCCCCAGAACGTTTCCGCCGTTCTCGGTTTTGGGGTGTGACACCGTGTATATGGTATAGTTGACTCCATAGAGATAACGTCTCCAAATATTGAGAGCGAATACCACCGCTCCCAGCTCCAGATCGTCTGTGGGATATCTCGTCTCGTGTAGCTTCATCTGCCACGAAGCATAAGGTATCACCCATCCTCTCTGCATGAGGACTGCTTCCAATCCGGTGATCGATACATCACAAAACACCATGAAATCCTTTACTCCCTCTGGGAGTGTCAAAATTGGTGCCTCGCAGAGTCACTTTCGCAGAGTCTCAAATGTCGTCTACTGCTTAGGGCCCAACTAGAAATCTTCCCTCTTCCTCGTCTGACGTGTGAGGTGTAACGTCCCGTTCCTGTTATATATTTTAATATAGAATTATTCATTTTTGTAAATGAACTCGACGAGTTGGAGGCCCCACACTCTTCGAGTAGGAATGGAAGAAGCTTGGACGAGGGACTTGAAGACTACTCAACGAGTCGAGAAGCCTCGACTCGACGAGTAGGTCTGCTAGAGTGAAAACCGAATTTTTAGGCTTTGCACCCTAGTTAAACAACTTATATGGCCTCAACTACAACCTCCATCACCTCCAGACCTTAGTCACGAAACCCTAACCCATTGTGAGTGTTCTTGAGACATTGTTGTGTGTTCTTGGTGGTTTTGAAGCTTGAAAAGGAAGAGGAAGCTTCGGGGTTCAAGAGGAAGCAATGTAACAACGTATATTTTGAAAACAAAATTTTCATTTCTTAAAACATGTTTTCATCCAAATCAAGTCATAAAATCCAATGTATCATAACAAAATACAAATCATGTATATCCCAAGATCATAAATAAATCCTCCGATACTGTGTACAGGTCACACCGGCACCTTACCACGGTCCTCGCTAGTACCTGAAACACGTAACAAAACAACTTTAAGCATAAATGCTTAGTGAATTCCCCAAAATACTACTTATGCACATACGCCCTTCTAGGCCATGACCTTCCAGTCCATGCGTCTCAGGGGACTTCCGTCCCGACCCGATAAACCTTCCGGTCCTACCCGCGTCGACCTTACGGTCCACATCACAATGCCTTCCGGCCCATAATATATATGCCTTCCGGCCCATATCAAGCATAGCATACATAGCACATACGCACGGTTAACTTATCATATACAATGCATACAACTCATAATATATCCGACCTTCCGGTCACACAATAATATCGTTCCGGGTACAGTATAGTGAGAAGACTCACCTCGTGGAAAGTCCAGAATCTCACGTGCTCGCTATCTCCGAATCTCGAAACGAAGACCCAACCCCGCCTAATCATAACGAAATATCATCTTAATTAATATAGACTTCTAAGACTAGGCTTCACCCTTTTTATTATTCCTCAGAGGGGTAAAAGACCATTTTACCCCCCCCCCCCCCCCCCCCCGACTGAAAGTCCACATGTTGATCAAAACCCTAAAAGTCAACGAAAGTCAACATACCATAGTACGCGGGGCGTACAGAGTTCTGTACACGGGGCATACATCACTAATTCACCATTGGGGTCTCAACCCTGTACGCTACGCGTATTGGGAGTTACGCCCAACGTAACACCCAGATTCATCCACACCTTATTTCTGGTCTTAAATGGTTAAGACACTTCTTCAACTTCTAGATATGGCTCTTTTTAAGTCTCCTAACCCATAAAGTCGAAACCTTTAAGCCTGGGCATGGCTGTAAAGGCTCCTACAGTCTCTAATACCTTTCCTTTTCAACTCAAAATATGTAGAACTCATGCATGGCTAATCATTTACATCCAAGTTTACATTTTTATGAACATACAACTCAAATGGACCATGAATATGGTAGATCTAAGCCAATGGAGACTACTTGCTCATAAAGTCTCCATCTTTGGGACCAAAACCCTAGAAATTGGTCCAAGAAGCATACCATAAGAACTACAAGGCAAGATCTGAACTTTTTACCTCAGGAAGAAGCTCCAACCTTTTCTATCCACGGATCTACACTTGTACACCAACTTATAGCCTCCACAATGGACTCCTCTTTTCTTTTACTACCTTGAAATGACACCTCAAAGCTTAGAACACTCACAAACAAGCTATGAACGAAGGAACAACTCTCTTAGGGTTTCTTTCTGAAGGATGGTGGCTGAGGAACCCAGCCATCTCATTCCTTTTATAGCCAACAACCCAAATTAGGGTTTTGGGTCTGGACCGGTTACGCCCGGCGTAACCTTGGGTACGCCCAGCGTACCCGGGTGATGACGTGTTTAAATGAGGCGCGCGAGTATGCACAGCGTACTCCCTGTACGCCCAACGTACTCGCCCAACACAAAGGCCCAAGATAACAAATAATAAAATATGAAGGGATAAATAGTGGTACCTGCATTTCGGGTTGTTACCGAAAACAGTTTTGGATGCTGCTCCCGCATCTCCGACTCGGACTCCCACTTCAGCTCGGACCCCTTCCGATGCTGCCACTGCACTTGCACCAAGGTTACTTCCTTGTTCCTCAGAACCTTAAACTTTCGATCCATAATTGCCACTGGTCTCTCAACATAGTTCAGGCCTGCATCCACCTGAATATCCTCTAATGGTACCACTGCCGACTCGTCGGCAATACATTTTCTGAACTGTGAGACATGAAAGGTGTCGTAAATCTGACCCAGCTCTGCAGGTAGATCCAAATGGTAGGCTACCCTGCCTACCCTTGCGATTACCCTGAGAGGTCCAATATATCGAGGTCCCAACTTGCCCCTCTTCCTGAATCGAATCACTCCTTTCCAAGGAGAGACCTTTAAGAATACAAGGTCACCAACCTGAAACTCGAGCTCGGACCGACGCCTATCCGCATAACTCTTCTGGCGACTCTGATTGGTCAACAATCTCTACCTAAGATGTTGTATCTGCTCGGTCGTCTGAAGCACAATCTCTGTACTACCCATTACCCGTTTCCCCACCTCTCCCCTACAGATGGGGGTTCGACACCTCCTCCCATACAACAGCTCAAAGGATGGCATACCAATGCTCGAATGATGGTTGTTGTTGTACGAAAACTCTGCCAAGGGTAAATAGGTGTCCCAACTCCCTCCAAAATCTAAAACACACGCTCGGAGCATATCCTCGAGCGTTTGAATCGTCCGCTCACTCTGTTTGTTCGTCTGTCGGTGGTATGCGGTACTGAAATGCAACCTCGTACCCAACTCCTCGTGAAACTTCTTCCAAAATATGGAAGTAAATCGTACGTCCTGATCTGAAACAATCAACATCGGAACCCCGTACTGCGATACCACCTCCCTCACATACAACTCGGCCAACCTCTCAGCAGAAGAGCTCTCACTGATAGGAAGAAAATGAGCACTCTTCGTCAATCTATCTACAATCACCCAAATTGCATCGACCCCTCTCGCAGTCCTTGGCAATTTGGTGATAAAATCCATGGTAATTTGTTCCTACTTCCACTCGGGAATCTCCAGCAGTTGTAACTTACCATGTGGATGCTTGTGCTCGGCCTTTACCTGACAACAAGTCTCGCACCTCTCGACGAACCATGCAACATCCCTCTTCATACAAGGCCCATAAAATGGTATGCTCCCTCTTTCGATTTTATGGTCTCGCAGCCTCATCCTGGGTCCCCTCGGATGGTGTCCAATACTGGAGTCATCACCGTCAACCTCATACAAACGTCTCAGATCGGGGCGCTCTCCGCCCTACAGGTCAACACATCGGCTACGACATTAGCCTTGCCCGGGTGGTATAGGATCTCACAATCATAATTCTTCACCACATCCAACCATCTCCTCTAGCGCATATTCAGGTTTGGCTGATCCATCAAGTACTTCAGACTCTTGTGGTCCGTGTATATGGTACACCGAACCCCATATAGATAGTGTCGCCAGATCTTGAGGGCAAACACTACAGCCCCCAGTTATAGGTGGTGGGTGGGATATCTCGACTCATGAGGCTTCAGCTGCCTCGATGCATATGCTATAATGTGCCCCCTCTCCATAAGTACTGCCCAAACCCAAATATTGATGCATCACAATATACCATAAAATCCTCCATCCCTTCCGGGAGTGTGAGCACCGGGGCCTCGCACAACTTCTGACGAAGGGTCTCAAATGAGGACTGCTGCTCCGGACCCTATGAAAATGCAACACCCTTCCGGGTCATCTTGGTAAGTGGCACGACAATCTTGGATAAATCCCTAATAAACCTCCGATAATAGCCAACGAATCCCAGAAAGCTCCTGATCTCAATGAGTGATCTCGGAACTTCCCATGTCATCACCGCCTCGATCTTTGCCGGATCGACCAATATCCCCTTCTAGTTAACAAGATGTCCTAGGAACTGGACCTCTCGTAACCAGAAATCACACTTGGAGAATTTGACATACAGCCTCTCCGATCTTAGAACTCCAAGAATCTCCTTTAAATGTTCCTCATGCTGCTCTCTAGACCTCGAATATACCAAAATATCATCAATGAATACGATCACCGACCGATCCAGCATCGGCCTGCACACCCTGTTCATAAGATCCATGAACGCAGCTGGGGCATTGGTGAGCCCAAAAGGCATCACCACAAACTCGTAATGTCCATAACGAGTTCTGAATGCGGTCTTCTGGATATCATCATCCCAAACCCTCATCTGATGATAACCCGACCTTAAGTCTATTTTGGAGAACCAAGATGCCCCCTGCAACTGATCGAACAGATCGTCGATCCTAGGTAACGGATACTGGTTCTTGACCGTCAACTTGTTCAACTCCCGGTAATCGATACACATCCGGTGTGAACCATCCTTTTTCTTGACAAAAAGAATCGGCGCTCCCCAAGGTGAGCTACTCGGTCGAATAAACCCCTTTCCCAACAGCTCCTGAAGCTGCGAGGATAACTCCTGCATCTTTGGTGGAGCAAGGCGATAAGGCGCCTTGGCGATGGGTGCCGCTCCCGAAACTAGATCGATACTGAACTCCACTTGCCTTTTCGGAGGCACGCCCGACAGTTCCTCGGGAAACACATTCGGAAACTCGCACACTACTGGAACCTCGTCAATCGAATTTGGCCTCCCCGCGGCCACTCGTGTCTCGATCACATAGGCTATGAATCCACTGCAGCCCTGCTGCAAACTCTGTCTCGCCCTGGCAGTCGAAGAGAATGCTGACCCACACCGGGTCCCATCGCCATATACGGTAAGCACTCCTCCACTAGGGTCTCGTATGGTCAACAGCTGTCTGTAGCAGTCAATGACCGCTGCAAACTTACTCAACCAGTCCATGCCCATGATGACACAGACATCTCCCATCGCGATAGGAACTAGATCTATAGGGAACTTGACACCAAAAATCTCGAGCACACATCCTCGAATCACGTCGGCGGCGTAAACCGCTTTCTCATCAGCTATGGAAACCCTCAGGGGTCGACTCATCACCTCTTGATCAATACCGATGTGCTGACTAAAAACCAAAGATACAAAAGACCGAATCGCACCCAAGTCAAATAATACCAAGGCAGGTACAAAATTCACAAGAAAAGTACCTACGCATAATATAATATAAGCACAATATCTCAGCATGAAAGTAAATACACGAAAGAATACATACCAGCCACGACATTGGGCGCTGCGAGGACCTCCTCCGCAGTCAACTGAAAAGCTCTCCCACGAGCCTTCGGAGCCTCGGCCTTCGCCGGTCGAGTCTCGGTAACCGTAGCAGTAGGTGCAGATCCTTGTGCTGATCCCTGGTGAAGCTGAGGTTACTCAGCCTTCCGATGACCGGTCTGGTTGCAATGGAAGCAAACCATAAATCCCTTGGGGCAATCCCTAGCGATGTGCCCCTCCTTGCCACATTTGTAGCAAACACCTGATCGACAGGCCCCCTCATATCCCTTGCCGCACTTTCCGCAAGTGCGGCCCTTCTGACCTCCCATTCTCGAATCGGCGGACTTTGTCTGCTTGGCTGTCGGCTGGGACTGAGCCAGCCGCCGATCCACCCGTTGACACTCGGCCTCCTCCCTGGCCTGAGTCTCCAACTCGATCTCCGTCTTCCAGGAATTTTCCTGGAGCTCAGCAAATGTCCGGTATGTTGAGTTCGATACGAACTCCCGAATGTCCCTCCTCAGAATACCCAAATATCGGCTCATCCGTGCCTACTCAGTGGACACCTGCTCAGGGCAAAACATCGCCCTCTCATGAAACTTCCAGGTGACCACAACAACTGAATCGTTACCCTGCTTGAGGGTCAAGAACTCCTGAATCAACCGTTCCCTCTCCACTGAGGGAACATACTCGTCTCTGAACATAGTAGTGAATCTCTCCCAAGTCACAGCTGAAATC
Source organism: Lactuca serriola (assembly GCF_051521515.1). Lineage (NCBI taxonomy): Eukaryota > Viridiplantae > Streptophyta > Magnoliopsida > Asterales > Asteraceae > Lactuca > Lactuca serriola. Next base: position 229,570,063 of record NC_136410.1, on the reverse strand, counting down.
TCTGCAAGAGTGAAGTTCGCTGTCACGAACTTCCACCAATCCTTTGCTCCTAGGCAGAGCTGGTTCAAAGCGAACCGCACCCTCAGATGCTTCGGACATGAACACGTATAGAAGCATCCCTCAATGTCAGCAATCCATCTCATCACAGTAATCGGATCCTGCGTCTCATCAAACTCGGGTGGCTTCATGTTGCTGAACTCCCAGAATAGCAATGAGTCACCTCCCTGAGGTCTGGCAGTAGCCACAGCTGTTGTAGCTGCAGCGGCTGCGGCCTCAGTCACCGCGGCGTACCGCTCATCGAAAGTCTCCATCAGCGTGGTCTTGATGGACTCAAACATCTCCGGAATCTAGGCCCGGATTGTCACAGCCACCTCATCGTGGATCATCTGACGAAGCTCCTCGTCACTCACACTGCTCGTCCCAGGTCTGTGGCGTGTCCCAACCATAATGCCTCTGAAATACAACATAAAAATATCAGAGACTCAATCGAGCATACTCGCACTCGATAACGCAACCCTACTCGACCTCCGATACCCAAAGGATTCTTACTTGGACTGCCTACTGATCCAGTGTCTTCAGTAGTACGGGCCCTATACTACTGACTAGACCGCATCAGCATTCACCCCAAGTCCTCCTCCTTGGACCCCGAATCACGAGTACTATATTCTTGCTACGCACTGGCTACCTACTCGCTCTCAAGGCATCTCATAGCAGCAGGTTTCCCCTAGACTAAGGCATCACAAATCAGGCCACTCTAGTCCTAATATGAATAACTCTAGCATGCATAACATATCATAACATATCTCATAACACATATTGTAAGGGTATTTTGGGGATTTTACCATTCGAGCGCTGGCTGACCGTACACACTACTTCTTTGCTTATCACAAAATCTCTTATAAAATTTTATGCTTTTATTATTGAAATTTTTTTCTCAAATCCTCGGTTTGAGTTCTGTTACGCCCGAAGGTGCACCCGAATCCCTCAAACCAACACTCTGATACCAACATGTAACAACGTAAATTTTGAAAACAAAATTTTCATTTCTTAAAACATGTTTTCATCCAAATCAAGTCATAAAATCCAATGTATCATAACAAAATACAAATCATGTAAATACCAAGATCATAAATAAATCCTCCGATATTGTGTACAGATCATGTTGGTGCCTTACCATGGTCCTCGCTAGTACCTAAAACATGTAACACAACAACTGTAAGCATAAATACTTAGTGAATTCCCCAAAATACTACTTACACACATACGCCCTTCCAGACCATGACCTTCCGGTCCATGTGTCTCAGGCGACTTCCGTCCCGACCCTGTAAACCTTCCGGTCCTACCAGCATCGACCTTACGGTCCACATCACAATGCCTTCCGGCCCATAATATATATGCCTTCTGGCCCATAACATAATGACATCCGGCCCATATCAAGCATAGCATACATAGCACATACACACGGTTAACTTATCATATACAATGCATACAACTCATAACATATCCGACCTTCCGGTCACACAATAATACCCTTTCGGGTACAGTATAGTGAGAAGACTCACCTCGTGGAAAGTCAAGAATCTCACGTGCTCGCTATCTCCGAATCACAAAACGAAGACCCAACCCCTCCTAATCATAACGAAATATCATCTTAATTAATATAGACTTCTAAGACTAGGCTTCACCCTTTTTATTATTCCTCAGAGGGGTAAAAGACCATTCCCCCCCCCCCCCCCCCGTTGACTGAAAGTCCACATGTTGACCAAAACCCTAAAAGTAAACGAAAGTCAACATGCCACAGTACGCGTGGCGTACCGACTTCTGTATGCGGGGCGTACATCACTGATTCACCATCGGGGTCTCAACCCCGTACTCTGCGCATACTGGGAGTTACGCCCAACGTAACACCCAGATTCAGCCACACCTTATTTCAAATCTTAAATGGTTAAGACACTTCTTCAACTTCTAGATCTGGCTCTCTTTAAGTCTCCTAAACCATAAAGTCGAAACCTTTAAGCCTTGGCATGGCTGTAAGGGATCCGACACTCTCTAATACCTTTCCTTTTCAACTCAAAAGATCTAGGTCTCATGCATGGCTAATCATTTACGTCCAAGATTACATTTTTATGAACATACAACTCAAATGGACCATGAATATGGTAGATCTAAGCCAATGGAGACTACTTGCTCATAAAGTCTCCATCTTTGGGACCAAGGCAAGATCTGAACTTTTTACCTTAGGAAGAAACTCCAACCTTTGCTATCCATGGATCTACACTTGTACACTAACTTCTAGCCTCCACAATGGACTCGTCTTCTTTTTTACTACCTTTAAATGACACCTCAATTCTTAGAACACTCACACACAAGCTATGAACGAAGGAACAACTCTCTTAAGGTTTCTTTCTGAAGGATGGTGGCTAAGGAACCAAGCCATCTCATTCCTTTTATAGCCAACAACCTAAATTAGGGTTTTGGGTCTGGACCGGTTATGCCCGGCGTAACCTTGGGTACGCCCATCGTATCCTGGTGATGACGTGTTTAAATGAGGCGCGCGAGTAAGCGCAACGTACTCCTTTTACGCCCAGCGTACTCGCCCAACACAAACGCCCAAAATGACAAATAATAAAAGATGAAGGGATAAATAGTGGTACTTGCATTTGGGGTTGTTACAAGAAACTAGATCCAGATTTGGTGCTTCATTTCCAGTTCTTTTGAGGCATAAAGTCTATACCTTGACTATTCATTTGGTAGATATTTTCATGAGGTAGTTTAGGGCTTTTTGGAGCAAAATATGGAACCATTCATGAATGAAAGCATGTTTTGGGGTAATAAATTCATATCCAAAGTATTTGAGGGACTCCATGGCGTAAAGGTGCCAACTTTATGGCCATGAGAGTCCCATGCATCATATGAACCACTTTTTAGGACCTCTTGAGCTAGATAACCCATGCATGAATGTAAAGTTTGTAACTTTACGTGTTATATCGACCCTAGGAGGCTAGATCTACGTTTTGGATGCATTAAGTTGATTGAAATCGACTGTATAGATTTGGACAAAGGGGGACTCGACAAGTTGCTCAGACGACTCGGCAAGTTGGGTCGTGGTCACCCAACCTTTTCTGTTACTAAGTAAACTCGTTGAGTCTAGAAGATAACTCAGCGAGTTGGCCAGAGTTTGGGTTATGGAGATTGAGGAACTCGGCGAGTGTAAGGAGGGACTCGGCGAGTTGTGGGTAAAAGGTCCCGATTATGTTTTAAGGATGAACTCGATAAGTCCATGAAAGGACTCGAGGAGTAGGATCAGGATTTCAGGGCTTTATGAATTATGGAACTCGATGAGTTGATGGACCAACTCGGCGAGTTCACTTTGACTAGGATGTTGACTTTGACCAGGATGTTGACTTTCACATTAACAATTGAACAGAGTTGACCCTTAGTGTGAGTATGAATATGAAAAGGGTAACTAAAAGAGATAATTATGTGTACAAGTTTGAGAAGAGTTGATCCATGAGCCGAGGACAGTTCAGCTACTTCACGACATTGAGGTGAGTTACCTTCTAGTAGAAGTGGGTCTAAGGCTACAATGTCGGCCCATTAGTAGGAGTTGTTTGTTAGATGATTATCTTCGTTATAATTGCCTGGTATGCCACTATATGTTATGTTTTACGAGCTAGTATGGTATGATGTCATGTGATAGTGGAAGTAAGGGGAATAGTCCCCGTATCAGCTCGAAAGGACCAAAGGGGTAGGTCGGGTACCCCGATATGCCTGACAGTATGTTTATGTTATGTTGTTAATTGATAGTGGTAGGGGTGAGATAGTCCCCATAACCGTTAGAGATAAACTGGAGGGGTAGGTCGGACATCTGGGTATGTCTAATAGGGGTAGGTTAGGCACCCTAGTATGCCTAGCAGGGGTAGGTTTAGCACCCCGGTATGGTCAGCATGGTAGGTCGGGCACCTAGATATGTATGGCGGTATGTTTATAGTATAGTATGTGGTATGATGGGGGAACTCACTAAGCTTTGTGCTTACAGTTTAAAGTTTTTGTTTCAGGTCCTTCTTCAAATGGAAAGGAGTCGGCACAGTAGCAACACGTCACGCTACTATTTTTCGCACTATGATGTTCTTGGGATTGTACTCTGACATTATTACTATATTATGACATGCTTTTGAGACATATGATCTATGGATTTGATGAAATGAAATAACTTGATGATGTTTTCTTTAAATTGTTTTATGAGTTATATAAAAAATGAAATTTTTGGTTATGATTTTTGGGATGTTACAAGTTGGTATCAGAGCCTTGGTTTAAGGGATTCGGACACACCTTCGGGGGTGTCTGGACTCAAATCAAGGGTTTGAAAGATTTTTACAAGCAAATAATTTTCGTAAAAAGTAAAATAAAGAGTTTTGAGAAAGAACAAAGTGTGTGATACGTGCAATTGGCCGAGCTCAAGTAAGTTTTCCCAAGATACCCATACATGTTTGTTATGATATATGAGATGTTTATGAGAACGACATGCTAGATTAGGGTTATGGAGCTAGGAAGGTGTCTTATGTACCTACTATATGTGCTTATTGAATTTCATGCTAGAACTGATTTGTCAATGATATGATGACTTGAATAGTATTTGATTGGTTTAGTTACTCATTGCTTGAATGTTGCTTGCTTTGTGCTTTTAGGAATTCTAGTTATCTTTAACTAACTAGTAAACAAATACGTTAAGTTACATATTGTGAGGACTAAATAATTTCAAAAGTTTAGGTTTAGCCCTATTTCGCAGCTCTTGTTTGAGTCCAACCGTTGTAGGGTAGGACCTTTAATTTGAAGAATTATCTGGTCTAAGTGGTATGTAATAGTATTTTCAAGCTAGTTAGGTATAGGTAGCAGGGATTTCTTATGCAGTTGATGACAGAGAGTGGGTAGGAGAATTACCCTAGGGTAAGCCTAGGATGAGAATAGCATGGAGAGTAAAAGTAATATAAGGGACTTGGTGAAGTCAAGGCAACCCTTTAGGAAAGTACGGATACATGTGGAAGGTAGTATAGGCTCATACTACTAAAAGCAGTGGATCCGTACTCGAGTCAAGGAGGGATGAGGTAGAACCATGGAACTTGTAGAGTGTGTGAGACCTCTTGAGATTATGAATGACCCTGGCGATTATGTGTTTTGTTTCATAATGGTGGTGATTACGCATCATGGAGCAGGAGGTTCATGGTCTGGGTTAGGATCAGGATTAGGTTTGGGTTCCGAGCCAATCGATGAGGGACTATGCGACTTCATCACATCTGAGATCACAAGAGGCATTCTTGAGTCGACCCTTGTGATTTTCAGGTCGATCAAGGAATTTATCATTGAGATGATGGAGGATCCTCTCAGGGCGTTCAGGAGCGACATGGCATCTAGCCATTCAGGGACACAGACACTCTCCTTTAAGAATTTCAAGGGATGTGGTGCACCAAACTTCCATGGGGTGAAGGACCCCATCGTGGCTAGGAGGTGGATCGCAGACATGGAGTCGGCTCAGTTGACGAGCATCTACCATGAGGGTTCGAAGGTCCGGTATGCTGCAGAATGTTTGAGAGATCAAGCTGGAGATCGGTGCAAGGAGATCAGTGACACTCTGGGAGCCCCAGTCATTGAGGCTATGAACTGGTCTGACTGTGTGACCAGGTTTAGGGTTGAGTTTGCGCCGACTGTGGAGCTTTAACAACTGGACAAGGAGTTTATGGATACGAAGCAGACGATTGATTCGGTGGCAGAGATTACCTCCAAGTTCAGGGAGAGGGCCTTATTGGTGCCTCAGTACGCAGGGGATGAGGAGATGCGGAAGACCCGTTACCACGACATGTTGAGAGCTAACATTCAAAAACATGTCAGCTACTCAGCATGCCAGACATTGGATAACATGATTGCGAGGGAGAGGGAGATTAACATAGAGCACATCAGGAAGAGGAAGGCAGAGACTGAGCAGGTTACTAGGTTTTCAAGGAAGAAACCCAAGGGGTTCGACTCTAGGTCGAAGGGCCATCATGGCCAGAGCCGTTGTGGGAAGTGCGGCATGCCACATGAGGGGGTTTGTAGACTAGGGTCATAAAGCTACTATAAGTGGGGCATGAGTGGGCACTTTGGCAAGGATTGTATTACCCTACCCCCACCTTTCAAACATCATACCTGATTTGCTTTCATTGCAATCAGAAGGGCTATAAAAAGCCCAATTGTCCGAGATTGACAGTAGCAACGCCAGTGGCGGGGCCAGCTCTAGCGACCCTGTGGATCATGGATGGCTGACAGGACAAGACAGATGCTCTAGTAGCAAGGAGCTGAGCCTTCCAGCTGACCGCCGAGTAGGCACATGCCGCACTGGATGTGTTGACGGGTATGTTTTCTTCTCCCTAACTCTTATTACATGTTGGTTATGATATTTATGTGCTATGTTTATTTGTTTTGTTTAGGATCATTCCATGTGAACGACATCCCAGTTCAGGTGTTATTTGACTTAAGGGCTACCCGATCATTTGTCTCTCTTGCTCTTAGCAATAGGTATTCTAAGTCTTCGGGGATGTTGGATTATCCTTTAGATGTCGAGATTGTTGACGACCGATCTGTCCGGGCATCAGAGGTTTTCAGAGATTGCGTTTTGAGGTTATGTGACGAGCGTTATATCGTAGATTTGGTTCCCATTCTATTTCATGGGAACAAGGTTATCATCACATTGATTGACTGTGTGCAGCAGATCATGCATATCAGGACCCTAAGTGGGGGAGAGTTGGAGATTCAGGGCGTCAGGTCACAGCGAGGACCAGCTATGTGTTCGACAGCAAGGGCTAGGCGCTACCTTTAGCAGGGTTTCACAGGGTATGTCTCCTACATTATGGATACTCGGGAGGCGGGTAGGTCAACTGTGAGTGATGTGCCAGTGGTGCGAGTGTACCCGGATGTATTTCTAAAAGAGTTTCCTGGGATACCTCCGGAGAGACAGGTGAAGTTCAGGATCAACCTAGTCCCTGATGCGGCTCCGATAGCCAAGGCACCATATCGGTTGGCTCCTCCCGAGATGTAGGAGTTGTCTACACAGTTGCAGGAGCTGTTAGACAAGGGATTTATCAGGCTGATCAGTTCACCTCTGGGAGCCCCAATCGTGTTTGTGAAGAAGAACGATGGGTCGCATTGGATATGTATAGACTACCGGGAGCTGAACAAGGTAACGGTGAAGAACTATTACCCACTCCCGAGGATTAGTGATCTCTTCGATCAGCTACAGGGGCATCTTGGTTTTCCAAGACCGATTTGCACTCAGGATATGATTAGATGAGAGTCAAAGACAAATATGTACAGAAGACTGCTTTTTGGACTCGCTGCGGTCATTAGGAGTTCGTGGTGATGCCCTTCTGGCTCACCAACACTCCTTCTACGTTCATGGATCTCACGAACCGCGTATGTAGACTGATGTTGGATCGGTCTGTGATAGTCTTTATTGATGATATCTTGGTTTACTCCAAGACGCATAAGTAGCACGAGGATCACTTGCGAGAGGAGTTGGATACCCTGAGGAGGGAGAGCTCGTACACCAAATTCTCCAAGTGCGAGTTCTGGTTGTACGAGGTGCAGTTTCTGGGGCACCTTGTCAACCATAATGGTATTCTGGTAGACCCAGCCAAGGTGGGGGCCGTAATGAGATAGGAGGTTCCGAAGTCTTCATTTGAGATTTGGAGTTTCCTCGGATTCACAGGCTATTACCAGAGATTCATTCAGGACTTCTCCAAGATGGCAGTACCCTTGACCCGACTGACGAAGAAGGCCGTTATATTTCGCTGGGGGCCTGAAAAGCAGAAAACGTTTGAGACGTTGAGACAGAGGTTGTGGGAGGCACCGATCTTAGCCCTGCCAGATGGTGTGGAGGATTTTGTAGTATACTTTGATGCATCCATTTCGGGTTTGGGCGTAATATTGATGCAGAGAGGGCACGTCATCGCCTACGCCTTGAGGCAGCTAAAGCCACACCAGGCGAACTACCCGATGCACAATATGGAGTTGAGGGCAGTTGTGTTCGCCCTCAAGATTTTGCGACATTACCTCTATGGGGTCCATTGTGAACATGAGGAAAATTTGAACATGAGGCAGCATCGATGGCTAGATGTGGTGAAGGATTACGACTGTGAGATCCTTTACCACCTGGGGAATGCCAATATTGTGGCTGATACGCTTAGCTACAAGGAAGCCCCTATCAGAGATATTTGCTCGAGGATGACGATACTGACTCCGTTTTTGGAGCAGATCCGGGAGGCCTAACAGGAGGCTATGAAGGAGGAACTGATGGGTTATGAGAACTCTACAACATTTTATGGTGTACATGCAACCCTGTAAACCTTGGATCTATGTTTTCTCTATTATACATGCAAGTATTCTATATTCCAAGGTTTCATCCTAACTAGCATAATAAGAAGTAACTATACAATAAGAAACTAGTAGAATGGCATACCTTTAAGATGGAGTAGCTTGATTCCATAGAGCTTAATAGCCTAGTGCCTCAAGTATGACACCTCAAATGGTTCACAAAACACCACAAACAACTTGGAATAACTTCAGTGAGAAGTTCTTATGCTCAAATCGGTTAGCCCTCTCTTATGAAACCCCTTAGGTCTGATTTCTTGAGCCATGGGGTCCTTATATATTGCGGCTATTAGGGTCACACCATGTAACTCATGTCTTTCCATATTCTTCATGCTCCATGGGTTGCTCCATAGGTTTAGCCCAACATGAAGAACTATGGATCATAAGCCCCCATATATAAGAATGAATGATTTACACAATCAATCCTCATATATTTAAGTAGTCTCCTTCTGATCATAAAATTAATTCCAAATTAATTCTTAATCAATACTAATTAAATAATATGATTTCATATTAATATATTAGAACTTATAATATATTAATAAATCATAAATATCCTTTTTCTCACAAAAGTATATCCAAATTGTTCCGATGCCATGCAACCAAAATGGACCATGTCAATCGGGTCAAGTACATACCAATTATAGTTATGGACTTAGACACTAATCCAATAGTCTCCCACTTGGATAAGTGTAAAACTATTATTGTGTATGACTCCAAAACCCGACAAGCAATCATAGCTGTTAAAAGTTGCTATCAAACTCTGAACAAATCAATGACGCGTCCATTAGATAATGGATCATATATTCCTCCATTCTAGATATCATATGGACTGAGACATGGATTATAATCATTCTCTCTATCCATTTGTTGTTTCTCGAAGTCCGATTTATGACAACTGACTAATTGAACAAATCAAATCAGTCCAGGCTTGGCCAAGCACTTCGGGGTGTCATCACTAAATCATCGAGGGGCCTACAGATATCGGTTTTATCCCTTCAATGGTAAAAGGAAAGGATAAACTTCGACTCATATGCTTGTTCTAATACTTGTTGAATCATACACAAAGGCATGTTTTATAACATCAAGTTACTAATGTGTTTTTGTAAAATCAATGTATAACCAACTCATAGGCAACAACTCATATCTCTATGTTTGAAGAATATAAGATATTATCATCTCATGAGCACTCGTAATAAAATCCATGAAGTGAGTCAAATGAGTGTGGGTTTAATCCAATACTCAGAACTTATGATCACTCATGAATGTTGCAGCAACTCTTGTTATGTCCAATACCTTGGACATCTACAAACAAGCTTCATGACAGTCTTGCCTTAATACCTACTTCCAACGTATTATCAACTGTGGATGGTTTGAACAACTTAGTCCTTCAGAAAGAACGACCTAGTTATTCTTCAAGTCAAAACATGCAAAGTGAAACACATGAATAATCGAATCCAATATGGTCTCAAAACTTATGAATATAAATAGAACACCTTTTATTTATCACCATATTGATTACACATCGTTCATTGCATACAGTTTCAAATTATCAACTTTATACTTGAATTAAAACAATAGTTTTCCCATGCTCCAAGCATGTACACTATATTTTCTGAACAGTACTAATGCCATACACCAAGTACGCACACTATGTTTTTCAAAACATTAGTTATGTCATACACTAAGTATGCACACTAAGTTTGTCTATAATCTTTACTTTGTGAAATAGATCGATTGAACATAATTCCACTGATTCTCATTTCACTATCCCAAATCCTTACTGTAAATGCAAGAATTCCAAATTCTTGCCATTTACCTAAATTTGTTAGATTTTAAACTTATATGCACTGATCCTCTGTAATGATTATGCACAAAGTCACAAAGACTTGTCAATAGACATTACAGAGTATTCAAATGGAGATCAACTCCATGGAAACGAAGTCTCATATTCAAAGTACATTACTTCAAACATTCTTCTTGCACAGATTGAATACTTTCCACCCATGGAGGCATTTCCATATTCCCATTTTGACTATCAGTTTTCTAATCTTACACAATTTGAATAGTTTCCACCCATGGAGACATTTCCATATTCCTATTTTGACTATCACTTCTGAACAAGAGTTTCCTATTTTCAGAATATGTCAATATGGTCCTTCCAAAATTAACACTATACTTCCAACTCTCCCTAAGCAACCAATCTTTGTTAACCTTAGATTGCCTTCGACAATTGCTTAATCATTTTAGTCATATCCAATTCTAGACCTTTTCCCCTCTTAATGCCACCATGCATTTGGAAAAATTTAGAAAGAATAAATATTATAACACATGCAATCGATCCTACACCCGAAGCATATGGGACATGATTCATGATGTGTCACATAAAGACATGATTCTAGACCAATCTTTTGCTACAATATTTTTATTTGCCATGTTTTCATAACTCGACTATGAAGAGGGATGCCATAATCATAATCGAATTTTGAGAACGTAATATATATATATATATATATATATATATATATATATATATATATATATAATTTCCTTAAGTTGAGTCATTCCAACATAAAATTCATATATATATCCTTCACTAAAGATGATTAAAGTCTCAATCTAAGATTTTAGAATTGAAATGAAGTAGAATTTCATCCCACTTATTTATAGTAAAACAAATTTTCCCAATTGAAACTTTTTGTTTTCTGTAAATAACATTGCTAACTTGCAACACCTATCATAATTATCATGCTCCCATTAACATGAGAATTATCAGCATAACACTTATGCTCCCACTAGCTTTGACATGTACTCAGAAATCAACTGGACTTCTAGAAATCAATACTATATTGACTTTCTTACCAAAGTTCAAACTTATGATACGAGATGCTTTGATAAAAACATTATCAAAATCATACACCTTTCCTTAGATAGCACACATGTATGTCTAAACAATTTCATAACTATGAAAAGGGATGTTGTAATCATAGTCTTAGTTGTTTAGACCTTTTCCATGTTGGAATAGTGTCTAAGGCTGCAAATATATTAGGCAAGTATTTGACCCGGTTGTGCATGGTCCTTTTGGGTTGCCTTCACCATAGCAGCTTGATGGATGATTTGTTAAGAGAGAGTAAATATTATAAGGAATAATATATAGTTATTTGATTAATATAAGTCATAGATTAATTGGAATTAATTTGGTGACTTAAAGAGATTAATTAAATAAGAGGGTATAAACTGTCAATTGTTTGATAGTTAAACTTGAGACTGTAAATCCATACAGATATGGATTGGATGAATTCTAGGAGCTAAAGGATAGCTCAAAATCGTCCATGATGTTATCTAGGAATGGATTTGGATAGCCTTAAGAGAAGATTATCCAATTAGGGTTTAGAATGTAACCCTTAAGGAGTCTGCAAGTATAAATAGACCCTATGGGTAAGGGAAATCGGCATCTCATCTAAAGTAAGAGAACTCTTGCCGATTTCCTCCCCTCTTCTCTCTCCTAAATCATCTTTCTTGCTATTGGTGTTTGTAAGCCATTAGAGGAGTGACATTTGTGACTCTAGAAGCTCCAAGACACCAAGATCAACAAGGAATTCAAAGGTATGGTTCTAGATCTATTTCAATGTTGTTATTTAACCTAATTAGGCATTAGAAGTCTTGGATTCAAAGCATGTTTAATTAGAAAGCCTCGATCCGAGCATTAGGGTTTTGCATGCGCACATAGGAAAGTTCTTATGGCTAAAACCCATCAGTGGTATCAGAGCCTAGCTTGGTTTTCTTTAAATTGTTGCTTGATTAACTGAAACAAACCTGCAAAATTCGTTTTTTTGGGTTCTGAGTCATGGACTCGGCGAGTTCCAAAGTGGACTCGACGAGTAGGCCTGACTCGGCGAGTCCCTTTGTGTACTCGGCGAGTCCGGGCGTCAAGATTAGCTAAAACCGAGATTTTTTCATGTTTATCTTATAGAAACTTACCTTAATCATATTAGATCAACCCTAATCCAATTTTTTGATATATATGACTATAATCTTGATCTAATTAAAGATATTTATCATCTAATAAAATATTTAATTTCCTTATATGATAATTAACTAATTATTTTGATTATTTTGGTAATTATCTTAAAAGAAATCTTGGATAAATCAAATATAGATAATTAGGATATTAATTGTTAATTGGAATTATTTGTTATTTGATCCTCCATGTTTTAAATGTTTAAAACTTGCCCTCACATTTTGAAATTTTATATGTGTGATTAAAAGTTTTAATTTAGACAACTTAAATTTCAAACCCTACGTTTTAAAAGGTTTAAAACACAACCCTATACTAATATGTTATTACTAGAATAATATATATATATATATATATATATATATATATATATATATATATATAACTAAATGCTAGTCTTACCGTTAGTAGGCCTCATTTACGAAGCCGATCTATAAGGTGGGTATAAGGTTGCGGCCTATAAAATGGCGCTTAATGGGTGTACACTCACACCCACCGCTTGCTTGATTGGTGGAGGGTCGTTAGCCGAACGGGTAGGATAGGGCAACCTCATCCTCTCATTAAAAGTATAATAAGTAATACAAAGTAACTACACGTTTTAAAAATTTCTCAATCTTAGTTACTTTAGGAAAAGTGAATTGATGCAATCCCATGAAATTACACTTTACACCCTTGCTAATAAGTTAGTGGAGCGTGTGTGGTTTACCGGCACACTAATTGGTTCTAAGCAAAGGTGGCAAAGGGTGATTCATTGTTTATCATAGTTCGATGGAGCATGTGTGGTTTACCGGCACATCGAATAGGTGATCGTTACAATGAATGCACCATGTGAATTTGCATGGTAATTCACACCCGCTTTGTGATCCTCGGTATCCCAGTCACAAACAAGAGGGGCATATCGAGATTTAAACATGTCATTGAATAGTTTCAATGAATCTCATCCGAACCTAGGAATTCTCAATACACTTAGGACTAATAGTTTAGGTTTTGTAATGGAGAATTAGTGAATCGTCATTCACTTACCTTCAATTTATTTTCATGTTAGATTACGGCATCCCTTTTCTAATATGTAAATGTTATTGTTGGATCCTAACCCTAATTTTTCTTATTGGGTGATAATTAGGGATTCTTATTCTAATCTATCTTTGTCCTTTCTATAGATGTCGAACGCAAACAACGTTGCTGCTTGTTCTTTCACGTTGATGAGCCTTTGCCAAAAGGTCACCTTCGATGGAACGAACTTTAGCGAATGGATAAGATACATTCGCACCATTGCTCGCTATGAGGATAAGGAGTATTTCCTCGATGAAAAGCTTGAGAAGATCAACCCCGTAATCGCTACTCCGGCCGAAATCACCGCTTTTGAGACTCATGAGCGAGATGCAATGAAGGTACATTGCATCATGATTGCCACCATGAATTCTGAATTCCAAAAGTCCTACGAGGACATGTACCCATACGAGATGCATCAAGACTTATTGGAGAGATACCACCAAAATGCGAGACAAGAGCGTTATGAGATTTTCACTAACATGATTTCCGCTAAGATGGGTCATGGAGAATCTGTTACCGTGCACCTACAAAAGATGCAAAGGTATGTTGATCGCCTTCGCGAGTTAAATGTTGACTTTGGGGAAGACTTGGCGATCGACATGGTGCTTCACTCTTTGCCTCCGATGTACAACCAATTTAGGATGACCTACCACATGAAGAAAGAGGAGGTCACCCTAAGCAAACTCCAAGGTCTTTTGAGGGTCGTTGAGAGCAACTTCAAAGACAAGTCTGTTGCACCTACTCCCAACCCGTCTGCTGCTCCTGTCTTGGCAATTAGTCAAGGAAAGGGAAAGAAGAGGAAGGCTTCATCGAAGAACTATCGCAAGGTTAAAGCCCGAGATGGTGCCTCTTCTAGTGGGACCAAAGTTGATCCCACTAAGCCCTGTCCTAACCCGAAGGAGGCAGAGTGCCACCACTGCCACAAGATAGGACATTGAAGAGAAGCTGCCCAGAATACCTGCAAGCAATCAAAGAAGGAAAGATCAAGCCATCTTTCGCAGGTATATACACAATTAAATCTAACGATTCTAATCATGCTATTTCTTGGGTTCTTGACACCGGTTGTGGTTATCACATTTGTTCAAATGTGCAGGGACTAAGAAGAAGTAGGGATGTGGAGCAAGGAAGGATCAATCTAATCATGGGGAACAGAAGATCGTCGCATGTTACCAAGATTGGAGTGTATTCTTTAGTGCTTAGGAATAATTTATGTTTAGATTTGAACAATTGTTGCTATTCGCCAGAAATGGCTAGAAACATCATTTCATTTCATGGTTTATATAGACAAGGATTTAGATTTTCTTTTAATAATGAGAATGGTTCTATTTTGGCTTATCTAAATAGTGTCTTTTACTTTGAAGCTATACCGTGTAATGGAATATATGAAACCGTTATGATTGTTGATAACTTAGGAAATGATGTTTTGAATATTTTTTCTTCCACTAGTATGGATAAAGCATCCTTGTGGCATTGCCGTCTTGGACATGTCAACAAGAAACGCATAGCCCAACTCCAAAAGGATGGAGTGTTGGAGTCATTCGACCTTAGGGAAGATGACACATGCGAGTCTTCTTTACTTGGAAAGATGACTAAGTCACCCTTCACGAATACTTGTGAAAGGGGTGAGGGGCTATTGGACCTAATACATACTGATGTATGTGGACCCTTTAGATCAACCACGAAGGATGGGAACCGCTTCTATGTGACTTTTACCGATGATTATAGTAGATATGGGTATATCTATTTAATCAAGCAAAAGTCAGAAACCTTTGAAAAGTTCAAAGAGTTCAAGAATGAAGTGGAGAATCAATTGGGCAGGAAAATCAAGATGCTTCGATCTGATCGAGGAGGAGAGTACCTAAGTCTTGAATTCCACGATTATCTCAAGGAGTGTGGAATAGTTTCGCAATTGACGCCTCCTAGGACACCGCAGTTGAATGGTGTGGCAGAAAGGAGAAATCGAACCTTATTGGATATGGTTCACTCTATGATGAGTCGTGCTTCACTACCTATCTTCTTTTGGGGGTATGCCTTAGAGACTGTCGCCCATATCCTTAACCGAGTCCCTACTAAGAAGGTTGCCAAAACACCTCACGAGATGTGGACAGGAAAAGCTCCCTTGTTGGCACACATCAAGGTTTGGGGTTGCGAGGCTTTCGTAAGACGAGATACTCACGACAAGCTTGAACCTCGAAGTGAGCAATGTATTTTCATCGGCTACCCGCAAACATCCTTTAGATATCTCTTCTATAGACCGCAGGACAACGTTGTCTTTGTTGCGAGGAGAGGAGTTTTCCGAGAGCGAGAACTCATAAGCCAAGGAGACAGTGGGAGGCAAATCGAACTTGAAGAGATTCAAGAGTCGATAGATGAAGGAACCTCTACCGCTGGAACTCAACCCGAGGAGGAAACTCCGGTTGAACCGATTGACGAGTCCTTACCTCTTAGACGTTCCGATAGAGTTAGAGTTCATCCCCAGTTTTATGGTTTTCATATTACTACCGAAAGGGACACGTATATTAGTGATGGTACACTAGTAAATCTTGATGCACCTAATAGCTATAAGGAAGCCATGGCAGGCCCGGAGTCTGTAAAATGGAAAGAGGCAATGGATAGCGAGATCCAATCCATGTACGATAACCAAGTTTGTAATTTGGTTGATTATGTGCCCGGACGTAAGACCGTTGGGTGCAAATGGATCTTCAAGAAGAAGACCGACGTGGATGGGAACGTACACACGTATAAAGCGCGATTGGTTGCGAAGGGCTTTACTCAAACTCCAGGAGTTGACTATGATGAGACCTTCTCACAAGTTGCGAAGATTAAATCTATTAGAGTGATGCTAGCAATTGCTGCATTTCATGATTATGAAATTTGGCAAATGGATGTCAAGACCACCTTCCTTAACGGAAAGTTGGCTGAGGATGTTTACATGGCTCAGCCAGAGGGGTTTGTGGATCCGAAGCATCCAAATAGAGTGTGTAAGCTTGAGAAGTCCATTTATGGACTTAAGCAAGCGTCTCGCAGATGGAATCTTTGGTTCGATGAGAAAGTCAAAGAGTTTGGATTTGTACGAAGCGAAGACGAATCTTGTGTATATGTCAAAGCCAGTGGGAGTATAGTAAGCTTCCTCGTTCTATATGTCGATGACATATTACTCATAGGAAACGACATCCCGACTCTGCAGGAAGTCAAGTCCTGGCTCGGGAAGTGTTTCTCTATGAAGGACCTCGGAGAGGCTTCTTACATTTTGGGAATAAGGATAGTAAGAGAAAGAAGTAAGAGACTAATTGGACTTAGTCAGAATACTTACTTAGAGAAGGTACTAAAACGTTTTAGTATGGAAAACTCAAAGAAAGGAGAACTACCGATACAAGGAAATGCCAAGTTGAGTAAGACTCAAAGTCCGAGTACTGAAGCTGAAATAGCAGAAATGAGCCGAGTACCGTACGCTTCCGCAGTTGGCTCAATCATGTACGCTATGAATTGTACTCGCCCTGATGTAGCCTTCGCTTTGAGCATGGTTAGCAGATATCAAGGGAACCCTGGCAAAGCACATTGGATTGTGGTAAAGAACATCCTTAAGTACCTTCGGAGGACGAAAGAATGGTTCTTAGTCCTTGGAGGGAGTGATGACTTGAAGGTGCGAGGGTATAGTGATTCCAGTTAAGAGGATATCATCATAAGATAACCCAGCAGATCCGCTTACGAAGGGACTGAGTAGGGTTAAGCACTTGCAGCATGCTAGGAGTATTGGGCTGAAGGATGATATTAGTATAGATTAGATAGTATTAGAAACGTATAATAGGTAAATGTAATTAACATTTGGCGATTAAATAAAGGAGTTTTATTTATGAGTAATGTTACTGTCTTATGTTAATCGTTTAACTATTGTTTCACTTTGCATGTTTTGACTTCCAGAATAATTGAATTTATTAGGAATAATCGAATTGTTCAAATTATCCACAATCGTTCATATGTTGGAAGTAGATATGAATGAAGATTGTCATGAATTGGTGTGTAGATTGTCTAAATGGTGTTAGACATAGCAAAGGGTTGTTGCAACGTTCATGAGTGCTTATGAACTGGTTTGAGCATTGGAACAAACCCGTGCTTGCTGGAATCACTTTATGGAATACGATATAAAAGGTGATCGCAAGACAATAATATCATATAGTCTTAAAACCTAGATATATGGTTTATTATTTGTTAATTGATTGTACATTGATAATGCGAAAACGCATCAGTAACTTGGTGTTATAAAACGCATTGTTGTGTATAGTTGGTTAATGAATAAGTAAATGCATATAAGTCGAAGTTTATCTGTAACTTTTATCAAAAAGGTAAAAGCGATATCTTGGCCGCTCGATGATTTCATTTGACTTATGTGTCGGGCCCTGTCAGAACTGAATTGATGTGTTTGATTAAGTTCTATGTTGAATAAATCGGAGATCGAGAAATCAAATGCTAGACTAACCATTCCATAGGATTGTCAGCATGATATCTAACAGAGGACTGTACGATCCCTTATCTAAAGGACAAGATTGATTAGATCAGAGTTTGACAGCGTCTTTGAGAGCTACGATTGCAAACCAAATTGTACTTGTATAGTTACTAGACTTATCCAAGTGGGAGACTATTGGAATAGTGTCTAAGGCTGCAACTATATTAGGCAAGTATTTGACCCGGTTGTGCATGGTCCTTTTGGGTTGCCTTCACCATAGCAGCTTGATGGATGATTTGTTAAGAGAGAGTAAATATTATAAGGAATAATATATAGTTATTTGATTAATATAAGTCATAGATTAATTGGAATTAATTTGGTGACTTAGAGAGATTAATTAAATAAGAGGGTATAAACTGTCAATTGTTTGATAGTTAAACTTGAGACTGTAAATCCATACATATATGGATTGGATGAATTCTAGGAGCTAAAGGATAGCTCAAAATCGTCCATGATGTTATCTAGGAATGGATTTGGATAGCCTTAAGAGAAGATTATCCAATTAGGGTTTAGACTGTAACCCTTAAGGAGTCTGCAAGTATAAATAGACCCTATGGGTAAGGGAAATCGGCATCTCATCTAAAGTAAGAGAACTCTGGCCGATTTCCTCCCCTCTTCTCTCTCCTAAATCATCTTTCTTGCTATTGGTGTTTGTAAGCCATTAGAGGAGTGACATTTGTGACTCTAGAAGCTCCAAGACAACAAGATCAACACGGAATTCAAAGGTATGGTTCTAGATCTATTTCAATGTTGTTATTTAACCTAATTAGGAATTAGAAGTCTTGGATTCAAAGCATGTTTAATTAGAAAGCCTAGATCCGAGCATTAGGGTTTTGCATGCGCACATAGGAAAGTTCTTATGGCTAAAACCCATCATTCCATTCCTCACAAGTCCATGTTAGTGTGCCGGTTAACCACACACACTCCACTAATGGCTTTGAGAATGCAAATATCACAATTTCTATCTACTTAAAACCTCTCAGTGAAAGCGTTTCCTCACCATCATTTTCATGAATCGAAGAGAAACCTTATAACACATGGATTTTATGGTGTATGTGTTCCTATCCATGTGAATTTTTCAAAACCATAATCACAAGACAAGGTTAGTAACAAATCCAAACTCGTATGGATTGAACTTGTATAGTCTTAACTTCTTGCCACGTCGCAGCACAAGGGCCTACCATTGCTTCCAACTTGTTATGCAACCAATTGATAACTCTAAGGACTCATATGCAAATCCAACTTTAACTGGAATGGACACGATAGGTTATAAACCTCAAGTGAGAAACTAGATGTTTTATTCTTGATTAGATCTTGAAATTCTTTCAGGATCTTTTAGACTCCCACTGTTCTCTTGACATATAAGACTCTCTTGCCAAGACCTATTCTTTGACAAACAAATATTCAAGACATAGTGCAGATTCTTATCAAGACAAACACTTCACACAATTGGCCTAAGTTGGTCTCTATTTTATCCAAAACATCACAACTTACCAATTTCAAATGTACAATAGTAGGATACATTTTATTCTTACATTTGACAAGTGTTAATAAACCTTCTTTAAGATGTGTCACTCTAATTACAATCTTGGAGTATGACTCTAAGACTCATTTTGGAACGAAGTATGACTCATCTTCTTGATTAACCATTCCAACAATTCACGATTCCTCTTCCTAGCCAGTGGAATGCACTAAGATGTCCTTAGAGGACCAATTGTGATATGGTTTCTTAATCATTAATATGATCACAAAACATGAGCGCACATAGACCTTGCTTACCAATAATTCCTGAGTGATCTTGAACTATTCAAGAACTTGTGGGATAGGGAGAATAATTGGAGGTGGTGGAGGAAGTGAAGAATGATTTCTGGGACATCATCTTCATTAGGAAAGCTTGTTCCAAGAGATTTGGGAAGATCATAATTGTGTGAACCAGACATCTTTTGGGAGATATTCAAGTTAGTTGATTTAAGGTCCTTAATATAACACCCAATATGAAATGTTAAGGCTAGGATCCAACACAATATTTTATAACTTGAAGAGGGATTCCGTAATCCAAGCTATAGAATATTTGACGGTAGGCGAATGACAATTCAACAATTTCCACTATGAAAAAGAAAATAATTTATTAGGTTTTAATTGGATTCAAAACTCCTAGATCTTTTGAGATTCATTGAACTTTCAATGGCATGTTTCAATCTCGATTGTGCGCTCTCAAGTTTTGTGAATGAGATGTCGAGAATCATAAAACAAGGTGTGAATAACCATGCAAATATACTTGGTACCCATAATATTTATCACTTAATCTATGTGTCGGTTAACCACACGCGCTCCACCGATCCTATGATAAACATTAAGTTACATTTTGGCTACCTTGTTTTATTTCCTAATTTTTATTAGTTTATTTTAGATTTTTAGCTCTTTTTATTAGTATTGCATTGTATATTCTTTATTTTCTTTATCATGGATCGTATCGGGGACTTTTTATTTTGCGTGAGGAATCTTGCAGGGTTTTGGAGCTTATCACGATTGTGGATTAGAGTGAAGACGGACTTATGGGCTCTCAAGGCGCTATTGGGCTTGGCGGATCCATAAAAGGACATTTGGGCTTAAAAAGATAAAGGCTTGAATGAAGTGGGCTTGTGAAGATGGATCATGGATAATTAATTTGGGCTTGGAGCATCCATTTTTGTAGCTAAAAGATGATTGGCTAGTTTAAATCACATTGATATGGAGGGGACCAAAGGAATATTTGGTAGTGGAAGGGTAGAGTGGAGGAATGAAGGACCAATAGCATTACAACAACATTTGCACGGGTGGAATTTTCGTCGTACGGGTACCCGCGTAACTGCCCAGTTTGGGCATTTTGGTCATTTGACACACCATAACCTTGGGGAATCAGATCCATCAACTACACTCTCGATTTTTCACCATTGAAGACCTGTAGGAGGAGATTTTGGAGCTTGAAGACTCATTTCTTTTCATCTTTCCAAGATATTGGTAGTTTCTTTATGCAATTAGACTTTTGTGATTGTTTTTCTATTGCCATGAGTGGCTAAACTCTCTATATTGGTTAAAGTTGGTAAAAACCTTTGAATGTTTGTGGGTTTTCGGAGGATTCATGTTAGATTATCAATTATCTTATGTTTGTGGTTCTATATCATATTTCTTATGCTTGTTTAATGCTTTGATCATGAGCTTGGCACTTGAATGAGCTATTGTTAGTTTATTTCTTTTGTTTTGCATTGAATCATTGAATTAACTTAGAACAAGGGCTTTATCATGGTAAAAATCATCTTTAGTTTATGAATCATAGCTCCTTTATGGATGTGTAAGCATTGACATCCTTTAGGAATTGGGTATTCATTTCTTAATGCCAATTAACTTCTTTGGTTCAATTGCTTCAATTAAACCCTTGATCTTGATTAAGAAGGTGTGTTGTGGGCTTCCCCAACCTCCATACTACCTAAGAGGAATCTTGGTATATCATGCTTCATGATTGCTATAACCAATTTGGGATGAATGATAAGCTTCATGTTGAATCCTAATGATAAACACACAAATGTTCATTGTTTTAAATTACATTAGTCAACCAACTCTCTCCAATATTTGAGCATCTCACTATCTTGCTTAATTGCAAGTTTTTAGTTATTCAAGTCTTTTAGTTTTCAAGTAATCAAACACCCCCCCCCCCCCCTTTTAGTTTAATTGTACTTAGTTAGTTTATTTACAATAGTTCTTTTTGATTGCATTGGTGAGTGAATACATCCATTTCCCCAAGGATCGATACCCCTTTATACCATTATATTACGTTTTACTTGTACACAAAGTGTGTAATTTTCTTGGTGGGCTTGACATCCCATCAAGTTTTGGCGCCGTTGTCGGGGAAATTGGTTTTTGTTATTTGATTGTTTATGCCTAGGTCTACAAGAATCAGTGAACTACTCTACAATCCGGAAATTAAAAAAGAAGCAAAAAGATTGAAAAAGTTAGCCAAACAAGCAAAGCAACAACAACTCGTTCAGGCGTCTTCCTCTTCTCCACTAATCAACAAAGAAGATCAAGTTCATACTTCAAGTGATACCGACACCGAGCCGAATTCTCCAATTGTTGGTCAATCCTTTGAAGAGATTCCTTTAGAAAACTACATAGCCATGAATCACAATCCACCTAACAATCCCAACCCAAACCCAAATAATCAAGATGCTAATACCCCACCCCATCAACTAAGACAACAACCACAATATGCTACCTTGGAATCAAGCCCCTCCTCAAAACCAACCCAATTATCAACCACCACCACAACTAGACAACCAACAATTCCACCAAAAAAAGCAACTTCAAACCAATGATTTTCAAGTTCCACAACAAGTAAATTACCCAAATCAACCCAATTACTCACACCCTCCAATGTACCAAAACCCAATGTAGCCACAACAACAACCTCCTTACAACCAATACCCTAACTACCAACCTTATCCACCGCCAATCTACAATCCCCAACAATACCCATATCCACCTTACCAACAACCACCCAATTACATGAAACAATATCCCAATCACCCCTTTCCACCCAATCCCCCTCAAGAGTTGACACTTAGACAAATGATGGATACGGATGTTACTCATACACCTCTTGCTATTGTTTATCCCGTAAACTGCTGAGGAATTGAATTGAAGTCAAGTTTCATTAATCAACTTACCAAGTTCCATGGTTTGGATAGAGAAGATCCTCAAATGCATTTAATTTCCTTTCATATGATATGTGTTAGCATGTTGCCCGTACATGTGGGCATTGGATGATTTCAAGTTAACCGCCTTCCCACTCACCTTGGAAGATAAAGCTAGAGAGTCGTTATTCAACTTACCACCGGGATCTATTCACACAAGGGAAGAGTTACTCAAGGCCTTCAATAGAGAGTTTTATCCCACATCCCGGATATCAAGCCAAAGAAGTGACATTTTGGGGATTCGTCAAGGGGAGAATGAAACATTTCATGATTTTTGGGAGCGATTTAACAATTTGTGTACAAGTTTTCCTCAACACAACATACCCGAACAACTAATTCTTCAACAATTTTATTAGGGTATGAATAAAAAAGATCGAAGGATGATTGATGCTTCAAGTGGTTGTGATATCTTGAACAAGACACCTCATGAAATCTGATCACTTTTTGGCACCATTTCTCAAAATCAAAGGAACTTTGGGACTCGAAATGAAATGAAGAGAAGTTCTCCACAAGTGGTTGGTGAAGTTAGCAACACTCAACACTTGGAATCAAAGCTCTTAGATTTGACTAATGTGTTAAGTCAAATGGTGGTGGGAAGTGGTCAACAATTGATGGTGCGTGGCATTTTTGCAATGATGGGGCATTATACGGATAAGTGTCCCTCACTTAGTAATGAACTGGAAGATGTGAATGCAATGGGAGGATATCAAGGTCAACCAAGACCCATGGGATTTCAAAACAATTTCAACGCAAATTGGAGGAATAAACCAAACAACCCATACCCACCAAAGCAAAATCCACCAAACATTTTGATGAGACCTCAACATCCACAATACACCTCTCAAAAACCTCCATATCCACAAACTTCTTTTAACCCTCCAAATTACCAGCAACTTCCACAACAAGGCCAATCAAGTGGTAACCATCAAATGAGCTTTCAAGAACTCCTTACTTCTCTTTCTCAAAGCCAAAACCAATTTCAACAAGAGACCAAGAACATTTTCTCCAACATTCAAGCACAAATTGGAGACTTGGCCACTGCTCTCAACAAGATGGAACAAAGGGGAAGACTTCCATCTCAAACTGAGAAGAACCCCAATGTGAGTGCAATAACCTTGAGAAGTAGGAAAATAGTTGGAGAAAGCAACCCTAAAAGAGTTTCAAAAGAAGAAGAAGATGAAGTCATGATTGTTGAACCTTCAAAAGTAATACCTCCAAAGGAACCGGTTGTTCCAAACATTGGTCAACCCAAATACTCCAATAAGACCATAAAGCCATTGGTCATACCACCACCCTTCCCTTCCCGGTTAGCCTTTTCCAAGAAGATAGAGGAAGACAATGAAATATTTGAAACTTTTCGCAAGGTCCAAATCAACATTCCACTATTGAATGCTATTAAGCAAATTCCAAGTTATGCAAAATTTCTCAACGATTTGTGCACCAAGAAGAGGAAATTCAAGGCAAATGAAAAGATTCAAGTCAATGCAAACGTGTCTACAATTATCCAAAAGAATTTACCTCCCAAATGCAACGATCTAGGAATATTTGCTATCCCTTGTACCATTGGTGATTTTCATGTCGAAAGTGTCATGTTAGATCTTGGAGCCTCGATCAATGTGATGCCATATTCGGTTTTTCAATCTCTAAATGTTGGACCTTTGGAGGAAACTGGAGTAATCATTCAATTAGTTGACAAGTCAAGTGTGTCTCCAAGAGGAGTGTTGGAGGATGTGGTAGTACAAGTTAATCAACTTGTTTTTCTGGTGGATTTTTATATCATTGATCTTGAAGAGAAGACTCCTTCCAAATCATCTATGATCCTCCTTGGAAGACCATTCATGCATACCGCTCACACAATCATCTATGTCCATAAAGGAAAGATAACTATGGACTTTGATGGAGAAACCATTCACTTCAACATCTTTGTAGCAATGAGGTACCCTAGCAACATTTCTCCATTATATCAGGTTGATGTGATTGAGCCAATAAACGAGATAAGCCCTAATGTATGCACAAACAAGATACTCATGGCAGATGATTGTAAGCCTAAGAGGAAAGCTCAAAGAAGATTGAATCATCCAATGATGGAAGTGATCAAGAAGAAGATAATTAAAGGGTTCAAAAGGTGCAAAGAGAAGAAAAAGGCATTTCATGAAAAACACATAACCCAAAAACACTTTATTCTGGGTCAAAAATTTATTCTTTATCATTCACGCTTAAATCTATTCTCGGGAAAGTTGCGATCTCGATGTCACAGACCTTTTATTGTTATAAAAGTGTTTGATCACGGTGCAGTTGAAATTAAGAGTTTGGAAACAAATCAAATATCTAAAGTGAATGGGCACCGTTTGAAACCATTTTATGAAGGCTTTGACATGGGAGAATTCGATAACATAACATTGGAAACTCCGATTTACGAAGGTTGACAAAAGCGGAGCTATGTCTTGGCAAAGACGTTAAATAAATGCATTGTAAATAAATAATCTCCACTTGAAGTTTTGGGTGTTTCTAAGCTTGAAGTTGGTCTAAAAATAAGCATACTGAAGTCTATCAATGATCTTGGTGAAGTTTGAAAAATGCCAAAAATCTGCACTTTGCGGGGGTACCCGCGCAGCCGTTGCGCGACCAACCCGCAACCGCGTAGATTCCGAGTGCTAAATTACCCCCACATGGGATGCAATTTTATTGTTGCGCCCGGCCGACTTCCCCACCCGTGCAAGTTCTGCGCAGCTGACTACCACCCTCACAACTAATTGCGCAGCTGCCTTCCACCCTCACAGATTGTTGCACGACCAAGACCAAATCTTTCCCTTTCTTTGCGAGACCAATGATGCTAATTCTTTATTTGTGCGATCCAACCACCACCCGTGCAAAGTTTGCGAGGGTACCCGCACAAATGTGTCACTTCATAAGAAAATTTTGAGTCATTGCATATGCTTCCTTTGCACGACCAAGCTTTCATCCATGTGTATTTAGGTGGCCAAAAACTCCATCCACACATCATTTTGCGACCCATGTGTTGCTTCCATATCGTCCTCACGTGCCTCCTCCATCTTAATCCTGGTATGATTGTTCCTTACTCTCATCCTAAGCATTGAGGACAATGCTTAATTTTAAGCTTGGGGTGAGGTATTCTTTATCTTTTATTATTATTATTATTTTTATTGCATTTTTGTTGTATATTTTTGCATTTAGAGTAAGTCATATAGGTCAATCATAAAAACATTTGCATAAAAATTTCAAAAAAAATTGCATATTTTGTTTCTTTCTTTTCTAATTTTCATACTTTTTAGATGCATTCTAGTTTAAGTTCATGCATTTTTGTTCTCTCTTGTCTTCTCATCCCTACATGTACCATAGCGCCGAGTCATAAGTATTGAATCATAGATTGGTCTCGGGTCTTGATATGGAATTCCTTGTATTTGATAAATGGGACATGTATTGAGCCTCACAGACCGCTTTGAGACTGCTTGTGTGGGTGTCAGATGCACGTAGCTTGATTGGGTCTAGGTGCGGAGGGATGTGGTTGGTCATGCCAATGTGTGCGAGCAAAGATTAGCCCAGTATGGTATTTCGAAGACATTGAAGATATTGAAAACTCGCATCTTGGTTTTGGGGGAGTACCCGTTAGTACTCCCGAGTCTCGTCCGAGCCTTACTTAGTTAGATTCTCACCACCTTTTTAAGATAGATCATCATTTTTCTAGGGGTCTAGAGTAGATAGTTAGATAGATTTTGTTTATCACACCTTGCATTGAGGTGCTTGATGAACTTTGAAGTGCATCCCCCAATTCACATCTTTTGGGACCAAGTTTTTCGGTAACACCCATTTTGAGTCATATCCCACCCTCTTTAGTTGATCTTGGCACATTGCCAATGATCATTAGGTGTTCATGTTAGCCTCCATCTATCACTCCATTCTCACTATTGGAGTCCTATGTTACATGGTGAAATACCTTAGATCGTCCAAGAAAAAAAAGAAAAAAAATGAAGAAAAATTGGAAAAAGTGAAGACAATAAAAGACAAGGAAGAAGATTCAAGAAAAAACAACAAAAACAAAGAAGAAAAATGAAGAAAAATTGTAACACAAAGAAGAACAAGACTCCAAGTTCAAGACTTCTCCAAAAAAATAAAAAAAATAAAAAACGAGAAAGTTGAATGTCAAGCAGCAAAAGAGGCTGAAATCGAAATAGAAGAAGTTCAAGATTGAAGATTTAAGATGCTAGGTTTAGAATTAGGTTAAGTAGAATTTTTATTATTTTATTTTATTTTTGATTTTTGGTGAGCAAAGGCCCCGACGATGAGACGGTAGACTGTAAAGCACAATACAAAGGAGAAGCCTTTGAAACTGGATGTTTGCCTGGAGGCCGTGCTACAAAACCCTATTTCGTACTATACACTTTATCCTTACAAATGTAGGAACCATAGTGTGTGAAGAGGCGCTTTTCCTTCGTGCACTATGGTCTGCATTGGTGATTTAAAGTGCCCCCACTGGGCGCATCTCTGTTTCCTTTGTCTTGCACACCCGACTACATCGAACCATGATCTATTCGCCCATCAAGTGGTTGAGAATGTGGTTTATGGCTATAAAGCGGGGAACATTTTGAAGATGCGTAGGGTCCATGAAGGACTAATTCGGAGCATGTTGACTGATTCTGTGGTATCTTTCTTTTTCTCTTTTAAGTTTAGCTCATCCTGAGCTCATTTTAGTCTTGTTCTAACTTGAGGACAAGTTAGGTTTAAGCTTGGGGTGATTTGATAGCTTATTTTATTTCCTTATTTTTATTAGTTTATTTTAGATTTTTAGCTCTTTTTATTAGTATTGCATTGTATATTCTTTATTTTCTTTATCATGGATCGTATCGGGGACTTTTTATTTTGCGTGAGGAATCTTGCAGGGTTTTGGAGCTTATCACGATTGTGGACTAGAGTAAAGACGGACTTATGGGCTCTCAAGGCGCTATTGGGCTTGGCGGAACCATAAAAGGACATTTGGGCTTAAAAAGATATAGGCTTTGATGAAGTGGGCTTGTGAAGATGGATCATAGATAATTAATTTGGGCTTTGAGCATCCATTTTTGTAGCTAAAAGATGATTGGCTAGTTTAAATCACATTGATATGGAGGGGACCAAAGGAATCTTTGGTGGTGGAAGGGTAGAGTGGAGGAATGAAGGACCAAGAGCATTACAGCAACATTTGCGCGGGTGGAATTTTCGTCGCGTGGGTACCCACGCAACTGACCAGTTTGGGCATTTTGGGCATTTGACACACCATAACCTTGGGGAATCAGATCCATCAACTACACTCTCGATTTTTCACCATTGAAGACCTGTAGGAGGAGATTTTGGAGCTTGAAGACTCATTTCTTTTCATCTTTCCAAGATATTGGTAGTTTCTTTATGCAATTAGACTTTTGTGATTGTTTTTCTATTGCCATGAGTGGCTAAACTCTCCATATTGGCTAACTTTGGTTAAAACCTTTGAATGTTTGTGGGTTTTTGGAGGATTCATGTTAGATTATCAATTATCTTATGTTTATGGTTCTAGATCATATTTCTTATGCTTGTTTAATGCTTTGATCATGAGCTTGGCACTTGAACGAGCTATTGTTAGTTTATTTCTTTGGTTTTGCATTGAATCATTGAATTAACTTAGAACAAGGGTTTTATCATGGTAAAAATCATCTCTAGTTTATGAATCATAGCTCCTTTATGGATGTATAAGCATTGACATCCTCTAGGAATTGGGGATTCCTTCTTTCTTAAGGCTAATTTACTTCTTTGGTTCAATTGCTTCAATTAAACCCTTGATCTTGATTAAGAAGGTGTGTTGTAGGCTTCCCCAACCTCCATACTACCTAAGAGGAATCTTGGTATATCATGCGGCATGATTGATATAACTAATTTGGGATGAATGATAAGCTTCATGTTGAATCCTAATGATAGACACACAAATGTTTATTGAATTGAATTACCTTAGTTAACCAACTCTCTCCAATATTTGGGCATCTCACTATCTTGCTTAATTGCAAGTTTTTAGTTATTCAAGTCTTTTAGTTTTCAAGTAATCAAACACCCCCCCCCCCTCTTTTAGTTTAATTGTAGTTAGTTTATTTACAATAGGTCTTTTAGATTGCACTGGTGATTGAATACAACCATCTCCCCGAGGATCGATACCCCTTTTTACAATTATATTACATTTTATTTGCAAACAAAGGGTATAATTTGCTTGGTGGGCTTGACATCCCATCAACCACACACGCTCCACTAACGATTTAAGCAAAGTGCAAAGTGTAATTTCATGGGTTAGCACCAAATTCACATGTTCCTAAAGTAACTAAGATTGGGAATTTATAAAACGTTTAGTTACTTTGTATTTATCATTATACTTATAATGAAGGGAGAATTATAGTCCTTGTCCTACCTGTTCGGCTAACGACCCTCCACAAGTCAAGGAAGCGGTGAGTGAGAGTGGACGCCCATTAAACTGCCATTTTATTGGAAGTAACCTTATACCCCCCCCCCCCCTTATAGACCGACTTCGTGAATGAGGCCTACTAACGGTAAGACTGACTTTGTTCTCATATATATATATATATATATATATATATATATATATATATATATATATATATTAACTTATAATACTATAAAGTATAAGGGTTGAATTTTAACTTTTAAAACTCTAGGATTTGGAATTAATGTGTGTGTGAAACTTTACAAATTTCAAAACTTGAGTGCAAGTTTTGAACAATTCAAAAACTATTCAATTCCATAACTTATGAGTTTAAAGTAGTTTTAATGAAAAACTCTTCAAGTTCCATAACTTGAGGACAAGTTATGGAAGACTTTAAAACATTTAAAAATGAGACTCTTCATTTTCATAACGTATGGAAATCTTATAAGTTTAAATAATCATAAATGTGACTTTTCATATAACTTGAGGACAAGTTACAAAAACACAAATTATGTACAACTTTTAGATCAATTTGGATTGAAAACATATTATTACATGACTTTTTTGTTAATCCAAATCAACTCATAAGAACAAGATAATTCAAATCAAACAATTTTCATGTAATTAGCCTAACCATTAAACTAATACAAAACATGAATCTATTGACAATTATCTATGAAATTGGATTAGCATGAACATTACCATATCAAAACAGGTTTACAAGTTCAAAAACAGCTTAGGGTAATGTTCCTAGTCCAATTCCAGCCAAAAAATTTGAAAATATGTTAACTGGAAGACCAACTCGTCGAATTCTCTAAGGAACTCATCGAGTTCTCTAAGGAACTCGTCGAGTTCATGTATTAACTCATGAACTCGGCGAATTTTTGGCCAGAACTCGTTGAGTTGTCCAATCTGGGCAGAATTTGGTTTTGAAAATCAAGTTTGCATCAAGTATAAATGAAAACAAACCTAGGCTCTGATACCAGTGATGGGTGATGAGCATTCTACAACATCCTATGGTGTACATGCAACCCTATAAACCTTAGATCTATGTTTTCTCTATTATACATGCAAGTATTCTATATTCCAAGGTTTCCTCCTAACTAGTAGAATGACATACCTTTAAGATGGAGTAGCTTGATTCCATGGAGCATAAGAGACTAGTGCCTCAAGTGTGACACCTGAAATGGTTCACACAGCACCACCAACAACTTGGAATAACTTGAGTGAGAAGTTATTATGCTCAAATCGATTAGCCCTCGCATATGAAACCCCTTAGGTCCGATTTCTTGAGCCATGGGGTCCTTATATATTATGGCTATTAGGGTTACACCATGTAACTCATGCCATTACATATTCTTCATGCTCCATGGGTTAAAACCTCCATGGAGTATCCATGGGTTACTCCATGGTTTTATCCCAACATGAAGAACTATGGATCATAAGCCCACATATATAAGAATGAATGATTTACACAATCAATCCTCATATATTTAATTAGTCTCCTTTTGATCACAAAATTAATTCCAAATTAATTATTGATCAATACTAATTAAATAATATGATTTCGTATTAATATATTAGAACTTATAATATATTAATAAATCATAAATATTATTTTTATCACAAAAGTCTATCTATAATTGTTCCGATGCCACGCAACCCAAATGTACCATGCCAATCGGGTCAAGTACATACTAATTATAGTTATGGACTTAGACACTAATCCAACAGGAACATCGGAAGAGTGTCGTATTGTGGGTCAAGCTTCCTCCTTCAACTATGATAGTCACGGGTTGTTGACACTACACTGTAGAGTCTGCATTCCATATCATGGAGGTGTGTGCCAGGATTTGATGGAGGAGGCGCACAAATCCAGGTTTTCTATCCATCCCAGGGCGACGAAGATTAGAGCTGGTAATGGGCCGACCTAGGTTTGGTTCAGGTTCAATCCATTTATTAATTGGGTTGAAGATTTCAACCCAACCAAACCTTTTTATTTAAATGGGTAGATATGTCCAACCCAACCCAACCTTTCGGATAAATGGGTTGGCATCGGGTTGACCTGTTTATGTAGTTCTTAATCCAACCTATTAAATAAATGGGTTTAAACCTGGTTCAACCCACTTAAAATTAAAAAGTAAATAAATTAACTAAATATTACACCATTTAAGAAAGTTTAAAACTTAAATAAACTTTCAGAGTACAATAAAATCACAATCCCAATTCACAAATACAAATAAAATTAAAGATATGTAATTTCGAAATGATTTTTAAGAGAGACTAATTTTGTCAGCATAAAGAAAAAAAGCTAACAATTAGGATTGCGTTTTTTAAAACATAAATAATAATAATACAATATTGTAATTTATAAATTAATAATTAGATTAGTACATGCTACTATTTAAATAATTATTAAATTATATATATATATATATATATATATATATATATATATTAAAGTTAAATGGGTTGGTGGGTTGAAAACAGGTTGATAACATTTACCCAACCCAACATATTTAAATAAATGGGTTAGGCGTGTTGACCCATTTATCTTAAATTGGTTGAAAATTTCAACCCAACCTGCTAATTTTGGGTTGGGTTCGGGTTAGGTTGATGGGTTGGGTCATTTTTGCCAGCTCTAGCAAAGATGTACAGAGATCTTCGTCTTGATTACTGGTGGCCCTTCATGAAGCGGGACGTATCCTGGTACGTCGAGAGATGCCTGACCTGCAGGATGGTCAAGGCCGAGCACCAGAGGCCTCACGGCAAGATACAACCATTGGATATCCCTATGTGGAAATGGGTAGATATCACTATGGATTTCATCATAAAGATTCCTAGGAAATCACAAGGGGTGGATTCGATTTGGGTCATCGTGGATCGGTTGACCTAGAGTGCTCATTTCATCCAGATTCAGGAGACTATTTTGGTCGAGAAGTTGGCCAACATCTACATCAGAGAGGTAGTAGCCTGTCACAGAGTGCTAGTTTCCATGATTTCTGACCAAGACGTACAATTTACTTCCATATTCTAGAAGAAATTTCATGAAAAGTTGGGTACTCGTCTGCATTTTGGCACAACATTTCACCCTCAAACAGATGGTCAGAGTGAGCGGACCATCCAAAAATTAGAGGACATGCTGCGAGCGTGCGTATTAGACTTTGGTGGTAGCTAGGATACCTACCTTCCCTTGGTAGAGTTTTCCTATAATAATAGGTACCACACGAGCATCGATTGCCCTCCCTTCGAGATGTGTAAACCCTAAAAATTATATGGGAGGAAATGCAGAACCCCGATATGATGGGGTGAGGTTGGACAGAGGGTCATGGGGAGTACCAAAGTGGTATTTAAGACGAATGAGAGGATCCAACATGTACGGAGCAAGCTTTAGACTGCTCAGAGTCGGCAGAAGAGCTACACCTACAGACACCGATCTGACCTAGAGTTCCTGGTCAGGGATATGGTTCTCCTGAAGGTGTCACCTTGGAAAGGTGTCATCCGGTTAAGTAAGCGCGACAAGTTAGACCCCAGATACATAAGTCCTTGCAGGGCTGCATCCCGGTTGGGCAAGGTGGCATATAGGTTGGATCTGCCAGTCGAGCTTAGTCAGATCCACAACACCTTTCATGTCTCCCAGCTGCGGAAATGCTTGGTTGACGACTCCGCAGTGGTACCTCTAGAGGATATTCAAGTGGAAGACAACCTGAACTACAACGAGAAGTCGGTAGCCATCCTAAACAAGAAACAGGAAGATGAAGGATCTGAGGAACAAGAAGGTCAAGTTGGTGATGATGCAATGGTAGCAACACAAGGGCTCGGAATGGACTTGGGAGCCGGAGGACGAGATTAAGGAGCAATACCCCGAGCTATTTCCAGATGGAGCAAACTTCAAGGACGAATTCTAAAATAAGTGGGGGAAATTTATAATGCCCGATTCCTGGTATGTATTTTAATAAGGAATTATTCATTTTTACAAAGGGACTCGACGAGTTAGAGGCCCCAAACTCGTTGAGTAGTAATGGGAGAAGTTTGGACATACGACTTGAAGTCTACTAGATGATTCGAGAAGCCTCGACTCGACGAGTAGGTCTACCAGATTGAAACCCAAATTGTTAGGGTTTGCACCCTATTTAAACACATTATATTGCCTCAACTACAGCCTCGATCACCTCCAGACCTTAGTCATGACACCCTAACCCATTGTGAGTGTTCTTGAGACAATGTTGTGTGTTCTTGGTGGTTTTGAAGCTTGAAAAGGAAGTGGAAGCTTAGGGGTTCAAGAGGAAGCAAGTAGATCCAGAGTTGGTGCTTTATTTCCAGTTCTTTTAAGGCATAAAGTCTATACCTTGACTATTCATTTGGTAGATTTTTTCATGAGGTAGTTTAGGGCTTTTTGGAGCATAATATGGCACCATTCATGAATGCAAGCATGTTTTGGGGTAATAAATTCAGATCCATACTATTTGAGGGACACCATGGCATAAAGGTGCCAACTTTATGGCCATGGGAGTCCCATGCATCATATGAAGCACTTTTTAGGGCCTCTTGAGCTAGATAACCCATGCATGAATGTAAAGTCTGTAACTTTACATGTTATATCGACCCTAAGAGGCCAGATCTATGTTTTGGATGCATTAAGCCGATTGAAATCGACTGTATAGATTTGAACCAAGGGGGACTCGAAGAGTTTCTCATACGAATCAGCGATTTGGGTCGTCACTACAAGAAAAAAAACCTTTTTACGATGCGCAAACCACGACACTCATTGATTTATGTTACGCAAAAGAGAGTGACATTAAGAAAGTGTCATCTCTTCAAAAAAAATTTAAGGATAGAGGACACGCATTATTGCGTGCCCTTAAATTAGTGTCCAACAAAAAAAATAGAAACACGGAGAGCACTGTATCTTAAATGCGCGTCCTCTATAAGTGTCGCTTTATAATTTTAGGGAACACGCGTTTAGTAGATACGGGGGAAAATGAAATCCCCAAATTTTTGAAAACCCACCTTGTTCTTTTCTACCTTCTTTCTATCTTTCATCTTCGCAATCGATTATCCCCTCTCCCTCCTCTCCAATCTGCTTCTCCGCTATTCCTGACCTTACTTGTTAATCGTCTCATCAAATCTATACTCTAGTGTCATTCTGAAGATCAAGAAATTTCAAATCCTAGTCTCGCTCAGAGACAGAGAAAAAAAGAGAAGAAACATGAAGAATGCACCTATCGTTTTTATGACTTATGATGCTTCTCAAAGCTTTTGATAAGCACCTCGCCAACTTTGCATACCAGAACATCGCATAGTATTCTGTTTATCCACTTGTGTTTCTTGCAATAGGTGTATTTTTCATTCTCAAAACCTCACCCCATATCTCGATTTGTATGATTTATAGCCCTAATTTCAAGTGCTAGATTTTGCAGATGCTCGCACGCCTTTTTCCTGTCATCCTTCTACCTAGGTACTATTGTTTCTTCCATCGGTCCTTCCGATTGGTCTTCTTCTTCATCACCATCTACTGAAAGACTCATTGATTTTGTCTATTATCGCTTCGAATTCAATTCCATCCAATTCCCCACCAGGTTTGTCATTTGTTCTCTATAAATCCCCCTTTAATTTACCACTATTACGTCTGCAGCCACATGACAACCACTCACCACTATTCGTATGCCCATCACCATCTATATAAATCTCGATTCTTCTCTCTTTTCTCCTCTCTCATCCTAACATCACCATATCAATATTGAATTGAAATCTTCTACAATTTCTTTTAGGGATTTATCTCCTTAAACCTAGAAAAAGCCTCTGTTTCTGGGTTCTTTTAGGAAATTTGTACACCAAATGATAAGAATCTTTCTCCTAGAAATCTAGATGTATTAAGTGAGAAAATATTGCCCTATTTTTTTCGATCTTCCATTTTTCATGTCGCTCCAATAGCTAAGTGTGCACCAGTTAACTTTACCTGGAACATAGAAGACTGCATTTAGTTGGATTTTCTCAGTTGCTTTATTAGAGTTTTTTACCAATGCATCATGTAATCTGATTGCTTATTTATCCATCACTTATTTTCTCGATTGACGGGAGCTATACTATGACCCAGATCTTGGTGTATCACCACTGAATTTTCGTGATGTTTTGATGCATAGTCAGGCTCTTGAAGGCATAACAATGTCTATGGTAAGTAATCCTCAGAAAAGTCTTCTCTAATATTTGTATTCATATTCATTTATAAATAGTAAGGCACCTAAAGTCATTTCATGTGAATTTTAACCTTTTTGTTTGTCTTTAGTTCATGATGCATTCTTTGAGTACTATATTAGTTGATTATTTTTGCCGATTCGTGGAGTTTAACCACAGGTTCACTCTTTTGTCTGACTCAGATTGTTGGAGCACCAAACAAGGAAGAAATCTTGCTACTACGTGAGCTATTTGGGTGATATTTCTTACTTCTATGATTTATTTGTTTTGACCCTTTATGTGTGCTGATTGTTGAATAAATGCTTACTGAGAAGTATTTTCTAACATACAAGTTATTCCGAAACATGATGTAGTTTGAATATCAATCAAATTTAGCTGTTATCTTTACCCCTCTTCTGGATGTAGGTTGTGTCTTACTGGAGGGGAGGAAGTTCATGATATAACTGTGAGCAGGATCCTAGATTTATCAAAAGCTTTCTCACTTTATGATGATGAAGTGCCGGTAAGGTTGTTATTTAGTCACTTCAAATTTTGCTTTATACACTCACTTGTGAAGATATCTTGTCACTTATGATGGTTAAATTAATTATAATCAGAAATAAGGAACCACTATCATGGCTATAAAATATCAAACCGAAAACAATGTGAAACCTTTAGATGCTCTGTAAGCTTCATAATAGCGGATTGGATGATTCCAAAGTTGGGAGAGACGGAATCGGGAAGTTCTGGTAAGCACACAGGGACATAATGGTCATTTTCTTCTCGACGCCGGAAACAGGTAAGAACAGATCGACAGAATATAAATCTGTGAAATAAATAGAATCAGTAACAAGATTCAGAGTCTAAATGCAACATGCTCTCATTTTCTTGTTTATTTTTATAGAAGTGTAAAATAACTTACTTTTACCAATTTATCGATATGCACAATGAACGGTTACTTCTATTCATTTAGCCTCTAAACTATTATTATTATAATAATCATAAAAAGCATAGCTAAATCGATAAAATGGTGTTTTATGTATGTTAACATTTTTTGAAAAAATTATTAAATGATAATAGTTTTGTTATTGTGATGTAGAAGACAAATTACCTGAGAATAATCATTCGCAACAAAGGTTCAGAGAGAACTTGGGCCCACACTAGATCTAGGCTAGTTGTAGTACAAAGTATTGTTTCCCACTCTGAAAAGGCACCTGAAACAATACTTTCCGCATCTTCCATCAAATCTTGGAAGCATACAAAGTGACAAACTGATATCAGAAACAAATCTTGGAGTTAAACTATGTAAATAGTGCCAGGTGACATGGTATGCTTATCATCTTTCCCCATTATCACAATTTATTTAGTGTTTTCTTTTGAATTACAATTGAAGGTTATTTTAGACATTTGAGTAATAATATAATATTGTTCAGGCTTTCTAGGACTATGTTGAGAAAAAGCAACTTGGAGCCACTAAAGTTGAATGGTCAATAACAAGCGAATGGTCTCCTGATGGACTTTATTTCATGATTTCTACAACATCTCCAAGGCGACAAATTGACAATGGGTAGTATTATTATTTTTTATAACATTATTTATAATTTAAAAAATAATCAATTTGCTAATAAAATCTTTCATTATAATTTGTTAACAATCTTATATTTTAGTCTTTAACAATTTCTATAGGGGCCCAACGAGTCAACTTTTCACAGAATCTAATAAGATTGCAAGATTGGTCAAAATTCAATAGAACTTTTAAGAATATCAAGGTGCTCTTACATTTAATTTTGTTGAAGTCATATGACATTTCTTGTTGCAGGTTATAAAAGAATTTGTTTCCCCCATTCGACTTTGTTATAGGCTGGAGTCGCTTCTACTTAAAAAGAAGTTGTTGAACAGTGGGGATACAGCAAATGATCATGCTTGTAAAGTAAGATTTTCCCTAATTTCCATTTTGTAAGCTTTTGTTATCAGTTACTGTAAGGTTAGGAACAAACTTGAAGTCCCTATCTTTATGCTTTATGCTTTAGTTATGAATAAGCTAAAGAAAGGCATATAGAGGGGCAAGGATTTGAAGATGAATTACACCTTAAGTTGAAAAGGAAAAAACATAATATAGATAGTATCTTTTTGTTTTCCAATTTAGAAAAATGTGTAGAAATTGCTTCAAGGGATGGTATTTAGTGTAACCCGAATATTTATACTACTCTCTAGAACATTAAACAGTTAAGTTAATTTTTTTGTTTAATGATTATGCATATTGATAAACTAAAAGTTCTTTCTGAATCTCTTCTAAGCTCAGCATCTAATTCTGAAAAGTGTTTATGGATCATCGGTAATTAGTTATCTCACTTCTTTTCTCTTTGTATTTATTTATTTATACAGACAACACACTACTGATGTTAACTTGTGAAAGTTCATCAACTTATAATTTCTTTTTTGTTTTCATTTTTTCTCATAGAAACTAACATTACCTTATAACATTTCGAACCGCTTAAAATAAAAGAGATAATGTCTTATGATTGCCTCTAGTATTTTGAGATAAAAGGTTTTGTTGGATTACGCTTAAATCATTAGATGTGTTGTATAACTTGTCCAACATTTGTGTAACAAGGTTCGACATTCACCACTTGATAAATTGCAGCTAGAATCACTAAGAGGAACATTACAAAGGATAAGCTTGTTTCTCTTTACCTTAATCCAATGCACCTGTAAGCATTTATATGTATAGTTAGGTGATGTTTCTTGTTGACTTAAGGGACACATAATATGGACAGGACTCAATCATCTTGTGAGTTGTATATGAATTTTTTTTTTGCACTTAATAGAGAGAAAATCAGTAAAATCAAGCTTTCCTCATACAAATTTCCCCTCATGTATTTCGTCCTCCTTTCCTGTCACACCCCAAAACCAAGAACGGCGGAAACGTTCTGGGGCGGAGGACGTCATGTAAGTATCACAACACAGTAAATGTAAATAAGCAAACAACATCATCCATTGCATTAAATATATAATTTTAATACAAGCGTGTTCTGTACATTATAGACACCAAAAATAACGTACATCAAAATAATAAGATGAGTCTTGAATGCGCTCCATCTTCTCAAAAGCTGGCCTCGGTACCTGTCTACTGATAACCTGAGAATACAAGTTATTTTGAAAGAGTTTATCAGCATTAAGCTGGTGAGTTCATAAGTATTTTAGTGTCGGTATTTGTCATTCAAAAATATTTGAACATGTATCAAGTATAAGTTTGTAAAATGTATGTAAAGGTTTGCAATTGTTTGTAAAAGTTTGAATCTCTCAGAAAAACCTATATTTTCTATTAAAGTAGCCTTCTACCAAGGCTTAACTGTTTTGTATGCTCGTTTGATGTAAAAGTGTGTAATTTCCCAATTGTAACTATCATTTAACAAAATATAGTTTGTACATAAATGTTTAAGTGAGGTTATCACTAAAAATGTGTAATGGGTAAATCATTGTAGTACTGTAGTCTTGTATTATAAGAACTACTGTTGTACTAACTACCTTAAACCGGATTTATATTAAGGCATTACGTGATAAATTGCACCATACTGTGGACAAGTAACAACGACATAATGAATGGTCGTAATAACGAAATGACGTTTGGCACCCGCAGACCTGCAGGTCCGGCTGTAGCTAGCAGCAAGGTGTAGGATTGTCAATCCAGTATAGATCTATACGCAAACTCACGCTCTCCCTTCAAGAGAATTCTGGCTACAACTCGAGCCATGACAGTTAAGTCATGCTCCGATTTAAATCACAATAATAAAGTATTCATGTATATGTACTGTTTCTCGTTCTAGTATAGTTGTATATGTATTGTTTCTAGCATCATTGTATATGTATTGTTTCTAGCATCATTGTATATGTATTGTTTCTAGTATATGTATATGTATTGTTTCTAGCATCATTGTATATGTATTGTTTCT
This sequence comes from Lactuca serriola, assembly GCF_051521515.1. NCBI lineage: Eukaryota > Viridiplantae > Streptophyta > Magnoliopsida > Asterales > Asteraceae > Lactuca > Lactuca serriola. The sequence continues at coordinate 229,530,774 of NC_136410.1, read as the reverse complement.
AGTATATGTATATGTATTGTTTCTAGCATCATTGTATATGTATTGTTTCTAGTATATGTATATGTATTGTTTCTAGCATCATTGTATATGTATTGTGTCTAGTATATGTATATGTATTGTTTCTAGCATCATTGTATATGTATTGTTTCTAGTATATGTATATGTATTGTTTCTAGCATCATTGTATATGTATTGTTTTTAGTATATGTATATGTATTGTGTTACCCCGATGGTAACTAACTATTGATGTACTGATAAATATGAATATGGAAGTACTTTTATGTCTATACATGTATATATTATATATAACTAATATTGAAACGACCTTCGGATGGTCACCCGAAATCCCACCAGACTACATCTTAGTGCGCGAAAAGGAAATAGGGCGGATGGCCTTCCTAAGCCCTTTAAACATTACTTATATATATACCTATATGGGCATGCAATTTATAAGAAGTAAAACAAAGTTTAATAAAGGCATTTGATAAGTAAAAAGAGTTTGTAAAACATTTGAAGTGAAACAGTTTGATAAATAGTTGAACAGTGATAAAATCATTGGTTTTCTAGTTATTAATCACATGTGATTAATGCAATCACCTATGATTGATGTAATAACTATAAGTATTTGACTTTTATTCCCCCCCCCCCATAAAGTATTTAAAACATTTAAAAGTATTTCAAAGGTTGATTAAAGGGGTATAGACTCACTTGTGGTGAGTAGATTGAATTGATGTATCGGGTACCGTGCTAAGTGTCAAACGGAGACTTGTTCACACGTTCGAGCCTAGTTATCATATAATAAGTATATATATAACTAATTAGCCACATAATAACTTAACAAAGTAAGTTAACACAATTAAGAACATGTATACACTTTGTATAAGTGTTATAGGTCCTAATGGTTGCATCTAAGTTGATACGGGACAAGGTAAAAGGGTTTGAAACATCAAATGGCCTTGCATAAGAGTTCACCACCCAACAAATCCCACCCTTTGGAGTTTACGGCCGTAAACTCATGGGTTTATGGCCGTGAACTCCTCATATGGTGGTTTTGGGTGTTTTAAAGTGTTATCTTGATCCAAGAACACTCCTAGCTTTGTTGGAATAATACATGAAGTAGTTTAAGGCCCTAGAATGCTCCATAGGGAGTTTACGGCCTATAGTCCATATACCCTAGAGTTTACGGCCGTAAACTTCTATGGGTGATGGATTTTAATTCATTTGAGGCCCTTCCATGTGTAGGATAGCTTCCATACTTTTATCTAAGGCTAATGGGGACAAGATGCACACATTTAGGTCATCACTTGGGGTTTACGGCCCAAGATATGTTCCTTGGTCGTAAACTCCTTTTAAGGAGTGATTCTGAAGTCCTTTGATCCCCATTCAAGTCCCATGTGTTCAAGGTAAATTGTCTTAAGGCCTTAGGGGTGTTTGTGGTGCATTTCACCCTTAGAAAAGGGGTTTACGGCCCAAGATCCTTCCTTGGCCGTAAACTCCTATAATTCTATCATTTTGAAGTGTTTTGAAGTCCAAACTAAGCACAAGTATTAGTGGTTAAAGTCCTTAGGATCAAGGAGGCAAGTTAGGGCATGTTTGACCCTTAAAAAGGGTTTACGGCCCAAGAAGTTCCTTGGCCGTAAACTCCTCTAACTTGTTGATTTTGGATGCTTTCTAGTCTCTAAAGATCATACACAAGGTCCTTTACAAGTTGTCTATCACGGAATCGGGACTAGAAAGCCTTTAGGCTCCGTTTTGGAGTTTACTCCCCAAGAACGTTCTTGGGCGGTAAACTCTCGGATCTTGAAATTTAGACATATAAATGATGTTATAAAGCATATAACAAGTATTAAAACACGTTTAGGAAAGTAGACTCACAATCCGGGATGAAAACCCGAAGATCCGTCAGAGAGAATTGGCTTTTCTCTAGTTGGAATTGTGAATAATGAATTAATTAAATTCAGAAATCTATTTATAGTCCTGGAATATTTTGACAGAAAATATTTTTATTCCGAAAGTCGGACTATAACATTGTCAAACTTACAATGTTCAAGTTTCACGATTACAGGAGCATCCATTCTCCGGATATGTCCAGAAACGTAAACCCTAATGTACACAAACTTGTTCGGACAAGTCTGAAATTTACAGAAACTGGACTAGCTTCTATTGAATAGATAATGTTCGTACAAATGGAAATTTCGGGTTGTCACATCATCCCCCCGTTAGAAGGAATTTCGTCCCGAAATTAGAATTTAAGCAAATAAGAAGTTACAAATAACTAAGCGAAAAGATGAGGATATTTCAGTTTCATCTGATCCTCGCGTTCCCAAGTGAATTCTGGTCCTCGCTTGGCGTTCCAGCGAACCTTCACGATAGGGATACGGCTTTGCTTCGTCTGCTTGACCTCACGGTCCATGATCTCTACAGGTTCTTCCACGAAGTTGAGGCTCTCGTTGATCTCGATCTCGTCGAGTGGAATTACGAGAGTCTCGTCGGACAGACACTTTTTCAAGTTAGATACGTGGAATGTAGAATGTACGTTACAAAGTGTGTCGTGTAGATCAAGTTTGTAAGCTACGGGGCCGACTCTTGCGAGAATCTCGAAAGGCCCTATGTACCTAGGATTAAGCTTCCCACGCTTACCGAAGCGTATCAAGCCCTTCCAGGGTGAGACTTTGAGAAGGACTCGGTCTCCCACCTGAAATTCCAAAGGTTTTCTGCGTTTATCAGCGTAGCTCTTTTGTCGGTCTCTAGAGGCTTTCAACCGTTCATGAATCTGAACGATCTTCTCTGTCGTTTCCCGAATGATTTCCGGACCAGTGAGAGTACTGTCGGAAGCTTGCCCTCTAGCTAATTGGGTATCACCCACCTCAGCCCAGCACAGAGGGGATCTGCACTTTCGGCCGTAGAGAGCTTCAAATGGTGCTGCTTTTATGCTCGTGTGATAACTGTTGTTGTAGGAAAATTCGACGAGGGGTAAATGAGTATCCCACGCTTTTCCAAAGTCAATTACACAAGCACGCAACATATCTTCTAAAGTCTGGATTGTCCTCTCACTCTGTCCGTCAGTCTGTGGATGGTAGGCTGTGCTCATGTCCAGCCTTGTTCCTAGGGAATGTTGCAGTGATTGCCAAAATCTTGAGGTGAACCTACTATCTCGATCGGAGATAATGGATATAGGCACACCATGTAGCCGTACGATTTCCCTAATGTATGTTCTCGTAAGTTTCTCCATCTTGTCGGTTTCTTTGATAGGCAGGAAGTGTGCAGACTTGGTCAATCTATCAACGATGACCCATATGGTATCAAGTCCACCCGTTGTCTTGGGCAACTTGGTTATGAAATCCATAGTGATCCACTCCCACTTCCATTCTGGAATCTCTGGTTTTTGCAGTAAACCAGAGGGCTTCTGGTACTCGACCTTTACCTTTGCGCAAGTAAGGCATTTACTTACGAAGGTAGCAATCTCTGCTTTCATATTAGGCCACCAGTATAGCTTTTTAAGATCCAGATACATCTTATCTGAACCTAGGTGGACGGAATATCGAGTGTTGTGCGCCTCGGTCATGACTAAGTCTCGGAAACCACCGTGTTTCGGTGTCCAAATCCGATCCATGAAGTATAAGGCTCCGTCACCCTTGGCTTCTAAATACTTGTCCATTCCTCTAAGGGATTCACTCGTCACATTTTCAGGTTTCATGGCTTCAAGTTGGGCCGCCTGAATTTGGTTAGACAAGTGTGAATGGATGGTTATTGATAATGACTTGACCTTGCGACCAGAATATTCTTTCCGACTCAGGGCGTCTGCTACTACGTTGGCTTTACCCGGATGATAACGAATATCGCATTCGTAATCACTGAGTAGCTCGACCCACCGTCGTTGTCTCATGTTGAGCTCCTTCTGATCGAATATGTGTTGTAAACTCTTGTGGTCGGTAAAGATAGTGCTCTTCGTTCCATACAAGTAATGTCTCCAGATCTTCAGAGCAAACACCACTGCTCCCAGTTCAAGATCGTGTGTCGTATAGTTAACTTCGTGTGTCTTCAACTGTCGGGAGGCGTAGGCGATGACCTTACCTCGTTGCATCATAACACACCTGAGCCCTTGGTTCGATGCATCACAATAGACTACGAAGTCTTCTATCCCTTCGGGGAGAGATAGTATTGGCGCGGTGCACAAGGCTCGTTTGAGCGTTTGGAACGCTCTCTCTTGTTTCTCTTCCCAGTCAAAGGCCACGCCTTTCTGGGTCAGGGCTGTAAGAGGTTTCGCTATTCGGGAGAAGTTCTGAATGAATCTGCGGTAGTAGCCAGCAAGACCTAGAAATTGACGAATTTCTGTCGGCGTCTTGGGTGCTGACCAGTTCTCAATGGCTTTAATTTTGGATGGGTCCACGTGGATTCCCTCTTCGCTTACCACGTGTCCTAAGAATTCGACTCTTTGGATCCAAAATTCACATTTCGAGAACTTCGCATAAAGTTTCTCCGTTCGTAAAGTTCCTAAAACTAGTCGGAGGTGATCGCCATGCTCTTCCTTACTTCGGGAGTAGATCAGGATGTCGTTAATGAAAACGATGACGAACTGATCCAAGTAAGGTCAGCATACTCTGTTCATCAGGTCCATGAAAACTGTTGGCGCATTGGTCAATCCGAATGGCATCACCACGAACTCGTAGTGTCCGTAACGAGTTCGGAAGGCTGTCTTTGGAACATCCTCCTCTAGCACTCGTAACTGGTGATATCCGGATCTTAGATCAATTTTGGAGATTCGTGTCGACGACGTGAGCAAGGAATGCGCGGTATTCTTTGCGCAGATATTTATGTGCTTGAATACTTGATATAATGCGAAGACTCGCACCAGGTTTGTCGCCGTAGACTATAAGAGTTTCGTTAGACGGAAGGTTTAGTCGGACTGCTTTCTCGAAGCACATGATGTCGGCGCGATGAAGACTCAACCAATCCATACCGATGATGACGTCGAAACTTTTTATTGAGACCGGCATGAGGTCGATGGGGAATGAATGGTTATCTAGGGTTAGGATACATCCTAAGTATATGCTACTGGTGTTTTCTGTTTTGCCGTTAGCCATTTCTACTGTGAATTGTTCTTTAAGTGTGTGTGGTTGTGGTTTAAGCATGCGAGCAAATTTGTGGTTTACGAAGCTTGGCTCCGCTCCACTATCGAACAGAATGCATGCATAGGAGTTATCGAGGAGGAACGTACCAGTCACCACTGTCGGGTCAACGACTGCTTCCCCGTGGCCTATAGCTAGTACCCTCCCTGCTCCTCCAGCATTTCTCGCTTTGGGGCAGTCCCTCTTATAGTGGCCTGTTTCGCCACATCCATAGCAAGTTGGGCTCGCGCCAGAGCCAGGGACTTGCGTGATCGGTTGCGCCGGGAATTTACAGAAACGGACGGTGTATCCTTTCCTGTTGCAGTTAGAGCACTGCATTTCACGGCAGGGGCCGTTGTGGTGGAAGTTGCATTTGTTGCACTTCGGCAAACTTCCAGCATACTGCTTCGTCGGAGCAGTAGCAGCAGGGGTTACTGCGGCATGTACTGCCACAATTTGCTGCTTCTTGGTAGCTCGCTGCCTCTTCTTGTCATCCCAGAACTTCCGTTTGGTGTCAGCGGGTTTGGATGGTTCTGAGATGGCTAGGGTTGTTGTGGTTGCAGGGGTTTTGACACCATGGTCAATGAGTCGCTGTGCCAGTCGCTTGGCACTGTCGAAGGTAGCGGGGTTTGATGATAGGACATTCCCCTGATACGGAGGAACTAGCCCCCATATGTACCTTTCAATCTTCTTCCTTCAGTGGGAACCATATTAGGGCAGAGGGCCACCAGTTCGCTAAACCGGGCAGTGTAAGCGATAATGTTGGTGCCCTTCATAGTCAGGCTCCAAAGCTCCTGTTCCAGTTTCTGGATCTCGCCCCTCGGGCAGTATTCCTCAATCACGAGGTCTTTCATCGTATCCCAGCCTATGTCGTTGGCCACGACGAGAGTTAGAGATTTAACGTGGCTGTTCCACCACGTCAGTGCCTTCCCTTCGAAGGTGCATGCGGCATATTTGACTTTGCTCGCACAAGGGCAAGAACAAATTTCGAAGACTGATTCAGTCTTCTCGAACCATTGCGAGAGAGCAATGACTCCGCCGGTCCCATGGAAGGGTTTCGGCTTACAGTTGGTGAAATCCTTGTAAGAACACTCTCTCGAGCGCACAGGAGTTTCAACCGGAATGGAGTTAACCGGGGTTCCACCTCTAGTGGCATCAGTAGAGTGATACTGTGCCATGGAAGTTGCCACTGCTGCAGCTACAGCAGCATTTAGGGCTGCTGTATCGATGACCGGAGGTGGTGGAGGTGTAGGGTTATTCCGGGTAGATTTGCGAGGAGGCATCTTTCAGCTATAAGTTTATAAAGATGAGAAAAGTGGTAAGAATCAATTTGTAAGTAATGTGCGAATGACACATGGACTAACTAACCATAGCCCAACAATTGAATGAGTGTTTGTGTTCATAACCAGAAGGATGTGTAGGAAAACCCAAATGTAAGGATTCATCCCGCAGAGTGGATAGTTGTCAATAATACTGGTATTACTGATGTAACGAGTTTAATGAAAATTGACCTAACAGTAGGTCTTACATCATACCATGCAGAAAGTTTGACAGTTCTTAGATTCCTAATTAGAGTACTGAAAGTTAGGAATATTTTACAGATAAGTGCTACTTAGAGCACAGATGTTAAAAGGCTAATCCTTAACCCCAAAGATAATGATGTACTAGACATCATCTAACGGAGATGAGTATTCCTCGGGAGAACCCTGAGGTCTCTCATTTGACGTACCACCTCTTGAAGGTGTTGTTCATGAGCCCTTTGACGAGCTCGAAGTTCCATGACTTCAGCTTGAGAGGCAACCAGACGTTGCTGCGGAGTTTCATTGGTTCTTCGGGTCCGTTCCATATCTTCTTCGAGACGGCGAATGTGGACTGTGTTGACACCAGAGTTGGCATCAATCTCCACGACCCGGTCGATGGCTGCTCGACCTTGCTCGACATTACGAGCTATTCTACGGATAAGGACAGGTAGAGCTCGGTCAGCAGAGCCGCCATCACTGACGTTGTAAAAGGTTCGGTCCCCAAAGTATGGTAAGGGTTGACCCTGTTCGTCACTCCAGCGATTCAAGTTATCTACCCACAAGGGAGTGGGACCTAGAAAAGCTGGTCGAGGGTTGTTGTTCGGGGCTTGACCTACTGGAGGTAGGTTGTTGACTTCGGGCTCAGAGTCTGATCCATCTGAGAAGCCTTCAGCTTGATAATCATCCAACGGGATTGGTTGTTCATCGTCAGACTCTGCTTCGAGCCATCCTGCGTTGCCTTCATTTGGAAAGTACGGGTCGCCGTGATGGAATCCAGCCATCTAAATCTACGCGAGAAGAGAGGTATAAAGATATAGTATACAAGTAGTTGGTAGTACAAAATACACCTATAGTATTTTAAGTTTAGGTTCTATTGAATCTTCTTGTGGTATTGTTGGTAAGTTTTTAGACTTGTTAACACATCACAACCATTCTAGGGCATATGCTAATCACTCCTCGGACCAGCATAGTTGATCAGGCTATGACATTCCCAGGACTGACCATATATCCCCGAGCTTACCTGTGATATTTAACAATCGTAATACTTTTGTTCTTGTCGTTGTGACACTGGTTTTAGTATGAATGTAGACTAGTATACTTAATTAAATATTTTAGTATTTTAAGTATAGACTCTTGGTCAGAGTGTTTTAATCCCAAATGGGTTTATAGTTTAGTATATCTTTTATGGGTTGATACACTTGATTCACTATAAACAATGCTCTGATACCAATCTGTCACACCCCAAAACCAAGAACGGCGGAAACGTTCTGGGGCGGAGGACGTCATGTACGTATCACAACATAGTAAATGTAAATAAGCAAACAATATCATCCATTGCATTAAATATATAATTTTAATACAAGCGTGTTCTGTACATTATAGACACCAAAAATAACGTATATCAAAATAATAAGATGAGTCTTGAATGCGCTCCATCTTCTCAAAAGCTGGCCTCGGTACCTGTCTACTGATGACCTGAGAATACAAGTTATTTTGAAAGAGTTTATCAGCATTAAGCTGGTGAGTTCATCAGTATTTTAGTGTCGGTATTTGTCATTCAAAAATGTTTGAACATGTATCAAGTATAAGTTTGTAAAATGTATGTAAAGGTTTGCAATTGTTTGTAAAAGTTTGAATCTCTCAGAAAAACCTATATTTTCTATTAAAGTAGCCTTCTACCAAGGCTTAACTGTTTTGTATGCTCGTTTGATGTAAAAGTGTGTAATTTCCCAATTGTAACTATCATTTAACAAAATATAGTTTGTACATAAATGTTTAAGTGAGGTTATCACTAAAAATGTGTAATGGGTAAATCATTGTAGTACTGTAGTCTTGTATTATAAGAACTACTGTTGTACTAACTACCTTAAACCGGATTTATATTAACGCATTACGTGATAAATTGCACCATACTATCGACAAGTAACAACGACATAATGAATGGTCGTAATAACGGAATGATGTTTGGCACCCGCAGACCTGCAGGTCCGGCTGTAGCTAGCAGCAAGGTGTAGGATTTTCAATCCAGTATAGATCTATACGCAAACTCACGCTCTACCTTCAAGAGAATTCTGGCTACAACTCGAGCCATGACAGTTAAGTCATGCTCCGATTTAAATCACAATAATAAAGTATTCATGTATATGTATTGTTTTTCGTTCTAGTATAGTTGTATATGTATTGTTTCTAGCATCATTGTATATGTATTGTTTCTAGCATCATTGTATATGTATTGTTTCTAGTATATGTATATGTATTTTTTCTAGCATCATTGTATATGTATTGTTTCTAGTATATGTATATGTATTGTTTCTAGCATCATTGTATATGTATTGTTTCTAGTATATGTATATGTATTGTTTCTAGCATCATTGTATATGTATTGTTTCTAGTATATGTATATGTATTGTGTTACCCCGATGGTAACTAACTATTGATGTACTGATAAATATGAATATGGAAGTACTTTTATGTCTATACATGTATATATGATATATAACTAATATTGAAACGACCTTCGGATGGTCACCCGAAATCCCACCAGACCACATCTCAGTGCGCGAAAAGGAAATCGGGCGGATGGCCTTCCTAAGCCCTTTAAACATTACTTTTATATATATATACCTATATGGGCATGCAATTTATAAGAAGTAAAACAAAGTTTAATAAAGGCATTTGATAAGTAAAAAGAGTTTGTAAAACATTTGAAGTGAAACAGTTTGATAAATAGTTGAATAGTGATAAAATCATTGGTTTTCTAGTTATTAATCACATGTGATTAATGCAATCACCTATGATTGATGTAATAACTATAAGTATTTGACTTGTATTCCCCCCCCCCCCCCCCCCATAAAGTATTTAAAACATTTAAAAGTATTTCAAAGGTTGATTAAAGGGGTATAAACTCACTTGTGGTGAGTAGATTGAATTGATGTATCGGGTACCGTGCTAAGTGTCAAACGGAGACTTGTTCACACGTTTGAGCCTAGTTATCATATAATAAGTATATATATAACTAATTAGCCACATAATAACTTAACAAAGTAAGTTAACACAATTAGGAACATGTATACACTTTGTATAAGTGTTATAGGTCCTAATGGTTGCATCTAAGTTGATACGGGACAAGGTAAAAGGGTTTGAAACATCAAATGGCCTTGCATAAGAGTTCACCACCCAACAAACCCCACCCTTTGGAGTTTACGGCCGTAATCTCATGGGTTTATGGCCGTGAACTCCTCATATGGTGGTTTTGGGTGTTTTAAAGTGTTATCTTGATCCAAGAACACTCCTAGCTTTGTTGGAATAATACATGAAGTAGTTTAAGGCCCTAGAATGCTCTATAGGGGAGTTTACGGCCTATAGTCCATATACCCTAGAGTTTACGGCCGTAAACTCCTATGGGTGATGGATTTTAATTCATTTGAGGCCCTTGCATGTGTAGGATAGCTTCCATACTTTTATCTAAGGCTAATGGGGACAAGATGCACATATTTAGGTCATCACTTGGAGTTTACGGCCCAAGATATGTTCCTTGGCCGTAAACTCCTTTTAAGGAGTGATTATGAAGTCCTTTGATCCCCATTCAAGTCCCATGTGTTCAAGGTAAATTGTCTTAAGGCCTTAGGGGTGTTTGTGGTGCATTTCACCCTTAGAAAAGGGGTTTACGGCCCAAGATCCTTCCTTGGCCGTAAACTCCTATAATTCTATCATTTTGAAGTGTTTTGAAGTCCAAACTAAGCACAAGTATTAGTGGTTAAAGTCCTTAGGCTCAAGGAGGCAAGTTAGGGCATGTTTGACCCTTAAAAAGGGGTTTACGGCCCAAGAAGTTCCTTGGCCGTAAACTCCTCTAACTTGTTGATTTTGGATGCTTTCTAGTCTCTAAAGATCATACACAAGGTCCTTTACAAGTTGTCTATCACGGAATCGGGACTAGGAAGCCTTTAGGCTCCGTTTTGGAGTTTACTCCCCAAGAACGTTCATGGGCGGTAAACTCTCGGATCTTGAAATTTAGACATATAAATGATGTTATAAAGCATATAACAAGTATTAAAACACGTTTAGGAAAGTAGACTCACAATCCGGGATGAAAACCCGAAGATCCGTCAGAGAGAATTGGCTTTTCTCTAGTTGGAATTGTGAATAATGAATTAATTAAATTCAGAAATCTATTTATAGTCCTGGAATATTTTGACAGAAAATATTTTTATTCCGAAAGTCGGACTATAAAACTGTGAAACTTACAATGTTCAAGTTTCACGATTACAGGAGCATCCATTCTCCGGATATGTCCAGAAACGTAAACCCTAATGTACACAAACTTGTTCGGACAAGTCTGAAATTTACAGAAACTGGACTAGCTTCTATTGAATAGATAATGTTCGTACAAATGGAAATTTCGGGTTGTCACATCTCCTCTCCTATATTGAAAAAGTGTAAACATCATTTATCCGGACCGGACACACACACAGTTGATGGGAAAATATGAAACTAGTTACTTCTTTATCCTTTTTCTTTTTGGTTATTTTTAGTGGTCAATTTCATTCCCGTATTGTGTGTCTAGTCAGCACTACAGCAGACAATGCTTATAATAATAAATTTATTATTTTTTGTCCATGTTCCTTATTGTGTGATCTATATAAGTTGTTCATGACATGATATTAGTTATTACTTACATGGTTATAGACAATGCTTATAATAATAAATTTATTATTTTTGCAGGCATGGTGTTAGTACATTTACTCCATTGAAGGGGCTTTTCATCCAAGGCCCCGTCTCTGTCAACTTTTTTCTTGTTGTAAGTTAAAAATGTCGTACTCCATGAATCTTGGTTTGCATTATATCCATTAATCATGTGGAAGATGACACATGTTTTATTTTTGTTGGACAATTTGGTTTTGCAGATTCATAACATGGTGGAAAAGGTCCCATCTTTCCAAAATGGTGGCATCTCTTGGTTCATTGACCTTACGACTACTGATACTTTCTACATTCTTCCTTATTTGACTGCATTTTAATTTTGGATAACTGTAGAGGTAAACATTTAATCCCTTCCTCTGAACTACAAAATACAAACCTTAATAACTTCCATTTTGCTTGATTGTGGGCATGCTTAATGACTGAATCAAGTTAATAACTTCCATTTTGCTTGATTGTGCACAGGTAATATTTACCATTTGTATGGGGGTATTCTTGTCATTGTGATTGTTATTGTTGATATCAAGTAGTTCATATTGTAGTGTATTTATTCCAAATCCAGCATTCTTTGGATGGAGAAAAAGGTAATTTTGTCTTTTACAACTAACATTCCATGTTTGATTCTTCTAATAATTATATTAGCATATTAATTTTTTAAAACTTTTATTTGATCAGGTCACAAGAATTATCGGAGTAGGGGTTCATTAGTCTTAAAGAATTATGAAAGGCAAGATGCAACTCTACTTAGTTGGAATTTGATGTTTATCATCTTTTTAGTTTGTATGGCATTACATTGCAGAAGGTGTCCCTTAATAGCAATGTAGTATTAGGTTATATAGTTAGGAAAAACCTCTTAATAAGAATGTACAATTAGATCCCCTTAATATCAATGTATTACAATTTTTTGACATGATTTTATTGGATGAAATTGATTGTTTTGGTCTATATTTGTTTACATATTTTTGTATTATGCGTAAATAAGTATCGTAAAGACGCATCGTAAATGCATATCCTAAATGGTTACTGAATTTTATGACACGCAAATGCGTGTCTTCTTCATTTATGATAGGGGTTCCTTGATACGCATTGCATGTCATAAACACGCACGGCGTAAGGTTATGACACGCAAATGCGTGTCGTCTTCCTTTATGACAGGGCCTTCCTTGACATGCATTGCGTGTCATAACTGCGCGTCGCAAATGCATGTCATAAATCCGCATCATAAATAGACGACGCACAAATGAGCGTCGTCTCTCTTCATGACAGGGCCTTCCTTGACATGCATTTGTGTCGTCTAAGCATTTTACGACATGCATTACGCGTCGTAAAAGGCTATTTTTCTAGTAGTGTGTGGTCCCCAACCTTTTCTGTTACTGAGTAAACTCATTGAGTCTAGAAGATGGCTCAGTGAGTTGGCCAGGGTTTGGGTTATGAAGATTGAGGAACTCAACGAGTGCAAGGACGGACTCGGCGAGTTGTGGGTAAAAGGTCCCAATTATGTTTTGAGGATGAACTCTACGAGTCCATGAAAGGACTCGACAAGTACGATCAGGATTTCAGGGTTTTATGGATTATGGAACTCGACAAGTTGATGGACCGACTCCGCGAGTTGAGTCGAACAGGATGTTGACTTTCACCTTGACCATTGACCAGAGTTGACACTTAGAGTGATTATGAGTATGAAAAGGGTAACTAAAGTAGATAATTATGTGTACGAGTTTGAGAAGAGTTGATCTAGGAGACGAAGACAACTCAACTACTTCACAACAATGAGGTGAGTTACCTTCCAGTAGAAGTGGGTCTAAGGCCACAATGACGACCTACTAGTAGGAGTTGTTTGTTAGATGATTGTCTTTTTGATAATTGTCTGGTATGCCACTATATGATATGTCTTATGTGCTAGTATGGTATGATGTCATGTGATAGTAGTAGTAGGGGGAATAGTCCACGTATCAGGTCGAAAGGACCAAAGGGGTAGGTCGGGTACCCCGGTATGCCTGACAGTATGTTTATGTTATGTTGTTATGTGATAGTGGTATGAGGTGAGTCAGTCCCAGTAACCCGTTGAGATAAACCGGAGGGGTAGGTCAGACACCCCGATATGCCTGACATGGGTAGGTTAGGCACCCTGGTATGCCTAGCAGGGGTAGGTTGAGCACCCGGTATGCTCAGCAGGGTAGGTCGGGCACCCATATATGCATAGCAGTATGTTTATAGTATGGTATGTGGTATTATGGGGGAACTCACTAAGCTTTGTGCTTACGGTATACAGTTTTTGTTTCAGATCCCTTTTCGAAGGGAAAGGAGTCGGCACCGTAGTAGCGCATCACACCACTATTTTCCGCACTATGAAGTTCTTGGGATTGTACTCTGACATTGTTACTATATTATGACATACTTTTGAGACATATGATCTATGGCTTTAATGAAATGAAATAACTTGATGTTTTCTTTAAATTGTTTTTACGAGTTGTTATATCAAAAATGGAATTTTTGGTCATGATTTTTGGGATGTTACATGAGGAGTAATGCAATCTTGGAGAAATCGTTTATGAATCTCCAGTTCCAATCCCAAGAGTCTCGTGATATCTCAGCGAGATTTCAGAACCCCATACTGCATAACCGCCTCGATCTTGACTGGATCGACCAAAATCCCCTCATGGTTAACGAGATGCCCAAGGAACTAAACCCCTCGCAACCAAAACTCGCATTTTGAGAACTTGGCATACAACTGTTCTCGCCTTAAAACTCCCGATAGCTCACGGAGATGCTCCTCATGCTACTCTCTAGTCTTGGAATATACCAAGATATCATCTATGAACATGATGACTGAGCAATCGAGCATCGGCCTGCATACCCGACTCATCAAATCCATGAATATTGTGAGTGTGTTGGTGAGCTTAAATGGCATCACCACAAACTCGTAATATCCGTAAGGATTCTGGAACACAATCTTCTCCACGTCCTCCTCCCTCACCTTGACTTGATGGTACCCGAACCTCAAGTCTATCTTGAAGAACCAAGATGCTTCCTATAGATGATCAAAGAGGTCATCAATCTGTGGAAGTGGATAACGGTTCTTCAACATTAATTTGTTCAACTCCCTGTAATCAATGCACATCCGGTGTGAACCATCCTTTTTCTTGATGAAGACAATCGACTCTCTCCATGGAGAACTACTCGAACAGATGAACTGCTTGCCAAGCAGTTCCTGCAACTAAGATGACAGCTCCTGCATCTCTGGTGGTGCCAATCAGTACAATGCCTTGGCAAATAAGGGTCGCACCTGGTACAAGGTCGATCCTGAACTCGACTTGCCTCTCCGATGACACTTCGGGTAACTCCTTCGGGAACACATCAGCGAACTCTCTAACAACTGCAACCTCTGAAACCGAGACCTGATCCATGACCCACGTATCCACCACATATGCTAGATAAACCGCACACCCATGCTGAATATACTGTCGAGCCCTGGTGGATGAACACAACCCTGAACACAACTTGGTGCCCTCACCATAAATAACCAACTCTCCCCCACTTTGGGTTCAAACTACTACACGCTAACCCTTACAGTCGATCATGACACCGAAATGACTCAGCCAGTCCATACCCACTATCACACACACATCCCCCATGGGAATCAGAACCAACTTAATTGGGAAGGATACCTCGAAGATCTCTAAAACGCAACCCGATAGATTGAAGAAGCAGAAATCCCGTGTTCATTGGCGATGGAGACTCGCAATGGACACTCTAGCTCTCTTAAGAGAAAACCAAACTCCTTACTACAAGATCGAGAGACAAAAGACCGACTCGCCCCCGAGTCACATAATACCACCGCAGGTAAGGAGTTCACTAAGAACGTACCTAACATTGGTACAAACACATAAGAATAAAACATATATAATAAATAAGATAAATGATACAAACATACTAGCCACCACATCTGGTGCTATCCTAGCCTCCTCGGCTGTAAGTTGAAAAGTGCATCCTCGAGCCCTCGGGGGCTTTGCTCTACCCTGACTCCCGTCAGTAATCCTTAGTGTAGCCGGTGCTGGAGCCTGCGCCAGCGTGGCAGCGAGAAACGGACAGTTGGTCTTCACGTGACCAACCTTGTCATAATGGTAACAAATCCTCATATCCTATAATGAGCCTAACTAGCAACAATCCCTCACAAAGTGCCCATCCTTTCCGTACTTGCGGCACACACCATTGGCTCGACAAACTCCAAAATGACCCTTCCCGCACTTCCCACAAGTGAGACCATGCTTGCCTCCAAACCTAGAATCTGTGGTCTTGGGCCGCTTCGGCGTAGGTTGTGACTGCGCCGGGCCTACCTCTGCTCTCTCAACTGCAGCTCAATCTCAAGCTCACGCCGCCTAGCGGCCTGCTGTAACTCCAGTAATGTATCACAATGTTGGGTAGCAACGAACTATCTGATGTCAGTCTTGAGCATGCTCATATAAGGAGTCATCTGAGCCTTCTCGGAAGCAAACTCTGGGAAAAACATCGCCCTCACGGTAAACATACGGGTGATATCCATCACCGAATCCAATCCCTATTTCAAATCCAAAGACTCCTGTGCCAGCCTCTCTCGCTCAACCCGTGGAATGTAGCGAGTACGAAACATCTCCCTGAACTATTCCCAAGTAACTGCATCTCTCTGCTCATCAGAATACGACCCCATCATCAATCTCCAACATTCCTTCGCTCCATACCTTAGCAGGTTCATAGCACACCTGACCTTCTGGTCAGTAGGATATGAGCATGTGAAAATGCATCCCTCAACATCAGATAAGAACTTCATGGCTATAATCGGGTCCTGAATCCCATCGAAATTCGGGGGCTTCGTTTTATCGAAGTCCCGGTAATGAAAGACCCGACCTGTCCCTGTACCTACAGGTGCGGAGGCTACAGCAGCAGCCATCTCAGCTATGGCTACATAGTGCTCATCGAAGTACTCAACCATGGTGGTCTTGATAAACCCAAACATCACCGGTAACTATGCCCAGAATAGTGCAACAACCTCATTGTGCAAGATCTCCCAAATCCTAGCATCCAAATCCTCCGACCTAATCTCACCAGTGGTCTTTGTCACTGCCACAGGCCCATCCTGGCTGCCAACTCCTGATCCTGATCCAGATCTGGTGTCAAATCACCTCATAGTTGCCATTCTGAAAATAGATCAGAAAGATATCAAATACTCCATGTAATAACGGGGAACCAACTCCCGACAAAGCCCTAGGGGTTGTGACTTTCTTGCTACGTGTATGGGTCTTATGCTTTCAGTAGTACAGGCCCATACTACCTTCCATAACTACCCATATTTGTCTCAGTGATCATCACAACGCCCTAACAGTGTCCATAAGCATAGACGAGCACTCAAACCTCACTCCTAGAGGAAGGCTAAGGTGTTGTTTGTTTTTTTGAAGCAAAAATCCATAAAGTCTGCGGACCACCTCTGCAACCCTCTATAGTAGAAGAGGTGGACCAAACGGCTGAAGACTGTAATAAGAAGCATGTTTTTTTAACATCTGCATGCTGCTGCAGATATTAAAAAATTAAAATAAACTGATTTTATAATCCGAAAATAGTTTTTTAATACCGAAAATTTAATAATGTATGACATTTCGGCAATAACTTATGATATTTCAGCAAAAAAATAATGATATTTAAACAAAAAATAAAGATATTTTAGCATAAATAATGATATTTCATCAACAAATTATTATTATTCAATATAAAAAAAGAAAAAAATTCAACAAGAATAAACAAAAAAATGTGAAATAAGATTTCAGCAATATATAATCAATATTTTAGCAAGAAAAAAAGAGGTTGGAAGACGTAAGAAGAGGCAAAACAAGTGTTGTGCCAAGAAAAACACACACAGTGGTTTTTTAATCCGAAGACTTCTGAAAAACAAACAACTGCGAGATGAAAAGTGTTGCGTGTGTGCTGCGCCACACATCAATAAGAGGTCTGAATAGTTTTTTTTTTCAAAAAACCTAAATATCTCACAACTGGCCTACTAACCTCGCACAACTCATCCATGAAACTTCTACGAACCCTGTAGCACTCGTGTATGCTAGCCATACATAACACTAGACCCTATAGACATTCAAATATCCGATCCTACCCTAAGCCCTTCGTCAAACAAGAACAAGAAATAAGGCCAAACCAAACATTCTTAGGCTATAAGATCTTAGTTATATACAACCGTGATGCATACACTAAGCAACTATAGTAATGATGTCAATTCCTTACACGAAAAACCCTAGGCTATCAGAGATCATATAATCAGGGAATTCTATCATGACATTCCTGAAGACCCCTAGTTTATCACTAGCATGTTGTTCTAACATATCACAATATCAAATAACAGTATGGTATTTTGGGGTCCACTTATTGGCTCTGACTGATCATACACTTCGCAGCCTCCTTTAGGATTTTGAAAACCATTTCAAAATCTTTTCCTTAGTTTGAGACCGAATTCACACGAGTGTTCCTCTAATTTACTAAAACCAAGGCTCTGATAACAACTTGTAACATCCATAAAATTCATAAACATTTAAAACTTTTTCAAACCTCCAAAATCCATTAGTAATTACAAAATGTTTTCAATATAGTTTCATATCAAATAATCCCATAAATCAAATCATAAAATGTGAGGAGGTGCACGATCAAGCCTTCACCTTCCCGCGATCATCTGAAGTACCTGAAACAAAATCCAAAACTATAACCCGAAGCTTAGTGAGTTCCTCCAAAATACCAACGCCATACCAACCAGAACAATATCATAACAAACATCATGCATATAGAGTCTTCAATATGACTGGACCGCCCTCACCGGGCCTTCAATCTATTCGGCCCACTCTCAAAACCTTTAACATTTCTAGTCCGCCCAACTGGGACTTCAGCCTTTCTGGACCGTTCTCTGGGCCTTCGGCCTGAATGGTACGCTCCACTAGCCTTCAGTCTATCCAGGCCACGTTGGGTCTGTTGACCTAGAGCACAAAGCAGGACCACCTCAACGACCCGCAAATACACAATCAATACATACACATCTAATGCTAGCTAGCACGTACAGACAGTCATACATATATAACATATCACTAATCATAGCATCCTCCTATATACCAGGATACAGATCTACAGATCACTACGCATAGCACCATCCTATATACCAAGATACATATCTAATATATCACTAAGCATATCATCATGCGATAACCAAGATAACAATCCAAAAAGGGCCGACATTAGTGCCTTCGACCCTGTTAGTACAACGAGGAAAACTCACCTCACAAGTAGTGCTGAACCGATAAAATCGAAACCCAACTTACAGCTCCAAACTCAACTGCCTATAACCACCATATTACTAATTCAATTAAAATCCCAAATTACCAAAATACCCTCAGAATTCTAACTTGGTCAACCATGGTCAAATTCAAATTCAACAGTCAAGGTCAACAGTCCATGTTGACCCAACTCGTCGAGTGCATCTACTGACTCGTCGAGTTCCTTCATATCTTAGAAGATCGTAAAAAGCTCGAGACAAGTCGCCGAGTTACCAGAGAAACTCATCGAGTTCTTTAGTGTTCAAAAAACTAGGAAAACACAACCAACTCGTCGAGTTATCTCATAAACTCGCCAAGTTCACTCGGTATCCAAAAAGCGGGAAACCCTATCTAACTTGTCGAGTTGGCTAACCAACTCGTCGAGTTTTCCTGTCTTAACGTATTCAGCCCTTTCCAGTAGAAACCACAGCCCCAAACTACGGATCTAGCCCCGTAGGACTTAGATACCATGTAAAGTTGCTAACATTACGTGCATGCAAGGAATCAAAGGGATTAAAATACTCATATGAAGCTTATTATGGGATGTAGAGCATAAAGGAGGGCCAAGACTTAATAAAGTTGGCAAATTTAAGTCCAATGAGGCCCTAAGATGCTCAAATCTGAAGTCCTAGCTTCACAGCATGCCCAAGACCAAGAATAAGCTAGAAATGACCATAAACTCTCTAATGGAGAGATATAACAAAAGAGTGATCAAGATGTTGACTTTTTATCTCCAAATGGTTGCAAAAACAGTGAATCTTCTGGATCTAAGGCCATCTATGCAATCCAACCTCTTCAAGCTTCTAGTTTCCTCCAATAGAACACAAGATTTACTCTCCAAGGCTCACACATACTCAAGAAAGTAATAAAGCACAACTAGGGTCTCTCTCTGGACAATAAGGTGGTAAAGGAGGCTGGTAAGGGGACTTAAGGTCATTTAAATATGGTGCAAACCCTAAAAATTAGGGTTTTCATGCACAACCTCAACTCGTTGAGTTGTGATCCTCCAACTCGTCAAGTAGGTTCCATAATCCACGTTGCCTTATTCGTTTTTGCACGATGAGTTGGGGCTTCCAATTCGTCGAATAGGTCTTATGTGATGTACAAAAATCCTTAAAATTTCATACCTGGGAGCTGGATGTTACAGTCCATGTGTTTTTTTGGTTCCAATGTTTTTACTTTGCATAATTAAAAAAATATCCATGTGTCTTTACATTTTTCATGATATAATCCTTTTAACTTTTAATTTTTGCAAAAAGTTAGCATTAGAAACAAGAAGAACAAATCATTTAATCAAGTTCCAACCACGGTTGGCACAATTTCAATTGCAAGGATTTTTGACATGGTAAGCAACTTCTTTAAAACTTAAATCTTTTGAAAACAGTAAAAGAAAGAAGGAGAAGAAGTATCATTGATTGAATGTAACAAGATTGGACATTTTTCGAAAAAGAAAAATTAAATGATCACTAAGAAGGCCGGAGATATTTCGGTATTTTTAATATTTTGATATACTTATGAATAATTTATGTTTTACTTTTAATATAAATTGTTTTGTTATGCAGAATGAATTTCTAAATGAGGAAGCTTCTTCTTCTTGTTCGCCGATTCAAATTTGTACGAAAAAACTAGATCGTATATCGGGATATATAAAAGGGCGTTATGTTTCGACAAAACAAGTTTAGGCACAGAAAAGTTACAAATGGTTGAATTGGAAAAGGAAACTCAAAAGCCTTAGAGGAGGAAATTCGTGTAATTAAAGAAGAGCAACTACAATTTCAAGATGAGCAAATCAAATATCAAGGGGAGCAAAATAAGAAAATGAAATTTATGATGAGTGAGCTTTCACGTTTATCTCAATTACATTGATTAATTGAATTTATTTTTAGTCCAAAATGATCTTTATATGTTTGTTTTTTGAAATATTGGATAAAATGTATGGATTTTGTTTTGTAAAAATGTAATTTAATTTTCATATTATCAAATGTGAAGATTTATTTGGTTATTATTGTTGTATTGTAAAAATTTATGACATTGCTTTTTTTTTCTTTTGTCTAATTGGATATTCAAAGTGATATTTAATATTTCAAGAATTTCTTAGATGTTGACCCATTTTTTTGTCTAATCGGATAAATCAATGACGACATGTTATAGTCACTAATTAGATAAACCAGTTACCACTTTCTATGGTCACTAATCGGATAAAACTAATCCGATAAAACGTGACTACTTTTATTGGTCACTAAGTAGATAAAATAGTGATGACTTTCAATGATTAGTGAGGAAGTGGGTCGTCATAGATATAGTGACGAGTATATTTTAGTCACTGTTTAGTGACCATATTTATATTTAGTCACTAAATCAGTTTATGTGACGAACCTATAGTGACAAAAAGTGACGAACGGAATTTTGGTCACTAAATCTTTTAGTAACGACTCATTTTATAGTTAGTGACCATTTCGTTTTGATCACTAATTAACATTTTTTTGTACTGTAGGTTTCTCCATTCGTATCATATTGTTAGTCATATCATATGTTATATCAACTCCACACCCCTACATATTTGTCGGGAAATACGTACCACATATATACCAAATTTGAGAGGGAAAAAAATAAAACGAAAAAATTAAAAAATTAAAAAAAAAAAAAAAAAAAAAAATCTAAGTTTCGGTGACGATTAATTTTAGGGACTATATTCCATGTAAAACCGTTACCATATGGTAGCGAATTTTGTAGTTGTATCAATCTTATTTTCGATAATAGTAATCTTATCATACTTATAGCCGCAATTTATTTATTTTATAATGATTATTGTGTATATTTTGGTCACCAATTAAAAGTTAGATCGTGACTACAAAATACTTGTCCAAGACTAATGTTCAATAGGATGTGTATAACAAGGGGATAATTGATAAATTACTTTAATACATCAATTGAAGCTTAGAGCTTTTGGGAATCGGATATTGACGAACGGAATTCTTCGTTATTTGTTATTTGGAGTAGTGAAATGTTGCTAGACATTCATCACTGTCTATATAAATATGATAAGTCTTGTGCAAGTGGGAGATTAAAAGATTTAGTATGCCCAAGAGTTATTATAGAATGATATTGTAAAAAAAGTATATGATTCTATAGGGTCACACCATATAGTAAGTTACCGTCAATTGGTTATTTATTAGTATAATTTGATTATTAATAAATATATCAGCAGTTGTATTTAATTGGAAAATTATTATTTCATGGAAATAATATTTTTACTAATTGGGAGTTTATTATTTATGGAAATAATATTTAGTGGAGAAATAATGACTTATGAAATATATCATAAAGGATGATTATTTATAAGTTATATTTATATATCTTAATAAACTAGTTCAATTTATATAAAAGGTGGTTTTATATAAAATAAGATATTTATATATATGACTAGTTATATAAATGTATATGTTGGGAATTCTTTATAAAAATGATTGAATTTTTATAAAGATAACATGTATGTATATATATAAAGTAGCCATGAGACCACTTTTGTCTTCTTTTGTGCCTTGCCTTTTTTGAAAAATGAGAGGAGACCAAGCATGCTCTTCTTTTGAATTTTTTAATCCATTCTACCATGCTTGTAAGAAGCATGTCTCATGCTTCTGCTTTATGGTCTCTTCTTGCCTTTTTGGCCATTATATAAAGGAGGGAATGGAAGGTTAGATTAAAAGTTCTTGAAAGCCTCATTCTTCTTCTTCTTTGGAGCCTAAAACCGAGAGCACCTTCGCTCTGTATGGGGCTGCCAAATTTCAAGCTTTATAAGCTCTTCTTATCCTCCTCCATTCTCTTGCATTTTGGTGCTACACAAAGTCCCTTTGTTGCTTCACCTTTGAACATATATTTGGAATATATTTCAATGGCTTATGGACAACAAATCACAAGTGTATAGTAGCATATTTTGATGGTTCTACTCTTGCTTGGTGGATACTTTTAGAGAACTCTTGTTTTAGATTTTCATGCCACGCTTCATCAACTTCCAACCTCCCATGAGGACCAAAGTCTTCAAAGGTTGTTATGCTTTCCATTCTATGGTTGTTTTAATCTTTCTAACTCTTGCAAAATGATCCTTGGTGGTTCAAATAATTTTATTTTTATTCAACATTTTTAAAGCTTCCGTTGTCATTTTTACCGGTTGTGAAACTAGATTTTAAAATAAAAATCCAACAGCAAATTCCTAAAGATCCCTAGCCCATCACTAGAATGTTGTTCTGACATATAACAAAATCAAATAAAAATGTGGTAATTTAGTGTAAACTTACTGGCTCCATCTGATCGTACACATTGCATCCTCCTTGATTATTTTGAAAACACTTTGAAAATCATTTTTAAAATCTTTTTCCTTAGTTTGAGACTGGATTCACACGAGTGTTCCTCCAATTCACTCAAACCAAGGCTCTCATACCAACTTGTAACATCCTTAAAAATTATGAAAAATTGAAACTTTTAAAACCAAACCAAAATCATAAATTGTTTACAATATAGTTTTCAAAATATGTTCTATATCAGAGTTTCCCAAAATCATAAGTCAAACCACAAGGATGTGTACGATCATGCCTTCGACTTCTAGCGGTCATCTGAAGTACCTGAAACATAACCCAAAATTGTACGCCTAAAACTTAGTGTGTTCCCCTAAGGTACCAACACATAAATATAGAGCACATATATAATAGCATCATGTATTAGGTCCACAGCTAAAAGACCGGATTACCCATAAGCCCACAACATAAGCATGGCTTGCCCTCGAGTCCCACAGCTTATGTCTTGTTTGCTCCCTGACCACATCAGTCCTCGGACTGAACACTACCAAGCCCTCAATACGAGTCTGGCATGCCCTACCTGGCCCTCAACTCGTATCTAGAATGCTCATGAGCCCTCAGTATGAATCTGGAATGCCCTACCCGACCCTCAGCTCATATCTGGATTGCTCCAGGGTTTGTTAGCTACCGCATGGAGCAATAAAACCTCAACCAACCCCCACAATATGTCGACATATAACAGAGACAAACATATACAGATAATCATATAGAGAGTATCACAGGTAGTCCTAACGATCTTCCGGACTAGCATATTAAAAATAACATGCATATCTATTCCATACTCAGCATATCAACGAATATCAGGTTATCAAACCAATGTGTGACAACCCGAAATTTCTATCTTGTACAACCATTCAATTCAATCGAAGTCAGACTTGTTTCTGCTAACTTTTAGCACTGTTTAGAGTTTGTTTGAGCATTCTGAGCCTAGTACACCAAATGAATGAGTGATAGGAAGTGTCTGTTGAAGTTGTAACCTAACAAACAAGCCATAAACCCCTCAATGAGGAGTTTACGGCCAGGAAACATGAGTTTACGGCCATAAACTCATGGTGGCCGTAAACTCTAGCCTATAAGTATGAAGCTTGGGCCATTTTCTTCACTTTTTCCATTTCCAAGGCGTGGAACTCGAAAACTCTCTCAAGTATCATAGGATCTTGCTTCAAAACCCGCAACATGTAAGTGATTCCTTCCATCTATGTGTTAATGCATCTCTTATTCTTGAATCACCTTTGAATTCACCCATGAATTCCAGCTTTTGGGTCTAGATCTCCAAGATCCTCAAGAATATCAAGAACACATAAGTTCTTTGGGCCGAAATCTACTCTTATAAGCTTCTAAATCGTAAGTAGCCCTTTATACACTTGATATCTAGTTAAGACTCTTAATGCTAGCCTTGAAAACAAGCTTTTCCCAAGAACATGAGGTGTTTACGACCAAGAGCATCTCCCTTGGCTGTAAACCCTAGTTTGAAGTGCATTTGGACCTTAAACTCCTCCTAAGGCTTGGATATGAACCTAGAAACCTTCCTCAATGCTTAAAAGCCCTTTAAAACACCATTTGACACTTTTCATCATGAGTATACGGCTGTAAACGGATGTGACCGTAAACTCATGGCCGTGAACTCCCTTAGTCATTTCATTTGGGTTGTAAACTCCGTAGTGTGGCCATACACCCTTAGTATGCAATCATATGTGATTCATACCCTTCAAATCTAAGTGATTTCTAAGTCCTAAGGTTTTTCCATTTCATGATTAGATGTTATAAGCACTAATTAGATACACTTATGTGTCATTATATGCTAAATAGGATTTGTGTGTGCTCAAGCCTTCACTTGACACTTAGCAATCCTTATTGATCTTACATTCGAGTTACTCACTACAGGTCAGTTCATACCCCTTAATCTACCTTTTAAATGATTTTAAATGCTTTTATGGGGGGAATACAAGTTGAAACATTCTATTTATTATAACAATCACATGTGATTAATAACTAGAACAAACAGATAGATTTTTCTATTACATTCAAACTATTATCAAACATATGGATTTCAAATACTTCAAAATGTTTATCACACTCTTTTACATACTAAACTCTTTATCAAAATTGTTCCTATATGCCAAACCTTTTCTTTTAACTCTTTTAAACTTATATATTGTCAAAACCATGTCTAATGCATATATAGTTATATAAGTAAGGTTGGAAGGAGTTAGGACTGATAACTCACTTTATTTCCTGTTCCTTGTTTGGTTGTGGACTTAGAGTACCCTGTTGTTTGTCCAAGTGTCGTTTTATCCTTAGTTATATATTATGTATATATGTATAGACATAAAAGGTTTTATCTCAGTTCAACACACTCATTTATACACACAACTTTGCTAGTAAACTATAATAGGCATAGTTTAGAAAGTCACTACTCACTATTTCTAGTACAACGAAACATACAAGAGTCAGTTCATTCATGAGTCAATACAAACTTACTATGATGAGAAACTAATAGAACTTACTATTATGAGAAACAGAACGAATATAATATTATGAGAAACAGAACGAATATACTGTAATGAGAAACTAAGAGAACATACAATACACTACACTATACAAGAGAACATACTATGATGAGAAACAAAGAGAACATACAACATACTAGACAGAGAGAACATACACTACACTAGTACATACAATACATATACAAGAATACTATAACATAATTGTGAGCCACTACTTCGGGGCATAGCATCACCGTTGTGGCTCGTTTTGTAACCAGAGTCTCTTGGTAGGGAGAGCGTGAATTTGTGTATAGATCTATACGGGACTGGCCGTCCTACACTTTGCTGCTAGCTATAGTGGGACCTACAGGTCTACGGGTGACGAATGTCATACCATTTCCACATCTTCGAGCGTCGTGTTTTACTAGTCAATCAAGTATGGTTACAATCATATCACATTATACCTTAATTAACAACCGGTTTAAGGTAGTTAGTATAATAGTAGTTACTATATACAACACTACAGTACTTTATTATTTTCCCATTGCATTCACATTGTGATCTTCTCACATAAACGGTAATGTAAAAACTATATTTTGTTAATGATAGTCACAATTAGGGAAAAATACATACTTTTACAAGAAACAAACATACAGAACATTCGATGCCTTGGTAGAAGGCTACTTTTTATTAGAAAATATAGGATTTTCTAGGAGACACAAACATTTACAAATTTATCCATCAAACACTTACAAACATTTTCATTCAAACAATGATACTAAAATGCTTATGAACTCACTAGCTTTAAAGCCAATAAACTCTTTCAAAATAACTTGTATTCTCAGGTCATCAGTAGACAGGTACCGATGCCAGGTTTTGAGAAGACAGAGCTTTCAAGACTCGTCTCTTATTTTGATTTATATTTTTTGGTGTCTTATAAACTATACAGAACACACTTATATTACAATTATATTATTAATGCAATGGATGATGTTGTTGCTTGTTTACTATTATGCATTGTTGTGATACTGTACATGACGTCCTCCGCACTGGAACGTTTCCGCCGTTCAGGTTTTGGGGTGTGACACAATGGTTCATCCATGGTGCCTTCGACCCATAAGTTCAGTGAGGAAAACTCACCTCGCAAACTGAACACAAGCTGATAAGGTCCTAAATCGGAATCTCAGCTCCTACTCCCTCGTATTCCAACCAAATAACCAAACCAATTAGAATTTCCAAAATACCCTCAAGGTCATACTTGGTCAAAGTCAACTAGTCAAACCCATTAAGTCAACCCATCCGAGCTGACCTAGTGCAAGTACGTGTGGTGTACTTAGGAGGTATGTTGGGCGTGCTCCAACCCTCGCAGTTGACCATGATTGGGGTGGTTGACCTCATACACGGGGCGTACTCTGAGAGTCCGAGTACACGGGGCGTACCCTCGCAAAGTCTAAAGCCTCATTAAGTGCTTAATGGCTTAAGTTGTTACGTCCCAAGTTCAGATCCATGACCAAAACACACTCTAGAGTCATAAAGTTTCCAACTTTATGACTTTACATGCCTAATAAGAGCTTAACTAAAGGTCTTAATCCATTAAGGTCTTCTACAATATGCATGGAGCAATTCTAACCAATGGGAATTCATTTTTAGGGCTAAGGACCCCTCCTAGGGTCTGAAAGGACAACTCAAAACGTCCAGAACATGCCATGCTCAAGATGAAACTCCTGGGACCAAAATAGGACACAAAAACACCCATAAACAATATCTAGCAAACTAGCCATCAAGGTATGAACTTTTATACCTTGAAATGATAGAGAATGGTGCAAAACTTCCAGATCCAAGATGCTTCTTCCCTCCAAGATGAGCTTGGTTCCTTTCTTCTTCTTATAAGCACAAAAACACACACTTTAATGCTTGAAATGGCTTCACAAGGTGGTTCTAGGGTTATAATCAGGAAAGAGAGGGTGCAGACTATCAAGGTGAAGGGAAATAAGGCCATAAAGATGTTAAAATACCAGCCAAACCCTAAAAATTAGGGTTTCCTCACTTAGCAAATACACCCCGCGTATATAGATGTACTCCCACCGTACTAGGGCATACCCTAGTACGCTTAGTGTACACACTAGTATGCATGGCGTACTCCTCCCTACCAAAATTACGAAAATGCCACTAGGGCTCCAATGCACATTTCTTGGACTTAGGGACCAAAACGCAATATAATAAAATTAAAGGGTTGAAATTTGAAGTACTTTAACATCGGGATGTCACATTGAGTTTTTTTAATTGATGATGATGTTTATTAATAGATGACAAAAAATTTAGATATTTGGTAAAATAAGTTTTCTTTGGATAAAAATGAACTTAAACATTGAAAAAATCAACAAAAAGAAGAGAATTTTTTCCGAAAATAAAAACTATCTTTTTTATATATCAACATTGATCTCTTAACAGAAATTTAAACGAAAAAAGAGGTTAGTTTTTTTGGTAAAGAGTTGGGTTTTATGGTATAATCTGGTGTATGTACCTCCAATATAGCGGTGTACATCTATTCCCTTGTCCGTTGATCGCTTTAAGTTTCGACGTTCGTTCATTATTAATAATGATTCTCTATTTAATATATATATATATATATATATATATATATATATATATATATATTCACTATTTAGGGTATAATTAGGCGCATTTTATTACGTTTCATAGTATCTTTTATTTTTCTAAGTTTTTTGTGTAGATTCTTAACAATAAAAATGTACAAACCAAGAGAAATAAATAGACCCACAATATATATATATATATATATATATATATATATATATATATATATATATATAAAAGTTTAGGTTCATGTGAGATGGCCTAATTTTGTGAGACCGTGAGACACATTTTTTTATTTCTTTTTATTTATTTATTTTTAGTTAATTCAAGTTCCGAAAATAATATTTTAAAAAAAAGGTTTTTTGGATTTTTTTCATTTATTTTCCATTTTAAAATTATTTTTTAGAATATGTACAGTGTAATATTCTATTAGAATATTTCACGTATTTTTCAAAAAAACGGATTTTATTTATTTATTTATTTATTTTTTTTAGTTAGTTCAAGTTCCGAAAATAATATTTAAAAAAAGAATTTTTGGATTTTTTTTATTTATTTTGCATTTTAAAATTATTTTTAGATTTGGTCTCACGGTCTCACAAAATTAGAATGATCTCAAATGAACCTGAAACTATATATATATATATATATATATATATATATATATATATATATATATATATATATATATATATATATATATATATATATATATATAGGGAGTGGTTCAAATGAGAATCATAAAAGATTAAGAACCCTAAGAACTCCTATTAGTTAGTAAATATTTACATGATATTCTTATTGAACATGTGAAAATCCTTTTTATTTTTCTCTTTTTGATACAAAAATGGCAAAATTGTAATTTTGTAGTATAATATTTTCATTCTTATATATTCTCATATTTGAACACAAAACTTATATAAATTAGAAGTTTATACAGTACATTGATAGTTTAATTCACAACTTAATACAATCCCTTTTATAATAATTCACGAACTTAAAGAAATAAAAAATTCAAACTCTACGACCACCACCACACGCTGCTACCAACCACCCGTACCAGCATCGCAACCATTATTTTCTTCTAAATCAGATATGTAAACAAAATAATGCATTAATAACATATCTACTACATTCACACTCTAATAAAACCATTTATTTCACTCGTTTTGAATTAAATGCAAAATTATTATTAAAACTAATGTATTCTTACATGCTTATACATCACAAAAAATAAATATATTCAGAAAAAAATTAACAAAAAAATTTATACATAAACCATTCATATTTTAAAATTGTGATCTTAATATATTAAGCCGTGAATAAATTTTACATTATTTCAAAAGCAAACAAAAAAGTTATAAAATAATCACAGTTTAATGTTAATTCATTCACAGCTTAATACAATCAACTCATAATTTAATACACAAAATTCACAGCTTAATATAGTCAACTCATAGTCTAAGAAGAAAATACACAATTTAATGCAGTCAATTCACAGTTTAAAACTTAAAAATCATAGTTTAATACACAAAATTCAAAGTTTAATATACAAAAAGTATGCATCCACAACCATATGTTCAACTTAACACTCTTTATATAGTCAATTCAAAGTTTATACACAAAATTCATAGCTTAATACAAGTAACTTCATAGTTTTATACACATAATTTACAACTTAATCTAGTCAATTTACAGTTCAAACAGGAAATTCACAGCTTAATACAGTCAATTCGTAGTTTAAAAAGGAAATTCAAAGTTTAATACAATCAATTCACAGTTTAAAACACAAAAATGACAGCTTAGTACACTAAATTCACATTTAAATACTAAAAAAGTAGTATTCACATCCATATTATCAACTTAAAACACTTATTACAATTAATACACAATTTAATATAGAAAATTCACAAACTAGTATAATAAATTTAAAGTTTAATTCAAAAAAAAAATTATATATTCACAACTTAATTGCAGTTATAACTAAGATTACCAAAATTATACGACAAATGAGAGATTAAAACATCAAATTCACATATTAACAGAAAAAAAAAAAAAAAAAAAAAAAGAACTATATCATAGAGATCCACAACAAATGCCAATAGAAAAGCATATTATCAATTTAAAACTTTTAACTCATAGTTAAATATAGAAAAATCACTGTTTAATACAAAAAAAGTATGTATTCAAAAGCATATTATCAACTTAAAATTTTAATACAATCAATTCACAGTTTAATACAATTAATTCCTAGTTAAACATACAAAGCTCACAGCTTAATATAGTCAATTTAAAGTTTAAACAACAAAATCATAGCTTAATGCATTTAATTCACAATTTTAAACACAAATATCACAGCTAAATACATAAACTTCGTAGTTTAATATACAAAAAATATGCATTCACAACAAAATTCACAGCTTAAATAACTTACCAAATTTCATTGAGGCATTTCATCAAACACCTTGTCTACATCTTATTTTCAGAACTTCCTTTCATAAACACCATCAATGTAAACACCATACACACCAGAGTTAACTTGAAAATGGACAAACACATCAGATCACAACTTAAAACTTTAAGACCTCCACAAAAAAACTAGACAAATTAAGAGTAAACTATCATATCTAATAGACATCTAAAACACATTAACGAAGATATGAAGTAAACCAACACATTAGAGCATGATCGGGGAAGAATTTGCTCAAAATGACAACAAAAAACTCATTTTGACAAGCTCTGGAAGAACAGAAATGAATGAAAATACTAAAAGCATGTACACAAAAGAAATAAAATGATTTTACCTGTAATATCCGCCAGATCTAGAACAAAAAACACGTGAAGCTTGTCAGTCCCGTAAGGAATTACCATCGACAGATCGAAACCACAAAACTAACAGTAGTGACAAGAGATTATAGTTATTAAAACTCAGATTCACTTAGATCTAACCAGATCTGGACATATCTAAACTATGAACACCATGAGAAACAAGAAAAAACCATCAGACTCTCATATTTAACCAAATCTGAACAGGAAGCGCCAAAAAAGGCGTCAAAATCACGAATCTGTCAACATGCCACCACACGCGACAGAAAGATGTGGTTGTTCACCATATAGATCTAGATCAAGAGATGAAAACAACAAACAAATTTCATAGATTTAGATGTAGAAAAGAAGAAGACGAAACTCGGTCAGAAAAAATTAGTTCCAGATCTAGACAAGAAGAAGAGAAAACCAGATCTGAAGAACTTAGACCTAGAATCATGAGCACGAAGCACAAAAATGCACTGATCTGAGACGTTGAGGTGGTGGTTCGACATCAGAGGAGGTCGACGTTGCTGGTGGTTGTTAGCGTCTTCAGCGGCGACGGAAAGGCGGGTCGAGATCTGAAGTTCCGACGAAGAATGTAGGTGTTTTTGCAGGTGATCGGAGGTTGTGACAGAGGAAGAGGAGGTGGTTCTTAATTACAGCTTATGTCATTCCGTTTTTTGACAAAAATTTCCCTTAATTAGTTGGTTCTTAGGTTCTTAATCTTTTTTTGTTCTCATTTAAACCTTATATATATATATATATATATATATATATATATATATATATATATATATATATATATATATATGAGACCACCTATATTTTGTGAGACCGTGAGATGCATTTCTTTTTTTTTTTAATTTTTCTTAGTTAATTCAAATTTCGAAAATAATATATAAATTTTTTTTTATTTTTCCATTTTTTTTGCATTTTAAAATTATTTTTTAGAATATGTACAGTGTAATATTCTATTAGAATATTTCATATATTTTTCAAAAAAAAAAATGAGATTTTATTTTTTATTTTTTTTAGTTATATCAAGTTCCAAAAATAATATTTTAAAAAAAGAATTGTAAGATTTTTCCATTTATTTTGCATTTTAAAATTATTTTTTAAAATATGTACAATATAATATTCTATTAGAATATTTCACGTATTTTTCAAAAAAAAATTGGATTTTTTTTTTTTTATTTTTTTTAGTTAATTCAAGTTCCGAAAATAATATTTAAAAAAAAAGAATTTTTAGATTTTTCCATTTATTTTGCATTTTCAAATTATTTTATAGAATGTATCAGTGTAGTATTCTATTAGAATATTTCACGTATTTTTCAAAAAAATGAGATTTTTTTTTAGTTAATTCAAGTTTCGAAAATAATACTTAAAAAAAGAATTTTTGGATTTTTCAATTTATTTTTCATTTTAAAATTATTTTTAGATTTGGTCTCACGGTCTCACAAAATTAGAATGGTCTCAAATGAATGTGAACTTATATATATATATATATATATATATATATTCACTATTTAGGGTATAATTAGGCACATTTTATTGGGTTTCATAGTATCTTTTATTTTTCTAAGTTTTTTGTGTAGATTTTTAGCAATAAAAACGTACAAACCAAGAGAAATAAATAGACCCACAATACCAGACAAAAATACAAAATTGGTCCTTGTGGTATTCAAAAAACTTTG
The DNA here is from genome assembly GCF_051521515.1 of Lactuca serriola. Lineage (NCBI taxonomy): Eukaryota > Viridiplantae > Streptophyta > Magnoliopsida > Asterales > Asteraceae > Lactuca > Lactuca serriola. The sequence continues at coordinate 229,498,173 of NC_136410.1, read as the reverse complement.
GATATGGTCCAAAAAGTTTTCAACTTGCATGGATGGTCCAAAATCAAGAATTTCCTTTGGTTTTGGTCCTAAAAACTAGAAAAGACAATTATACCCTTATTTATTTGTTTTTACAATTTTTTTTACATTTTATTAACATTTTCAAAATAATAAAAAACAACATGGGTAAAACTTTCCCTCTCTCTCTCTCTCTCTCTCTCTCTCACACACACACACACATGTACACACAAGCAATGAAACCCAGAAGGCTAGAACATTCAGCAGCGTATCTCATCCTCCAGTTTATCTTATAGACCACCCTTCCCTTTCTCTTCGTACCCCACAAACATATTTCACACACAAACACTAGTTTATGGGTTTTTTTTTCCAGATTTGTGATTGTATACAAAACCTAGTTTCAAATTTCAATTAGAAGCTCAAATTTCATATAGATACACACTAGTTTCGTGCTTTATCGTCTGGGTTTCTCAGCTAAGTTTTCACCGTATTTCAGCGTCATAGAGGAGGCTGAGAAAGGGTCAATGGTGGTTGCATTGGGGTTATTGACGGAGAGATGGTGGAGATGGAGTTTCCATTCACAATCGCAGACCTTGTGAAGGATCAATCGAAGGAATCTTCATTGATAGGTGGTTTTGAATTATCGATGTGGATGAAATCAATGCTTCAACCCCTACCAGATCGGAACGAAACAACCACCAAGTTTCTTCGGTTTTATAAAGCTAAACCTAGATCTTTGATTGTGTGTGTATGTAAGTGTGTGTTGAACCAAGTTGTAGCCACGCCGAACGAATCAATTCCTCGACAGTGAGATGCGATTCCATCGAGGCTTAATTTGTAATGGCGTTAGGAAGAAGAATTGATCAAAATGTTGTATGTTATTAACTTTTTACATGCTCATCTATTGAGTTTTTCTTGCATATGAAATGAAGAAGACAACACAAAGATGATAAAGAGAGCAAGAGGGAGTTAGGAGAGAGAGAGAGAGAGAGAGAGAGAGAGAGAGAGAGATGAGGCAGGGGAGAGGTATGAGGGTACGGCTGGGGTGGGTGGGCCCATTTTTTATTTTTATTTTTAATTAATAAATTATTAAAAGAAATATAAAAAAAAAAATTAAAAGGGCAAACCGTCATTTCAGGTTTTCCAAGGACCAAAACTACGAAAATTTCTTAATTTTTGAACAAAAACCACAAAAAATTCTTGATTTTGGACATTCCATGCAAGTTTAAAACTTTTTGGACTCTATCCAAAGGTTTTTACAAACCACAATGACTAAATATGCAATTTTGTCCACAATACCATTACAAACTCTACTAAATATGTGTAAGATAGAACTACAAGATAACTTAGAAAAATAAGATATTATGAAATCCAATAAATCAAGTTAATGGAGGAGAACTAACTTGTAAAGAAGCAACAATCTCTCTATCTAATAAAAAGATCCCTTATGTCCTACGTGGTAATTTCTCCGTCGCCTTTCACACAAAATAGGGATGAGCAAAAACCGAACCGAAAACCGAAAAACCGAAAAAAAACGACATAACTGAAACCAAAAAACTGAAACCAAAGCAATAACCGGCGGTTTGGATTTCAATTTTACAAAAACCTAAAAATAACGGTTTGGTTTGGTTTTGACGTATAAAACCGCCCATAAAAACCGAATCGACCCACATATATGTTATTTATATTATGATTTAAACTTTTAGTTTTAGACTTTAAACTTTATCTCTTTAATACTTTATGTTTAGTTTCATCAAACTGTTGATGTTTTTAATCTTTGATCTTTTGAACACTTTTATGCTTTTATAATACTAGAATTCGTACTCTTAATTTTAGTATACTTAAAGTAGATACAATACTATTTATCGCAACATATTTTCACTAGGTTTGAACCCAAAAACTAGAGAAAAAAAATAGGAGCTTATAAACCCACGGTTTAAAACCGAAAACCCATAAACCCACCCCGGAAAACCGAAAAACCGACCGATGCAAAAACCGAACCTATATGGGTATAAAAACCGAAAAACCGACTTTCTGCAGTTTGGTTTGGTTTTAGCCAAAAACCGATCCAAAGCGACCCATGTTCAACCCTAACACAAACTTAAATACAAAAAATGACCCTCTTTTCGTTTAAAAAGATTTCTTCGGTTGATATTGAGAAATCATAGTTTTTACATGATTACAATTTCACCTCTTCGACCAATAACGATTGCAACTATTAATGGAAATGATTTAGCCATAAACTTGCCCCACGATGATTATTCTTGCCGGTTAATTGTCCGATTTTATTTTTTCAATTTTATTTTGATTTGTTTCTATATTTTTCACTTTATAAATTTTCAATTTATTACCAGAGTTAATCTTATATTCTATCCATGGCGAACCATGTCCATCGCTTCCTCAAAATCAAAAGGTTATGTTTCATGACAATCAATCACTGGTGATGGTGATGATCTAAGTTTTTTAAAACTTGAAAGGATCCCTAATTCTCAAACACAGGGTATGATTTTGATGGGTTTCTACAAATTGTGCAATGGAGTGTTTTAGAAATAGAAGATCGAGGTAAGGTTTAATTCCAATTCTTTGTATTAGTATTAAGACATAACTTATTTTCTTAATGGGAAATATTCAAATATCAAAAATTCTTTTTTTTCACCAACTTAGGGTTCTTCTTGAGTTAAAGAGCTAATGATACATTAAAACTTTGGGATAATGCTCCCGCAGTTCTTTGTGGAGATTTTAACTCCACCCTTAATGTATGAATCCTTAAATTTGTTATCTGATTATAACTATAAACCTAGAGACAAAATGCTAAAGACATTGAAACTGATAACAAACTGTAGAGTAATGTTTGGAAAACGAAAATCTCATCAACAGGGTAGATCCATTGTTTTTCCTTAAAATTATACTTTATTTATAAGAGAATAATATTTATCAATGATCTATCTTAACTCACAAATTTTGTAGTCCATTATATGAGATCTAAAAGATAGCCAAAAATGCAAGGAAGTTATTAATCACAAATCACTAAATTTTCAAAGGATCTTTATGAAAATAAACGTTGGTTTAATCAAGGAAGATATGCTTTTCAATTGATAAAATCCATTTTGTTTCTCCTCATCTAGTAAGATTGAATTCGAAAAGATCATATTAGAAATTTTTATGTTACTCATTCTTTTATTTAATTTTTCTTTTTAGTTTGCAGACCCACGTAGTACACGGGTTATTATAAACAAAATATAATAAAAATTTATAAATTATTTACCCGTGGTTTTCACGGGTTGTAACCTAGTGAACCATTATTTTGAGGATTGTGGTTTTAATGAAGTTCATAGAACAAAACTTATAGTACATTCATGTAGGAACATATTAAATATAGAAAGAGTCAAATATTGTAGGAACATATTAAATATAGAAAGAGACAAATATTTGTTAATCTTTCAACCCTTTTTCCTCCTTGTAGAAGACCAACGAATGGTGTTGTGTTGTCTCATTATATCTCTATACAACAATTGAACCGAACTTTTGGTTTAGATTTTATTTGTCGTTGTCCCCTAAGTTTAATAAAGATTAACCAATGATTCTTTTTTTTTTTTTTTTTGTGAATCAACTGATCAAGAAGGTTTCACTTCCATCATCTTGTAAACTGGTGATGACAAACAAATATTGGGTTAGCAAGTCATGTACTATTATATGGACATCCTTATTTTCCCATAAAAAAATGTCCCTATTGAAGTACTTGAATAAAAACATTATTCAAACTTACTTGGATTTTCCAGGCTTCCGTAAGTTGGGATGCAATGTCAGCAATTGTAGGTCGTTCTTCCCGATTTTTATGCAAGCATCTATATGCAATAGTTGAGAACTTGCTTAATGTTCTTGGTTTGATATCTTTCTTAATTCTTTGATCGATAATCTTATCTAGCTCTCCATTTTTGCAGCAAGTTCGAGCCAAATGATGTAAGAAACGCCGCTCATCATGGTAACCGGAAACATAGGCTAGCCTTCCACACAAAACTTTAAACAAAACCACACCCAACGAATAAACATCCGACTCTTTTGTTAAAAAACCTGTTCTTTCATATTGTGGGTCAGTATAACCATACGTTCCAGCAAGGTTAGTGATCACGAAGGTATTACGTTGATTTGCTAAACCTATTCTGGCCAAACCAAAATCAGAAAGTTTTGCATTCCAATTCTCATCCAACAAAATATTTGCACTTTTTACATCGCGATGTATAATTCTGTGTTTTTCAGCCACGTGGTTATGAAGATAGTCCAATGCAGAAACAACACCCATACATATTTTGAAGAGTTGTGGCCATGATAGTCCACCGAACATGCTAGTGTCATGTAAATATGCATCAAGGCTTCCATTCGTTGCGTATTCGTAAACAAGAATCATCTCCTTGTTATCATTACAAAAACCTATAAGTGTTGTAATGTTTTTGTGTTTATGCTTAGAAAGCAACGTGACCTCTGTTTGGAACTCTTTGTTACCTTGAAATCTGGTGACATCTAGCCGCTTTACAGCTACTAGTTGGTTTATATGATCTGCCCATGTAAGGGTTCCCTTATAGACCCTTCCGTAACCACCCTTACCGATGAAATTCCTTTCGTTGAAGTCGTGGGTACAAGTTTTTATGACATGGAGGGGTATTTTGAGATTATTTGGTTGCTCAATTGGAACATCATCATCAGGGATAATTACCTAATAATCACATTTTAAGTTAATATTAATGAAAATATAACAATTTTACTTTTTTGTTGAGAAATGGCCAAATCTTTAAGAAATATATATATATATATATATATATATATATATATATATATATATATATATATATATATATATATATATTTGAAAAAAAGTACATTTTAGACCAACATTCTGGATTCCGTTATGCATTCCAAACAAAAAAGAATTCTGGAATTTACGAACAAGTCCGATAATCAATTAACAATTTCAAAATTTTGAGAAAACTAATAGTTTTTCTAAATAAAAAATCTAACAAAAAGTTAAAAAAAAAAAAAAAAAAAAAAAAAAAAAAAAAAAAAGTCCAAAATAGAGATCGAAATTTACCCCAACCTCCTAGGGAACAAATTAACCTGCCCTGATAGAAGTCTGGTATTCCCCACCAAACCGAGTCCCAGGGATGGAGACAGGATACCCGTATGGGCAAAAATCAGGGATGGGGACGTGTTGGAGAACCGAGTTCAGCACATGTCTCATTTTTTTTTATGAAAATATAACTTTAAACACATTGATACAATAAAAAAAATAATAGAGTTAATTGAAAAATGTTTATCGGGGGTATGCTTTTTGATGACTCTCCAAATGTTTGTGGAAATTTCACAAAGAGTGAAAGCAAGGGTATTAATATGATAATGCACCTGATTGGTAAGGGGCATAACATCCGCCTCATTGAGCTTGGGTTGATTAGCAGTGAATTCAAGCCGTAGCATTGGGATAAATTTGTTCCATAAAATATCATTCCATCTCTGTTGCATCGGCCTGCACTTCCCTTAAACTCCTGTGCAAAGTATAAAATTAAATTATTTTTATATTCTTCCATTTTTCTTGGGAAAATTTCATTCATACCTTTTTAAACTTTAAATATTATTTCTATATCCTTATAAAAAACAAAATCACTTCTAAATCCTTATCGAATTATAAAATTTATATTTATATCCAAACTTAAATTTTAATTTGAATTATATCAAATTAATATTAAAAAACTTATTTAAACTTTAGAATTTTATTGAATTTCCCAAAATACCCTTCCCAAGCTAAATCCCAAATTAAAGATTAGGCTAGGTATCTTATATTTCCGTATATCATCTTGGTTGTACACTACATCTCTACATTCACTCTTATTTGTAAATTCTGTTCGTAGCTCTATGCATGTGGTGTCTTGATCTTGGAGGTGTTTGGCTTAGCTTTTCACAGCCAAAAGTCCTTTTTGGAAAAGAAAAAAAAAGCAAAAGATGTTTGGCAAAACTAGTTTTGAAGTTTTTACATAAGAAAAAGGAACTTTTTGGAAAAGTCAGGAAATCTTGACTTTTTATAACTTTTCTAAAAATTACTTTTAGGCTGTGAAAAGCTAAGCCAAACACCCCCGAAATTAGGAATTGATCGGGGGGTTTTGTTATTTGGGACTGAGTAAATTCCCATTAAGTTGGTGCCGAGGAACTCTGAAATTCGACTGTGACGATCTGGAATTGAGCATTCAACACATATAGAGATAATGAGGGGGGTCAAATGTTGAAGTCGGCGAGATGAAGGAGCAATCAGAACAAAAAATCAAATATGTATTCAATAATTGGCTTTATGGTGTTGGTATTTTTGTGGCTTGATACTGTTTTGGGAGATACTAGCATCTGTGGTATTTTCGATGCAAGTTTAAATTTTGGGATGTTTTTTCGGTCATGGTGGTATAGTTTATTCTGATTGCTGCTCTTGGAGAATTCAATATCATTTCTTTCATAAGTTTGACAGTTGGATGTTATTTTAAGGATTGCTCTCAAAGTCTGATGCTCTAATTACTTGTTGTTTGAACTGGTTCTAATGCTGGTTAATGGAGGAGATGTGTTGTTGATGCTTAAATAAATCATGGCAGTTTTCAAGTGTATTATAGGTTTATTTGAGGTTCAGATTATATTACGGAGGAGATGTGTTGTTATGATATAAAAAATTTATACGCCTGTTTAAATGAATTGCAGGACATTTATAATATTTAACTAGAAAATATTTCCTGGCGTTGCCGGGGTCGGAAGGTATTGCTTTGTAAAGTAAAGTACCATGTTGAATTGCATTGAGATAATCTAGTAAAGTAAGATAAACAATGTCATCTAATTACATAAGTAAAAAAATCTAAATCATTATTTCTTGCAATAAATGAGGAAAATAAAGAAATGGTCTCACAAATTGAACTTTATTGACATGTATGGCAGTGGCCGGAAAACCAATCCGGAAAATATAGACCACTGGTTTTTGTCCGTTAATGTGAGGTTAATTTGGTCTTTTAAGGTAGTAGAGACTGAATTTGTGACGATGGGTAAACCATATGGACCATTTATGTAATTTTGACGGTGGTGGTGGTGGTGGTGATGGCAGCTGGTGGGTGGCTTTATGGTATTGGATGAGTATTTTCTAATAAATAAAACATTAATTTAAAACAAAAAAGAGAAATATAAATTAATAAAAAAAATCGGATTAGGAGTAAAAGAGTGATTTCGGTTTCCATCGTTGTCCTTAATGTGTTAAATCTGGTAAACCACAGGGACCAATCGTGTAATTTAGTCTAATAATAATAATAATAATAATAATAATAATAATAATAATAATAATATCCGAATTTTTATTTAAATTAAATACTTTAATTATTTAATAAACTTTAAAAATTAATATCTTCCTCATACGAGCTCTGTTTTCGACGTTCTTTATGTCCCCGCGTAGGTGAGACTACGATCTGCAACTTTTGTTTAGACTCCGTTGGCTAATTTTGAATTTATTTTTATTATTTATTTTTAGTAGGCCGGGACAAGAAACTCCGTTATAAATTCATAACTTCTTCATACGATGTCCATTTTCGCCTATCTTTTTATCGTTTCACTACTATTAACGAGATATTCGATTCTCGTTTAGATTGTTTCGGCTAAAAACCGCTCGATCTCAAATCGAGTATTCGGGCTGCATACAGCTAAGTCGAAACACAGAAAAATCATAACTTCCTCATACGAAGTCAGATTTGGACGTTCTTTTTATGCACGCTCATGGTTTAAGGAACTCTATGACTTTCGTTTAGATTGCTAAGGCTAAATATCACTCTAACGTAAATTCACGTTTTACATCATTCAACGTCATGCCGGTTTTGTCGCGAAACTTCGATAGGTTATAACTTGGATTTTGGCGTTCTTTATATGCACAGAAACATTGTGATATATACAACAATTTGGTTAAGATTAATCCTTCTAAATAATCTTCCATCAAAAAGTCATTTTTGATGTTTATCGTCTTTAAATTGACTAGTCCGGATCTACGGGCGTTACAATTATCTCCTGCTTAGGATGATTACGTCCCGGAATCATCAACGAAACAGGACTTGCATAATGATTTCACACGTTATTTATTCATCCTAGGTAATAACCGTAACTTCTATGTTTCCTCGAAAGAGTATTTATCTCTGTGGCTTTCTTGACCGCAGACGATGCCCAATCTTGCATCTGCTTTTCGTACTATGTTGTACTCTCAATCGTAACCTCCAAGTTACAAAATAAGTCCTTATTGTGGACTCCTTCTTCTTCTCAGGATAAACACTTTCCTTTATCTATTGTAACAGACCGATGGGTCGTACTCTACTGACCTCTCATCGCACGATGCGACGCTTAGACTCGGTCTTTTTAAACTTAAATTCCAGAATGGAATATACCTTCCTTCATATTCTAATGTGATATAATCACATTTCAGCATGTAGCATTTCTAGCTACAAACTTTATGAACAACGAGTGCGATACCAATGATCGCATTAGCTTCAATCTTCTGACTTACGTCAGATGTTACTTCGAACTTGGTTCTCTGAACCACGTATCATACCCACCGTAGTCAGACTCAATTTGAATATGACCACTAGGGTCGGAATAACAATCATCTTACTAGTCACTACCGAAACAAAGGTAATGACACATTTGAACAAAACAGAATCAATTACTAGCTTCTTGGTAACCTTGTGACTTTCCCTGATCCAAGTGCGAGTCCTGTGCTTCTGGTAGTATATGCATCTACTACCTTTCACACCTACTCATACTCGTCCCAAGTATTGTCTCGCAGTTGACCAAGTCATCATACAAAAAAAATCATACAATCATTCAACACACCAGATAATAAAACTAGGGTTTATATTACTTTCTTGAAACTATTACACAAAAGTTCAAGTCCACCCTATACTATGCCTCTAATAGGCTATACCATAAGTTACTTTTCACACTGCTTCTTCATAACTTGATCTTTGGATATAAAATCCTCATTCCTGATTCCTTGCATTGCCATTTGTTTCATCAATGATCATTTGAAATGCTCTTGCCTTTGGCTTTGGCGGTGCCTCTAGCCTTGCTGCTTGATTTTCCTTGGGCAGTCTTGCTTGAAGTTCCCCTCTTCGTTACATTCGTAACACACCTTTTTGTTGAATATACATTCATCAGCGTAGTGCCCATGCTTTCCACACTTGAAACATGTCACCTCCACGCCACATTTTCTCGAGTGCTTCTTCTTGCACTTATCGCACCACCTTGCTTCATCTCTTCCTCTTCCTCCAGGCTTCGAGAATTTTCTTTTCTCATTAGAACCTGAAGTTCCTTCCAACTTTCTCTTCTCTCCAAGTGCAACCTTGTTGGCGGTCCTCCCGTTGATCATATTCTCAACAGACATGGCAGCCAAAATAGCTGCCTCTAGAGTGGGTGCCTGACGCACTAGCACTGCATACTCCCATGGGAGTCCCTTTGCGTATTGGTCGACTTTTGTCAACTCGTTTGGGACGATGCGCAAAGCAAACTCCCTCTTGTCTGTGAAGGAATTAGTGTATTCATCCACTGACATGTTGTCTTTCTTCAATATCAGAAATTTGTTCTCCAACTCTAGCAGGTTTTGGGCCGAGCAGAACTTGCACTTGAATTGCACCAAGAACTCTGCCCAAGACAGTTTCCGTGGCTCGTTAGGGCTTAGGGTCTTCCCCAGAGTGTTCCACCAGCGAACAGCGCCACCTCTGAACTGACGCACTACAAATATGGTTTGTAACTTGCCCTTGCAACCACACATAATGAAGGCTAGCTCCATTTCCGATATCCAATCCATAACTCCGATCGGATCCTCCTTTCCAGTGAAGGTCGATGGTTTGCAAGTCAGAAAATCCTTATACTTGCATCCCATTCCATCATTCCTTCCATTCTGGTTGTTTTGCCTAACTATCGGTGGGTTGGCTTGACCAACAGATCCACTGAAGTTTCCACCTTCCGAGTGCCCTTCATCACTTTGGGCTCTTCCACTTGAATTAACAGTTCTTCACGATTCTGTTGAAGCAGACGTCTCGTTTCATCCATATGACGATCCTACATCGTCCGAATCATCAATTGTACACTAGCCATTGTTATCGGCTCAGGTGCTACTACTATGACAAGTATTTGATCAATCACTGGTGGTTGATTCCTGTTTTCATCAGCATTTCCAACTCCACTTCTTGTTCTCACCATTTTTGATCTATACACCGAATAAGGTGAAATTAGATCCTTATTCACGATAGATATTCAAATCATCCTTATCACTTCGAAACGTTTACATGCTAGTTCTAATATCGTAGACGTACGCTTAGAATCCTATACACATAAGGTTTCCAGATCCGGTCGGCAACAGACCATAGATCTGAACAAATAATATCATATATGGAAACATATAACATTTAGCACATAAAAGCATTTTAGGCAACTTTCCTAAAATAAACTAGTGCTCATGTCTAAAACACAACAGACACACATCTCAAAATTTCACTTAGCATTTTAAGTTTAAGTTTAGAAATCCTACAAATTCCTAGTTCGCTTAAACTAATGCTCTGATACCAACTGCGACATCCCCAATTTCTCGGCCAGAAAAGACCGATTTGTTTTTAAAATCAGAGTAATCTTTTAAAGAAAACAGTTGCGGAATTTGTTCCCAAAACACAATATGATAAAAATTATCAAAGCATTTATTTAAAGAAATGTATTTTCATTATATAACAAAATCTTGGGATATCATGTTCCGATACAGACACATAAGCATAAACAGAACTTACATTATTAACACTAAAGATTTTACATCTCCTTTAATCTCTCCGTGAAATATATCTTCGTATCGATACCTGTGATACAAAGAAAACTGAGTGGGTCAGGCTTGGGAGCCTGGTGAGCATATAGGGTTTTCAAGCCACAATAATATAATTATTATATTCAACCATCAAACAATCAACCCAATTACCCATCCCCATTATCTTCTTTATTTCTTAGGATTTTACCCTAAGAATTCAACTACCCGTCATTCATTCATTCCCAAGGATTGATCTAAGGAATTAGCACAAAATCTATTGCTACATAAGGCGCATCTACCAACAGCATCCTTTAAGCGCCTCTGCCAGGATTACGTCATACACTATGAGGTGCGTCTGCCAGATTTATGACATTCTCTTTTAGGCACATCTGCCGACATTATCTTATAAGCGTATCTTCCAGGATTATCCTATAAGCGCATCTGCTAGTATTATGACATCCATTCCACACTCATCTCAAATAAACAACAATATATAAACACATAGAATGTATTTTATAAGAAATATTTTATATTTATGTGTTAGAAGAAAATAACCACATGTTCACCTAAACATATACTTTATACATTCAAACAATACTTGTATTATACCCGTGTTTATGAAATGGACTATACACCCACACATATAAACAACTTTATATTATACACATAGCACGTATTTCATAGCAAACACTTAATATTTATGCATTAGAAGAATGTAACTACACAATCACTTGATCAGAAGATAATCGGACAACACTACGGCTTCTAGAAGTAGTATTCTTCGGTAGATTTGGAAGATCTTCACAAAAACCGGACTCGTTGCGGGTAGAGCTTCGGCTCGGGAATTTCACTTCTCGGGATCTTCGGGGCCTCGGGACTTGCTTCGGGGCTCGGGAATGATATCGGGGCTTCGGGATAATTCTTGCACGAAAAACGATGCAAAAACGCGAGAGAAAGGGAAGAAATGAGCAAAAGAATTGGCTGCCCTTGACATCCGTTTATAGGGGGCTGAAACTCGAATTACGTTGGGCGTAATTCTATGTTACGTTGGGCGTAATGTGGATAAGCCCTGTGACTCCCGCCCTTTGGATAATATCCGAATTTTTATTTAAATTAAATACTTTAATTATTTAATAAACTTCAAAAATTCATAGATTCCTCATACGAGCTCCGTTTTCGACGTTCTTTATATCCCCGCGTAGGTGAGACTACGATCTACAACTTTCGTTTAGACTCCGTCGGCTAATTTTGACTTTATTTTTATTATTTATTTTTAGTAGGTCGGGATAGGAAAACTCCGTTATAAATTCACAACTTCTTCATCCGATGTCCGTTTTCACCTATCTTTTTATCGTTTCACTACTATTAACGAGATCTTCGATTCTCGTTTAGATTGTTTCGGCTAAAAACCGCTCGATATCAAATCGAGTATTCGGGCTGCATACCGTTAAGTCGAAACTTAGATAAATCATAACTTCCTCATACGAAGTCAGATTTGGACGTTCTTTTTATGCACGCTCATGGTTTAACGAACTCTACGACTTTCATTTAGATTGCTAAGGCTAAATATTATTCTAACGTAAATTCACTTTTTACGTTATTCAGCGTCGTGCCGGTTTTGTCGCGAAACTTCGACATGTCATAACTTATTCGTTATAACTTGGATTTTTGCGTTTTTTATATGCATGGAAACCTTGTGACATATAGTACAACTTGGTTAAGATTAATCTTTCTAAATAATCTTCCCTCAAAAAAGTCATTTTTCATGCTTATCGTCTCTAAATTAACTAGCCCGGATCTACAGGAGTTACGTGGGGTAGTGCCTTTAAGAGTTTTATGTATGTGTGTGAAAGGGGAGGGGGGGGGGGTAGGTACGTAAGTCATTTTCTATATTTAATAAATATAATAACATTCAAATTGAAAGAAAAATAAAAATTAAATTTATCAACGGTACAACACATTAATTTAATTTTGCGAAATGACAAATAAGCAACAAACGATGCTCAAAAAGATCGTTTATTCAATTTTTTCAAAGTATGGACCAAATTTTGAAAAAAACAAAAATTGCTGAGATTATTTTTGCAAATTTGTATTTAAATTATTTTGGTGCTTTTATATATATATATATATATATATATATATATATATATATATATATATATATATATATATAGAGAGAGAGAGAGAGAGAGAGAAAAGAGGGTTCAATTGAGGAAATAAATATTGAGAACGAGGGAATGAAGCTGGGCCACTCATTTCGAATCTGCCACTTAAGTGCTCCAGCACCGGGCCGACTGAACAGATCATATATATATATATATATATATATATATATATATATATATATATATATATATATATATGATGAAAGTGAATATTCATATATGAATATGGTGACGATTGGTGGTAGCGGAGGTTGCGGTTGTTGGTGGCGGTTGTAGTGGTGGTTTGTGACAGAGGGAAGTGGTACATTCATATACGAATACACATTTTTATATTCATATATGAATTTTACTCAACCTTTATCGGCCCGGTACGCTAGAGCATTTTACGGTAAAAATAAATAATTGTTTGAAAATGATACCACTATTCTTAACATTTTATTTTTTCAATTGAACACACACACACACACACACATATATATATATATATATATATATATATATATATATATATATATATATATATATATATATATATATATATATTTCAGAAATTTATAGAAAAGTCCTAATATTTTGATAAAAGTTTTAATAAAGACTTAAAAAAAATTTGAGTAAGAAGTCTCGACTATTTAACTTTTTGAATAAAAAAACTTATGAAATCGGATAATTTATTCACTTTAGCCCTTTTGACCTGTTCAGCATGTCGTGGGACCAAATTGTTAACTTTTACAAAATAATGAGAATTTTCTGCAAATTTCGTCAAAACTTATATAAAATTTATAAACGTATTTTTACGTATTGATATCTTTATAAATTTTTGTATGTACTTGTTTACGTATTTTTATAAATTTTAAATGTATAAATGTATTTCTTTTGTGTATTTATTTGTACATTTAAGTATTTTACATATTTTAGATGTATTTTTATGTGTTATTTTTTATGTATTAGGTATGTATATGTATTTTTACATATTTTTGTATTTTTTAAACTTTTTTATATAGTTTTTTATGTATTTTAAATGTGTATACGTATATTTTTTCATATTTATACGTACTTTTTTTAACTATTTAAATATTTTTATATATTTATGTGTTATTTTTTAAATATTACGTATTTATATGTATTTTTTTTCGTAGTTATGTATTTTTTAAATTTTTTATATGGATGTTTTGGTATTTTTATGTATTTTAAATGTATTAATGTATTTTTTTACATGTTTATATATTTTAAGTATCTTAAATAGTTTTTAGGAATTTTTATATGTTATTTTTTATGTATTACGTATTTATATGTACTTTTACGTAAAAAATATATTTATACATTTTAAATACATAAAAGTACATTTAAAATTCATATTTTTAAGTCTTTTAAATATATAAATGAATGTTTATATATATATATATATATATATATATATATATATATATAAAAGTATTTTATATATTTTTTATGTGTTATTTGTTTTTTTATTAGATATTATATCTATTTTATATGTACATGCGTATTTTTACATAAATTACATAAATACATATAAATACATAAATACATATTAATACATATAAATACTTAATAAATAAAAAATAACACATAAAAATATGTTTAATACTTAAAAATACATAAAAGTACCTGAAAACTACGTTTATTCATTTAAAATACATTAAAATAAAAATCTATATAAACAACTTTAAAAAATATATAAGTACTTAAAAATACATATAAATACGTAATACATAAAAAATAACATATAAAAATACATAAAAAGTATATAAAATACTTCAAAATACATATAAATACATAAAAAAAATATGTTTATATATTTACAATAAATAAAAATAGAAAAACAATCATATAAAAAAACTTTAAAAATACATAAATACATAAAAATACTTATAAATACGTAATACTTAAAAATAAAAAATAAATACATAAAAAATATTTATAATACTTACAAATATGTATAAATTTGTAAAAAATACATTTAAACATTTAAAAGACATAAAAATATATAAACATCAAAAAACAAACTTTAACAAATACATAAATATGTAAAGGACATATAAATAGGTAATACATAAAAAGTAACATATAAAAATACATAAAAAAAATATGTAATACACTTATTTATATATATATATATATATATATATATATATATATATATATATATATATATATAAATACGTAAATATATACATATAAAAACTTAAAAATACTTAAATAACTAAAAATAAATATCAATACCTAAAAAATATGTTTAAAAATTATATACAAGTTTTTGATGAAATTTGCAGAAAAGTCTCATTATTTTACAAAAGTGAACGATTTAGTGCCTTGACTTGCTGATATGTCAAAAATTACTAAAGTGAATAAATTAACAGTTTGTCGGCCTTATCCTTATGTTTTAACTTTTTTATTTTAGATTTTTGGGGTGGTCATATCTATCGAATGTAGTTTACAGATATAGGGCTGTGAACCCTTCAAATTTTCATATGCTGGATGCTTTGTTACTATTGGTTTGATTATGTTAAATGAAATTATTATAAATTTATTGGTTAATTTTCACTTCAATTCTTATATTTTATTTCTTTATCTTCCATTTTATGATCCAATAAGGACTAAGGACTGAGTTTTTTTCTTCATATTTGTGCTTTTGTTTGGATGTGTGCAGACTAGGTGCAGAAGATATACATATGTGTCATGTTGCCATGGACATTATAGAAGCATATTGGGAATATAGTTCTAAAACCACGGGATATGGCTTTTGAATCTGCACAAAGAAACACGATGTGTTGCATCTTGCATGATGATTTTATATTTTTGCCAAAATACCAAAATACCAAAATGATCCCCACCTTGCTCTTATTTCTATCGATGGAGTGCAATTCTAGTTTTATTTACCATCATTATTTGTTTTATTTTTCCTAACTAAAAAACAAAATATCTAAAATCTTTATTTTTTGTTTTATAAAACCAAGATAAATTGAATTACCAAAATCTCATTACATTTTAGATTCATTCCAGAAAAATGCATAAATTCAATTAATCTGTATATAATTGTGTTAAATATTAAAATAATTAACATACACTAATTGTTTTGCTTTCCAGTTTCGATTCAACAAATTTATGTGTTGACCATGACAATGAATTTTGATTATTAATGTGGGATAACTTTAGATTTCGATAACTATATAAGAACTTTTGATGTAGTTGATTATCAATGTATAGGTCGTGTCATCATTTTGTCTTATAAGTTCGTACCATCACAATATTAATAACTAATGAGATAACATCTTATTAAACATTTCATACCCGACTTGATAGAGAATACCCGACCTTTATCGGAGTGCACTAACCGTGTTCCGCAACAGGTTGGGACAATTTTCATTGTTTGAGATAAAGTAATTTGTGATTGAAATGATACTCTTATGTGATTATTGTCCCACAACCCATACAAAAGCTTCAACTTTGGTCTTAAAAGATCAATCATTTATACTTATAAATGCTTTTGCATTAAGAAACTCAATTTCGTCTAGTGCCCATCGTGTAAAGGTGCTATAAATATAATAACCAATTCCCATGCCGGATGTAACCCGTATACCACATAATGGTTGTAGACCCCCAAAAAAAACACATGTGTAGAACTAAAAATTGAAGATATTTCTATAGAAATAGAAACAAAGGAAGAGAAACAAGATAAATAATTGATTCAATGATCTGATCAAATAATATTTTTATGGTTAGAAAGAAAATAACCGATCAATACCGAATTTTAGAAACAAGAACCAGTTCCATTCACATGGGTCCAGTTTATGGAATTGGCAGTTCTAACCGGTTTCCCTTTCTGAAGGTGTATACCCGACTTTCATTCTCACCCATACTTTATATGCATATGTTTTATGACAATTGAACTAGATTCATGTATTCATGTAAATCAAAAATCCAAAAACCCTAGAATATGAGGGAAATTACTAGCAAAAACAAAACAATTCGATATGTGTTATGTGTTCCGAAAGGTATTATTTGCTGAAAGAAAACTACATGGCACATATCAAAAGAAAGTTAACTCCCGAAAAAGACTACTTACCTCCCACCTGCATTGCATTCGTTGACGCCGCTTTGCACGGATACACTACTAGTATGTATATATATATATATATATATATATATATATATATATATATATATATATATATATATGGGAAAAGTGAATATACCCTTAAGGGTATATAAGCTTAGGTACCCAAATACACTATAATACGTCGTTTTGTTTAATATATTTATTATAATGTGTGTAAACTTCAACTCTTAACATGATTAACTTTCAAGATTTTCGAAATTTCATTAATATATTTCTCTTATATCACATCTTTTTGCCGAACACTTATTAGCATATATATTGTAGTTGAAAATGAAAATTACGTAAGAGGAAGATTTATGTGTAATTTATAATAATCTTGGAAGTAAATAAAGTTTAAAGTTAAATTATAAGAACATTAAACAATTATAATGTATTATATGATACAAAACGACATAATATGGTGAGTTTGGTACCTAAGCTTATATACCCTTAAGGGTATATTCACTTTTCGCTATATATATATATATATATATATATATATATATATATATATATATATATATATATATATAGGTTCATGTTCATTTGAGACCATTCTAATTTTGTGAGACCGTGAGACCAAATCTAAAAATAATTTTAAAATGCAAAATAAATGGAAAAATCCAAAAATTCTTTTTTTAAATGTTATTTTCGGAACTTGAATTAACTAAAAAAAATATAAAAAAATATAAAAAAAAATAAAAAAAAATAAAAAAAATTCCGTTTTTTTTTTTGAAAAAATACGTGAAATATTCTAAATAGAATATTTCACTGACATATTCTAAAAAATAATTTTAAAATGCAAAATAAATGGAAAAATCTAAAAATTCTTTTTTTTTAAATATTATTTTCGGAACTTGAATTAACTAAAAAAAATAAAAAAAAAATTCTATTTTTTTTGAAAAATACGTGAAATATTCTAAATAGAATATTACACTGTACATATTCTAAAAATAATTTTAAAATGCAAAATAAATGGAAAAATCAAAAAATTCTTTTTTTAAATATTATTTTCGGAACATGAATTAACTAAAAAAAATAAAAAAAATAAAAAAAAAATAAAAAAAAATAAACAAATGCGTCTCACGGTCTCACAAAATATAAGTGGTCTCAAATGAACCTAACCCTATATATATATATATATATATATATATATATATATATATATATATATATATATATATATATATATATATATATATATATAGAGAGAGAGAGAGAGAGAGAGAGAGAGAGTACCTAATCGAAGAAACCAGTTATACGATGAAGTCAACTTAGACTCAAATGTAGTCTGTAGAATACGAAGTTGCTGCACTTGAATTAGTAAAAACACACCATTGTTTGTGTAGAGATGAAACACAAATAAATTGGGGTTGACAAATATAGTGAACAATCAATTTCCTATTTAACCTGGTGAATGAATTTAATAATAATTCACGGAACTGAATAGTATCAAAGAACAAGGAGCGGAGTGCGTAAAAGAAATAGATTTTAGTTCATATCCATTACTGACAAAATGCAGAGTTTATATAGGCTCTGTTACAATGGGGGAGGCACCTGATACTTCCTAACATCGTTTTTCACGGAGTGGTAATCCCACTCACAAGTCACAACGGCTCAATAATTTATTTACAATGGGTGAGCATAGCATCATACTATCTTTATTCTTCCAGAAAGCTTGCAAAACCTTTACATGGCACTTAATTAGCTTCCATCTCTAATTTTTTAATAGCTCTGTGGAACCAACATATAATGTGGGACGTTGTTGAATCCAATATATACATATTAGCTTACAAAGTTATAATTTATGTGCTATATGGTTGACAATAATGAAATTTAAATAATAAAAAAACAGTTTATTTAATAATAAATTGCAAACAAATTATATATATATATATATATATATATATATATATATATATATATATATATATAAAAGCTTATAATGTTTATGGATAAATAATATTTTAAAGGTATAGAAATTAAAAAAAAAAACATTATAAATGGTCCCTGTGGTTTTCCAAAATCTGAAGTTTAGTACCCGTGGTTTAGAAACATCATAGTTGGTCCCTGTGCTTTCAAATTTTTTGACAGTTGGTCCTTATCCTTAACTCCGTTAAGTTTTACTTTCCATATGTCAAGGATTTCAATAACCTATTCGTTAACGATTAACAGAGACCAATTCGACATCAATGGTGGGATGGTTTTTTAGGTGAGAGGATGGAAGGTGATAAGCTGATATTCAGCGTGAAGAGATCTTCGATCATCAGAAAGCCAAACATGATGATGGTAGGTTTTTTCTTTGTGTTTTGTGTTTAAATCTCTATTTGTCTCTCTCTATCTCTCTCATAATTTCCATTCAGGTAAGTGCAAAGACAAGAACTGATAGAGCTTTAGAAAACCCTTGAAGGAATCCCAATTATCGGTGCCATTGAAGATGTCTAAGTTTAATCAATCATCGGCAACAGAAAGTGATGCCATTTGGTTGAGATCTTAAATGTTGGAAACAGAAAAGGAACAAAAAGCAAACACATAATTGGCATCGCTATCACAATCGCTGGAGCTGCAGATGCCGCTGTGGCTGTTGTCCGTCTCACAAACCAGAGCAATAGAAGTCTGCAAGTCTGTTTGTGCTCGTCTCCTCCATCTGGTGATTTTTAGAAATCGATTGCTCTTAAAAGTCTGTAAGTTTTTTTCATTTTCAAAATTTGATTTTTATTTCCAGAAACAAACCTAGAAAAATGATTATTCTTGAAAACTCTTCAGGAACATACCCATAAAATCGATTTTTTTTCAGACTTGATGAAATTGGTTTTAAGATTCAAAATCGTGTGTGAAGCGAAAACCAACAAAATCAAATATGTGATTCAAATTTTGTGTTCTTGAGTGTGTGTATGTTGAAGAACAAACCCAAAAATATGGATTCTTGGCTTTATCGGTTTTTTTATTTTGTGTTATTGGGGTGTTACAAAGAGATATTTTTGTATGATGAATCCGAACCCATATCTTCATATGCTTCATCCCAAGATTTTCATCTCAATTGTGTGTGTGTGTGTGTGTGTGAGAGAGAGAGAGAGAGAGAGAGACCCGTTTGCATTTTAGTTTAGTTTAGTGTTTTTTTTTTTTTTTTTAAATAAGAGAAAACATCATAAATGGTCATTGTGGTAGTGAAATGATAAAAATATCCTTCAGTTAACAGACAAAACTTAACGGTGTTAGCAATAAGGATTGATCGTCAAAAAATTTGAAAACACAGGGACCATCTATGATGTTTTTAAACCATGGGGACTAAACTTCAGATTTTAGGAAACCACAAGGACCATTTATGATGTTTTTTCAATTTGAACTAATATAGAATTTGGTGCCAAAATAATGAATATTATACAATTTAGGCTATACAAACTACAAAGTGTACATAGCTATTCACGTATAATTGGTGAAAATATAAAAACATGGATAATAGTATTCAAAGTGAAAATAATTATTACATAATTAAATTGTTGAAATTTGGTTTTGAAGAATAAAAATCAATGGCATTGATTTATTTATAGTATATTGTTAATATTTATCTAAATATTAGGGATATGAAATTACATTGTCAGCGGAATTTAAGATTTGATATAGCCAAATGTAAAAGGATTTGAATTTAAATTAGTTTAACAAGTTTGACATTGCTTAATATCAAGGGATTTGAAATTTAAAAGTCAAACAAATAGACATGGGAAAAGATGCCATGTATACAATTAATAGACAAGTGACAAATTTAGGTGTTGTTTATGAGAATAGTAGGTTATAATCCGTGTGAACCACAGTTATAAAATAAATTAAATATTTATAAAAAAAAACTTATAATAATCAATTATTGTAAATAAATTATTAATTAAGATATATATTTTTGTATTTATATAAAATTATAATCATTGTTTTAAATGAAAATGTGAAATATATTTTGAAGATATATATCAGACAATATTTATTTGTGAAGTAATGAAGAAAAGATAACAATAAATTCGTGAATATTCACTGCAGACGAGGTAAATATTTGTATATATATCGAGTATATTGTACAGTTGTTTACATTGTTTTATTTGAAACTCTAATTGATTGATACGTGACAATTTTGCTACTCTTTTATTAGGTAGGGAGATATTGAATATAGATGCAGATGTAAATGTAGATGTAGATGTAGATATGAATGTTAGAATTATATTTATTTCATAATGATTTACTACATTATATTAAACTAATAATATTATATATAAATATAATTAAACTAATAATATTATATATAAATATATAGGAAATTGAGTAATCTAACCTATATAAATTAGCTTTTCGAAGAAAATAATTTTTTTTTTCAAGTTTTTGAAAAATGACAAAAATCTGTTAAATGTTTCAGTGGAGACTGTTGTTTACATTGCTAACTACTTTTAATTTTTATTTTTTTGAAAAACGTTTTTATTCCGAAATGCTCCATTCCGGGATTTTTTTTATTTAAATTAGAATATTTATAATTAATGTTAAACTAATTGTAATCAAATTCCAAAATTTTTTTTTTTTTGATTTTTTAGTTGGAAAAGATATCATCACTTATGTCCAAAATGTTTATTTTTAAGTGGTAGTTGTCGAGTCCAACAAAATTAATAACCATACATCTTTTACACTTAGATAGTGTATAGCGGTAAAAGGGACGAATCCGCGTAGATTGGTTTAATTTTATAACTCTATGAAAATCTCTTTGTAAATATACTTGTGGAATGATAATAAATTAAAGGGAAACCTTCAAAAAAGTCTCAATATTTACAGAAAAGTTACATTTTAGTCCTAAGATTTTTTTTTGAATGAAAAAGTCCTGAAAAGCAGCAAAAATTTGCATTTTAATCCTTTTTAACTGGTTGAAACCGGTACCAAATTAAATTGAGACTATTTTGTAAACTTACCTACAATATTGACACTTTTCTGTAAACAAAAATATTATGACTTTTTTGCAAACAAAACCCTTATTATTATTATTATTATTATTATTATTATTATTATTATTATTATTATTATTATTATTATTATTATTACAATTAAAAATATAAATAAGAATACATTTTTTTTGAACTTGTTATTATTAATATTGTTAATGATACATATAAATGCATTTAAATGAAAAACTCATTTCAATGACATTATTTAAGGGTGGATGTGGAGGAGATGATGATGCTTTTAAAATTGAAATCATGAATTTCTACTTGTATATTTTTACTTTATGTATGGACATTTCATATTTATTATAATTGTTTTCAATTCACAATATCAATACTTAACAATTCAAAAGAAGTTGCATATTTGTAAAATTGTTTATAAATAGTTTAAGGTAGAAGGATTTCTCACTTTGTATATATAAAATTGTTTAAGGTAGAAGGATTATTTTCTAAATCCAACAGATCCACTACAAACATCTACATAGGTAGCCTATATCAATGCTCAAAAGTATTAATTACAATATCTTGTTTAAGGTAGAAGGATGCATATAATGTTAGAATATTATACATATAATATTCTATTGTACATATTATATTTTTACGATATTCTAAAAACATATAATTTTGTGAGAGCGTGAGACCAATTGTTTGAATGTTAATTACTTTTTATTAAACAAGATATTGTAATTAATACTTTTGAATTTTAATATGTGCTACCTATGTACATGTTTGTAGTGGATTTGTTGGATTTGGAAAGTAATCCTTCTACCTTAAACAATTTTATATACAAAGTGAGAAATCCTTCTACCATAAACTATTTATAAACAATTTTATAAATATTCAACTTCTTTTAAATTGTTTAGCATTGATATTCTGAATTGAAAACAATAATAACAAATGTGAAATGACCATACACAAAGTAAAAATATACAAACAGATATGCGTGATTTCAATGCTAAAAGCATCACCATTTCCTCTACCCCCACCCTTAAATAATGTCATTAATATTAGTTTTTCATCTAAATGCATTTATATGTATTATTAACAATATTAATAATAAGTTCAAAAAATAGTCTTCTTATTTATATTTTTAATAATAATAATAATAATAATAATAAGAGTTTTTTTTTTTTTTTTTTTTTTTTTTTTTTTGTTTTTTGTGTGTGTGCAGAAAATTCCTAATATTTTTGTTTACAAAAAAGTCCCAATTTTTTTAGTTCGTTTACGAAATAGTCCAAAATTAATTTGGTACCGGTTTCAACTAATAAAAAAGGGTCAAAAATACAAATTTTTGCCGGTTTTCAGGACTTTTGCGTTCAAAAAAAATATCGGGACTAAAGTGTAACTTTTCCGTAAATATTGAGACTTTTTTTTTCTTTTTTTTTCTTTTTTTTTTTTTTTTTGAAGATTTTCCTATATTAAAAATGGGGGGTTTAGGTCTTTTTTTAAAATACTTGAAATAAAACTAGAGTTCAACTAAGATTTAAATGGATAATTCAACAAAAATAAAAGTTTGATGTAAAACCAATAAGAGAAAAGTGGTTGAGTTAAGGTTTTCTTACTTTGACTTTTGATGAACATATCATTAGAATCCAATGGTGCAATACTTGTTTTAAATCATTAAATTGGCTATAGTAATCAAAGAAGCTTGAGATTACCTAGACTTTTCTTAGTTGTTAAAATGGTTAGAGAAGCTAATAACAATTTCCTTAGTTAAAGTCACTATTTTCATTAAGCATGTAATTAGTGAAAGTCAACTACCATTAAGAACTAAAAAGTCACCAAATCTAGGATGAATAAAATGCTTGCACTACCATGTTGGAGAAAATGGTTTTATGATTGTGTGAAGTAAAACTAACACGAAATCATTTGTTGCTTGCTAATTTGAGGATCCTTTACTTAATCAAGAAATTAGCCAACTAATCACCACAAGCATATTTAAACTCATGAATAAAAACATACAAGTAATAATAAGAAGTTAAAACACAAAACATTCTCATAAAGATTTAAGAACAAGTTCATTGAGTCTTCAACATTGAACAAATAGTCAAAGGATTTCACCAAAGTCAACCAAGTTTAGTTTAGCCTAGCATGGCTAAACTCAAGAAAACAAGATAAGTAAAGATTGTACGAAACATTCAACAAGATTAAAAGGTGAAAAGATGAAGTTCTTCAAGGTTTTTGGTCTTCAAAATGCTCCAAATTCTCTAGAGAATGCTCCCAAGTTTGGATGTGCAAAAGTTGAGAAAAGTGGCACACCAACCTTCGCCATATAGAGCTCCAATTAAAATCCCGAAAATGCCCCTGCAGGAATCCATGCGGGCCACATAAGAGTGACGAAGGTTGGACTTTGTTCAACTGTTGGGACTCCACAGTTTAGTTCGAGTCTGATTAGCTTCTAGCCCATTTTTCTGCAAGATTTCTTCATTTTAAGCCCAATTAGCCTTTTCTAAATGATCCATAGCTTCTGTAATCGCCCGATCATCAATCTTTGCATACTAAAAAATTCTCCCGCATGTAGCATATTTAAAGTATAATTCTTTCAAGCCTTCAAATAATTGACAAGCCCACTCCATGCAACTTCTCCATAATTATTAAGCCCAAAATCCTTTTTATCCTCCAAATCCAACTGCTTCCCATAAGCCTCGAACATTCCCGCTCCGTTAGACCCGAAAACCTGCAATTATGCTCACAAAATTCGAAACTACTGAAAGTGGTCATAAAATAACAAAAAGGAAAATATGCATGGAAATTAACTAAAATGTGAATGAAATATGCTAAAATAAACTATAAAAAGAAGTAAATAAAATGAAACTGTCAAATCACCCCAAGCTTAAACCTTACTTGTCCTTAAGTAAGATAATACTAAAATGAACTTAGGATGAATTATACTAAGAAAAATAAAAAGAATAGATAGAACTGTGGAACCAGATCACCGTTAGTCAACATGTTTAGAATTGATCTTGCTATTATCTCATGACTTTTTCATCCGATAACAATGGAACCATAACACAACCATAACAACTCCTCTAGGTGAGTAAGGAGGGATGGTCTGTCGCAGCACTAATGGAACATGCGTACAATGAAGAACATTTGTAGTAGGGAGAAAGCAGTTGGACGGACTCGTGTGGAGCTCTTCTTTAAGTGTACACTCTTATCACGAAAGTTGCGCGATATCACGTCTGTCGGCCACTCTCAACTATGATTGGGTTTCATCGCTCGGGCACCGTTGTAGGAATCAGTTCACTTAGTGTTGGTCCAAACCTCCCATAATATCTGACACGATGGTCTCCCTAACATCACCAATTCGCGAAAAACAACTCGATCTATATACAATAAAACATACCTAGATAAATGAGTATCAAACGACTGGTGACCAAAATGTAGGAAAATTTGTTCAATAATTGAACCGGTCACCCATCTAAGATAATCACCGCTTTGAATTTGCTTGAGTTTTTTATTTTTCTTTTTTCTTTTTTTTTTTTAACCTTGAAGGTAATGCACTAACATATTGAATTTTTGCTTCTTATCAAGAAATCTTTTTGACTCAAAATTTTGTTCCTAAAAGTATGTAAGTGGAACCGAAAGGGTAATAATAATAATTTGAATGGTTTAAGTGTGAAAATGACAATGTGTGGAGCATAAAGATGTTAGCTCCTTTTCAAACTTGTGATTTTCCAAAAAAATAATGAAAATGTCCAAATGTGGACTAATAGACTCTCTAGAATCCGAAGAAAACCGCAAAAAATATGGTGATGTAAGGAGACCCAATATGGATTCTACTATGGGACAAGCACCAATGCTTTATCTTAATGGTTCAAACATGATAAAGTGTTATCCTTTCGACGGCATGGACCGCAGGACTAAGAAAACCCATTGCTATAGTACATCTTATAGTTGTTAGTATTGCATGCTTAATTCTTCATGAAACTAACTGGCCATGATCACTTACCCCTTTAAGCTCCAGTAGTTGATCCGTATGAAGTCCCAAACTGCGGCTAATGGTCGCGGTTCAATGGGTAAGATAGCAACAAGATCTTGGACCAATAATGATACAATAACTATGAGCCTGTTCCATGGCATCTAAGGGGGGCGAGAATAAACAAACAACAAAAATGCATTAATGCTAATGCCCTAAGCTAAATGTTATGCAAAAATAAAAAGTGCAAAAGAAGAAAATAAAAATCTTTTTAGAATTTTATAAAATAAAAAAAATGAATGCAAATTAACTTAAAACTAAAATGTTATGCAACCTAACTAAAAATGCATGAAAATGTATAAGGAAAAGGAAATGCCCCACCCCTAAGCTTAAGAGCAAGTATAGTCCTCAATGCTTAAGGAAAGGGCAGAAATGACCTAAATCGAAGGGTCGGGCGGCGGAAAGTGTTTGGTGCGGTAGTGGTAGTCCCACATGTCCTACACCTGACGGGAAGTAGGTGGGAATGACTGCTCCAGCCGATCAACACATGTCACCACATCCTGAATGGCTTGAGTGTTCTCCTGTGTCTGAGTGTCGATGTGCTGAACGGTGGAGAACATCATAGCGAACTGGTCAAAGAATGTAGGGGAAATTTTATGGGATCTCGTGTCCCCCTTACTGCTGTTGTGGATACTGGGGTTGGAAAAAATGTTGTGGAGGAGGCTGAAAATGGTCATCTTCTTGATCTATAAGTGGAGGGTAATCGAATGGAATGACCCATTGCTCGGGGTCGGTTGGCTC
Organism: Lactuca serriola; assembly: GCF_051521515.1. NCBI lineage: Eukaryota > Viridiplantae > Streptophyta > Magnoliopsida > Asterales > Asteraceae > Lactuca > Lactuca serriola. Next base: position 229,471,370 of record NC_136410.1, on the reverse strand, counting down.
GAATGACTTGATATAGTCATGATGGAGAATGAGGTATGGCTGACCATCAAGATTCCATATGTGACCATCGATTGATTCGCGGATGATGAGAATTCATCGGAGTGCGTTGATGTTAAGACAAGAGGGTCCAACTGCTTTTTTCGAATGGACGGGTAGAAAGATGTAGCTCAAGTAGAGGTTGAGACGCCAGGAGTGTGATCAAGCCTCTAATAAAAATGTCTCCCGTGTCCATTGTGGTGAGATTATAAGATTTGTTGAAGAAGAATGATGCAAAATCCGGACGGAGACTGTTTTCACGAGTTATGCACCAAAGAAAAAATAATTCAGATTTAAAGATCTGTCCCACTTCTGAGCGGGAGAAGATGGTGCATACAAGGACTCAGTAGGCTAGACGCAAGCATGGATGAATAATTGAGGAAGCCTTGGATGAAGATGATGAATACCATGGTTCGTGGGTAATTTGTTGCCAAAAGTGGTATTCGTTAAATGCTTCGGACCAAGGATCTTGATGGGAATATGTATGGTCCACCGGGGTACCCATTAGAGCGTTCACAACCCGATATGGAAATGTCCGATTTTCGCCTAACATTTTGAAAGTTACGACTCTCGACTTGTCATAAGGCTTGAATGTGGAAAGGAATTCTAGGGTTGGTTCAATGTAAGTGGTTGCACGATTATGAAGGAATTGACCCCACCTAATGTTGTCAAATAGTGCTTCAACTAATTTGAGCACTCCAAGAGCTTCAAAAGATTCTCTATTAAGGAATTTTGTCGATTCGATTTTTTCTTTGTTGGAAGTGAGGAATTCATAGATCATAGGGTTTTCATGATCTAGCAAACGAAATGGGGGGCCCTTGGATTTGCCTTTTGGCCCACCCTTAGATGAACTAGGTCTGACACTCGCTTTTGCATGCTTAGACATTTGACTCGGAACAAAAGTTTAACTGTAATGACTCTTAAATCACTCTAAATACCACACGGATGGCAATACAATTCCAATAAGAAATGGGTATTCAATATGCACATATTCAAGTGAAAGGAACGAGTGTACCCATTTTGTTTATAACCACCAAAGAGGAATTAGAACCACCAAAGTGATTCTCCAAGGTCCAATCAAAGCTTATGAGTTTGCTTTATGTGTTCTGTTTAAAATTTTGGAACGACCCCAAAAACCTTGCTTCAAATAGATTTTTCGGCGACTAGAGTGGTAACATGCAAAATCTGAGAAAAATTTTAGTGAGCTTTTGAGTGAAGATTGGTATGGTTGGAAATCCCTTAGGAAGAGAAACAAAACCCCGCACTAGGAAGTTCCAAAGGTGGCTGGAGTTGGCCGGGAAATGCAGAAGAAGGCGGCGGAGGGTGGTGGCGGCGCCCTCTATTCCGGCCACAAGTCAGACCGTTTTTTGGTTAGGGTTTGTAGAGGGGTGAATGGTGAAGAATGGTGGTGGTCTTATGGGATTCTGACCGGTAGAACTCTGGGTATTCGAGTTTTTGTGAGAGGTAGGTGTTGGTGTTCTTGAGCTCTAAATAGAAAATGGTGGAGTTTGTGTAGGATTTGAACGAAGAAGATAAGTGGCTGAAGTGCTTAATCCATGGTCAAGTTCGGTCAACACCAGGCCATGTTAGTCAAATAATTAATCCCCATGGTCAAAAAAAGTCAAAACTGAGCTAACAACTTAAAATCTGGTCAAGGCTATACATCCGGGCATGGTGCGGGTCGCACACTGGCTGCGTCTAGTCTTCCTTCTTTTCTGCTAGACATATAGTTTTTTGGTCGAAAGATGTGGGCCACTCCAAGGTCGCATGGAGGCCGTGCTTGCTGAACTCAAAAAATTCGCTAAGTCTTTGAGGATTTGCGCCTGTAGGATGCAGGCCGTGGGTCGATCGCATGTTCCGAACAGATTTAAGAGTTTCCTTTTATGTGGGTAGGGAATGGGTCGCATGATACCTGTATCAATACTTACATGGGCCGCATCATCTCTAGGATAATCATACATGCGGTTCGCGTGCACCTCCTGCACTTCAAAAAAATGAGATTTATAAAAACTTGATTTTTAGGCCAAAAGGATTCCCGTAATGCCCAGTTTCGAAAATTTGACAAAAGTTGGGAACAAAAATGGGAATGGAAGGTGAAACCTTTCAAAAAATTTATTTTTCAAAATCCCAAAAATGCTTTTTAAAATGATTTATTGGATTTTGAAAAGATGAAAGCACAATGCTTTCCAAAAATGCCCGTCTTTAACGTCTTTGGCGAGATGTCTTCCTCGCTTGCTTCAACACATCGGGACATCCAAATGGATGATTTCAAGAGTGTTTGCATTGAAACCTTTAAAGAATGGCTTCAAACGGTGGCCATTGACTTTGAAAATTTGTCCCGTCTTTTCACTTTGAACTTCTACTACTCTATTGTCAAAGGTTTTGATCACAACAAAAGGCCCAATCCACCTTGATCGTAACTTGCCCGGAAATAACTTCAATGATGAATGGTAAAGTAAGTCCCTATGTGCGAGTTCAAAATGCTTCCAGGTGATGGACTTGACATGGAAAAGCTTTGTTTTCTCTTAGTAAAACTTTGAGTTTTCATCAGATTCATTTCTCAATTCTTCCAACTCTTGAAGATGAAGCTTCCTATGCCTTCCTGCCTCATTGATATTGAAATTGCATTGCTTGACTTCCCAAAATGCACGGTGCTCTAATTCCACGGGAAGATGACATGGTTTTCCAAAGAACAATCTAAATGGAGACATACCTATCGGGGTCTTGTAAGCGATACAGTAGGCCTGAAAGGCATCATCACGCCTTAAACTCTAATCATTCCTTGTTGGGTTCATTGTTTTCTTGATGATAGACTTCACTTCACAATTTGAGACCTCCACTTGACTGTTTGTTTAAGGGTGGTAAGCGGCAGAGACGCGGTGGGTCACGTTTTACTTCCTCAATAAAGCCTCCGTCATCTTGTTGCAAAAATGCATCCCTCTATCACTAATCAATGCCCTAGGCACACCAAATCTCACAAAAATATTAGATTTTAAAAACTCAATAACCGTTTTGGCATCATCTGATCTTGTAGTTTTAGCCTCAAGCCATTTGGAGACATAGTCAACCGTGATCAAGATGTAAACGTTGCCAAATGAGATGGGAAATGGGCCCATAAAATCAATCCCCCATACGTCAAAAGCTTCACAAACAAGGATTGGATTTTGTGGCATTTGGTTCTTATGTGAAATGTTCCCCGTCCTTTGACACCGTTCATAACTTTTACAAAACAAATAACTATCACATGACATGGTTAGCCAAAATAGTCCACACTCAAGAACCTCTCTCAAAGTTTAGTTAGGTCCGAAGTGTCCCCCACAAGCAAATTCATGAAAAATTGTAAAATGGATTGATGCTCTTGTTGGGGTACACATCGCCTAATAATTTGATCGGGACTATGTTTCCACAAATAAGGCTCATCCCACACATAGTATTTTGCATCACTTTTTAATTTATCTTTTTAAGCACGAGTGAATGTGTCGGGATACCTTTTCATGACCAAAAAGTTAACGATATCAGCATACTAAGGAATAGATTAAGTAAGGTAAAAGAGATGCTCATCTGCAAACTCATCCCACAATGGGGGAGAAGTCTTATTTGAAGTGATCCGACTTAGATGGTTAGCAACAAGATTCTCCCATCCACTCTTGTCCCGAATTTCCAAATTAAATTCTTGCAATATTATGATCCTATAGATGATTCTTGGTTTTGCATCTTCCTTTGTCCTCAAGTACTTGAGATCTGCATGATCTAAATACACAATGACTTTGGTACATAGTAGATATTGCCTCAACTTCTCCAAAGCGAACACTATGGCAAATAGCTCCTTATTTATGGCAGAGTAGTTGCTTTGAGCATTGTTTAGCATCCTTGATGCATAGTAGATCATATGGGAGGCTCTTCCATTCTTTTGACCCAAAACGATGCCAATAGCACAGTTTCTTGCATCACACATGATCTCGAAGGGGATATCCCAATTTGGAGCTTGTATGATAGGAGCGGATTTAAGCAAATCTTTGAGCTTATCGAAAGCTTCTTTGCACGCCTTATTGAACTTGAAATCAACATCCTTTTGCAAAAGTTGGCACATTGGCCTTGTTATCTTTGAAAAGTGAACCTTCGGTAGAATCCGGCATGACGTAAAAAAGAACTAACTTCCCGAACACAAGTCTAGTAAGGTAAGCTTTGAATAACATAAATTTTAGCCTTATCAACCTCGATTCCTTTCTTTGACACAATGTGACCCAAATAAGACCTTAACTCACCATAAAATAACATTTTTCAAATTTAGAACCAAATTCATTTCAATGCATCTTTTCAAAAATTTTGTGAGATTGGTCAAACATTCTTGAAAGGAGTTTCCATATACCGTAAAATCATCCATAAAAACTTTAATTGTGTTCTCAACATATTCCGAGAAGATACTAGCCATAGAACATTGGAAAGTGGTAGCAGCGTTACACAATCCAAAGGGCATCCTATGGTATGCAAAAGTGCCAAACGAACATGTGAAGATTTCATGGCCAACCTTTCTAACATTTATTAAATGAAAGACAATGTGAAATGATATTTTCTTGTGCTTGCATTGAGTTTACGGTAGTCAATACATACTCTCGAACCATTTTGCACATGGGTGGGGGCCTTCATACCTTTGTTGTTCTCGACCACCGTGATTCCCGTATTCTTTGGCACAACTTGCACCAGGCTCACCTACTTGCTATTCGAGATTGGATAAATCATCCCCGCATCAAGAAGCTTCAATATCTATTTCTTGACAACTTCCATCATAGGCAGATTTAATCTTCTTTGGGCATATCGGCTTTGCTTGCATTCATCCTCCATCAAAATTGTCACACCCCAAAACCGAGAACAGCGGAATACGTTCTGGGGTGGAGGACGTCATGTATAGTATCATAACAAGGCATAATAGTAAAAACAAGCAACAACATCCATTGCATTAATATAATAATTTTAATACAATCTTGTTCTATACAGTTTGTTAGTCACCAAAAGTACAATCAAAATAAAGATGGGTCTTGTATGTGCTCCATCTTTTCAAAAGTTTCACCTGTACCTGTCTACGGATGACCTGAGAATACAAGTTATTTTGAAAATGAGTATCAGCATAAAGTCGGTGAGTTCGTAAGTATTTAGTGTCATTGTTTGTATAAAAGTATTTACAAATATGTAGTATAAGAGCTGTTGTCAAAGTTTGAAAATAGTATACTCCTTTGAAAGTGTAAAGGTTTTCCCAGAGAATCTATTAGTATAAAACTATAGTTTTTAGACTTCATTTATGTGAAATACTTGGGAAAAATAATGTTTTACCCCAGTAGTGTCACTGCCGGCTAAATATAGTAGAGATGCAAACTCCACATAGTATAATATATATATATATATATACACACACACACACACACACACACTTTGGGGAGTCCATTTTACCTTTAACTCTTAATGTGTTACTTAAGGTCTGAATGTGAACTCGTATGTAACCATGCAAAGTGATAATAGAGTAACAGTTGACCCTCCAGGTCACATGTAGTGTACTGATGTTTTGTCATCCCTAGGCCTAGTCGGCTCTCACTGTAGCTAGCAGTCAGGATGTGGGAGTGTCCATACCATATAGATCTATACACATAGTGTTCGCACTCCCTCTAGGAGCATCTGGTTACACAGTGATCATATAGTGGAGTGTCGTATCGAGAAGTAGTATATCACATTCTATTTTAGTATGTTGTCTCATAATTAGAGTATAATGTACTTCTTAGTATAATGTATTGAGTGTTTGTTCTCTTGTAAACTATATAGTATTCTCTTCATATAGTGTATAGGGTTCTCTTCATCTAGTGTATAGTATTCTCTTCATATAGTGTATAGGGTTCTCTTCGTATAGTATTTAGTATGTATAATATTGTAATTATACAAATTATATTGAGTATCATAGTAACAATAGTAATGAGTATTAATCCTTAACTATACCTATTATAGTTAAATAGAGATGTTAGTTGAATGCCTTTGATATACAAAGGTGTTGAACTAAAGTGAAGACTATTATATCAACCCCGGAAACATTTCCGGGGTTGACTCCACATTGAGTATCAAATCCAATGTACATAGTAATCACAGTAAACAACCATTACATTACATATATTTGAAAGTTTACATTTGTTTAAAAAGTAAATTGTACAAGTGTTATACATATATCATATGAACAAAAGTTGAGACGAGTCTTCTGAGCTCTCCGTCTTCACCAAAAGATATCGCCGGGTACCTGTCTAATTTGGACCTGAGAATACAAGCGGTTTGAAAATCAGCATAAAGCTGGTGAGTTCATAAGATGTTTGTTTTTCTGAAAATGTACCAGTTTCCTTTAGTTTTCCGAAAAGGTTTGTTATCCAAGAAAATCCCATATTTTCTTATGTTAAACAGTTTAGTTATCCTTCATTACAGTTGAATTACGCGTTATATGTTAACCCCAGGAAAATCCCATATTTTCCTAAATGCAAGATTGATTGAATAACACAGAGTATAGTTTAATACACAAAACTATATATTGAGAATACTTTAATATACACGAATTCGATATAAAATACTTTAATATACACGAACTGTAGATAGAAAGTAGTTTGAAAACCTTGGGACTAATATCCCGAACTAGATACAAGATAGTTTGATATACTTGAAAATATAGAATGAAAACCATGGGACTACTATCCCAGACTAGATACAAAATAGTTTGATAAAACCATAGGATTACTACCCCGAAATAGATATAAGATAGTTTGATAAAATCATGGGATCACTATCCCGAACTAGACATAAGATTGTTTGATAAAATCATGGGATCACTATCCCGAACTAGATATAGATTCTAACCATAGGAATAACATTCTAAAATAGATATGAACCCTATAGACTAAAAACCATGGGATTACCCTCCCGAACTAGATATAAGATCTAAAGATAGAAGATTGATATAAAATCAAATCCAAAACCAAGTCGTGAATAAACTTATATTAATATGTGTTGTGAGTTGGGTAACTATGCTGATACGACAACGAGACCTCCTTGATGCTTGTCAGACATCGGACGATATCCAGAATTTGTCACCCCAGGCATGCCCACCTAACTGTAGCTAGCAGTTAAGGTGTGGGATTGTCAGTCCCGAATAGATCTATTCACAAATTCGTCGCTCTCCCTCCATGAGACTTTGGTTACACTTCCGGGGAGGATTTACTGATCATCCATAAAGGGTAGTGACTAACTCACAAACTAGTACTAAACTATTCACAGGGTTCTCATACGATATCAAACATACAAAAGATTAGGAAACATAATATAGTGCATATGGATACATACAATGAAACTATCTGGCAATACATTCAAATGATACGGAGATAAACTGAATCAGACATAGTTTATCTAATAGCTTTATATACATATTAGTACATGATAAAACGAACACTAAAGAACCCCATTATTCCCATAATAATTTGATTAGTTTGGTTATTTTCTTAACTAAAATCCACTTAGTTGTAGTTGATAAATCATCCCTTATGCTCATCATAATACATAAGGGGCTAAAGTGTTTATAAGTTTACCAGATATTATTTGAAACATATCAATGTTATAAATTCAAAAACAGTTATAGTTTGCTTGTATTCCCCCCTGAAAACATTGAAAAACACGGAAAAAGCATAGGGGTATGAACTCACCGGACGAGGAATGTGTCTGCTTGGGTGCTATACGTCAGTTCTCGGTTTGCAAACACACGAGGTTCCAATGGATTATGAAAAGATACGCATTTGTATCTAATTAGGACTTGAATTATCTATTAGTTAGGGACAAACACTTCTAGTTGCGGAAACACTCCATTACAAGTGTTTGGAAGGACCCGGTTGGCATTTAAGGACATATGAAGCTTAGATATGTAGTTTACTCTTCAAGAGTGAACTTGCAAGATGGTTTACAGCCCTAATGACCATTCCCCATGATTTTACGGCTGTAAACTCATGGGTGGTATGTTATTGGATGCCAAATGGTCAAACAATGCACACGGGAAGTTCTAGGGTCGATTCCATGGCTTAGGAAGTGACCGGGACTTGAAATGACCTTGGAAATGAGTTTAAGGTCTAAGGAGATGTTCTTGGGGAGTTCACTACCTTAAACTCATGGGTTTACAACCGTAAACTCATGTTTGTCCATCAATCAAGGGCCTTGGTGGTTGTAATTCAACCACATGTGATTCTAGTCCAACATACAAGCCATTCAAGGTGATAAGGGCACTTAAACACCCATTTAAAGAGTTTATGGTCTAGGAAGATGATTTTATGGTCTAAGAATGTTCTTGGACCATAAACTCTCGTTTGTTCCATTTATGAATGTTTTGGTGCATTTCTTGAAGGGTTATACGGTTATATGAACTCATGGAAGTTCATTGAAGGTGTTTAGGGGCAAACTAACACCCAAAATGGTGTTTAAGGTCTAATATTGAAGGTTTATGGTCCAAGCATGTTCTTGGACGGTAAACTCATGTTTGGTCCCTTCTTGTATGATTTGGTGCTTCAAATGATGAAGTAGAAGGTCCTAGACACGTTTGGAAGCTTGTGGTGGTGTTTAAGGGCATTTTTAACACCTTAAGAGGTGTTTATTGTTCATGCATGGGGGTTTACGGTCCAAGAAGGTTCTTTGGCCGTAAACTCATGTTCATACATCAAATGTCATGATTTTTTGGTCCTTATTCCATGCATGCAAGTTTCTAGGTCAAATCTAGGCCCTAGAAGTGTTTTGGAGGGTTTTTCAGGCTTCAAAACCCTCATATGAGGTGTTCACGGCCTAAAGAGGGTTCTTAGACCATAAACACATGTTCATATGTGTTTTGGGTGATTCCAACATGAATTTGCAAACCAATTAAGTTAGATAACATGTTTAGGATGGATTTCTTACCAAATGATGCTTGAAATGGGGTTTTTGAGCCAATTCGAGGTCTAGAGAGAGAGTGTAGTGAGAGAAAGTTTTTAGAGAGAGGGAAAAAGCCTCAAAATGATGTCACTCAATCCCTTATATAGGGGTTGAGTTTGTGGCGTGGTGGAATTCTACCCGATACTGCTGTTAGACGATGCTTTTGGCCGCACCCGATAAAGTTGTCGTAATTACGATTGAGACGAAACTAAATATTTTCTAATGAAAATAGAAAATATTTTAATGAATTAAAATATATCCGAACACTTATTTAATTTAATACAAGTCAAAATAAAATAAACTAAATTAAATCAAAGTTAACGGAAAAATTTGGGACGACACGGCTTAACTAACGGAATCCGGTTAAAAGCGATGGAATAAATTTACGGGGTGTTACATTATCCCCCCGTTAGAGAGAATTTCGTCCCGAAATTCAAACTTTAGATGCGAATCACGGATTTGAAAGGAGAACACGGATACTTCCGTTGTTTTGAATCATCACACTACCTAGTGAATTCGGATTCTCTCATGGCATTTCAGGGAACCATTCACTTATCAGAATGTGGCTTGTTCATACGTTTAACCTCTTGATCTATGAATTTGATCGATTCTATAATAATGCTCAAATCTTCCTTGATTCTTGTCTCATCAAGGGGATTACCAAGGTTTCATCGGGTAGGTGCTTCTTAAAGACAGAGACGTGAAGTACCAGATAGATGCTACTAAGTTCTGAAGGCGTTCGGAGTTTGAAGGTTACGAAATCGATTCTACGAGGATCTCGAAGGATCTGATGTATTATGAGGGAAGTATTTTGCACTTCCCAAAGCGTATCATGCTTTTCAGGGATAAATCCATCAACAGGACGCACGCTCCAACAGGAAAGCACATCTTCATGGAGTCGGGTAGCTAAGGGTTTGATGGCTTTAGAAGGAATTTATGGGTAAGACTGTGATATTAGTCGATGGGACCCAAGAATCGACAAGTTTTTATGGGTATTTTCGGTGCCGACAATTTCCCTATTGCCTTAGACGTAGGAGAAGTACACGGCTACGACTGCTTTGCTTGGCTACATGATCGAGGGAAAGAGATTTGACCGAAAGGATACCACTACTAACCCATAGTGATCATATCCATTCTTGGTCACCGCTTTGAACACGCCATTCTCACTGAGGTTCGGTCACGAGGTAGATCCAGAGATTAGGCCGACGCGGAACTAAGGTAAACGTTCGAAAAGAATTCTCGGGAATTCTTCGGGAAAGACATTTAGGGGAAAGAGCTGCTGACTTCCCGTTTCTTAGTGATCACAGAAACGAGGAATACGTGGTAATTCATATCGGGAAAAACTTTTGAGCTTTAAGGCATGGATTGATATGAAGGTTTGATGCCGAAGATCACGAGAGTCGGTTCGGGGAAAAGATCTAGACAAGCGGCCCTTTTCGAAACTAAAGGATAACAACATGAATGAGACATGGTCATTCCATGTCAAACATAGCATCAAAGTATTTTGTGAAAAGTTTCCCCCTTTTAAATCGAATGGAACAGAATAATCCTTCAGATTGAGTATTCAATCTATAGGTATGAAGTTAGTGTTCTCTATCTCACTGGTTAGTCGCCTCAATTGTACTCAATTTCGATTACGAACAAAGGATTAAGTTTAGAAATTGCTCGGATGGATAGATAACAAGTTTCCCTTCTGGTACTAGAATCGAAAAGAGTTGCAGGGATAAGAATTGTCAAAGAGGAGTATACCTGCGGCGACAGTGGGATCAGCGGTTGTAGCTGCTTTGGGGCAATTTCTTTTGAATTGCCCTACTTCACCACAATTGTAGCAGGCTGGACTGATTCCTGCTCCGGATTATTGGTTCGTTGATTTGGCTGGTTTTCTGCAGGTTCGAGCAAGATGGCCCTTCTTGCCATAGTTGTCACAGATCCTTTCACGACATGGACCAGGAATGCGGTGATGGTAGCTGCACTTACTACACCAAGGAAGGGTACCAGTGTATCCACTGGTGGGAGTTTGGGCTGTGGACCAACAGCCGAAACAACAATAGGGGCAGTAGCAGCATGGACTGCTACTGTTTGCTGTTTCTTAGAAGACCCTTGTGTACTCTGGGCCTTCCTCTTGTTCTAGAATTTCTTTTTGCTTCCACCTCCACTTGTGACTGGCTCGGGGGTGGTAGCCTCCTCATCAGAGTTGTCTTCGTGATCGATCAAGATTTTCGCAAGACATTTAGCGCTGTCATAGGTGTCTGGCTTCGCAGCTAAGACATTCCCTTTTGTTGGCTGGGTCAACCCCCAAATGAACCTCTCAATCTTTTTACTCTCCGGGGTAACCATTCCCAGACAGAGTAACGCCAGATCATCGAATCTTGAAGTATAAGAGGCTATGTCGGAACCCTTCATCTTTAGGTTCCAGAGTTCTTGTTCTAGCTTCTGTATTTCGCCCTGATGGCAATACTCTACAAGCAGAAGCTCCTTCATAGCTTCCCAACCCATAGCATTTGCTACAGGTAGAGTCAAGGATTTGACTCGGCCGTTCCACCAAGTCAGAGCTTTGTCAAGGAAGGTGCAGGCGGCAAACTTTACTTTGTCAGACTCCAAACAGGCACATATTTCAAAGATTGATTCGATTTTCTTGAACCATCGGGTGAGGGAAATGACACCTCTAGTGCCATCAAAGGATGTGGGCTTCGCATTCATGAAGTATTTATAGGAACCCCCTTTTTGGTGTCCCTAGCTATCTTCTGGGTTTTGGGGCTGGGGACCACCTCCTGAGTTACCGGGGTTCATTTGCGACATGGCTGCTACCATTGCAGCAGTCAGAAGTGTCTGAAGCGATGCAAGATCAAATTGAGGAGGAGGTGGTGGCGGAGGAGGATTGCTGTTGTTCTTTGAGCTGGGTCTCTTTCTTGGAGGCATCTTTATCTAAAAAGATCAGGAAAGAGAGGGTCATAAGTCCTCTGAATTGGATCAAGAGATATGGAACAGGGGATATCTCATCAAGACAAATATAGCATCATACTAAGTGATAAAGCAGGAAAGAGTTATCAAGACAGAACATTTTTATCGCCAGAGGAATGATCAAGGAACAACGTGTATACGAGGACTTTCTACCAAGGATCGGCTCGAGAAATACTCCCATAGTATTTCATGATTCGCTGCAACGACGACTCGTTGTTTGGGGTATTGGGTAAGTTTTAGGTATTTTGCGTACCACAGTCACTCCCAAGCACATGTTGGCCGTGTCTCGAATGAATATAGTTGGCCAGGCTATATTGATCCTAGACACGACTACATAACTGCCCAGGTTTAACCGCAACGTACAAAACCCATTTACTTATGTTTTGTTCTACTTGCAGTTACGGATCTCGACAGTTTGGTATACTTGTATACTTTTGAAAATACTTATATTTTGAAGATACTTTTAGTTCAGAGCACTTAGGCCCTTTAATGTTTATAGTTTTATACCATGTAAGGTTTGGTATACACCGTTCACTATAAACAAGGGCTCTGATACCAATCTGTCACACCCCGAAAACCAAAGGTGTAAACATTTCCGAGGTTGACTCCACGTTGAGTATCAAATCCAATGTACATAGTAATCACAGTAAACAACTATTACATTACATATATTTGAAAGTTTACATTTGTTTCAAAAGTAAATTGTACAAGTGTTATACATATATCATATGAACAAAAGTTGAGACGAGTCTTCTGAGCTCTCCGTCTTCACCATAAGATATCCCCGGGCACCTGTCTAATTTGGACCTGAGAATAAAAGCGGTTTGAAAACCAGCATAAAGCTGGTGAGTTCATAAGATGTTTGTTTTCTGAAAATGTACCAGTTTCCTTTAGTTTTCCGAAAAGGTTTGTTATCCAAGAAAATCCCATATTTTCTTATGTTAAACAGTTTAGTTATCCTTCATTACAGTTGAATTACGCGTTATATGTTAACCCCAGGAAAATCCATACTTTCCTAAATGCAAGATTGATTGAATAACACAGAGTATAGTTAAATACACAAAACTATATATTGAGAATCATGGGATTACTATCCCGAATTAGATATAAAATACTTTAATATACACGAACTGTAGATAGAAAGTAGTTTGAAAACCTTGGGACTAATATCCCGAACTAGATAAAAGATAGTTTGATATACTTGAAAATATAGACTGAAAACCATGGGACTACTATCCCGGACTAGATACAAAATAGTTTGATAAAACCATAGGATTACTATCCCGAAATAGATATAAGATAGTTTGATAAAATCATGGGATCACTATCCCGAACTAGATATAAGATTGTTTGATAAAATCATGGGATCACTATCCCGAACTAGATATAGATTCTAACCATAGGAATAACATCCTGAAATAGATATAAACCCTATAGACTAAAAACCATGGGATTACCCTCCCAAACTAGATATAAGATCTGAAGATAGAAGATTGATATAAAATCAAATCCAAAACCAAGTCGTGAATAAACTTATATTAATACATGTTGTGAGTCGGGTAACCATGCTGATACGATAACGAGACCTCCTTGATGCTTGTCAGACGTCGGATGATATCCAGAATTTGTCACCCCAGGCGTGCCCGCCTAACTGTAGCTAGCAGTTAAGGTGTGGGATTGTCAGTCCCGAATAGATCTATTCACAAATTCCTCGCTCTCCCTCCAGGAGACTCTAGTTACACTTCCGAGGAGGATTTACTGATCATCCATAAAGGGTAGTGACTAACTCACAAACTAGTACTAAACTATTCATAGGGTTCTCATACGATATCAAACATACAAAAGATTATGAAACATAATATACTAAATATAGATACATACAATGAAACTATTTGGCAATACATTCAAATGATACGGAGATAAACTGAATCAGACATAGTTTATCTAATAACTTTATATACATATTAGTACATGATAAAACGAACACTAAAGAACCCCAAATTATTCCCATAATAATTTGATTAGTTTGGTTATTTTCTTAACTAAAATCCATTTAGTTGTAGTTGATAAATCATCCCTTATGCTCAGAATAATACATAAGGGGCTAAAGTGTTTATAAGTTTACCAGATATTATTTGAAACATATCAATGTTATAAATTCAAAAACAGTTATAGTTTGCTTGTATTCCCCCTGAAAACATTGAAAAACACGGAAAAAGCGTAGGGGTATGAACTCACCGGACGAGGAATGTGTCTGCTTGGGTGCTATACGTCAGTTCTGGGCTTGCAAACACACGAGGTTCCTATGGATTATGAAAAGATACACATTTGTATCTAATTAGGACTTGAATTATCTATTAGTTAGGGACAAACACTTCTAGTTGTGGAGACACTCCATTACAAGTGTTTGGAAGGACCCAGTTGGCATTTAAGGACATATGAAGCTTAGATATGTAGTTTACTCTTCAAGAGTGAACTTGCAAGAGGGTTTACGACCCTAATGACCATTCCCCATGATTTTATGGCCGTAAACTCGTGGGTGGTAAGTTATTGGATGCCAAATGGTCAAACAATGCACACGGGAAGTTCTAGGGTCGATTCCATGGCTTAGGAAGTGATCGGGACTTGAAATGACCTTGGAAATGAGTTTAAGGTCTAAGGAGATGTTCTTGGGGAGTTTACTACCTTAAACTCATGAGTTTACAACCGTAAACTCATGTTTGTCCATCAATCAAGGGCCTTGGTGTTTGTAATTCAATCACATGTGATTCTAGTCCAACATACAAGCCACTCAAGGTGATAAGGGCACTTAAACACCCATTTGAAGAGTTTATGGTCTAGGAAGATGCGTTTACGGTCTAAGAATGTTCTTGGACCATAAACTCTCGTTTGTTCCATTTATGAATGTTTTGGTGCATTTGTTGAAGGGTTATACGGTTATATGCACTCATGGAAGTTCATTGAAGGTGTTTAGGGGCAAACTAACACCCAAAATGGTGTTTAAGGTCTAATATTGAAGGTTTATGGTCCAAGCATGTTCTTGGACCGTAAACTCATGTTTGGTACCTTCTTGTATGATTTGGTGCTTCAAATGATGAAGTAGAAGGTCCTAGACACGTTTGGAAGCTTGTGGTGGTGTTTAAGGGCATTTTTAACACCTTAAGAGGTGTTTATGGTTCATGCATGGGGGTTTACGGTCCAACAAGGTTCTTGGGCCGTAAAATCATGTTCATACATCAAATTTCATGATTTTTGGGTCCTTATTCCATGCATGCAAGTTTCTAGGTCAAATCTAGGCCCTAGAAGTGTTTTGGAGGGGTTTTCAGGCTTCAAAACCCTCATATGAGGTGTTCACAGCCTAAGGAGGGTTCTTAGACCATAAAAACATGTTCATATGTGTTTTGGATGATTCCAACATGAATTTGCAAACCAATTAAGTTAGATAACAAGTTTAGGATGGATTTCTTACCAAATGATGCTTGAAATGGGGTTTTTGAGCCAATTCGAGTTATAGAGAGAGAGTGTAGTGAGAGAAAGTTTTTAGAGAGAGGGAAAATGCCTCAAAATGATGTCACTCAATCGCTTATATAGGGGTTGAGTTTGTGGCCCTGTGGAATTCTACCCGATACTGCTGTTAGACGATGCTTTTGGTCGCACCCGATAAAGTTGTCGTAATTACGATTTAGATGAAACTAAATATTTTCTAAATGAAAATAGAAAATATTTTAATGAATTAAAATATATCCCAACACTTATTTAATTTAATATAAGTCAAAATAAAATAAATTAAATTAAATCAAAGTTAACGGAAAAATTTGGGACGACACAGCTTAACTAACAGAATCTGGTTAAAAGCGATGGAATAAATTTACGGGGTGTTACATAGAATAAGTTTAAAAGCATTGAAAAATAGTTTTGGGACAATTAGACATGAAAATGAGTTTGATAAACATTTAAAACAACTTTGTTTGCAAGGTAATTTGAAAGTATAGAAAATCCTTTTGGTAACAAGTTATCAATCACATGCGATTGATTCTATAACTTGTTCGATTCAACTTGTATCCCCCCTGAAAACATTAAAAACATTTAAAAGGTTAATTGAGGGGTATAAACTCACCTGTAGTGAGTGATTTGGATGAATGGTTTTTATATGATGCTAAGTGTCAAATGAGGACTTGAACACACACCCGGGCCCTAATTAACATATAATAAACATATATGTATCTAATTAGACATTTAATCACAATTTAATCAAGTTAAGATACCCTAGGACATGGAAACACTTTGATTCAAGTTTTATAGGTACCAACGGGTTGCATGTAAGGGTTGTATGGCATGGTATCGGAGTTTATGGCCCAAAGACCACCCCCTTATGGAGTTTACGACCCATGATGTGACAACCTGAAATTTCCATTTTGTAGGAACTTTATCAAGTCAATAGAAGTTATAACAGTCACAGTAAATTTTCAGACTTTTCCGTATAAGTTTGAGTATTTCGGGATTTACACTTAAGGAGATATTAGGAGTGTGGATGCACTAGGGTTTTGTGCAACACTGTTATTCCAAAACTCTATTACATTAGAGTTCATTACGGGAATAAAAATATTTTCTGCCAAAAATCCCAGGACTACAAATATGATTCTTAACCAAACTATTTCATTTGTTACATTTCCAACTAGAGTAAAGACATTTTCTCTCTCACGGATCTTCGGGTTTTCATCCCAAATTGTGAGTACCTCTCTCTAGTTGTATTATATGGCTTATAACATGTTTAATAACATAGATTACATAGCAAAACTGCAAGATTCGGGAGTTTACCGTCCAAGAACATCTTGGGGAGTAAACTCTTATATAAGGCTTATATGATACCTAGTCCCTTCCACTTGTTTAATAACGAACTTAGGCTTGTATATAGGTGTATTTAAGACAAGAAAACATCAAAGAAACACGAAAGTTTAGGTGTTCACGGCCCAAGAAGTTCTTGGACCGTGAACTCCAAAAACAAGGACCAAAGAGTGCTTTTAACACTCCTAAAGCTTTGGAAAATTACCTAGATTTACTCCTAGTTATTTGAGGGACCTTAAAACATCAAAAAACCCTCCCAAAGAGAGATTACGGTCGTAATCTCTAAGGGAAAAGGTTCTTGGGCCGTGAACATGAAGGAAGGGCACCAATGTGTGCCTAAGGCCTTCATTAGCCTTAGATAAATGTATAGAACCTATCCTACATGAGATTGCGACTTGAAAGAATAAAAATATCCACTTCCATATGAGTGTACGACAGTAAACTCAAACGGAAATGGCCTTTGGGCCGAAAACTTCTAAAAAGAGTGTCTTGATGCCCTAAACTATTCCAAGGATTTAACCACCAAGTAGAATTGCTTCTAGAAATCAAGTAACACTTCAAAACACATAATATCATTTAGCTTGGGAGCTTACGGCCGTAAACTCAAGGGTTTATGAACGTAAACTCCTTGTGTGGAGTTTAACGAATAGTAAACTCATGTATAGGGTCTTTTGGAACCCTAAACCCCTTTAGCCTTGTCCCACAACAACATAGATGCAACCCTTAGGACTTATAACACTTATACAAAGTGTTTTCATGTTCTAGAGTGTCCCAACTTAATTTATTAGTTATAATTTGGCTAATTAGTTATATATATGTTCATTATATGATAACTAGGCTCGTGCGTGTGTAGAAGTCTACGTTTGCCACCTAGCACCGTATCCGACACTTCAATCCAATCCACTCACCACAAGTGAGTTCATACCCCTTTAACTAACCTTTGAAATACTTTTAAATGTTTTAAATGCTTTTATGGGGGGGGGAGGGAATACAAGTTGAATAAGATTAATAACTACCTAACCGATGATTTTACTACTGTTCAAACTGTTTATCAAACTGTTTTACAAACTCTTTTACTTATCAAATACTTTTACTTAAACTTTTTTATACTTATTATAAATTACATGCCCGTATATGTATAGCTATATAAGAAATGTTTAAAAGGCTTAGGAAGGCCGTCCGCCCTATTTCCTTTTCGCGCTTGAGATGTGGTCCGGTGGGATATCGGGTAGCTGTCCGAAGGTCGTTTCAATATTAATTATATATCATGTGTACATATATAGTCATAAAACTTCTTCCAGATTCATTCATACCCATTACATCATTAGTGTGTTACCATATGGGTAGCACGGGATAATACTTATTCAATTGCTAGATCAATGAGTCAGTTCATTCACGAGTCAATACTTATTACTAAGAGAACATATACATTACATTATAAGAAGAACATATACAACTATACTAGAAGAAGAACACATACAACTATACTAGAAAGAGAACATATAAAACGATACTAGAACGAGTAACAATATATTACATATACATGAATACGTTAACAAATTGTGATCCACTGTATCGAAGCATGCCTTCAATGTCATGGCCCGAGTTGTAGCTAGAGTCTCTTGGAGGGAGAGCGTGAGTTTGTGTATAGATCTATACTGGATTGACTATCTGTCACACCCCAAAACCAGGAACAACGGAAACGTTCTGGGGCGGAGGACGTCATGTACAGTATCACAACAATGAAAAGTAGTAAACAAGCAACAACATCGTCCATTGCATTAATAATATAGTTATTATACAAGTGTGTTCTGTCAAATTTTGATAAACACTAAAGTATAAACAAAATGAAAGATGAGTCTTGAACGAGCTCCATCTTCTCTAAACCTTGCATCGGTACCTGTCTATGGTTGACCTGAGGATACAAGTAATTTTGAAAGAGAGTATCAGCTTTAAAGCTGGTGAGATCATAAGTATTTTAGTGTCTTAATTCGTATGTAAATACTTGTATTTATTTTAAATGTAAGTATTTGTATGAATACGAATTGTAAGTATTGAAAATGTAAATGATCTGTAAGTATGAAAATGTATATGAATTGTAAGTATGAACATATTTGTAAAACAACTGTAAACGTTTGAAAACCCCTAGAAATCCCTATGATTCCTACTAGTAACAAAAGGAGTCTTATACCAAGACTTAACTGTTCTCATGTAGCCTTCTATCAAGACCTAACTGCTCTGAATGTAGTCTTCTACCAAGACCAAACTGTTCCGAATGTAGTCTTCTACCAAGACCTAACTGTAATAGTATTACCCTTTGGTATCCGGGCAAATAACAATGTTAACTGAAGACATCCGTAGATGTACATTTACCTCTGTTGCTAACAGCTGGGTATAGGAATAGTCAGTCCCCAAAAGTATACTTGTAATGGTATCAACCGTTGACATCCGTGGATGTGCTTTTACCTCTGTAGCTAACAGAGATTCTAGGAATGGTCAGTCCCGCAATGTATCCTTGGGTACTAGGATATTAAATCCTATCTATCTCGTCGATTATGTGATTGAATCACAAGGTAAAGATAAGAATGAGGATTATATAACAGAATCTATACATATAAAATGTACTAGTAATTCTTGTAAGTGTACTCATGTACATGTGATCATGTGACCATATCTATGTAATAGTATGGTAAGGTACTGTAATGTTCTAGCTATAGTGTACGTGCTCTCTATCTAGCAAGTATAGTAATGTACTGTAATGTTCTAGCTGTAGTGTACGTGCTCTCTATCTAGTAAGTATAGTAATGTACTGTAATGTTATAGCTGTAGTGTACGTGCTCTCTATCTAGTAAGTATAGTAATGTACTGTAATGTTATAGCTGTAGTGTACGTGCCCTGTATCTAGTAAGTATAGTAATGTACTGTAATGTTCTAGAAAGTATGACTCATGAATGAACTGACTCATTGTATAGTATTGCGTTCTAGTAATAGTTCTACTATCTTCGTAAACTACCCATATGGTAGCTTACTAGTAATATAACTAGTACGTATGAACATGGATGTATACCCTTGCTACCTAAGGGCATTGGATGAACTGCAAGGGCCTTTATGACTATATATGTACATATGATATATAACTAATATTTAAACGACCTTCGGACGGATACCCATATCCCACCAGACCACATCCAAATCGAGGAAAAGGAAATAGGGTGGATAGCCTTCCTAAGTCTTTTAAACATTTCTTATATATCTATACATATGTAGGCATGCAACTGATAATATAAAAGCATAAAATAAGTTTTGTAAAACCTTTGAACATAATTATTATCTAAGTAAAGATCGACTTGATGTCAGTCTATAAAACGGTTATAAGGCATGGGTTTGATAAAACAACTTTAGTATAAGGAAACATTTGTTTGAATCACAATTGTAAATAAGTTTGAAGTAAAACATACAGAGTAAAATGTACATTGTAATAAGGAGTTTTAAACACATAAAGTGTTTATGAAAAACATTTGAAGTAAACTGTTTGGTAAAACGGCTAATGACTAGCCAACCATTTGAATGCTGCTTATTAATCACATGTGATTAATATAATAATTAGCATTATTCTACTTGTATCCCCCCTCCCCCCATAAAACATTTAAAAATAGTTAAAACATTGATTAAGGGGTATGAACTCACCTGTAGCAAGTGGATCGGAAGGAAGTGTCGGATAAGTGCTTGGTGTCAAGTGAAGACTTAGACACACATAAAGATCCTAATAACATATAAGGATATATGTATATAAACAATTAGTCTTTAAACAACTAATAAACAAATTCAAGACACTCTAAGGCATGACAAACACTTTGTATAAGTGTTATCAGTGCTAATGTCACACCCCGCTAAAGCGGAAACGCAATATATGACAGCGATAACGGTTTCATTGCAAAAGATAAAGATACATCACCATAGCAGTATTTAAAAGTTTACAACCCATAGCTTAAATGAAACAATGTACAAGTTTTTCCAAAACAACATTTTTCAAAATATAACTTCATAATAGCTTCAACACGATGCAACAAGCTCTATGATGATGAATCTTTATATCCACTTACTAATTATTTCCTGAAAAAGCATGTAAAACGAGCTTCAACTATGAAAATAGTTGGTGAGTTCACAAGTTTATAAAATCGAGCTTGAATAAGGCTTTTCGAAAATAGAAGTACATTGCTTTAATGAGAAACAAAGTTGATTGCTATTAATGAATACAATTTTATTGCTATAACGAGAAACGGGTTTGTATGTGTATGAGCAAGCAATGAGTCTCAACCAAACCTATGACTGAAGCCCTATCGAGATCTATGCTTATCGTTCCATAGATGAATATGGTATCATGCACTCCAGCAATAGGGCGAGTGAGGAGTTGTCAATTCCTAATAGCGCTATGTCACAACTGAAAATTTTGAGCTATGTAATCTATACATTCAAGTTAATGTGAATCAAAAACTTCAATCAAATACATTATACAAGTACTACAAGTAGTCATCAAACAATTGGAAAACCCTAGAAGTTCTTGTTAAGTCTATTTTAGACTAGAACTTCATTATTGGCTCCAAATGGACCAATAAGCTTCCAATTGGGCTATCATGGGCTTAGAACCCTAATTGGGCTCTAATTGGACCCACACTTATTTAATTTAACATTTTAGGTCATGTTGGGCCTAAAATTAAATGAATTAAAAGCCTTGATACAAGAATAACCTAAACTAGTCCAATAAAAATATAAAAATCCTACTACATTCTTTTAGACTAAAAACATACCCAAGGCTAACTCAAATATTGGGCTTAGGAGCAAAAGGCCCAAATTTCTTTTTTTCCTCCATGTTTTCGGCCCAATACCCAAGCCCAAGAGGATTTGAAGATAGTTGACTTAAGTGTGCCACCTCATTATTGTCCATAGGGTATCTATGCAATATAGTCCATGTATCCATGCAACATCACTTCAAAATCACTTCTTCCTTCTCTCCCCTCTCACTCTCGGCCATACACCCACACACACACACAAAAATCTCTCAACTCCTCCCTAGATTATTCAAGAACAACTCTCCCCCTCCATCCAAAATCTCGAAAATTAGGAAGCATTCAAGAAGGTTCTTCCACAAAAATCAACATCTAAGGTAAGGTTTTGTTTGGATCTATGACTTGTATTCCTTATTTATCAAACATCTCTTCCTAATCCATGCAAAAATCATGATCTTGCACTCTAGAAACCCCCATAATCTCGAAAAGTTCATCAAGGAGTGCAAAGGCCAAAAATCACTTCATTTCTCCCAATCTTTCTTCAAAAACCGAATCAACACCCCAAGGTGAGCTTCATACCCCTATTTTCTGTTTTTATGAGTTTTGTGGGGGGGGGGGGGGAATACAAGTGAAAGTGTAGATCTATATGTGTTTGTATGCCTTGTATGATTTCCATGCTTATATGTATGCTTTTATGTGTTTTAATGTTGGATCTAGCCTTAAAACCCATCAAAACCGAGAAATATCTTGTGTTAAATGATTTTAGCTTCAAATATATTTCTAAACACAAAGTGTTTCATGAAAAATGGCTAAGTGGTTTAGTAATAATTTTCCTTGGGTTAAAAACACAAATTTTGGGCCTAAAATGTGAAAAATACAAAAATAAGGGCCCAAATTGACATTTCACAGATTCTGATGGATGAAGTGTGCCAAAACAGTTTCCATAAAACTATTTTTGGAATTACACTTAATTAGAGGACTAAAAACATGAATTTCAAGCTTAATGGGCTAAAAATGAAAATTTCGGCCCAATGAGGCCCATTATGCGAATTTTTCTGTTTTGGAGGGCCAAAACTGTAACTTTCTGTAAAACAGTGGACTATAAGTGTTCCAAATCCTTTTCAAAGGTTTAAAATGCTTTTTAAATTTAAAAAGGACCAAAGTTGCAAAAATTTTCCCATTTGGGCCAAAATTGTCAAATTTGCGAAAAGAAGGGATTAAAACCAAGAAAACTGCATTTTCAGGGTCTTAAGCTGTTTTCTATGAAAAATATGCTGGAAAATGTTTATTTCAATAATTTTTGGTGTTAAAATGTCAAGAAAATTGATTTAAATACCAAACCGGAAAATATTTTAAATAAAGGGTTGAAAAGGTAAATCTTACAAACGAGGAGGGGCTGAAAACAGAAAATTTCCAAGATTAATTCTATACATGCAATATGATCAAATAATGGTACTACTACTATCGACAAAATACAATACACTACAATACCAAAAGTCGTTGTCAAACGAATTGGTTCGGTCTCGAACCAATAAAAATCCGAAACCACAAATACAACGATACTATGATACTACAATACTACGATTCATACAAATAACGATTCGGAATACATTATACATGTGCACAGACGTCTACGCACTATCTTTGGGCCCCACAAGTGTAAAATCTTGTTCGTTGAGCCTAGCTAGCCCGGCGACCTGATCTTAAGGCCCAAAGACTTCATCTTACTAGGTGTTGGGTTTTATCATCCCGACACAACGTAACCGGACTTTCAATGGCTGTAGACTACTGGTCCCCAAGGGTCCTTTAGTGTCGCTAGTAAAGTCTGCCTTTTTGCGAGGCGGGTCTGGGACCCCTCGTACCTTTTATCCCCAACCGACTAATGGAGTCGTCGAGGCCTTCGTGTCCTCCTTCTCTTCGGATGTGGGACAACAGGACGGTTGGATAGCGTGACTAGTACGGACGACGCCTTCGGGATCGTTGGTATTGCTATAGACTAGTCGTTTGTGTAACGCGTGTCTGTGGCGGATAGTCATGCTCATCAATGATCCAATGTCGTCTGGAATAACAACTTCATGCGTTGCAATGGTTTCAAGTAATTTTCATGGAATTCAAAGAATTAGGAAGACATCGGGTTTTCCTAGGGTTTTCAATACATACAAATTCGGAACACATACAATTTCAATAAACAATATTTTACAAGTATAGAAAACAAACAGGCATACTTATGGATCTTCACACCTTTTTGACTATACTATTTTCAGAAAATATCGGATTTTCTGGTGGTTTTCAAACGATACAAAGCATTGTTTTCAAATACAACTTATGAACTCACCAACATTTCATATGTTGACGTTTTTCAAAATACTTGTATTCTCAGGGAACCAGTGAATCAAGAGAAATCATATCCAGTGACGGTTGCAGTTTATTTTTGTATGAATTGAACAAATTAATTTTTGGGGAATGTAATGTTTAAACAATGTATGATATGTAAACACTACTGGTTGTACTATGTTGATGAATGGTGACGAATGTTGTTATGTTTCATATATATTCAATGTTATGGTATTCAATTGAGTCACGACAGCCCCCGGACGTTTCCGCCGTCTGGTTCGGGGGTGTGACATCGGGATTCTCGGGAATCTCGGGATTCGCGCAGACAACATGGTTGGTTTTCATCACCCGGGAGACCCCTACTTCCCTAATCAGGGAAACAACGGGTGGCTAGAGGAGGAGGAGGAGCCTGAGGAAGAGCCTGAAGAAGAACCTGAGGAGGACCCCGAAGTTGACTCGCGGAAATCCCGAACCAACCCCGCCCGAAGTTGACTCCACTGCTTTCCAGGCAGCCGTGTCTGCTGCAGTCACAGCGGCTATGGCACAACTTCACCGAGGGAACAACGGAGGAGGTAACGGGCAAGGATCCGGAAGTTCGAACAACGGGACGAACCAAGGACTCACTAAAACGTGCACCTACAAGGATTTTGCGAACGCCAAACCCCGAACTTTCAACGGTACCGGAGGAGTGATCGCCCTAAAGCGATGGATCGAGAAGGTAGAGTCGGTATTCGAGATATGCGAGTGCCCCGAGCAGATGAAAGTGAAGTTCGCGGCCTGCACTTTTGTGGACCAAGCACTCACTTGGTGGAATGGTCATGTAGAAGCTATGACACTTCCTGTCGCCAACTCTATTCCCTGGGCAGAAATGAAAGAGATGTTGACGGCTGAGTACTGCCCCCGAGGCGAAATACAGAAGATGGAGCAGGAACTATGGAATCTCACGGTGCAGAATGGGAACATCGATGCTTACATATTGAGATTCAGCGAACTATCTCTGTTGTGCCCGGGTATGATCACATCAGAGGGAAAGAAGATTGAACGATTCATCTGGGGACTGACATCCCCCATTCAAGGGAATGTGATAGCTGCGAACCCTGAAACTTTTGACAGTGCGAAGAGATTGGCAAAGAGGCTATATGATCATAACCACAAAAAGGGCGAGAAACCGGTAGAGACTGAGAAGAAGAAGGAGGGTGATGGTAAGAAAGGATGGAACAACAAGAGGAAGGGGCGTCAGGGTCCCGAGACCTCTAAAAAGCAGCAAACGGTGGCAGTTCACGCTGTCACTGCGCCGGTACCAGTCACATCACATGCTCCAGCCTCAGCTGCTTCAAATGCTTCAAGACCCTACTCCGGTACTCTTCCTAGTTGCAATAAGTGCGGCCTCCACCATCACGGCGAATGCAGGGAACTCCATTGCACCAGTTGCAACCGAAGGGGACACACTGCAAGGTTCTGCAGGACTTATCCTTCTCAGAACCAGAGTCAGGGAAACAACCAGAACAACAGCAACAACCACCGCAATACCAACAACACCAATGCCGGCGGCAACAACGCAGGGCCTAGCCACACCTGTTTCGGGTGTGGAAGGACGGGACATTTCCGTCGAGACTGCCCTAACAACAACAACAACTCAGGAAACAGAGGAGCAGGAAGAATGCTGACTATGGGTCAGAGTGATGCAGTTCAGGACCCCGCAGTTGTGACCGGTACGTTCCTCCTAAACCACACTTATGCATGCATCTTATTTGATACCGGAGCGGAGCGAAGTTTCGTAAGCGAGAAGTTTAAACATTTATTAAAACAACAACCCCAGAAGCTAAATGAAACCTATACGGTGGAAATGGCCAATGGGAAAACCGAATCCACTAGGGAGATCTACATCGGATGTACCCTAACCCTTAACCAACACGTCTTACGAATAGATCTGATGCCAGTGTCAATTAGGAGTTTCGATGTGATTATCGGCATGGATTGGTTAAGCCCCCACCATGCTGAGATTATGTGCCACGAGAAGGCCGTTCGCCTTCGTCTCCCGAATCACGAAACCCTAGTAATTTACGGAGACAAACCTAGCACGAATCTTCGTCTTATCTCGTGCATCAAAGCACAAAAACATCTGCGAAAGAACAACTTAGCGTTCTTGGCCCACATAGTGGACAAGGCCAAAGAAGAAATTAACATCCAAGACATTCCGGTAGCGTGCGAATTCCCGGACGTGTTTCCTGAAGATCTTCCGGGAGTACCCCCAGAGAGACAGGTTGAGTTCCGAATTGACCTCGTTCCAGGAGCAACTCCTCTCGCTAAATCACCATATCGATTGGCACCTGCTGAAATGCAGGAATTGTCCAGCCAACTCAGTGAGCTTCTGGACAAGGGATTTATCCGACCTAGCTACTCGCCATGGGGAGCTCCGGTGCTCTTTGTCAAAAAGAAGGACGGATCTTTCAGAATGTGCATCGATTACAGAGAGTTGAATAAACTCACTGTTAAAAACCGCTACCCACTCCCACGAATCGATGATCTATTCGACCAGCTCCAAGGAGCTAGCTATTTTTCTAAAATAGATTTACGGTCCGGGTACCATCAACTCAAGGTCCGAGAAGAAGATATTCCTAAAACCGCTTTCCGAACCCGCTATGGACATTATGAATTCGTCGTAATGCCCTTCGGTCTAACAAATGCACCCGCCGCATTTATGGACCTAATGAACCGAATCTGTCGACCGTTCTTGGATAACTTCGTCATTGTGTTTATCGATGACATCCTCGTCTATTCCCGAAGCAAAGAGGAGCATGGCCAACATCTCCGACAAGTCCTAGAGACGCTGCGATCGGAAAGGCTTTACGCTAAACTCTCTAAGTGTGAGTTTTGGCTACGGAGCGTGAAATTTCTCGGTCACGTAGTTAGCCAAGATGGAATTCATGTGGATCCCTCTAAGGTCAAAGCTGTGGAAGGATGGGCAACTCCGACTACGCCCACAGAAATTCGTCAGTTCTTAGGCCTAGCAGGCTACTATAGGAGATTCATCCAAAACTTCTCTAAAATCGCCAAGCCACTTACCTTGCTTACGCAAAAGAGTGTGCCATTCAAGTGGACAGACCGACAAGAGATTGCGTTTCGAGCCTTGAAGCAAGCTCTTTGTAGCGCTCCTGTACTATCTCTACCCGAAGGAACGGAAGATTTTGTAGTTTACTGTGACGCGTCAAATCAAGGCTTAGGTTGCGTTCTCATGCAACGTGGAAGAGTGATAGCATATGCGTCCCGTCAACTAAAGACGCACGAAGTAAATTACACAACCCATGACCTAGAACTGGGTGCCGTGGTCTTCGCCCTAAAAATTTGGAGGCACTACCTGTACGGTACAAAGTGCACCATCTTCATAGACCACAAGAGCCTCCAGCACATCTTGAATCAGAAGGAACTGAACATGAGACAACGAAGATGGGTGGAGTTGTTAAACGACTACGAATGCGAGATCAAGTACCATCCAGGCAAGGCCAACGTGGTAGCTGACGCATTAAGTCGGAAGGAGTACACAAATCGCCGTACGAAAACGCACTCGATAACCATTCAGTCTCATCTGACCGCTCAAATTGCATCAGTCCAGGCAGAGGCTACGAAAACGGAGAATAGAACTAGCGAGGCATTACGCGGAATGGAGAAGAACCTGGAAGTCAAAGAGAATGGGGTATACTACTTCATGAACCGTATTTGGGTTCCAAAGATCGGAGGATTCAGGGAGATCGTTATGAAGGAAGCCCACAAGACACGATACTCCATTCATCCTGGTTCGGACAAGATGTATTTGGACATTAAGCAGCACTATTGGTGGCCTAACATGAAGGCGGAAATCGCAACTTATGTTAGTAAGTGCCTTACGTGTGCCAAAGTAAAAGTGGAATACCAGAAACCTTCCGGATTGTTACAGCAACCGGCAATCCCTGAGTGGAAATGGGAGGGGATTTCTATGGACTTCGTGACCAAGCTGCCCAAGACGTCGGACGGATTGGACACCATATGGGTAATAATCGACCGACTGACGAAATCTGCCCATTTCCTGCCGATCAAAGAGTCCTACAAGATGGAGAGGCTGACGCGTTTGTACCTACGATAGATTGTAAGACTCCATGGGGTGCCAAAATCTATCATCTCGGATAGGGACAGTAGATTTACGTCGCGCTTTTGGCAATCGCTCCACAAGGCAATGGGTACTCATCTTGATATGAGCACTGCGTATCACCCACAAACGGACGGTCAGAGTGAACGAACCATTCAGACGCTTGAAGACATGCTTCGTGCTTGTGTGATAGACTTTGGAAAGTCTTGGGATACCCACCTACCGTTGATCGAATTCTCATATAACAATAGTTATCATTCGAGCATCAAGGTGGCCCCTTTCGAAGCATTGTACGGACGTAAATGTAGGTCACCGTTATGTTGGGCTGAAGTAGGTGACACCCAGCTAGCAAGAACACATACGTCAAACAGGGCATTAACGGGACCGGAAATCATTCGCGAGACCACAGAAAAGATTGTCCAGATCAAAGCTCGATTACAGGCATCGCGTGACCGGCAAAAGAGCTACGCTGATAAACGGCGAAAGCCCTTAGAATTCCAGGTCGGTGATCGAGTATTGTTGAAGGTCTCACCCTGGAAAGGGGTTATACGTTTCGGAAAACGGGGAAAGCTGAACCCGCGATACATTGGACCTTTCGAAATCGTCGCCCGAATAGGTCCAGTAGCATACAGACTACAACTACCCGCAGAGCTAAACGGTGTACACCCCGTGTTTCATGTTTCTAATCTGAAAAAGTGCCTGTCAGATGAAACCCTTGTCATTCCTCTTGACGAAATCGAAATCAATGAGAATCTTCTGTTCGTCGAAGAGCCAATCGAAATCATGGACAGGGAGGTGAAGCGTACTAAGCAGAGTCGCATCCCGATCGTGAAGGTACGGTGGAACGCAAAGCGTGGGCCAGAATTCACGTGGGAACGCGAAGATCAAATGAAGCAAAAGTACCCTCACCTATTCTAGCATTCTCAAATCTAGCTTTCAAACAGAATTTCGGGACGAAATTCCCTCTAACGGGGGGATGATTTCACAACTGAAAATTTTGAGCTATGTAATCTATACATTCAAGTTAATGTGAATCAAAAACTTCAATCAAATACATTATACAAGTACTACAAGTAGTCATCAAACAATTGGAAAACCCTAGAAGTTCTTGTTAAGTCTATTTTAGACTAGAACTTCATTATTGGCTCCAAATGGACCAATAAGCTTCCAATTGGGCTATCATGGGCTTAGAACCCTAATTGGGCTCTAATTGGACCCACACTTATTTAATTTAACATTTTAGGTCATGTTGGGCCTAAAATTAAATGAATTAAAAGCCTTGATACAAGAATAACCTAAACTAGTCCAATAAAAATATAAAAATCCTACTACATTCTTTTAGACTAAAAACATACCCAAGGCTAACTCAAATATTGGGCTTAGGAGCAAAAGGCCCAAATTTCTTTTTTTCCTCCATGTTTTCGGCCCAATACCCAAGCCCAAGAGGATTTGAAGATAGTTGACTTAAGTGTGCCACCTCATTATTGTCCATAGGGTATCTATGCAATATAGTCCATGTATCCATGCAACATCACTTCAAAATCACTTCTTCCTTCTCTCCCCTCTCACTCTCGGCCATACACCCACACACACACACAAAAATCTCTCAACTCCTCCCTAGATTATTCAAGAACAACTCTCCCCCTCCATCCAAAATCTCGAAAATTAGGAAGCATTCAAGAAGGTTCTTCCACAAAAATCAACATCTAAGGTAAGGTTTTGTTTGGATCTATGACTTGTATTCCTTATTTATCAAACATCTCTTCCTAATCCATGCAAAAATCATGATCTTGCACTCTAGAAACCCCCATAATCTCGAAAAGTTCATCAAGGAGTGCAAAGGCCAAAAATCACTTCATTTCTCCCAATCTTTCTTCAAAAACCGAATCAACACCCCAAGGTGAGCTTCATACCCCCTATTTTCTGTTTTTATGAGTTTTGTGGGGGGGGGGGGGGGAGGGAATACAAGTGAAAGTGTAGATCTATATGTGTTTGTATGCCTTGTATGATTTCCATGCTTATATGTATGCTTTTATGTGTTTTAATGTTGGATCTAGCCTTAAAACCCATCAAAACCGAGAAATATCTTGTGTTAAATGATTTTAGCTTCAAATATATTTCTAAACACAAAGTGTTTCATGAAAAATGGCTAAGTGGTTTAGTAATAATTTTCCTTGGGTTAAAAACACAAATTTTGGGCCTAAAATGTGAAAAATACAAAAATAAGGGCCCAAATTGACATTTCACAGATTCTGATGGATGAAGTGTGCCAAAACAGTTTCCATAAAACTATTTCTGGAATTACACTTAATTAGAGGACTAAAAACATGAATTTCAAGCTTAATGGGCTAAAAATGAAAATTTCGGCCCAATGAGGCCCATTATGCGAATTTTTCTGTTTTGGAGGGCCAAAACTGTAACTTTCTGTAAAACAGTGGACTATAAGTGTTCCAAATCCTTTTCAAAGGTTTAAAATGCTTTTTAAATTTAAAAAGGACCAAAGTTGCAAAAATTTTCCCATTTGGGCCAAAATTGTCAAATTTGCGAAAAGAAGGGATTAAAACCAAGAAAACTGCATTTTCAGGGTCTTAAGCTGTTTTCTATGAAAAATATGCTGGAAAATGTTTATTTCAATAATTTTTGGTGTTAAAATGTCAAGAAAATTGATTTAAATACCAAACCGGAAAATATTTTAAATAAAGGGTTGAAAAGGTAAATTTTACAAACGAGGAGGGGCTGAAAACAGAAAATTTCCAAGATTAATTCTATACATGCAATATGATCAAATAATGGTACTACTACTATCGACAAAATACAATACACTACAATACCAAAAGTCGTTGTCAAACGAATTGGTTCGGTCTCGAACCAATAAAAATCCGAAACCACAAATACAACGATACTATGATACTACAATACTACGATTCATACAAATAACGATTCGGAATACATTATACATGTGCACAGACTTCTACGCACTATCTTTGGGCCCCACAAGTGTAAAATCTTGTTCGTTGAGCCTAGCTAGCCCGACGACCTGATCTTAAGGCCCAAAGACTTCATCTTACGAGGTGTTGGGTTTTATCATCCCGACACAACGTAAACGGACTTTCAATGGCTGTAGACTACTGGTCCCCAAGGGTCCTTTAGTGTCGCTAGTAAAGTCTGCCTTTTTGCGAGGCGGGTCTGGGACCCCTCGTACCTTTTATCCCCAACCGACTAATGGAGTCGTCGAGGCCTTCGTGTCCTCCTTCTCTTCGGATGTGGGACAACAGGACGGTTGGATAGCGTGACTAGTACGGACGACGCCTTCGGGATCGTTGGTATTGCTATAGACTAGTCGTTTGTGTAACGCGTGTCTGTGGCGGATAGTCATGCTCATCAATGATCCAATGTCGTCTGGAATAACAACTTCATGCGTTGCAATGGTTTCAAGTAATTTTCATGGAATTCAAAGAATTAGGAAGACATCGGGTTTTCCTAGGGTTTTCAATACATACAAATTCGGAACACATACAATTTCAATAAACAATATTTTACAAGTATAGAAAACAAACAGGCATACTTATGGATCTTCACACCTTTTTGACTATACTATTTTCAGAAAATATCGGATTTTCTGGTGGTTTTCAAACGATACAAAGCATTGTTTTCAAATACAACTTATGAACTCACCAACATTTCATATGTTGACGTTTTTCAAAATACTTGTATTCTCAGGGAACCAGTGAATCAAGAGAAATCATATCCAGTGACGGTTGCAGTTTATTTTTGTATGAATTGAACAAATAAATTTTTGGGGAATGTAATGTTTAAACAATGTATGATATGTAAACACTACTGGTTGTACTATGTTGATGAATGGTGACGAATGTTGTTATGTTTCATATATATTCAATGTTATGGTATTCAATTGAGTCACGACAGCCCCCGGACGTTTCCGCCGTCTGGTTCGGGGGTGTGACACGCTATCCATAATGACCATTGGCTCAAAGAGTTAATGGTTAGAGATAAGGGAAGGGCCTTAGTACGATAAGTTCTCATGTTCCGTGTTGCATAGACATATATAAAGAAACATAGCAATACAATAGCAATCATGTTTGATAATAATCAATCTAAATACAACATGCAAACAGTAGTTTTTCTGGACATGCTTTTCCACCCCAAAACATAAAAACCTAAAATAGGGGAGTGCGTAAATACTCACAATGTTTCGTGTAGGCACAAGTGGTACTTCGGAATGCACCAACGTCTTACTACCGGGATCCTTTGACATCAAACACACACTAGTGAGTTTCCATGTCAAAATCTAATGCTAATATACTAAACTCTACATATAGTGAAATGCCAATTTATGTTTTAGTATTGGATTTTATATAAATTGGTTACACTTTTTCTGAAATAATGAAATTCTACAAGTCGTGTGATTAATTACAACTTTGGAATATAAATTTTCCAAATTGTTAAGTCTTTATAACAACATAAATTCACGAAAAATAGCATTCAAAGGATAAAAACTCTAAAACTTTTTATTTAACTGTTATTACACAATACTAAGCTGGGAAAAATATAAAAATGGATTTCCAAGCTGTTTAATTATATTTTATGATTTTTGAACATTTATTCCAATAAAAATTGAAATAAATAGAAAACAATTTCAAAAATTACCCAAACTTTTTATTTAACTGTTATTATACAAAACTAAGTTGGGAAAAATATAAAAAATATTTTTCAGTGGGTATTTCTATTTTTCCTTGTTTTATTCCTTTAAATAATCATTAATTGAAGAAATAACATTAAACAGTTAAAATAAATTACCAAAAATTTTTGTAATCCGGTTTTGTGTATTTATGTGTATTTAGGTGTATTTAAGTGTATTTAACTTTAGAAAATAAGAGAAAAATAGTTTACAGTGGAGAAAAATACTGTACAACAGGATGTTCTGGTAAATTTTCATTAATTTTGGATAATCAGAACAAATTTTCCTATTTTTAGACCATTATAATTACAAAAAATTGGGAAAAATAGTAAGGCATGATGAAAAATGTAGAAATTATTTTTCTGAGTCACCCGTCAAAGGTAAGGTATGTGAAAATTGTTAGATACAATTTTCACACTCTCTAAAGTGGTTTTGTGATTTATTATATCCTAACAAAAGAAAATCGGAAATCATACCAAAGAGCAACAAAAATTGATGAAATCTAGTGAGGGGTCATTATTAACCATAAGGGTCATCCATGAATTTATTCCGGATTTATAGACCTCTGGAAGTATTTTATGTGATTTATGCCCTTGGTTTCTAACAATAATTTTAATAAATCATAGAAATAATAAAAGCTTTTGGTATTTGACAGATTATCACATGCATGTGAGGGATTTCAAAAGGAAAAATGTTCAAAATTTATTCAGAAGGGAAATAGGGGTATTGAACCAAAACAAGTTAAGAAATGTTGCATGCAATGGTGCATGAGATGTAAATATGGCTGAAGTTCATGAATTTATGTAGCCCATTCAGTGGGGTTTTAAGCCACGAATTTCAGCCATCATTCACTGGATATGTTAAGTTTCTAAAATATTTTTCCCCAGATTTATGGTTGGGTTTAAGGCCATTGATCATGCAAGGCAAAAATGGTGATCACAGAAAAAGAGCTGTTTGTGCAACCATTTTGTAAAAATTGCCAAAAATCGGATATTTAATATTTTGCAGTGAGACCAGTTGGGTTTGAAAGCTAACTCGTGGAACTATCCAATAAAAAAAGAATATGATGATTTGGTTAAGTAATGACCGAGTTATGGTCGTTCAAAGTTGAACAAAGTAATCTGGCAGATTGCATGTTTTCTTTGAGTGCATTCTTAGGATATTTTAACAAGAACATCATGCATGCCTTTGTCAAGGTCCGATTTATAGCACATGCATGGAGTGAATGAGCATCCAATATGTACTAGAAATGGTTTAAATGCTTTTGTTCATGCAAGAACACAAAAGAAATGGAGAAGAAGATGTAATACTCGGTTTTGAAGTCACATGAACATATGTGCATCTTTTTCACTCCTTGCATGGGTTTGATCCCGGATTTTCACCATGTCAAACACATGCACTGTGTTATGGTGAGAATCTACAAGCCACAAGGGAAAAATAAGGATTTCTAGCCATGGAAAGGCATAGAATCCGAAAAGAAAAGAAAACTATGAAGAAGAGGAAGTAAAATCATGAAACCATGAAGGAGGATTGTGTTGTTTACCTTGGTTTTGATCTTGAGAGAAGCAAGAACACTTCAAGGCCTCCTTAATCTCGAAATTTTTGCAGATAAGGGAGGATTTTCGTGAGTTAGAGAGAGAGAGAGGAAGAGAGTTTGTGTGTTAGGAGGGTGGAGTGTGAGTGAGTGAAGAGAGAAGAGGAAGAGTTAAGAATAGGACTTAATGATTGAGTTTTGGGAAGAGAGAGCATGGGGACAGGGGAGATGGCCAGATTTTTGAGGCATTAAAGCCTCCTCTCTCCTCAATTCAAATTTTATAAAAACCCCTTCTTAATTTTTATAAAAATCTAATTTTTATAAAAGTGATTCTTTAAGCAATTTTTGATTTATTTAACAATCTTGTTTTTAACTAATAAATTATGATTAATGCATGATAATTTATATTTCTATTTCATTGGTATAATCCATAATTTGATTAATAAAAATTTGATATTAGGAAGTTTATAGCCGAATTTTATAAAGTTTTTAAGCTTTATGATTTATAAATTTGGATTTTTGGCTCTTTAGGGTTTTTGGAATATTGTTTGATATTCATCATCATAATGAAGTATAATTAGAATATTTTAATTTATTTTTTGGGTTTTATACCCTTTTTCAATTATAACAAAGCTTGAAGTTTCATTCTAATTATAGCATTGGCATTTCCTATTGTAGTTAAGCAACTTACTAGAATCGTAAGTGTCAAGTATATTAGTCATTGGTCTGAGTTGGATCCTAGTTTATGCAAGATTTTGACCTAATTTATACTACTAGGCCATGGCATGTTGTGCATGAATGGTTTTTGTAAAGATGCATGAGTCCGAGAACGACCTGAATTGACAGTTGTCACATTATACCCCACTTAAAAAGAATTTCATCCCGAAATTCATTCTATGTCATTGTTTGTCGTCGCAAGGGAAAAGTTGTGGATACTTTTCCTTTATGAAGTCCTCGCGCTCCCAGGTGTACTCCGGCCCGTGTTTTGAGTTCCATCTAACTTTCACAATCAGGATCTTACTCTGCTTAAGTTGTTTAACCTCCCTGTCAAGGATTTCTATCGGTTTCTTCAACAAAGTTTAGCTTATCATTGATCTTAATTTCCTTCAGGGTTACTATCAATGCTTCATCGGCTAGACATTTCTTAAGATTGGAGACGTGGAATGTGTCGTGAATGGCGCTTAACTCTTGGGGCAATTGAAGTTTATACGCTACCGGACCAATCCTTTCAAGGATTTCAAAGGGTCCAACATATCTCGGGCTTAGTTTTCCTTTCTTACCAAAACATACAAGCCCTTTCCAAGGAGACACTTTTAAAAGTACCTTGTCTCCTACTTGGAATTCTAATGGTTTTCGACGATTATCCGCATAACTTTTCTGACGATCTCTGGCAGCTTTAAGCCTATCCTTGATGATAGCAATCTTGTCAGATGTTTCCTGGATAAGTTCGAATCTAGTCAACTGTCTGTCTCCAATTTCTGTCCAGCATAAGGGCGAACAACACTTGCATCCATACAATGCTTCATATGGAGCACATTGGATACTCGTGTGATAACTGTTATTGTAGGAAAAGTCAATTAGAGGCAAAATGAGTATCCCAGTTTCCTTTGAACTTAATGACACACGCTCATAGCATGTCTTCCAATGTTTGAATTGTTCTCTCCGTCTGCCCATCTGTTTGAGGGTGGTAAGCTGTGCTCAAATCTATCTTGGTTCCTAGTGCCTTCTGTAACATCCACCAAAATCGTGATGTAAAACGATTATCTCTATCAGAAATGATAGATAGGGGTACACCATGTAGAGAACACAATTTTGTCAATGTAGATTTGGGCCAATTTTTCCATCTTGAAATCTTCCCGAATGGGGAGAAAACGAGCAGATTTCGTCAGTCGATCCACTATGATCCAAATTGAGTCGTGACCTTTAGCAGTTCTAGGGAGTTTGGTAACGTAATCCATAGATATTTGCTCCCATTTCCCTTGGGGAATTTTAGGCTGTTGCAACAAGCTGGATGGTTTTTGATGTTCAGCCTTGACTATTGAGCATGTCAAACACTTCCCGACATACAAGGCAATATGCTTTTTCATTCCAGGCCACCAATAGTACTCTTTAAGATCATTGTACATCTTATCCGCTCCAGGGTGGATTGAGTATTTAGATCGATGAGACTCCTCCAGTACCATGTCTCTCAGATTGTTAGCCCTTGGAGTCCAGACCCTGTCCTTAAAATAACGAACTCCATCAGGTTTGGTTTCAAATCTCTCTTCCAAACCATGTAAGGTCTCGCCTGGAAGATTTTCCTTGAATAACGCTTTCTCCTGGGCATCAATGATTTGAGATTTCATGCTTGTCTGAATTACCATTCCCAAAGCTCTCACACGGGAAGGCTTCACTCTTTCTTTCCTACTAAGAGCGTCAACTACTACGTTAGCCTTTCCTGAGTGATATCGTATCTCACAATCATAATCACTAAACAACTCTACCCATCTCCTCTGCCGCATGTTTACCATTTTCTGATCTAGGTTATGCTGAAGGCTTTTGTGATCAGTATAAATGGTGCACTTGGTTCCGTACAAATAATGCCTCCATATCTTAAGAGCGAAAACTATTGCTCCTAGTTCTAGATCATGGGTGGTATAATTCTTATCATGCGGTTTGAGTTGTCTGGAAGCATACGCAATGACTTCATCTTTTTGCATTAAAACACATCCTAATCCTTGATGAGACGCATCACAATACACCACAAAGTTCTCTGATCCTTCTGGTAAAGCCAGAATTGGTGCATTGCACAACTTGTTTTTTAGGATTTGAAATGCCTCTTCGTGTTTCTCTTCCCATAGAAATTTTCTGCCCTTTTGGGTCAAAGATGTTAATGGTTGGGAAATCCTAGAGAAATTCTCAATGAAGCATCTGTAGTACCCAGCTAATCCTAGGAACTGTCATATTTCTGTCGGGGTTTTGGGGGCTTCCCATTTCTTGATTGCCTCAATCTTAGCTGGATCTACATGAATTCCTCTTTCGCCGATCACATGACCAAGAAAATGTACTTCCCGAATCCAAAATTCACACTTAGTGAACTTGGCATACAATTTCTGCTCCTTCAACAGCTCCAACACTAGCTTTAGATGTCTATTGTGATGTTCTTTGGTTTGCGAGTAAACAAGCATGTCATCGATAAATACAATTACAAACTTGTCTAGGTATGGTCTACAGACCCTATTCATCAAATCCATGAAAATAGCGGGTGCGTTCGTTAGTCCAAAAGGCATGACTAAGAACTCATAATGTCCATAACGGGTTCTAAATGCTGTTTTGTGAATGTCCCCTTCGCGAATTCTTAGTTCATGATACCCTCACCGAAGGTCGATCTTTGAGAAGTAGGAAGCGCCCTGCAACTGATCGAACAAATCATCTATTCCAGGAAGGGGATATCGATTCTTGATTGTCAACTTGTTCAGCTCTCTGTAATCAATGCACATTCGGAACGAACCATCTTTCTTTTTGACAATAACACTGGGGCTCCCCAAGGTGAAGAACTTGGTCGAATAAACCCTTTGTCTAGAAGTTCTTGAAGTTGTCCGGATAGCTATTGCATCTCGGATGGTGCAAGGCGATATGGTGCTTTTGCTACCGGTGCCGCTCCGGGAATTAAGTCTATCCGAAATTCGACCTGTCTGTAAGGGGGTAGACCGGGTAATTCCTCCGGAAATACTTCGGGATAATTTTGAACCACCGGAATCTCCTTGAGTTGCTTAGCTTCAGGTTCTCTTTCTAGCACGTGGGCCATGAATGCAATACAATTCTTCTTCAGGTACTTGTGAATCTTCATGCTTAATACTATGTTTAAACTTCTTCCTGGCTTCTCACCGTGTATGATAAGGGTTTCTCCATTAGGGAGAGGCACTCTAATGACTTTCTCGTAACAACTAATGTCCGCTCTATTTTTGGATAACCAATCCATCCCTACTATCACATCAAAACTACCTATCTCTATAGGAATTAGGTCAATGCTAAAGAGTTTATCAACTAAATTCAGAGTACAACCAGGAATTATATCATTAGCCCTAATTTCATACCCATCAGCAAGTTCAATAGCATAAGCATTCCTCATCTTTCTCGATTTCAAGCCAATTAACGGTCTAAATGCTAAAGAAACAAAACTCCTATCTGCTCCCGCATCAAATATTACTAATGCAAAATGGTTGTTCAGGAGAAACGTACCTGTTATCACTTCAGGGTTCTGACAAGCTTCTTCTGCACCAATCACAAAGGCTACACTTCTTGGCCATCCAACTTGATTTCCTTGGAAGTTTTGCCTGGCTTGGCCTTGTCCATTGTTACCAGGCCCTTTGTTTAGTTTGGGACATGCTCTACGGAGATGATCAGTACTCCCGCACTCGTAACATGCCCTTTTTCCCTCCTTATTCAGCTTACAATACTTCGAGTAATGGCCTGATTGCTTACAATTTTGGCACACTGGGCAAGCTCCCCTGTGATGGAAGTTACACTTATTGCACTTCGGAAGCGGTCCTGAGTACTGCTTTCGCTCCTGCACTTCCTGTTCTTGAGTTTTCACTGGTTCTTGCTCTTGGGCTGTTACCATAAAGATTCTTGAGACTTTCTGCTTCCTCCCTGACTTGCCTCCATACTTCTTCTCTCCCTGATCTGTTGGCTTCCTCTTGCTACTAGAGCTTTCCTTTGTCGATGCTCCCATCCTTATCACATCATTGGTTAGTCGATTTGCTAGACTTACCGCACTCTAAATAGTAGTTGGATTTGCTGAAGTAACCATTCCCCGAATCCTCGGTGCCAGACCCCAGATGTAACGATCTATCCGTTTTTCCTTAGGAGTAACCATGTGAGGTACCAGTTTTGCTAGTTCATGAAATCGGACTGTGTACTTCTCTATTTGTGTTCCAACCATAGAATGGTTCTAGAATTCAGATTCAAGCTTCTGAAGTTCATCCTTGGGACAATACTCCTCTATCAGCAGCTTCTTTAGGTCTTCCCAAGTTAGTTGATATGTCGTTGTATGGCCTCGGGTTTGCACTAGGGTATTCCACCAAGTCAATGCCCTATCTTGGAGTAGGCAAGTTTCATACTCAAATTTGTTGTGCTCGAGGCATTTGCTAATGTGAAGGACCGATTCCATGCTGTTAATCCATTTCAGCAACCCGACCGCACCTTCCTTTCCATGGAACTCCTTAGGTTTACAGGCCATAAAGGACTTGTAGTTGCATTCTCTTTCATTGTTTCCCCGGTTTCCTCCACTACTTCCTTGGTTAGCATTAAGTCCTGCAGTTACTTGAGTAACAATGTTTGGGATTGCTTGCATGAGTTATTGTGCTACAACTTGAGCAACATCGGGTGTTTCGTTTTGTGGGCGCCCGCGATTAGGCCTTCCTGACCTGGTTCTAAGACACAAGAGAAGAAATACGTATAAATACATAAAATAATGTACAATATGTAGTTCACTACTATTTTGAACCGTAAGTGTTGTCAAATCATTGGTTTGCATTAATACTAGGCATATAGATTTTAGAAAGAAAAGAAAAGAAAAATATTTTTATTCAACCATTTACCAAATAAATTCTAGGGTTTGACCTCATAGTAAAAGTTTTCAAACATAAAATAAAATTTATCATTACCATTTGAAATAATCTTAAAACCAAACCAATACATCAATCCCAAAATAAAGTTTTAAATGTTTTTCCCCAAAAGACAGCCAACATGGGTTTTCATTTCATGACAAAATAAGATAAAATTCTGAAATCAGAACCAAAAGCCAATCGCTATCCTAACAAGAAACATCAACACCACAATCAGTAATAGCCCACCAAGCGCATAATATACTGTCATCGCATGACCTGCCTCTCGTCTAGCAGCACTAGCAGTTTCAGTAGCCTCCATCGAAAGCTGAAACAAGATTTCCATCCCTGTCATCACTTCGTTCAATACCTCCTGGTGCCTGGCTATCACAACGAGACTATGACGTAGATCCGCTGCCATCAAATGCATCCTACGGACTCCTCCGGGGTCATACCTGGCTGCCTGACAGGTATCCCTATGACTCGCTGTGGTGGCGGTGCTCTCGGTCCCGCAACGTTGGGTCCTACCCCGCTAGGTCCTGCCGTGCCAAGTCCTGCTGTGCTGGCGGGTATCCTTCCTGGAATGGGAACACTCTTCCTCACCGTCCTCCGAATGCGAAGCCCATAAAGCGGTGGCTGTGGCAACACCAATGAAGGAGATGCCTCGCGTCGTTGACTCGGGGCGTTGTCATTACTGATCTCCAGTGAGTTCCCTGTATCTTTCGTGTCCTCTGATGGGTCTTCTTCTATCGAGGCGGGGGGATTATGTCGAGGGATAATAGTGACGTAGCCGGACTCATCGGCTGAGGCGGTAGCGCGGGAAGATGACAATATTGACATAGTGGACTGTGACATAGTTTCAATGAGATATGAAATAAATGACAATGCATGCCTATAATATGCAATGCTTACACACACCAAAATTAACCTTTTGAATTTTTGAAATAAAGTTTTCTCAAATATTTTTGTTGAACATATTCCCATTATAATTAGCTCGGGCTTTGTATAAACCTTTCCTTAATTAAACGTAGGTGATCAGGCTATGTTTAATCGAGGTCCAATGATACAACTCCCGACCTAATTATACGAGTAATATTTTTGATGTAAAACGAATTTCTTTGTAAGTTTTAGTTATAGGTTGTGTTTTCTTAAAGAAAAACCGATGTTCTCTATAACTTTAGCTCTGATACCACTTCTGTCACACCCCGCTAAAGCAGAAATGCAAGATATAACAACGATAACGGTTTCATTGCAAAAGATAAAGATACATCACCATAGCAGTATTTAAAAGTTTACCACCCATAGCTTACAAGAAACAAAGTACACGTTTTTCCAAAACATCATTGTTTAAAATATAACTTCATAATAGCTTCAACACGATGCAGCATGCTCTATGATGATGAATCTTTATATCCACTTACTAATTATTTCCTGAAAAAGCATGTAAAACGAGCTTCAACTATGAAAATAGTTGGTGAGTTCACAAGTTTATAAAATCAAGCTTGAATAAGGCTTTTCGTAAATACAAGTACATTGCTTTAATGAGAAACAAAGTTGATTGCTATTAATGAATACAAGTTTATTGCTATAACGAGAAACAAGTTTGTATGTGTATGAGCAAACAATGAGTCTCAACCAAACCTATGACTAAAGCCCTATCGAGATCTATGCTTATCGTTCCATAGATGAATATGGTATCATGCACTCCAACAATAAGGCGAGTGAGAGTTGTCAATTCCTAATAGCGCTATCCATAATGACCATTGGCTCAAAGAGTTAATGGTTAGAGATAAGGGAAGGGCCTTAGTACGATAAGTTCTCATGTTCCGTGTTGCATAGACATACATAAAGAAACATAGCAATACAATAGCAATCATGTTTGATAATAATCAATCTAAATACAACATGCAAACAGTAGTTTTTCTGGACATGCTTTTCTACCCCAAAACATAAAAACCGAAAATTGGGAGTGCGTGAATACTCACAATGTTTCGTGTAGGCACAAGTGGTACTTCGAAATGCACCAACGTCTTACTACCGGGATCCTACAACATCAAACACACACTAGTGAGTTTCCATGTCGAAATCTAATGCTAATATACTAAACTCTACATATAGTGAAATGCCAATTTATGTTTTAGTATTGGATTTTATATTAATTGGTTACACTTTTTCTGAAATAATGAAATTCTATAAGTCGTGCGATTAATTACAACTTTGGAATATAAATAGCATTTAAAGGATAAAAATTCTCAAACATTTTATTTAACTGTTATTACACAATACTAAGCTGGAAAAAATATAAAAATGGATTTCCAAGCTGTTTAATTATATTTTTTGATTTTTGAGCATTATAAAAATTGAAATAAATAGAAAACAGTTTCCAAAATTACCCAAACTTTTTATTTAACTGTTATTATAGATAACTAAGCTGACAAAAATATAAAAAATATTTTTCAGTGGGTATTTCTATTTTTCCTTGTTTTATTCCTTTAAATAATCATTAATTGAAGAAATAATATTAAACGGTTAAAATATGTACATATGATATATAACTAATATTTAAACGATCTTCGGACGGATACCCATATCCCACCAGACCACATCCAAATCGAGGAAAAGGAAATAGGGTGGATAGCCTTCCTAAGTCTTTTAAACATTTCTTATATATCTATACAT
Organism: Lactuca serriola; assembly: GCF_051521515.1. Classification (NCBI taxonomy): domain Eukaryota; kingdom Viridiplantae; phylum Streptophyta; class Magnoliopsida; order Asterales; family Asteraceae; genus Lactuca; species Lactuca serriola. The sequence continues at coordinate 229,428,820 of NC_136410.1, read as the reverse complement.
ATGTAGGCATGCAACTGATAATATAAAAGCATAAAATAAGTTTTGTAAAACCTTTGAACATAATTATTATCTAAGAAAAGATCGACTTGATGTCAGTCTATAAAACGGTTAAAAGGCATGGGTTTGATAAAACAACTTTAGTATAAGGAAACATTTGTTTGAATCACAATTGTAAATAAGTTTGAAGTAAAACATACAGAGTAAAATCTACATTGTAATAAGGAGTTTTAAACACATAAAGTGTTTATGAAAAACATTTGAAGTAAACTGTTTGGTAAAACGGCTAATGACTAGCCAACCATTTGAATGCTGCTTATTAATCACATGTGATTAATATAATAATTAGCATTATTCTACTTGTATCCCCCTTCCCCCCCCCCCCCCCCCATAAAACATTTAAAAATAGTTAAAACATTGATTAAGGGGTATGAACTCACCTGTAGCAAGTGGATCGGAAGGAAGTGTCGGATAAGTGCTTGGTGTCAAGTGAAGATTTAGACACGCACAAAGATCCTAATAACATATAAGGATATATGTATATAAACAATTAGTCTTTAAACAACTAACAAACAAATTCAAGACACTCTAAGGCATGACAAACACTTTGTATAAGTGTTATCAGTGCTAATGTCACACCCCGCTAAAGCGGAAACGCAATATATGACAGCGATAACGGTTTCATTGCAAAAGATAAAGATACATCACCATAGCAGTATTTAAAAGTTTACAACCCATAGCTTAAATGAAACAATGTACAAGTTTTTCCAAAACAACATTTTTCAAAATATAACTTCATAATAGCTTCAACACGATGCAACAAGCTCTATGATGATGAATCTTTATATCCACTTACTAATTATTTCCTGAAAAAGCATGTAAAACGAGCTTCAACTATGAAAATAGTTGGTGAGTTCACAAGTTTATAAAATCAAGCTTGAATAAGGCTTTTCGAAAATAGAAGTACATTGCTTTAATGAGAAACAAAGTTGATTGCTATTAATGAATACAATTTTATTGCTATAACGAGAAACGGGTTTGTATGTGTATGAGCAAGCAATGAGTCTCAACCAAACCAATGACTGAAGCCCTATCGAGATCTATGCTTATCGTTCCATAGATGAATATGGTATCATGCACTCCAGCAATATGGCGAGTGAGGAGTTGTCAATTCCTAATAGCGCTATCCATAATGACCATTGGCTCAAAGAGTTAATGGTTAGATATAAGGGAAGGGCCTTAGTATGATAAGTTCTCATGTTCCGTGTTGCATAGACATATATAAAGAAACATAGCAATACAATAGCAATCATGTTTGATAATAATCAATCTAAATACAACATGCAAACAGTAGTTTTTCTGGACATGCTTTTCCACCCCAAAAAATAAAAACCTAAAATAGGGGAGTGCGTAAATACTCACAATGTTTCGTGTAGGCACAAGTGGTACTTCGGAATGCACCAACATCTTACTACCGGGATCCTTTGACATCAAACACACACTAGTGAGTTTCCATGTCGAAATCTAATGCTAATATACTAAACTCTACATATAGTGAAATGCCAATTTATGTTTTAGTATTGGATTTTATATTAATTAGTTACAATTTTTCTAAAATAATGAAATTCTACAAGTCGTGTGATTAATAACAACTTTGGAATATAAATTTTCCAAATTGTTAAGTCTTTATAACAACATAAATTCACGAAAAATAGCATTCAAAGGATAAAAACTCTAAAACTTTTTATTTAATTGTTATTACACAATACTAAGCTGGGAAAAATATAAAAATGGATTTCCAAGCTGTTTAATTATATTTTATGATTTTTGAACATTTATTCCAATAAAAATTGAAATAAATAGAAAAAAATTTCAAAAATTACCCAAACTTTTTATTTAACTGTTATTATACAAAACTAAGTTGGGAAAAATATAAAAAATATTTTTCAGTGTGTATTTCTATTTTTCCTTGTTTTATTCCTTTAAATATTCATTAATTGAAGAAATAATATTAAACAGTTAAAATAAATTACCAAAAATTTTTGAAACATCATTTACAGTATAAATAACCTGAGAAAAATACCAAAAGTGGTTTTCATCTTGTATAATCCGGTTTTGTGTATTTATGTGTATTTAGGTGTATTTAAGTGTATTTAACTTTAGAAAATAAGAGAAAAATAGTTTACAATTGAGAAAAATCCTCAAAGTTTTTATGTGGCCTCCTAATGTACAACATGATGTTGTGGTAAATTTTCATTAATTTTGGATAATCAGAACTATTTTTCCTATTTTTAGACCATTATAATTACAAAAAATTGGGAAAACTAGTAAGGCATGATGAAAAATGTAGAAATTATTTATCTGAGTCACCCGTCAAAGGTAAGGTATGTGAAAATTGTTAGATACAATTTTCACACTCTCTAAAGTGGTTTTGTGATTTATTATATCCTAACAAAAGAAAATCGGAAATCATACCAAAGAGCAACAAAAATTAATGAAATCTAGTGAGGGGTCATTATTCACCATAAGGGTCATCCATGAATTTATTCCGGATTTATAGACTTCTGGAAGTATTTTATGTGATTTATGCCCTTGGTTTTTAACAATAATTTTAATAAATCATAGAAATAATAAAAGCTTTTGGTATTTTACAGATTATCACATGCATGTGAGGGCTTTCAAAAGGAAAAATGTTCAAAATTTATTCAGAAGGGAAATAGGGGTATTGAACCCACACAAGTTAAGAAATGTTGCATGCAATGGTGCATGAGATGTAAATATGGCTGAAGTTCATGAATTTGTCTAGCCCATTCAGTGGGGTTTTAAGCCACAAATTTCAGCCATCATTCACTGGATATGTTAAGTTTCTAAAATACTTTTCCCCAGATTTATGGTTGGGTTTAAGGCCATTGATCATGCAAGGCAAATATGGTGATCACAGAAAAAGAGCTGTTTGCGCAACCATTTTGTAAAAATTGCCAAAAATCGGATATTTAATATTTTACAGTGAGACCAGTTGGGTTTGAAAGCTAACTCGTGGAACTATCCAATACAAAAATAATATCATGATTTGGTTAAGTAATGACCGAGTTATGGTCGTTCAAAGTTGAACAAAGTAATCTAGCAGATTGCATGTTTGCTTTGAGTGCATTCTTAGGATATTTTAACAAGAACATCATGCATGCCTTTGTTAAGGTCCGATTTATAGCACATGCATGGAGTGAATGAGCATCCAATATGTACTAGAAATGGTTTAAATGCTTTTGGTCATGCAAGAACACAAAAGAAATGGAGAAGAAGATGTAATACTCGGTTTTGAAGTCACATGAACATATGTGCATCTTTTTCACTCTTTGCATGGGTTTGATCCCGGATTTTCACCATCTCAAACACATGCACTGTGTTATGGTGAGAATCTACAAACCACAAGGGAAAAATAAGGATTTCTAGCCATGGAAAGGCATAGAATCCGAAAAGAAGAGAAAACTATGAAGAAGAGGAAGTAAAATCATGAAACCATGAGGGAAGATTGTGTTGTTTACCTTGGTTTTGATCTTGAGAGAAGCAAGAACACTTCAAGGCCTCCTTAATCTCAAAATTTTTGCCGAGAAGGGAGGATTTTCGTGAGTTAGAGAGAGAGAGGAAGAGAGTTTGTGTGTTAGGAGGGTGGAGTGTGAGTGAGTGAAGAGAGAAGAGGAAGAGTGAAGAATAGGACTTAATGATTGAGTTTTGGGAAGAGAGAGCATGGGGACAGGGGAGATGGCCAGATTTTTGAGGCATTAAAGCCTCCTCTCTCCTCAATTCAAATTTTATAAAAACCCCTTCTTAATTTTTATAAAAATCTAATTTTTATAAAAGTGATTCTTTAAGCAATTTTTGATTTATTTAACAATCTTGTTTTTAACTAATAAATTATGATTAATGCATGATAATTTATATTTCTATTTCATTAGTATAATCCATAATTTGATTAATAAAAATTTGATATTAGGAAGTTTATAGCCGAATTTTATAAAGTTTTTAAGCTTTATGATTTATAAATTTGGATTTTTGGCTCTTTAGGGTTTTTGGAATATTGTTTGATATTCATCATCATAATGAAGTATAATTAGAATATTTTAATTTATTTTTAGGGTTTTATACCCTTTTTCAATTATAACAAAGCTTGAAGTTTCATTCTAATTATAGCATTGGCATTTCCTATTGTAGTTAAGCAACTTACTAGAATCGTAAGTGTCAAGTATATTAGTCATTGGTCCTAGTTGGATCCTAGTTTATGCAAGATTTTGACCTAATTTATACTACTAGGCCATGGCATGTTGTGCATGAATGGTTTTTGTAAAGATGCCTGAGTCTGAGAATGACTTGAATTGACAGTTGTCACAGCTGAGGAGTGCATCTAAGTATTGTAGTGAAAGGCTTGTGTGTTTGGGGTTCAAGGGTAAACTCCCTTGGAGTTTACGGTTTTCATGACCATTACCCAAGGAGTTTACGGTCGTAAACTCTACACTTTATGACCATTTGTTGGTTTGAAGTCTTCTAAGCTATTCCAAGTATTCATACTTCATGATTTAGCCTTAGGAAGTGTTGTCTGGCATCAAAACACTCCTAAATGGAGTATACGGTCTAAGGTCCATTTCTCCATGAGTTTACTACCTTAAACTCCTAAGTTTGGTATTTGGCGGTTTTCAAGTCCTTAACTCAAACAAGGCACTAGTCTAGGTTAGATTCTAGCCACAAGGAACAACCATGGGACATTTATGGGACATTTACACCACATTTGAGGTGTTTACGGTTATGGGAGATCCCCAAACCGTAAACACATAAAAATGTTGGATTTTTGTGCTTTTTGTGTGATACACTCATCAAAGATGGATCTAGACAAGTCCCTAAGGCATTGTGAAGCATCTAGATCCCCCTAAAGCACCCTTAGGCACTATATTGGGTGTTTATGGTTTTGGGAGCCTCCCAAAACTGTGAACACCTTGTTCTTGGTGTTCTTGGGACTTTTCCTTGGTATAAAGATGTATAGCAAGCTTAAAATGACTCTAGGATAGAAGTACTTACATAGAGGAAGCTTGAAATGAACTTAAAATCGAAGAACACTTAGTGTGTGTTCTTGGTGTTTTTGGAAACTAATCAAAACACAAAAATGGATGGATTAAAGGATGTACAATGTGACAACCCGATATTTCGAGACAAGATGATGGAACGCAAGTCAAATTTAGGTCAAAATTTAACTTTCCAAAAACCTTATTTGGGTTAAATAAAGTAGTAGGAATCGTGTCATGGTTTTCATACATATAAAGAACCCAAAAATCCGAGTAATAACGAAGAAGTTATGGCCAACCGAAGATTCTCGGCAAAACCGGCAACACCGAGTAAACGAAAAACACGAAGTTTCAATACAATAGTTTTTAGCCTTAAATATCTAAATGAAAGTTGTAGATAACATTAAACCATAAACGTACGTAAAAAGAACGTCCAAATCTGACTTCATATGAAGAAGTTATGATTTTTCGAAGATCCGGATATAGCAGTAGACAGCTAAAAACTCGAAATAGAGATCGAGAGACTTTTGGCCAAAACAAACTAAATGAGAATCAAAGGTCTCAACAATAGTAGTGAAACGATGAAAATTCTGACGAAAACGGACATCGGATGAAGAAGTTGTGGATTTATAACGGACTTTTCGTGTCCCGACCCGTTAAAAATAAATAATTAAAAATAAAGTCAAAATTAGCCAATGAAGTCTAAACGAGAGTTGTAGATCATGTATTCGGCTATGCGTGCATATAAAGAACGTGGAAAACGGAGGTCGTACGCGAAAGTTATGGATTTTACAAGTTCGGGGTCCAAAATCCGAGGCTGTCAGGCCCCCACGACGTGGCACAGCTTGGCCGCGACCCGGCAAGTGACTGAGAGCGTCCAATCAACGGAAGACGATGAGGGTTGGTACCCCACGACGTGGCCAACCTTAGCCACGACGTGGCACATAAGAAATGCCCCTATAAATAGAACTCTTGGGGTGCCGGGTTTAGGTGCTCCGTTCTTCCATCTCTCGTGCTGAAACTCTGCGGTTGAGCTCGCAAATCCGTCCCAAAGCCCCGGTTTTCACCTTCAAGTCCCGAAGGAAGGTTTTGTGTTCCCGAGATTCCCGAGATTCCCGAGAATCCCGATGTCACACCCCCGAACCAGACGGCGGAAACGTCCGGGGGCTGTCGTGACTCAATTGAATACCATAACATTGAATATATATGAAACATAACAACATTCGTCACCATTCATCAACATAGTACAACCAGTAGTGTTTACATATCATACATTGTTTAAACATTACATTCCCCAAAAATTAATTTGTTCAATTCATACAAAAATAAACTGCAACCGTCACTGAATATGATTTCCCTTGATTCACTGGTTCCCTGAGAATACAAGTATTTTGAAAAACGTCAACATATGAAATGTTGGTGAGTTCATAAGTTGTATTTGAAAACAATGCTTTGTATCGTTTGAAAACCACCAGAAAATCCGATATTTTCTGAAAATAGTATAGTCAAAAAGGTGTGAAGATCCATAAGTATGCCTGTTTGTTTTCTATACTTGTAAAATATTGTTTATTGAAATTGTATGTGTTCCGAATTTGTATGTATTGAAAACCCTAGGAAAACCCGATGTCTTCCTAATTCTTTGAATTCCATGAAAATTACTTGAAACCATTGCAACGCATGAAGTTGTTATTCCAGACGACATTGGATCATTGATGAGCATGACTATCCGCCACAGACACGCGTTACACAAACGACTAGTCTATAGCAATACCAACGATCCCGAAGGCGTCGTCCGTACTAGTCACGCTATCCAACCGTCCTGTTGTCCCACATCCGAAGAGAAGGAGGACACGAAGGCCTCGACGACTCCATTAGTCGGTTGGGGATAAAAGGTACGAGGGGTCCCAGACCCGCCTCGCAAAAAGGCAGACTTTACTAGCGACACTAAAGGACCCTTGGGGACCAGTAGTCTACAGCCATTGAAAGTCCGGTTACGTTGTGTCGGGATGGTAAAACCCAACACCTCGTAAGATGAAGTCTTTGGGCCTTAAGATCAGGTCGTCGGGCTAGCTAGGCTCAACGAACAAGATTTTACACTTGTGGGGCCCAAAGATAGTGCGTAGACGTCTGTGCACATGTATAATGTATTCCGAATCGTTATTTGTATGAATCGTAGTATTGTAGTATCATAGTATCGTTGTATTTGTGGTTTCGGATTTTTATTGGTTCGAGACCGAACCAATTCGTTTGACAACGACTTTTGGTATTGTAGTGTATTGTATTTTGTCGATAGTAGTAGTACCATTATTTGATCATATTGCATGTATAGAATTAATCTTGGAAATTTTCTGTTTTCAGCCCCTCCTCGTTTGTAAAATTTACCTTTTCAACCCTTTATTTAAAATATTTTCCGGTTTGGTATTTAAATCAATTTTCTTGACATTTTAACACCAAAAATTATTGAAATAAACATTTTCCAGCATATTTTTCATAGAAAACAGCTTAAGACCCTGAAAATGCAGTTTTCTTGGTTTTAATCCCTTCTTTTCGCAAATTTGACAATTTTGGCCCAAATGGGAAAATTTTTGCAACTTTGGTCCTTTTTAAATTTAAAAGCATTTTAAACCTTTGAAAAGGATTTGGAACACTTATAGTCCACTGTTTTACAGAAAGTTACAGTTTTGGCCCTCCAAAACAGAAAAATTCGCATAATGGGCCTCATTGGGCCGAAATTTTCATTTTTAGCCCATTAAGCTTGAAATTCATGTTTTTAGTCCTCTAATTAAGTGTAATTCCAGAAATAGTTTTATGGAAACTGTTTTGGCACACTTCATCCATCAGAATCTGTGAAATGTCAATTTGGGCCCTTATTTTTGTATTTTTCACATTTTAGGCCCAAAATTTGTGTTTTTAACCCAAGGAAAATTATTACTAAACCACTTAGCCATTTTTCATGAAACACTTTGTGTTTAGAAATATATTTGAAGCTAAAATCATTTAACACAAGATATTTCTCGGTTTTGATGGGTTTTAAGGCTAGATCCAACATAAAAACACATAAAAGCATACATATAAGCATGGAAATCATACAAGGCATACAAACACATATAGATCTACACTTTCACTTGTATTCCCCCCCACAAAACTCATAAAAACAGAAAATAGGGGGTATGAAGCTCACCTTGGGGTGTTGATTCGGTTTTGCAAGGAAAAATGGAAGGAAAATGAAGTGTTTTTGGCCTTGGCTCCCTTTGATGAAGATCTCGAGTTTTGAGATGGTTCTAGGGTGCAAGATCACGATTTTTGCATAGATTAGGAAAGGATTTTGATAACAAAAGAATTTAAACCATAAATCTATGCATAATCTTACCTTAGATGATGATTTACTTGCAAGATCCTCTTGAAAGTCCCTAATTTTCGAGATTTTTGGAGAGGGGAGGAAGGAGAGTTGTTCTTGAATAATCTAGGGAGGAGTTGAGAGATTTTTGTGTGTGTGTGTGGGTGTATGGCCGAGAGTGAGAGGGGAGAGAAGGAAGAAGTGATTTTGAAGTGATGTTGCATGGATACATGGACTATATTGCATAGATACCCTATGGACAATAATGAGGTGGCACACTTAAGTCAACTATCTTCAAATCCTCTTGGGCTTGGGTATTGGGCCGAAAACATGGAGGAAAAAAAAGAAATTTGGGCCTTTTGCTCCTAAGCCCAATATTTGAGTTAGCCTTGGGTATGTTTTTAGTCTAAAAGAATGTAGTAGGATTTTTATATTTTTATTGGACTAGTTTAGGTTATTCTTGTATCAAGGCTTTTAATTCATTTAATTTTAGGCCCAACATGACCTAAAATGTTAAATTAAATAAGTGTGGGTCCAATTAGAGCCCAATTAGGGTTCTAAGCCCATGATAGCCCAATTGGAAGCTTATTGGTCCATTTGGAGCCAATAATGAAGTTCTAGTCTAAAATAGACTTAACAAGAACTTCTAGGGTTTTCCAATTGTTTGGTGACTACTTGTAGTACTTGTATAATGTATTTGATTGAAGTTTTTGATTCACATTAACTTGAATGTATAGATTACATAGCTCAAAATTTTCAGTTGTGACATCATCCCCCCGTTAGAGGGAATTTCGTCCCGAAATTCTGTTTGAAAGCTAGATTTGAGAATGCTAGAATAGGTGAGGGTACTTTTGCTTCATTTGATCTTTGCGTTCCCACGTGAATTCTGGCCCACGCTTTGCGTTCCACCGTACCTTCACGATCGGGATGCGACTCTGCTTAGTACGCTTCACCTCCCTGTCCATGATTTCGATTGGCTCTTCGACGAACAGAAGATTCTCATTGATTTCGATTTCGTCAAGAGGAATGACAAGGGTTTCATCTGACAGGCACTTTTTCAGATTAGAAACATGAAACACGGGGTGTACACCGTTTAGCTCTGCAGGTAGTTGTAGTCTGTATGCTACTGGACCTATTCGGGCGACGATTTCGAAAGGTCCAATGTATCGCGGGTTCAGCTTTCCCCGTTTTCCGAAACGTATAACCCCTTTCCAGGGTGAGACCTTCAACAATACTCGATCACCGACCTGGAATTCTAAGGGCTTTCGCCGTTTATCAGCGTAGCTCTTTTGCCGGTCACGCGATGCCTGTAATCGAGCTTTGATCTGGACAATCTTTTCTGTGGTCTCACGAATGATTTCCGGTCCTGTCATTGCCCTATCCAACGTATGTGTTCTTGCTAGCTGGGTGTCACCTACTTCAGCCCAACATAACGGTGATCTACATTTACGCCCGTACAGTGCTTCGAAAGGGGCCACCTTAATGCTTGAATGATAACTATTGTTATATGAAAACTCGATCAACGGTAGGCGGGTATCCCAAGACTTTCCGAAGTCTATCACACATGCACGAAGCATGTCTTCAAGCGTCTGAATGGTTCGTTCGCTTTGACCGTCCGTTTGTGGGTGATACGCGGTGCTCATATCAAGATGAGTTCCCATGGCCTTGTGGAGCGACTGCCAAAAGCGTGACGTGAACCTACTGTCCCTATCCGAGATGATAGATTTTGGCACTCCATGAAGTCTTACAATCTCTCGTAGGTACAAACGTGTCAGCCTCTCCATCTTGTAGGACTCTTTGATGGGCAGGAAATGGGCAGATTTTGTCAGTCGGTCGATTATTACCCATATGGTGTCCAATCCGTCCGACGTCTTGGGCAGCTTGGTCACGAAGTCCATAGAAATCCCCTCCCATTTCCACTCAGGGATTGCCGGTTGCTGTAACAATCCGGAAGGTTTCTGGTATTCCACTTTTACTTTGGCACACGTAAGGCACTTACTAACATAAGTTGCGATTTCCGCCTTCATGTTAGGCCACCAATAGTGCTGCTTAATGTCCAAATACATCTTGTCCGAACCAGGATGAATGGAGTATCGTGTCTTGTGGGCTTCCTTCATAACGATCTCCCTGAATCCTCCGATCTTTGGAACCCAAATACGGTTCATGAAGTAGTATACCCCATTCTCTTTGACTTCCAGGTTCTTCTCCATTCCGCGTAATGCCTCGCTAGTTCTATTTTCCGTTTTCATAGCCTCTGCCTGGACTGATGCAATTTGAGCGGTCAGATGAGACTGAATGGTTATCGAGTGCGTTTTCGTACGACGATTTGTGTACTCCTTCCGACTTAATGCGTCAGCTACCACGTTGGCCTTGCCTGGATGGTACTTGATCTCGCATTCGTAGTCGTTTAACAACTCCACCCATCTTCGTTGTCTCATGTTCAGCTCCTTCTGATTCAAGATGTGCTGGAGGCTCTTGTGGTCTGTGAAGATGGTGCACTTTGTACCGTACAGGTAGTGCCTCCAAATTTTTAGGGCGAAGACCACGGCTCCCAGTTCTAGGTCATGGGTTGTGTAATTTACTTCGTGCGTCTTTAGTTGACGGGACGCATATGCTATCACTCTTCCACGTTGCATGAGAACGCAACCTAAGCCTTGATTTGACGCGTCACAGTAAACTACAAAATCTTCCGTTCCTTCAGGTAGAGATAGTACAGGAGCGCTACAAAGAGCTTGCTTCAAGGCTCGAAACGCAATCTCTTGTCGGTCTGTCCACTTGAATGGCACACTCTTTTGCGTAAGCAAGGTAAGTGGCTTGGCGATTTTAGAGAAGTTTTGGATGAACCTCCTATAGTAGCCTGCTAGGCCTAAGAACTGACGAATTTCTGTGGGCGTAGTCGGAGTTGCCCATCCTTCCACAGCTTTGACCTTAGAGGGATCCACATGAATTCCATCTTGGCTAACTACGTGACCGAGAAAATTCACGCTCCGTAGCCAAAACTCACACTTAGAGAGTTTGGCGTAAAGCCTTTCCGATCGCAGCGTCTCTAGGACTTGTCGGAGATGTTGGCCATGCTCCTCTTTGCTTCGGGAATAGACGAGGATGTCATCGATAAACACAATGACGAAGTTATCCAAGAACGGTCGACAGATTCGGTTCATTAGGTCCATAAATGCGGCGGGTGCATTTGTTAGACCGAAGGGCATTACGACGAATTCATAATGTCCATAGCGGGTTCGGAAAGCGGTTTTAGGAATATCTTCTTCTCGGACCTTGAGTTGATGGTACCCGGACCGTAAATGTATTTTAGAAAAATAGCTAGCTCCTTGGAGCTGGTCGAATAGATCATCGATTCGTGGGAGTGGATAGCGGTTTTTAACAGTGAGTTTATTCAACTCTCTGTAATCGATGCACATTCTGAAAGATCCGTCCTTCTTTTTGACAAAGAGCACCGGAGCTCCCCATGGCGAGTAGCTAGGTCGGATAAATCCCTTGTCCAGAAGCTCACTGAGTTGGCTGGACAATTCCTGCATTTCAGCAGGTGCCAATCGATATGGTGATTTAGCGAGAGGAGTTGCTCCTGGAACGAGGTCGATTCGGAACTCAACCTGTCTCTCTGGGGGTACTCCTGGAAGATCTTCAGGAAACACGTCCGGGAATTCGCACGCTACCGGAATGTCTTGGATGTTAATTTCTTCTTTGGCCTTGTCCACTATGTGGGCCAAGAACGCTAAGTTGTTCTTTCGCAGATGTTTTTGTGCTTTGATGCACGAGATAAGACGAAGATTCGTGCTAGGTTTGTCTCCGTAAATTACTAGGGTTTCGTGATTCGGGAGACGAAGGCGAACGGCCTTCTCGTGGCACATAATCTCAGCATGGTGGGGGCTTAACCAATCCATGCCGATAATCACATCGAAACTCCTAATTGACACTGGCATCAGATCTATTCGTAAAACGTGTTGGTTAAGGGTTAGGGTACATCCGATGTAGATCTCCCTAGTGGATTCGGTTTTCCCATTGGCCATTTCCACCGTATAGGTTTCATTTAGCTTCTGGGGTTGTTGTCTTAGTAAATGTTTAAACTTCTCACTTACGAAACTTCGCTCCGCTCCAGTATCAAATAAGATGCATGCATAAGTGTGGTTTAGGAGGAACGTACCGGTCACAACTGCGGGGTCCTGAACTGCATCACTCTGACCCATAGTCAGCATTCTTCCTGCTCCTCTGTTTCCTGAGTTGTTGTTGTTGTTAGGGCAGTCTCGACGGAAATGTCCCGTCCTTCCACACCCGAAACAGGTGTGGCTAGGCCCTGCGTTGTTGCCGCCGGCATTGGTGTTGTTGGTATTGCGGTGGTTGTTGCTGTTGTTCTGGTTGTTTCCCTGACTCTGGTTCTGAGAAGGATAAGTCCTGCAGAACCTTGCAGTGTGTCCCCTTCGGTTGCAACTGGTGCAATGGAGTTCCCTGGATTCGCCGTGATGGTGGAGGCCGCACTTATTGCAACTAGGAAGAGTACCAGAGTAGGGTCTTGAAGCATTTGAAGCAGCTGAGGCTGGAGCATGTGATGTGACTGGTCCCGGCGCAGTGACAGCGTGAACTGCCACCGTTTGCTGCTTTTTAGAGGTCTCGGGACCCTGACGCCCCTTCCTCTTGTTGTTCCATCCTTTCTTACCATCACCCTCCTTCTTCTTCTCAGTCTCTACCGGTTTCTCGCCCTTTTTGTGGTTATGATCATATAGCCTCTTTGCCAATCTCTTCGCACTGTCAAAAGTTTCAGGGTTCGCAGCTATCACATTCCCTTTAATGGGGGATGTCAGTCCCCAGATGAATCGTTCAATCTTCTTTCCCTCTGATGTGATCATACCCGGGCACAACAGAGATAGTTCGCTGAATCTCGATATGTAAGCATCGATGTTCCCATTCTGCACCGTGAGATTCCATAGTTCCTGCTCCATCTTCTGTATTTCGCCTCGGGGGCAGTACTCAGCCGTCAACATCTCTTTCATTTCTGCCCAGGGAATAGAGTTGGCGACAGGGAGTGTCATAGCTTCCACATGACCATTCCACCAAGTGAGTGCTTGGTCCACAAAAGTGCAGGCCGCGAACTTCACTTTCATCTGCTCGGGGCACTCGCATATCTCGAATACCGACTCTACCTTCTCGATCCATCGCTTTAGGGCGATCACTCCTCCGGTACCGTTGAAAGTTCGGGGTTTAGCGTTCGCAAAATCCTTGTAGGTGCACGTTTTAGTGAGTCCTTGGTTCGTCCCGTTGTTCGAACTTCCGGATCCTTGCCCGTTACCTCCTCCGTTGTTCCCTCGGTGAAGTTGTGCCATAGCCGCTGTGACTGCAGCAGACACGGCTGCCTGGAAAGCAGTGGAGTCAACTTCGGGCGGGGTTGGTTCGGGATTTCCGCGAGTAGCTGGGCGAGGAATCTTTCTGTCATGAAACGGAAAGGTGTTGAGTGCACGTGGTTTCTGTGAGGTTGTGATCCTACTAACTAGGTGTATGGTACGAACCTAAACATTACTACTATCGAGCATACAATCATAACGTCTCAACACATAACAACTAGTAATATCGTAACAAAACACACAAAGTTTATTAATATTATCCGCATGTAATACAAGAAAATTTGCTCGTAGGAGCATACATATGAGACACTAATCCGACAGCATAACGGCTCCATGAGTAGTGTAGTCACTTAAACATAGAGCCGGAGTACATAATATAGTTCCTAATGATCTACTACGACGAGTCTATCCCTAACCGCGATGAGCTGCGTCAGGAGGTGGTGCCGAAGATGTGGATGCTCCCTGAAGAAGAGCCACTAGGCGTTCTGCATCCTGAAGTCGAGATTCCCACCTTACCTGCCTCATGTGAAACTCCCGGAGGACGTCATGCGTCTCCTGCTCCGCACGCTCGACTCTAGTCCACAACTGGCGTACTTGATCAGCAGTGCCCTGAGCAAGGTCGCCGGTGTCCCGTAGTCGTCTCACCATGACTGGTAGAGCTCGGTCGGCTGGTCCTCCGTCCCTCAAGTCAAAGAACTCGCATGACATGCCAAACGGGGGTCGCTGTCCCTGATGTCTGCTCCATCTCCAAAGATCAATGCCCCAAGGAGGGGTAGGTCCAGTGGGTCCCACACGATATGCAGGCACCCTGATCGGGTAAGGGGGGTCGATGACCTCGGACTCTGCATCCGAATCACCCCCTTCGCTGTCATCGAGCTCCTCTTCGAAAGGTTCTTCGTCTTCTTCGGGTTCGACAGGCTCGCCCTCGACTTCCGCCTCCGGTTCCCCGTCAGATTCCTCTTCGGGGTCCTCCTCAGGTTCTTCTTCAGGCTCTTCCTCAGGCTCCTCCTCCTCCTCTAGCCACCCGTTGTTTCCCTGATTAGGGAAGTAGGGGTCTCCCGGGTGATGAATACCAGCCATGTTGTCTGCGCGAGTACGTAAATATGCTACATTATCCTAGGTTGCTATGTCTATCATACATACTAGGCAAACATTCTCTTTTGGGTGGTAAAGGGTATAGTTTTAGGTTCCCTGGCTATCCCGATCTCATCAAGACGTGTGTTAGTTTTACTTTGGAGGGAATGTAGTTGATCAGGCTACATTCACTCCTTGGTATCACTAAGAACAGTCCCGAATTAACCGAGATACCAGCATTATTGTGTTTGATTCGGCGTTAGGTTCTTATCCCTAATGCAAGCAAGTGTGTTTTATTTACTTGTTTTGTTCAGAGTTATGTTAGTCCCTCTTTTTGGTTTATAGTTGCATATCAATGTATGGCTCGACATGCTAGTTCACTATAAACAAAGCTCTGATACCAACCTGTCACACCCCCGAACCAGACGGCGGAAACGTCCGGGGGCTGTCGTGACTCAATTGAATACCATAACATTGAATATATATGAAACATAACAACATTCGTCACCATTCATCAACATAGTACAACCAGTAGTGTTTACATATCATACATTGTTTAAACATTACATTCCCCAAAAATTAATTTGTTCAATTCATACAAAAATAAACTGCAACCGTCACTGAATATGATTTCCCTTGATTCACTGGTTCCCTGAGAATACAAGTATTTTGAAAAACGTCAACATATGAAATGTTGGTGAGTTCATAAGTTGTATTTGAAAACAATGCTTTGTATCGTTTGAAAACCACCAGAAAATCCGATATTTTCTGAAAATAGTATAGTCAAAAAGGTGTGAAGATCCATAAGTATGCCTGTTTGTTTTCTATACTTGTAAAATATTGTTTATTGAAATTGTATGTGTTCCGAATTTGTATGTATTGAAAACCCTAGGAAAACCCGATGTCTTCCTAATTCTTTGAATTCCATGAAAATTACTTGAAACCATTGCAACGCATGAAGTTGTTATTCCAGACGACATTGGATCATTGATGAGCATGACTATCCGCCACAGACACGCGTTACACAAACGACTAGTCTATAGCAATACCAACGATCCCGAAGGCGTCGTCCGTACTAGTCACGCTATCCAACCGTCCTGTTGTCCCACATCCGAAGAGAAGGAGGACACGAAGGCCTCGACGACTCCATTAGTCGGTTGGGGATAAAAGGTACGAGGGGTCCCAGACCCGCCTCGCAAAAAGGCAGACTTTACTAGCGACACTAAAGGACCCTTGGGGACCAGTAGTCTACAGCCATTGAAAGTCCGGTTACGTTGTGTCGGGATGGTAAAACCCAACACCTCGTAAGATGAAGTCTTTGGGCCTTAAGATCAGGTCGTCGGGCTAGCTAGGCTCAACGAACAAGATTTTACACTTGTGGGGCCCAAAGATAGTGCGTAGACGTCTGTGCACATGTATAATGTATTCCGAATCGTTATTTGTATGAATCGTAGTATTGTAGTATCATAGTATCGTTGTATTTGTGGTTTCGGATTTTTATTGGTTCGAGACCGAACCAATTCGTTTGACAACGACTTTTGGTATTGTAGTGTATTGTATTTTGTCGATAGTAGTAGTACCATTATTTGATCATATTGCATGTATAGAATTAATCTTGGAAATTTTCTGTTTTCAGCCCCTCCTCGTTTGTAAAATTTACCTTTTCAACCCTTTATTTAAAATATTTTCCGGTTTGGTATTTAAATCAATTTTCTTGACATTTTAACACCAAAAATTATTGAAATAAACATTTTCCAGCATATTTTTCATAGAAAACAGCTTAAGACCCTGAAAATGCAGTTTTCTTGGTTTTAATCCCTTCTTTTCGCAAATTTGACAATTTTGGCCCAAATGGGAAAATTTTTGCAACTTTGGTCCTTTTTAAATTTAAAAAGCATTTTAAACCTTTGAAAAGGATTTGGAACACTTATAGTCCACTGTTTTACAGAAAGTTACAGTTTTGGCCCTCCAAAACAGAAAAATTCGCATAATGGGCCTCATTGGGCCGAAATTTTCATTTTTAGCCCATTAAGCTTGAAATTTTATGTTTTTAGTCCTCTAATTAAGTGTAATTCCAGAAATAGTTTTATGGAAACTGTTTTGGCACACTTCATCCATCAGAATCTGTGAAATGTCAATTTGGGCCCTTATTTTTGTATTTTTCACATTTTAGGCCCAAAATTTGTGTTTTTAACCCAAGGAAAATTATTACTAAACCACTTAGCCATTTTTCATGAAACACTTTGTGTTTAGAAATATATTTGAAGCTAAAATCATTTAACACAAGATATTTCTCGGTTTTGATGGGTTTTAAGGCTAGATCCAACATAAAAACACATAAAAGCATACATATAAGCATGGAAATCATACAAGGCATACAAACACATATAGATCTACACTTTCACTTGTATTCCCCCCCCACAAAACTCATAAAAACAGAAAATAGGGGGTATGAAGCTCACCTTGGGGTGTTGATTCGGTTTTGCAAGGAAAAATGGAAGGAAAATGAAGTGTTTTTGGCCTTGGCTCCCTTTGATGAAGATCTCGAGTTTTGAGATGGTTCTAGGGTGCAAGATCACGATTTTTGCATAGATTAGGAAAGGATTTTGATAACAAAAGAATTTAAACCATAGATCTATGCATAATCTTACCTTAGATGATGATTTACTTGCAAGATCCTCTTGAAAGTCCCTAATTTTCGAGATTTTTGGAGAGGGGAGGAAGGAGAGTTGTTCTTGAATAATCTAGGGAGGAGTTGAGAGATTTTTGTGTGTGTGTGTGGGTGTATGGCCGAGAGTGAGAGGGGAGAGAAGGAAGAAGTGATTTTGAAGTGATGTTGCATGGATACATGGACTATATTGCATAGATACCCTATGGACAATAATGAGGTGGCACACTTAAGTCAACTATCTTCAAATCCTCTTGGGCTTGGGTATTGGGCCGAAAACATGGAGGAAAAAAAAGAAATTTGGGCCTTTTGCTCCTAAGCCCAATATTTGAGTTAGCCTTGGGTATGTTTTTAGTCTAAAAGAATGTAGTAGGATTTTTATATTTTTATTGGACTAGTTTAGGTTATTCTTGTATCAAGGCTTTTAATTCATTTAATTTTAGGCCCAACATGACCTAAAATGTTAAATTAAATAAGTGTGGGTCCAATTAGAGCCCAATTAGGGTTCTAAGCCCATGATAGCCCAATTGGAAGCTTATTGGTCCATTTGGAGCCAATAATGAAGTTCTAGTCTAAAATAGACTTAACAAGAACTTCTAGGGTTTTCCAATTGTTTGGTGACTACTTGTAGTACTTGTATAATGTATTTGATTGAAGTTTTTGATTCACATTAACTTGAATGTATAGATTACATAGCTCAAAATTTTCAGTTGTGACACCCGAGATTTCCCGTGTTTTCAACTCTTCCTGTCGAAGTTCTGCTTGGTTCTTCTCTCGACTACTTCAAATCAACCACTTCAATCAAGTGAGTTCATACCCCTAATCAATGTTTTAAATGATTTTAAATGCTTTAAAGGGAGGGGGGATACAAGTAGAAACAAACAGGTTATTAAATCATTGATATGTATTTTATAACTATGTTTGTCATTTAACAGATTTCACATACTACAAAATGCGATGGATGAAATGGTTTTAAATATTAAAAACGCATTGTTATTAAAAGTTTTACCTTTGAAATGTATATTAAAATGACCTCAGGTTATTGTTAATCATTGTTCAAAACACATAAGATGTCTTACAAAACCATTTTTCATTCTTGAACTAAACTATGCATATACACTTATATTATTATATATGTATTGATGTTATAGTTTGCATCTTTCATTTAGTTTCCCACACCCTTGAGTAGTAAGAGTGTGTAAACCTACATGATCAACTATTTAGATTACAGTAAATCATCATAAGGATAATTGGAAGATAACAAAACATTATTTCTATTACAAGGAATCATACAAGAGTCAGTTCATTCATGAGTCTTTACTAGTACCTTACCTGATACATGAGTACCTTTACATATGTTTACCTAATACATGAACACATTACCTGAGTACCTTTATGTTGATACCTTTACCTATGTATACTTATTTGAATATTTGTATCACGAATTGCGAGGATAATTTATTAGTACCTTCTGTGTAAATTATCCTGCATATCCCCAGTACCTCAGGATATCTAGAATAGGACTCTATCCCTAGTACCTCGGGATATCTAGAATAGGACTCTATCCCCAGTACCTCGGGATATATGGACGGGACTAACCATTCCGGAACCCATCAGTTAGCAACAGTGGGTAATGAACATCTTCGGATGCCTACGGTTATTACTTATACTAGGAGTACATTTACAGGGACTAACCCTTCCTCCCCTTGCTGCTGCTACTGAGGACAATTGGACAATCTTCGGATGTTCATTAGGTTATATAGGTCGTGTTAACCCTAGTACCTCGGGATAACAGTTACATATGCTGTGTTAGTCCTAGTACCCAGTGACAACACTTACAGTAGTACATTTTCCTGTTTACTTTATTTTGTGATACTTTCACATAAACGATGAGTTAGACTAAGTACTTTAGTACTAAACAATTAAAGGAAAACTATCATTTTACAAACAAAACATTCGGGTCTTGGTAGAAGACTACATCTCAAACTGATAGGAAATAAGGGATTTTCTAGGGTTTTTCATACTTACATCAACATTTTCAATTAGCGATCCACAAGGCCTTCATAACAGCTTTTCACAAACTAGGAAATGACACTTATATACTTATGAATTCACCAACTTTAAAGCTGATACTCGCTTTCAAAATAACTTGTATTCTCAGGTCATCAATAGAGAGGTACGGAGGCCAGGTTTTGAGAAGACGAAACAGACAAATCTCGTCTTTTATTTTGATTGTATATTTTTGGTGTCTTACTACAATGAAAGAACACACATGTATTAAAACATTACTTATAATGTAATGGATGATGTTGTTGCTTGTTTATTATATTACACTGTTGAGATACTGTACATGACGTCCTCCGCCCTAGAACGTTTCCGCCGTTCTCGGTTTTGGGGTGTGACATACAATCATTAGATTAAGTGATATACCAACTGAAAAGGGCAAGAACCACTTACTAGATTGAAGACTTTGAATAAAAACTTGGATGATACTTGAGAGGATATTTTGGAGTTTACTCTTTTGGTGTTTGGTGAGTAAACTCAATAATGACTAGTCTTGGGGAGTAAACTCATACATAGATATGAGTTCACGATTTTTGGGTGATTTTTCAACCAAAACAAAAAAGTTTGGTCGAGAATTTCTAAGACGCGAGGTGTTTGCGGTTTTTTTTATTTATTTATTTATTTATTTTTTTTATTTTTTTATTTTTTTTAATTTAAAACCCGAGACGACACTTTCTTTCACCCGTTAGCTTAAAAATAATATTAAAATAATCAAACGAACTTTATATTTCTTAAAAATAAGAAATAATTAGATTGACTTATGATACGAAGTGGTTGACTTTTAGGGTTTGACTGAATGGAAATTTCGGGTTGTCACATCATCCCCCTGTTAAAGGGAATTTCGTCCCGAAATTAGAATTTAGATAAGGAAGTAGGTATGAATGATCGAGTCGTGAAGTGGAAAACTTCCTAATCGATTGGTTCTAGCGCTCCTAAGTGAAATCGGGTCCTCGGTTTGTATCCTAACGAATCTTCACTAACGGGCACCGGTGTTGATTTGTCCGCTTGACCTCTCGGTCGAGGGTCACTACGGTTCTAGTACGAAGGAAAGGATCTCGACGAGTGAACTTACAAGAGTCCTAACAGAAAGGTACGGTTTCACGATTGAGGCGCAAAGGGAAAAATGTACGTTACTGAGTTCGCGGAGTAGGTCTAGTTTGCGAGGTACATGACCGATTCTGGTAAGAATCTCGGAGGTCCTATCTATTTTGGATTTAGCTTTCCACGCAATACGAAGCCTATTAAGCCATTCCCAGAGTGAGACTTCCTAAAGAACTTGGTCTCAAATTTGGAATCTCCAAGGTTTCCTTTTCTTGTTTAACTTTCCAGTCAAGGGCCACCCCTTGCTAGGTCAAAGTCGAAAGGGTTTCTGTAGTTTGCAAGGAGTTCTGAATGAACTATGACAATAGGTCTGTAAGACCTAGAATTTGGCGAATGCCTGTTGGTGTTTCTGGTGTCGACAAATTTTCTACGGTTTTGACAAATTATAAGAGTACTTAAAATTTCCCACATCACTAATAGCGTGTCATAGAAATTTGACTCTTTAATTTTAAAACTCGTGCTTAGAGAACTTCACGAAAAGTACCTCTGAAGGTAATGTTTCCATGGGTTTCTTCTTACTACGAGGGTAGATAAGTAAGTCATTACATGGAGAAATGACAAACTGATCCAAGTAAGAAAGACGAACCCTATTCATTAAACTCATGAATACTATGGGTGTATTGGTCCTATCCGAAGGGTATCACTACGGACTCGGAGTGTCCGCATCGAGTTCGGAAGGTAGTCTTCGAGACTTCCTCCTCTAGCACTCGAAATTGTTGATATTCGGATCTCGGTCCATTTCTGAAAAGTAACTTGTTCATTGCGTTTGCTCCATTGATTCATCTATGCGAGGCAGAGATAACGATTTCTAATGAAAATCTTAACAGAGTCCTCAATATTCGAGGTACATACGATGCAATCCATCGATGTCTGGAAGAATAAGACCGAAGTTATCTAGGGTGAGAAGCCTAGTCTTCGAATTCTATTTCTAAGGAATTTGCTGAGTAGTTTGCTAAGTTGTCCGGATTGTTCTTGAATCTCCTTAGGTGTTTGGACTGTAGGGCGAACTGTTTACTGAAGTCGTACTGGGTTCTAAGTTTGTTCACATGACGATGCGATTACTTGTAGTCTTGGGCAGTTCTCCGTCCTGAAGTTCATTTTAGAATCCAAACTTGGTTCAACGATCACAAATTCGTGTATACGAGTCATATATAATTAAGATTGAAAAGGTAGTCGAATAACTGATTCTTCTTTAAGCTCGTATCCCATTGAGGAAAAGAAGTTAATGTGGAATCATCAATTGTAAACCTGTAGAACCTTGTTTATATATTACCCTATGTATACATTTTTCCGCGATAGATTAACCGTATGGATCTTTGGATTGAAGTTGACGTACTATTCGAGTGGTACTTCGGGGATTTCTTCTGAAAAAGAAAAGAACTATGGGGTATTCTAGGCATGAGTACTTCGGTGTTCTGATATGACGTCTTTGCTGGAAAAGAGATCTAGAAGAAAGAGATGTACGTATGAAGTTGTTTTCGTGAAGATCAAATTGAATTGGGTCGTATGATAATGTCGGAATCATACAGAAACTTAAAGACATTAGATTTTAACATAAGACGTTTTACAGACAAAACACAACCGTGCAACCATGAACAGAGTTACAGTACTTTAGATTTACTACAAGACTATTGTTGCGAATAAGGTATACTACAAAGGACAAGTATACGCAACACGAGCATCCCTATACAGATAGGATCTCGCAAAAGATAAGACTCTAGTTGCACTAGTTCTGGATAGTTTATAAGTCTGTTACAACGAAACGCCTAAATTACATTAACGTGAGTTCCAGAGCAGGTTCTCCCGCAGTTGTGATCCTGAGAATCTTCCCATCTGCTCCAGAGTTCTTTGCTATAGGGAAATCCTTCTTGAAGTTCCCTATCTCACCGCATTGGTGGCATGACTGGCTAGTACTCGCATTGGTGACGGGAGTGAGGTGTTGAGTAGGAGTTATGGGGACGCGGGTTCTTTCCTTGATTTCCTTTTTCGGGTAGTCTCTCTTATAGTGCCCAAACTCACCACAATTAAAACAAACTAGGCTTGCTCCAGTGGTGGAGGTAGTTCTACAGAATCAACCCATCTTGTTGCAATTAACGCATTGCAAGGCTCGGCAAATTCCCTCATGGTGGTAGTTGCACCGATCGCACTTTGGGAGTGTTCCTTTATATGGTCTGCTCGGTACGAGGATGGCAGGGGTTTCCACATGCTGTGGTTGTATGGCAAGTGTTTGGGACTTCTTGTGTTCTTTCTGGGCTTAACGCCTGCGTTTCTTCTTCTCTGTCTTACGGCTTTGCGAGCCTGTGACTGTTACTGTTTATGGATTTCCTGGATGGATACCACGATTGGAAACTTCAATCCCATCATCAGCATTGATTATGCTGATAGTGCTACGGTGTGTAAGGACAACTATCACGACAGCCATCACATCAGTTGTAATTATGGTTCGGAAAGTAGCAACATCCATAGGAAAGGCAGAGGTTTCGTTGCTCGGCTGATTGTTTCCGGATGACCACATGATTCTGTAACACGAAAGATAAGGATTTTGTGAGCGATTCAGGTTGCCCTTAAATGTACTTTGATTGCTCAAACATAGAGTAAGAGTATGTTCTCGGAAGGTTAACCTACATCCCTATGATGCAGTCCTAGTACGGAATGGAAGTGAGTTTGTAGAATGGTCTCAAGACGTTTGTCGTTCAAGCCGAGGTATCGTGGGTTGGTGAATAATATGATCCAACCATTAAAAGAGACTTGGAAATGTCTCCGGAGCTAAATTACTATAGTCCAATGACTTGACTAAAACATGTTTCAGATAGACTCCAATGAAAGTATGATAAGAGTACTTGAATGAAGAATGACACAGAATTTAGCCGGCTGTCAATATCTTTGATATTCATGACGTAAAGATTCGGGAAAAATGACCTTGTAAAGGTCTTACATCATATCCAGAGAAGATAGTCTTGACCGCATAAAGACCTAACCAAAAGTACTTACAATACAAGATAATTTCATAGAAAATGCCACATCGGGCATAAACAGAAAAACAATTCCTTTTAATAAGGAAAATAAAGTAAAGCGTCTACTACTAGCGACGGTCATCCCTCTGGTGAACTCTTAGTTCAGCCAATTGATGTTCCACGTCAAGTAGGTGTCTTTCGTACACCCTCTGGCGTACTCGGAGCTCTATGACTTCATCTCGTGATTCAGCCAGTGATTGTGGTAGGGTTTCATGGTTTCTCTCAGATCTGTCGCGAGCATCTTCTAGACAATGGTGTGGAGGGTATGCATTCTCGCATTGGCGACAACTTCAGTGATCTGATTAGGGTTGTCCTGCCCTAAATCTCATTTCGGGCCACTCTGCGCACCAAGATTGGCAAGATTTTGTCTGCTGAGCCCCCATTGCTCAGGTCATAAAAGATTCGATCACCATTAAATGGCATGGGATGATCTTATCCTTAGCTCCATGTTTCCAAACATTCCACCCATGGAGGCGTCGGGCCATGAAAAGCCGGACGAGGGTTAGGAATTGGAACGGGAGCTGCATGGGGTAGGTTCTCAACTTCGGGTTTGGAGTTAGCATCGTCCAAAAGGTTTTCATCATGGTGATCATTCACGGGGAGAGGATGATCGTTCTCTGGTTCTTCTCCAAACCATCCAGCAATGACCTCGTTCGGAAGGTACTGGTTGCCGTGGGGACGGAGTCCAACCATGTTATCTATGCGAGAATTGGGGTAAGAAAATAATTATTAGACGAACTATCTAGATAATTATTTAGAAAACCTTCATTAGTTACACCGATATTTGTGAAGTGGATACCAGTTATGTGTAATCTAAACAGTATAGACCTTCGAATAAGTGACCTTAACTCCATATTCACACAAAATAGGGGTGAAGTAAGATTTTCATAGATTCTAAGTCTATAACATCCTAATTACATATAGCCTTTGTGTATCCACTTAGCAACTATCAACTTAGTAATGAAGATCCCGTTTTAGTTCTCAAGTATCAAGTACTTATAGTAACGCCAAATACTCCTATAGTATTTTAATTTTAATGTTATGTTATATTGTTCTCATTGTGGTAGGGTTGGTAAGATTTTTGACTTTTTGCAACCACACATCTACACTTAGGCACATGCTAGTCAACCCTCAGATAATATAGGTGATCAGGCTATATCTTCCCAGTTTTGACTATATGTCTCTAAGTCCATCTGTATTGCCCAACAATCGTAATTCCTTTGTACTTTCCTAGTGACACTGATTTTAGTATGAATGCAGGCACGTATACTTTATTAAATGTTTTATTATTTAAAGTATAAACTCTTGGTAAGAGTATTTTTAATCCCTTATGTATTTATAGTTAGTATATATTGTATGGGTTGATATACTTAATTCACTATAAACAATGCTCTAATACCAATCTGTCACACCCCGAAACCAAGAACGGCGGAAACGTTCTGGGGCGGAGGACGTCATGTACAGTATCACAACAATGAAAAGTAGTAAACAAGCAACAACATCGTCCATTGCATTAATAATATAATTATTATACAAGTGTGTTCTGTCAAACTTTGATAAACACTAAAGTATAAACAAAATGAAAGATGAGTCTTGAACGAGCTCCATATTCTCTAAACCTTGCATCGGTACCTGTCTATGGTTGACCTAAGGATACAAGTAATTTTGAAAGAAAGTATCAGCTTTAAAGCTGGTGAGATCATAAGTATTTAGTGTCTTAATTTGTATGTAAATACTTGTATGTATTTTAAATGTAAGTGTTTGTATGAATACGAATTGTAAGTATTGAAAGTGTAAATGAACTGTAAGTATGAAAATGTATATGAATTGTAAGTATAAACATATTTGTAAAACAACTGTAAACATTTGAAAAACCCTAGAAATCCATATGATTCCCACTAGTAACAAAAGGAGTCTTCTACCAAGACTTAACTGTTCTCATGTAGCCTTCTATCAAGACCTAACTGCTCTGAATGTAGTCTTCTACCAAGCCTTAACTGTTCTGAATGTAGTCTTTTACGAAGACCTAACTGTAATAGTATTACCCTTTGGTACCCGGGCAAATAACAATGTTAACTGAAGACATCCATAGATGTACATTTACCTCTATTGCTAACAGCTGGGTATAGGAATAGTCAGTCTCCAAAAGTATACCTGTAATGGTATCAACCTTTGACATCCGTCAATGTGCTTTTACCTCTGTAGCTAATAGAGATTCTAGGAATGGTCAGTCCCGCAACGTATCCTTGGGTACTAGGATATTAAATCTTATATATCTCGTCGATTATGTGATTGAATCACAAGGTAAAGATAAGAATGAGGATTATATAACAGAATCTATACATATTAAATGTACTAGTAATTCCTGTAAGTGTACTCATGTACATGTGATCATGTGACCATATCTATGTAATAGTATGGTAAGGTGTTGTAATGTTCTAGCTGTAGTGTACGTGCTCTCTATCTAGCAAGTATAGTAATGTACTGTAATGTTCTAGCTGTAGTGTACGTGCTCTCTATCTAGTAAGTATGGTAATATACTGTAATGTTATAGCTGTAGTGTACGTGCTCTCTATCTAGTAAGTATAGTAATGTACTGTAATGCTATAGCTGTAGTGTACCTTCTCTCTATCTAGTAAGTATAGTAATGTACTATAATGTTCTAGAAAGTATGACTCATGAATGAACTGACTGATTGTATAGTATTGCGTTCTAGTAATAGTTCTAGTATCTTCCTAAACTACCCATATGGTAGCTTACTAGTAATATAACTGGTACGTATGAACATGGATGTATACCCTTGCTACCCAAGGGCATTGGATGAACTGGAAGGGCTTTTATGACTATATATGTACATATGATATATAACTAATATTTAAACGACCTTCAGACGAATACCCATATCCCACCAGACCACATCCAAATCGAGGAAAAGGAAATCGGGTGGATAGCCTTCCTAAGTCTTTTAAACATTTCCTATATATCTATACATATATAGGCATGCAACTGATAGTATAAAAGCATAAAATGAGTTTTCTAAAACCTTTGAACATAATTATTATCTAAGAAAAGATCGACTTGATGTCAGTTTATAAAACGGTTAGAAGGCATCGGTTTGATAAAACAACTTTAGTATAAGGAAACATTTGTTTGAATCACAATTGTAAATAAGTTTGAAGTAAAACATACAGAGTAAAATGTACATTGTAATAAGGAGTTTTAAACACATAAAGTGTTTATAAAAAACATTTGAAGTAAACTGTTTGGTAAAACGGCTAATGAGTAGCCAACCATTTGAATGCTGCTTATTAATCACATGTGATTAATATAATAATTAGCATTATTCTACTTGTATCACCCTCCCCCCCATAAAACATTTAAAAATAGTTAAAATATTGATTAAGGGGTATGAACTCACCTATAGCAAGTGCATCGAAAGGAAGTGTCGGATAAGTGCTTGGTGTCAAGTGAAGACTTAGACACGCACAAAGATCCTAATAACATATAAGGATATATGTATACAAACAATAAGTCTTTAAACAACTAATAAACAAATTCAAGACACTCTAAGGCATGACAAACACTTTGTATAAGTGTTATCAGTGCTAAGGAGTGCATCTAAGTGTTGTAGGGAAAGGCTAGTGTGTTTGGGGTTCAAGGGTAAACTCCCTTGGAGTTTACGGTTTTCATGACCATTACCCAAAGAGTTTATGGCAGTAAAAACAAGGGTTTATGGTCGTAGACTCTACACTTTATGACCATTTGTTGGTTTGAAGTCTTCTAAGCTATTCCAAGTATTCATACTTCATGATTTAGCCTTAGGAAGTGTTGTGTGGCATCAAAACACTCCTAAATGGAGTTTACGATCTAAGGTCCATTTCTCCATGAGTTTACTACCTTAAACTGATAAGTTTACTACCTTAAACTCATGGGTTTACTACCTTAACCTCCTAAGTTGGTATTTGGCGGTTTTCAAGTCCTTAGCTCAAACATGGAACTAGTCTAGGTTAGATTCTAGCCATAAGGAACAACCATGGGCCATTTATGGGACATTTACACCACATTTGAGGTGTTTACGGTTTTGGGAGATCCCCAAACCGTAAACACATAAAAATGTTGGATTTTTGTGCTTTTTGTGTGATACACTCATCTAGGATGGATCTAGACAAGTCCCTAAGGCATTGTGAAGCATCTAGACCCCCCTAAAGCACCCTTAGGCGGTATATTGGGTGTTTACGGTTTTGGGAGCCTCCCAAAACCGTGAACACCTTGTTCTTGGTGTTCTTGGTACTTTTCCTTGGTATAAACATGTATAGCAAGCTTAAAATGACTCTAGTATAGAAGTACTTACATAGGGGAAGCTTGAAATGAACTTTAAATCCAAGAACACTTAGTGTGTGTTCTCGGTGTTCTTGGTGTTTTTGGAAACTAATCAAAACACAAAAATGGATGGATTAAAGGATGTACAATCACTAGATTAAGTGATATACCAACTTAAAAGGGCTAGAAACACTTACTAGATTGGAGATTTTGAATAAAAACTTGGATGATACTTGAGAGGATATTTTGGAGTTTACTCTTTTGGTGTTTGGGGGGTAAACTCAATAATGACTAGTCTTGGGGAGTAAACTCATACATAGGTATGAGTTCACGATTTTTGTGTGATTTTTCAACAAAAACATAAAGACGCAAGGTGTTTGTGTTTTTTTTTTTTTTGAAATTTAAAACCCAAGACGACACTTTCTTTCACCCGTTCGCTTAAAAATAATATTAAAATAATCGAACGAACTTTATATTTCTTAAAAATGAGAAATAATGACATTGACTGATGACACGAAGTGGTTGACTTTTAGGGTTTGACTGAATGGAAATTTCGGGTTGTCACACTATCCTACACCTTGCTGATAGCTACAGCCGAACCTGCAGGTCTGCGGGTGCCAAACGTCATTTCTTTTTACGACCTACATTTGTCGTTGTTACCTAGTCGGTAGTATGATACAATTAGTCACATAATACGTTAATATAAATCCGGTTTAAGGTAGTTAGTACAACAGTAGTTCCTATAATACAACACTACAGTAGTACATTAATTTACCCTTTACATATTTAGTGATCTTTTCACTTAAACATTAATGTACAAACTATATTTTGAGAATGATAGTTACACTTGGGAAAATTACACACTTTTACAGTAAACGGACATACAAAACAGTTACGCTTTGGCTACTTTTAATAGAAAATATAGGTTTTTCTAAGAGATTCAAACTTTTATAAACACTCAAAAACAGTCACGTACTTATATTACCAATGTTTACAAACTCGTGTTTATAACTACGTTCAAACATTTTTGATACAAACACCGACACTAAAATACTTATGAACTCACTAGCTTAATGCTGATAAACTCTTTCAAAATAACTTGTATTTTCAGGTCATCAGTAGACAGGTACCAATGCCAGCTTTTGAGAAGATGGAGAGCATTCAAGACTCATCTTATTATGTTGATTTACATTTTTGGTGTCTATAACTGTACGGAACACGCTTGTATTAAAACTATATATTGAATGCAATGGATGATGTTGTTTGGTTGTTTACTGTTGTGCTGTGTTGTGATACTTTACATGATGTCCTCCACCCCAGAACGTTTCCGCCATTCTTGGTTTTGCGGTGTGACAGATTGGTATCAGAGCATTGTTTATAGTTAATTGAGTATATCAACCCATAAAAGATATACTAACTATAAACCCATTTGGGATTAAAACACTCTGAGCAGGAGTCTATACTTTAAATACTAAAATATTTAATTAGGTATACAAGTCTGCATTCATACTAAAATCAGTGTCACTAGGACAGTACAAAAGAATTACGATTGTTGAACAATACAGGTGGACTTAGAGACATATAGTCAAAACTGGGAAGATATAGCCTGCTCATCTATATTATCCGAGGGTTGACTAGCATGTGCCTAAGTGTAGCTGTGTGGTTGCAACGAGTCTAAAATCTTACCAACAATACCACAATGAGAACACTAGAAGATAACATTAAACTTAAAATACTATATGAGTATTTTGTGCTACTACAAGCTATTTATGCACTAGATTCCTATACCTGTCTTCTCGCATAGATTTAATGACTAGATTCCACATTCCCAGAGACCCGTACTTTCCACCCAACAGAAATGCTGGATGGCTTGAGACAGAGTCCGATGATGAACATCAAATCCCTTTGGATGATCATCAAGCACAAGGCTTTTCTGATGGATCTGACTCTAAGCCCGAAGTCAACAGCCTACCGCCAGTAGGTCAAGCCCCAAAAAACAACCCCCGACCAGTTTTCCCAGGTCCTACACCCTTGTGGGCAACCAGCTTGAATCGCTGGAGCGATGAACAGGGTCAACCCTTACCTTACTTTGGGGACCGAAGCTTTTACAACCTCAGTGAAGGTGGCTCTGTGGATCGAGCTCTGCCCGTCATAATCCGCAGAATAGCCCGTAGTGATGAACAAGGTCGAGCAATCATCGACTGGGTCATAGAGATTGATGCCAATTCTGGTGTCAACACAGTCCGCATCCACCGTCTCGAAGAGGAAATGGAACGGACTAGGAGAGCCAATGAAACCTTGCAGCAACAGCTGGCTGCCTCCCAAGCCTAAGTCATGGAACTTCAACCCCGTCAGAGGGCTCATGAACGACACCTTCAAGAGGTGGTCCATCAAGTGGCAGACCTTAGGGTTCGCCCGAGGAATTCCCATCGCCGTTAGGAGATGTCTAGTACATCTATATCTTTTGGGTTAAGGATTAGCCTTTAGTATTTGTGCTTTAAGTAGCACTTGTCTGTAAAATATTCCTAACTTTCAGTACTCTAATTAGAAATCTAAGATCTGTCAAACTTTCTGTATGGTATGATGTAAGACCTACTATTAGGTCGATTTTCCTTGAACTTATTACATCCGTAATACCAGTATGATTGACAACTACCTAATCTGTGGGAAAAATCGGTACGCTTGTGTTTTCCTACTAATCTTTCTTGTTGTGATCTCAAACACTCATTCAACTATTGGGCTATGGTTAGTTAGTCCATGTGTCACTCTCACCCCACTTACAATTGATTCTTACCATTTTGTATATCTTTATAAATTTATAGCTGAAAAATGCCTCCTTGCAAATCTCCCAGGAATAACCCTGCACCTCCACCACCACCTCATCCGCCTCAGGTCAGCGATACTGCAGCCCTGAATGCTGCTGTAGCTGTAGAAGTGGCAACTGCCATGGCTCAGTATCACTCTACTGATGCCATCAGAGGTGGAACCCCTGTTGACTCTATTCCTGCTGAAATCCCTGTGCGCTCGAGAGAGTGCTCCTATAAGGATTTCACCAACTGCAAGCTGAAGTCCTTCCATGGCATCGGCATAGTCATTGCCCTATCGCAATGGTTCGAGAAGACTGAATCAGTCTTCGAAATTTGTTCATGCCATGCTGCGAGCAAAGTCATATATGCCGCATGCACCTTTAAAGGAAAGGCCCTGACGTGGTGGAACGGCCACGTTAAAGCGCTAACTCTGGTAGTGGTGAATGATATGGGTTGGGAAACCATGAAGGACCTCATGATTGAGGAATACTACCCGAGCGGTGAAATCCAGAAATTGGAGCAGGAGCTTTGGAGCCTAACCATGAAGGGCACCAAGATAGTCGCATATACCGCTAGATTCAGCGAATTGGTGGCTCTCTGCCCCAATATGGTTCCCCCTGAAGGGAAAAAGATCGAAAGGTACATATGGGGGCTAGTTCCTCCGTATCAGTGGAATGTCCTATCATCAAACCCTGCTACCTTCGACAGTGCCAAGCGACTGGCATAGCGACTCATTGACCATGGAGTCAAAACCCCTGCAACAACAACAACCCTAGCCATCCCGGAACCCTCCAAACCCGCTGACACTAAGCGGAAGTTTTGGGAGGAGAAGAAGAAACAACGAGCTGCCAAAAAGCAGCAAATTGTGGTAGTGCATGCCACAATAACCCCTGCTGCTGCTACTATTCCGGTGGGTCAGTATGCTGGAAATTTGCCTAAGCGCAATAAATGCAACTATCACCACAACGGTCCTTGCCGTGAAATGCAGTGCTCTAACTGCAACAAGAAAGGACACACAATCCGTTTCTGTAAATCTCCGGCGAGGCCGATTACCCAAGTCCCCGGCTCTGGCGTGAGCCAGACCTGCTATGGATGTGGCGAGGCAGGCCACTTTAAGAGGGACTACCCCAAAGCAAATAATGCGGGTGGAGCAGGAAGGGTACTAGCAATAGGCCATGGGAAAGCAGTTGCTGACCCGACGGTGGTGACTGGTACGTTCCTCCTCGATAACTCCTATGCATGTATTCTGTTCGATAGTGGAGAGGAGCGAAGCTTCATCAACCATAAATTTGCTCGCATGCTTAAACAAAAACCACACACACTTAAAGAACAATTCACAGTAGAAATGGCTAATGGAAAAACTGAAAGCATGCATAGCATATACTTAGGATGTACCCTAACTCTAGATAACCATTCATTTCCAATCGACCTTATGCCGGTCTCGATTAAAAGTTTCGACGTTATCATTGGCATGGATTGGTTAAGCCTTCATCGCGTCGACATCATGTGCTATGAGAAGACAGTCTGTCTAAACCTCCCGTTTAACGAAACTTTTATCATCTACGGCCACAAAACCAGTGCGAGTCTTTGTATAATATCAAGTATTCAAGCACAGAAGTATCTACGTAAAGAATACCATGCATTCCTTGCTCACATTGTCGATACGAGACTCGAAACAAAAGAACTAAAGAACATTCCAGTAGTGAGCGACTTTCCCGACATCTTCCCAGAAGAGCTACCAGGATTACCTCCGCAACGACAGGTCGAGTTATGAATCGACTTAGTCCCAGGAGCTACCCAAGTAGCCAAGTCACCCTACCGATTAGCACCAACGGAGATGCAAGAACTATCTCGTCAACTTAACGAACTACTTAAAAAGGGCTTTATAAGACCAAGTTTCTCACCTTGGGGAGCACCGGTCTTATTCGTTAAGAAGAAAGACGGATCATTCCGTATGTGTATCGACTACAGAGAACTCAACAAACTAACAATCAAGAATCGTTACCCTCTGCCTCGCATAGACGATTTATTTGACCAACTGCAAGGGGAGAACCACTTTTCCAAAATTGATCTAAGATCCGGATATCACCAATTACGAGTGCTAGAGGAGGATGTTCCGAAGACAGCCTTCCGAATTCGTTACGGACACTACGAGTTCGTGGTGATGCCATTCGGATTGACCAATGCGCCTGCAGTCTTCATGGATCTGATCAATAGAGTATGCCGACCTTACTTGGATCAGTTCATCATTGTATTCATTGATGACATCCTGATCTACTCCCGAAGTAAGGAAGAGCATGGCGATCATCTGCGACAAGTTCTAAGAACTTTACGAACGGAGAAGCTTTATGCGAAGTTCTCTAAATGCGAATTTTGGATCCGAAGAGTCGAATTCTTAGGACACGTGGTAAGCGAAGAGGGAATACACGTGGACCCTTCCAAAATCAAGGCCATTGAGAACTGGTCAGCACCGAAGACGTCTACGGAAATTCGTCATTTTTTAGGCCTCGCTGGATACTATCGCAGGTTCATTCAGAACTTCTCCCGTATAGAGAAACCTCTTACAATACTGACCCAGAAAGGCGTGGCCTTTGACTGGGAAGAGAAACAGGAAAGAGCGTTCCAAACGCTCAAACGAGGTTTGTGCACCGCACCATTACTATCCCTTCCCGAAGGAATAGAAGACTTCATAGTCTATTGCGATGTATCGAATCAAGGGCTCGGATGTGTTCTGATGCAGCGGGGTAAGGTCATCGCCTACGCCCGAGACAACTAAAGACACATGAAGTCAACTACACAACTCACGATCTTGAACTAGGAGCAATTGTGATTGCTCTGAAGATCTGGAGACATTACTTGTACGAGACGAAGAGCACTATCTTTACAGACCACAAGAGTTTACAACACATCTTCGAGCAGACGGAGCTCAACATGAGACAACAACAGTGGTTCTAGCTACTCAGTGATTACGAATGCGAAATTCGTTATCATCCGGGTAAAGCCAACGTAGTAGCTGACGCCCTGAGTCGGAAGGAATATTCTGGTCGTAGGGTCAAATCATTGACTATAACTATCCATTAACACTTTTCCACCCAAATTAAGGCAGCTCAGCTTGACGCTTTGAAGCCCGAAAATGTGGCGGGTGAATCCCTAAGAGGGATGGATAAGAACTTGGAGGTGAAGGGTGACAGAGCTTACTATTTCATGGACCAGATCTAGACCCCGAACCTAGGTGGATCCAAAAACTTGGTCGTGAACGAGGCGCGCAACACTCATTATTTCATACACCCAGGATCAGATAATATGTATGTGGACCTCAAAAAGTTATACTGGTGGCCTAACATGAAAGCAGAGATTGCTACCTTCATGACTAAATGCCTTACTTGCACAAAGATCAAGGTCGAATACCAGAAACCCTCCGGCCTTTTACAACAGCCGGAGATACCAGAACGGAAGTGGAAGCGGATAACTATGGATTTCATAACAAAGTTGCCAAAGACGACGGGTGGACTTGATGCCATATGGGTCATCGTCGACCGATTGACCAAGTCTGCACACTTCCTGCCTATCAAAGAGACTGACAAGATGGATAAACTTACAAGAACTTACATTAGGGAGATTGTAAGACTGTACGGTATACCCTTATCTATTATCTCGGACAGAGATAGTAGATTCACTTTGAGGTTCTGGTAGTCATTACAAAGTTCCCTAGGAACTAGGTTTGACATGAGTACGGCCTTCATCCACAGACCGATGAGAAAAGTGAGAGGACCATCCAAACACTGGAAGATATGTTGAGAGCCTGTGTGATTGAATTTGGAAAGGCATGGGATACTCATTTACCCCTTGTCGAGTTTTCCTACAAGAACAGTTATCACACGAGCATCAAGGCTGCTCCATTCGAAGCCCTCTATGGCCGAAAGTGCAGATCCCCTCTGTGCTGGGCTGAAGTGGGGAATACCCAATTAGCTAGGGGGAAAGTTTCTGACAGTGCTCTCACCGGCCCGGAAATCATTCGGGAAACGACATAGAAGATCGTTCAGATCCGTGAACGATTGAAAGCCTCTAGAGACCGACAGAAGAACTACACTGATAAACGATGGAAACCTTTGGAATTCCAGGTAGGAGACCGAGTCCTTCTCAAAGTCTCTCCTTGGAAGGGCTTAATACGCTTTGGTAAGCGTGGGAAGCTTAATCCGAGATATATAGGGCGTTTCTAGATTCTCGCAAGAATCGGCCCTGTAGCATACAAACTTAATCTACCCGACGAACTTCGTAACGTACATTCTACTTTCCACGTATCGAACTTGAAAAAGTGTTTGTCAGACGAGACTCTTGTTATTCCACTCGACGAGATCGAGATCAACGAGAGCCTCAACTTCGTGGAGGAACCAGTAGAAATCATGGATCGAGAGGTCAAGCAAACGAAACAGAGCCGTATCCCAATAGTGAAGCTTCGCTGGAACGCCAAACGAGGACCTGAATTCACTTGGGAAAGAGAGGATCAGATGAAACTAAAATATCCTCATCTTTTCGCTTAGTTAATTGTAACTTCTTATTTGCTTAAATTCTAATTTTGGGACGAAATTCTTTCTAACGGGTGGATGATGTGACAACCCGAAATTTCCATTCTATACGAACTTTATCAAGTCAATAGAAGTTATAACAGTCACAGTAAATTTTCAGACTTTTCCGTATAAGTTTGAGTATTTCGGGATTTACACTTAAGGAGATATCAGGAGAGTGGATGCACTAGGGTTTTGTGCAACACGGTTATTCAAAACCTCTATTATATTAGAGTTCATTACGGGAATAAAAATATTTTCTGCCAAAAATCCCAGGACTATAAATACGATTCTTAACTAAACTATTTCATTTGTTACATTTCCAACTAGAGAAAAGCCATTTTCTCTCTCACAGATCTTTGGGTTTTCATCCCAAATCGTGAGTACCTCTCTCTAGTTGTATTATATGGCTTATAACATGTTTAATAACATAGATTACATAGCAGAACTGCAATATTCGGGAGTTTACCGCCCAAGAACATCTTGGGGAGTAAACTCTTATATAAGGCTTATATGATGCCTAGTCCCTTCCAATTGTTTAATAACGAACTTAGGCTTGTACATAGGTGTATTTAAGACAAGAAAACATCAAAGAAACACCAAATTTTAGGTGTTCACGGCCCAAGAAGTTCTTGGACCGTGAACTCCAAAAACAAGGACCAAAGAGTTCTTTTAACACTCCTAAAGCCTTCGACAATTACGTAGATTTACTCCTAGTTATTTGAGGGACCTTAAAACATCAAAAACCCCTCCCAAAGAGAGATTACGACTGTAATCTCTAAGGGAAAAGGTTCTTGGGCCGTGAACATGAAGGAAGGGCACCAATGTGTGCCTAAGGCCTTCATTAGCCTTAGATAAATGTATAGAACCTATCCTACATGAGATTGGGACTTCAAAGCATAAAAATAACCACTTCTATATGAGTTTACAGCAATAAACTCAAAAGGAAATGGACTTTGGGCCAAAAACTCCTAAAAAGAGTGTCTTGATGCTCTAAACTATTCCAAGGATTTAACCACCAAGTAGAATTGCTTCTAGAAATCAAGTAACACTTCAAAACACATAATATCATTAAGCTTGGGAGCTTACGGATGTAAACTCAAGGGTTTACAACCGTAAACTCCTTGTGTGGAGTTTAATGAAGAGTAAACTCATGTATAGTGTCTTTTGGAACCCTAAACCCCTTTAGCCTTGTCCCACAACAACATAGATGCAACCCTTGGGACTTATAACACTTATGCAAATTGTTTTCATGTTCTAGAGTGTCCCAACTTAATTTATTAGTTATAATTTGGCTAATTAGTTATATATATGTTCATTATATGATAACTAGGCTCGTGCGTGTGTACAAGTCTCTGTTTTCCACCAAGCACAATATCTGACACTTCAATCCAATCCACTCACCACAAGTGAGTTCATACCCCTTTAACTAACCTTTGAAATAATTTTAATTGTTTTAAATTCTTTTATTGGGGGGGGGGGAGATACAAGTTGAATACTTATAGTTATTACATCAATCACATGTGATTAATAACTACCAAACCGATGATTTTACTACTGTTCACATTGTTTATCAAACTGTTTTACTTCAAACTATTTTACAAACTCTTTTACTTATCAAATAATTTTACATAAACTTTGTTATACTTATTATAAATTGCATGCCCGTATATGTATAGTTATATAAGAAATATTTAAAAGCCTTAGGAAGGCCGTCCGCCCTATTTCCTTTTCGCGCTTGAGATGTGGTCTGGTGGGATATCGGCTAGACGTCCGAAGGTCATTTCAATATTAATTATATATCATGTGTACATATATAGCCATAAAAGTTCTTCCTGATTCATTCGTACCAGTTACATCATTAGTGTGTTACCATATGGGTAGCACGGGATAATACTTATACAATTGTTAGGTCAATGAGTCAGTTCATTCATGAGTCAGTACTTATTACTATGAGAACATATACATTACATTACAAGAAGAACATATACAACTATACTAGAAGAAGAACATCTACAACTATACTAGAAAGAGAACATATAAAATGATACTAGAACGAGTAACAATATATTACATATACATGAATACGTTAACAAATTGTGATCCACTATATCGGAGCATGCCTTCAATGTCATGGCCCGAGTTGTAGCCAGAGTCTCTTGGAGGAAGAGCGTGAGTTTGCGTATAGATCTATACTAGATTGACTATCCTACACCTTGCAGCTAGCTACAGTCGGACCGGCAGGTCTGCGGGTGCCAAACGTCATTTCTTTTTATGACCTACATTTGTCGTTGTTACCTAGTCGATAGTATGGTACACTTAAGCACATAATACCTTAATATAAATCCGATTTAAGGTAGTTAGTACACCAGTAGTTCCTATAATAAAACACTACAGTACTACATTAATTTACCCTTTACATATTTAGTGATCTTTTCACTTAAACATTAATGTACAAACTATATCTTGAGAATGATAGTTACACTTGGGAAAATTACACACTTTTACAGTAAACGAACATACAAAACAGTTACGCCTTGGTAGAAGGCTACTTATAATAGAAAATATAGGTTTTTCTAAGAGATTCAAACTCTTACAAACACTCACAAACAGTCACGTACTTATATTACCAATGTTTACAAACTCGTGTTTATAACTACGTTCAAACATTTTTGATACAAACACCGACACTAAAATACTTATGAACTCACTAGCTTAATGCTGATAAACTCTTTCAAAATAACTTGTATTCTCAGGTCATCAGTAGACAGGTACTGAGGCCAGCTTTTGAGAAGATGGAGCGCAGTGAAGACTCATCTTATTATTTTGATTTACATTTTTGGTGTCTATAACTGTACGGAACACGCTTGTATAAAAATTATATATTTAATGCAATGGATGATGTTGTTTTCTTGTTTACTGTTGTATTGTGTTGTGATACTTTACATGACGTCCTCCGCCCCAGAATGTTTCCGCCGTTCTTCGTTTTGGGGTGTGACACATGACCACTTCCCCCATGAGTTTACGGCTGTAAACTCATGGTACCAAGTTCCATTTGGTGATTTAAGGTCTTATAGATCAAGGGTAAGCATTCTAGGGTCAAGTCCAAGCCTTAGGAAACCCTTAGGGGCATAATAAGGCCACTTTATGGAGTTTATGGCTAAGGACCATTTCCTTAGGTGTTTACGGCTGTAAGATCTCATGGGAACATGTTTCTGTGATGTTTAAGGTCCTAAACACTTCAAGGAGTTTATCTAAATTAGTACCCTAGGCTTAGGAAGGGATTAAAGTCCATTTAACCCCCCCTTAAGAAGGGTTTACAACCCAATAACCTCCCTTGGCCGTAAACTCCTTGAATCCTATGTTTCTTGATGATTTTAAGTGGTATCAAGTTCATAATAAGCACAAAAGAGGCTAGGGAAAGTGTACTTACAAGATAGGAGCTTGATTGGGTGTTTAAGGTCCAAGAACACTAGTGTGTGTTCTTGGTGGTTCAAAGATCTAAGCAAAACACAAAATTGCATGGCTGAAATGATATGTAATCACTAGGGGTTATGTTATAACAATAAATCTAGTCAAGAAGTACTTACATTTTTGGGACATCGAGTGAAAGACGGGATGCTAGTTGAGAGTGTTTTGAGGTTGAGAAGTGTGATAAAGGTTAGAAATGATCAAGGCCCTCATTTATAGGTGAGAGTTTACGGCTCTAGTGAGTTTATGGCCGTAAACTCCATGTTTACGGCCGTAAACTCTATCTTGTGGAGTTTAAGGCATGTCTATTATGTTGGGGCTTTAGCAGTTGTTTTCTAATACTTATTCCTTAAGTGTACATGGATTGGAATGCTTAGACAAACTTTAAATTGTGCTAGATGATAGCAGCAACGAGTTTGACTTTCTATGAAGTGTTAGACTATAGAAATTATACATACGAAAAATTCGGGTTGTCACATCATCCCCCCGTTAGAGGGAATTTCGTCCGGAAATTAGAGTTAAAATTATTAAGTTATTACACAATAACTTAAGAAAAAAGATGAGAGTATTTAAGATTTATTTGATCCTCACGCTCCCAGGTGAACTACAGTCCTCACTTGGCGTTCCAGCGAACTTTCACAATTGGGATGCGGCTTTGTTTCATTTGTTTGACCTCTCGATCCATAATCTCCACGGGTTCTTCTACGAAGTTGAGGCTCTCATTGATTTCGATCTCATCGAGTGGGACTACAAGAGTCTCGTCGGATAGGCACTTTTTCAAGTTCGAGACGTGGAAGGTAGGATGTATGTTGCTGAGCTTGCGAGGTAGATTGAGTTATTAAGCCACGGGGCCGATTCTAGCGAGAATCTTGAAAGTCCCTATGTATCTTGGATTTAGCTTTCCCCGCTTTCCAAAGTGTATTAAGCCCTTCTAGGGTGAGACTTTCAAAAGGACTCGGTCTCCCACCAAGAACTCCAATGGTTTTCTTCGTTTGTCTACGTAACTTTTCTGTCGGTCTGTAGCGACTTTCAATCGTTCAAGAATCCGAACAATCTTCTATGTTGTTTCTTGAATGATCTCCGGACCCATGAGAGTGCTTTCAGGAACTCGTCCTTTAGCTAATTGAGTGTCACCCACCTCGGCCCATGTGACAGCCCAAAATTTCCGTTAGTTTTTAACGTCGAAATTAACGTCAAAATAAATTACGTCAAAAATTAGCCAAATTTATCCCGAAAGTATTTCTGACCTGATTTAAACCCGTTGCAATATTTTAATTAATATTCGTCAAGCGAAAATAAAAACACGTAAATTATCTTTCCATTTATTTGGAAAAAAGTTTATTTTTATTTACGACCATTTAACCGGGTAAAATGTTTAACCTCGTTAAATATAAGTATCGGGTAGTCGTATACCGGGTACAACACCCAAGCTCTATATAAGGGTGGGTGGACACTCCTTAGAAGCCTTTTCCCACCTTAGACTCTCTCTCTCACTCTCTCTACTTTCTCTCTCTACAAACGGGTTTTGGTCAAAAATCGCCCCTCCGAGCCTCAAATCGGTAAGTAAACCTTCCTAGGTTGTTATCTAACTTATCTAGCTTGCAAATTCGTGACTTAATCATCCAAAAACCCCACGAACATGTGTTTACAGTCTTGGGAGCCTCCCAAAACCGTAAACCCCTTAGATGTGTGTTTTAATGCTTAAAAACCCTTCCAAACCACTCCTCATGCTTAGTAATGGCTTAGAGGCTTACCCGAAAGGACTTAGAACACCAAAATCGGACCAAATGGGGAGTAAACATGAGTTTACGTTCTAAGGATTTTCTTAGACCATAAACCCGCGTTCATGGGCCATAAACACCTTTTAAGGTGTTAAACCACCCCTCAAACAATTCCAAAAGCTTCCATGGGTGCTTAGAGCCTTGTAATCCTTCGTTTGATGCACCAAAGCATACAAAAACATGTCACACTTGAGTTTACAGTTCAAGAAGGGTCTTAGACTGTAAACACCTATTCATAGACCATAAACACCTCCAAAGGGTGTTAAAATGCCCTTAACACTTTGTAATGGCTTGGAATTAGACCTAGAACTTCGTATGCTTAACCTACAAGCACCAAAACATAGGATTCATGGACAAAATGAGTTTACTACCGTAAACTCATGTGTTTAAGGTAGTAAACTCCCCAAGAACATCTTCTTAGATCGTAAACACCATTCCAAGGTGTTTAAGTGTCTAGAACCACCAAACAACAAAAGAAATGGACCAACATGAGTTAGAACCACCAAACATGCATGAGTTAGAACCACCAAACGACAAAAGGACTAGAACCTTACATGCATGAGTTAGAACCACCGAACAACAAAAGAAATGGACCAGCATGATTTTACTATCGTAAACTCATGTGTTTACAGTCTTAAACTCCTCAAGGAATAGTCTTAGGCCGTAAACTCCTTTAATGGCCCATTTTGAAGGCTTAAACCCTTCATAAGCCCTAAAATTGAACCTAGCCTAGTTCCACAAGTGTTAAAAGACCTTAATGCATTAAAGAACACACCATTCGTGATTTTACGACCGTAAACTCATGGGGATAAGGTCTTAGGGCCGTAAACTCTACAAAGAGTTTACTCTTGAAGAGTAAACTCCCTATCTAAGCCATACACACCTTTAGATGTTACTCGGAACACTCCTAGCACTTAACCAAATTGTTTTATGCACTTTAGGATGCGTATACATGTTTAATTAGTATTATACTTACTAATTGTATGTAAACATATGTCATCATCTGTTAATAGGTCACTAAGTGTGCTCAAGTCTTTATTTGACACCGAGCACCCAACCGGCACCTACACCCGATCCTCTTGCAACAGGTGAGTTCATACCCATGAATTAACCTTTTAAATGTTTTTACATGCTTTTATGGGGGGAATACAAGTTAAACATGCCAGTTATCATTTCAATCACATGTGATTAATAACCCGCATGCACACAGATTTATTACACTGTCAACTGATTTACCAAGTATGATACTGTAAATGGTTTTACAAAAACGTCTCTAATTATTCAAAGCTTTTCTCAAATTCCCTCTCGCGCTGTATGTTTTATTTCAAACTCAGTTACAGCGGCATTTTAAACAAAGGTTTTCTTTACTTTATCAAAGTTATAATAAAAACTTGTTTATGAATGATTTTCTTAAGTATAAAGGTTTTCCAAAATTTCATCAAAGTTTTCTTCCATGTTTTTATACTCCTACTTTGTTAGATACTACTTCTTCGTTATACTTCCACTTAGTTAAAGCTACTACTTCGTAATGCTTTTACATTGTGATACTCTTTTACTTTGTGATACGCTTTTACTTTGTGATACGCTTTTACTTCGTAATACTATCCTACTTATTAACGTTTCAACTTCACGATACACTTCTATTTAATAACGCTTCTACTTCACAATACGCTTCTACTTCACGATACACTTCTACTTAATAACGCTTCTACTTCACGATACGCTTCTACTTCACGATACACTTCTACTTCACAATATGCTTCTACTTCACGATGCGCTTCTACTTCATGATACGCTTCTAGTACACGATACACTTCTACTTAATAACGCTTCTACTTCACGATACACTTCTACTTCACGATACACTTCTACTTGTTAACACTTCAACTTTGTTAAATGCTTCTACTTAGTTAAATGTATGCCTGTGCTTGTATAGTTATATAAATAATGTTTAAAGGACTTAGGAAGGCTAGTTTGCCATATTTCCTTTTCTCCGTTGAGATGTGGTCTGGTGGGATCGGATATCCGTCCGAAGGTCGTTTGATCATTAGTTACATATTATTTATACAAGCATAGACATATAGGTTTACATCGGTCAGTTCAGTCGTGAGTCTCTATCACTAGTCCAGTATTTTACATCAGATCTCACTATACGTGATGCATCTTGAGGACATGGCCTTCTCCATTGTCTAGTTGGTAACCAGAGTCTCCTGTAGGGAGAGCGGGCATTGTGTGTATAGATCATTACGGGATTGACACCCCCACACCTGACTGCTAGCTACAGTCCACGGCCTACCAAGCCAAGGGGTGACAAATGTCACATTCTTTCCGACGCTTGCAGGGCGTCAAGTTCTCTAGTGTCTATCAGTATGGTGACAAGTATCTCGGGGTTACCTTATAATTCATGGCCTTACGGTAACGAGAATTAACACTGTATTCACTGTTTTTAGGCCTTGCTAGACGTATCATTCATTTGATACTGTTTGGGGTCTGTGTCTCCTCTCGTTAGACTGAGTCAGGCGCATCGTTCATTCGATACTCTCTTGGAGTCTTTTATTTCTTTTGCCTTAGTCAACGGCATCTCCTGCTGAGGCATACGTTATTTTCCCTAATACTTTTACTTGTGACATCCTTCTACTCCTTTAAAATTAAATACCATGTTTTGGTAATGATAATATTTTAGGGAAAATACTCTTTAAAACATAACACTGTTAGGTCTTGCTAGAAGACTACTTTTAATTATAAAATATAGGTTTTCTAGAAAGGACTCTAGTACACTGTTGATTCTAAACTACTACTTTTATAAAGTTATTTGAGTAAAATGACACTAAATACTTATGAACTCACCAACATTTATGAAAA
The DNA here is from genome assembly GCF_051521515.1 of Lactuca serriola. Classification (NCBI taxonomy): domain Eukaryota; kingdom Viridiplantae; phylum Streptophyta; class Magnoliopsida; order Asterales; family Asteraceae; genus Lactuca; species Lactuca serriola. The sequence goes on along the minus strand of NC_136410.1, from coordinate 229,385,357 downwards.
TGCTGATACTCGCTTTCAAATAACTTGTATTCTCAGATCAGGAATAGAAAGGTACATCCCAGGAGCTTTTGGTGAAGACAGTTTAGTACCAAGCTGCACCTATATCATTACTTGTATTACTTTGAAGTTTCTATGTAATGTAAACCATGTAAAACTATTACTATTAATGCAATGGTTGTTGTACTTTGATTAATATACTGCATATGTTGTGATACTTGACATGACATCATCCACCCCAGAACGTTTCCGCCGTTCCGGTTTTGGGGTGTGACAGATTGGTATCAGAGCATTGTTTATATGGAGCTTAGTATATCGATTCATAAAAGATATATAGCCTATAAATACATAGGGATAAAACACTCTAGCAAAAAATTATACTTTAAAATATAACCATATTTTACCAAAGTATAAGAACATCCAGAATCTAAACACTCGAACACAAGTATCACAAGAAGAACCAGAATAAAAGTCTTCGGATGTTGAGCATTACCATCAAACCTGGGCAGTTATGTAATCATAAGCTAGAATAAATGTAACCTGATCAACTACATTTTGTTCGAGATGCAATGAACGTGTGTCTGGGAGTGATGGTGGTGTTGCAACAAGTCTGAAACTTACCAACTAGGAATGCTAGAGCCAAACATAAAGTTTAAAAATACTATGGGAGTATTTTGGAATACTAAAAGACTCACATAATCCCAGAATCATGTTCAGAAGATTAGAAACAAACAAGAAATTAAAATACTATAGGGGTATTTTAGGAACCATAGATAACTCTGTGTGAGGAACTAAAAAGATCCTTATTGATATACCTACAATTACCGAGGGTATACTCCCGAAGTTATATATAATAAGGATCCCATAGGCTAAGAATGTGTGGTTTTGATCTACTACCTTTTCCTTGTTTGGATGTGGATATAGAGAAGCGTCACATATATGATTTGTGTACCCTATGTAATAGTAGCAGGACTCGATATGGATCACCCAGTGAAATGTTAATAATCTCTTAGGATTCTTTAGACATTTCCATTCTCGCACGAACCCTGTAGAAATCCCTATCCACTTCAGTACTCAACAGAAGAATTGATTCAGACCCCGAAGAGGTTCATTGAGAAGATTTCCAGTCATCCATCATGAAGTGATGACACCCAGAGTCGGATTCGGAAGTAAGGCGGAGTAGAAATTCAATATGTCTATAGGAGAGGAGAACCCTAGGTAACTACCCGGAGAAAACCAACGCCGGTCCCAGTCAAAGATACGAGGTAGACAGAGGGAGCCAGTACATGGAACCCGAGAAGAGTCTTTTCCTCGTGTTCGTCACGCTAATACACTTATAAAATAATACAATTTAGTGAGTTATTGATTACACTACTCACGCTATGTGTTAGGTAAATCGCCTTTTCCCGTTGCAAGTAATACGCTTAGAACGGATCCCAACACCTTTATTGAGGTTGTTTAGCCATAAGTCTTCATGAGCCTCTCTTCCCGCGGTCTTCGTTCCGAATTGTTCTCAGATCTTTCCAAGCCGGAGAGTGAACCTTTCCCAGTATAAAGGTAACTTAGTAGGAACGACTCCCATCTTATGGCTTTTTCCGATACTCATACTCCTACCTTGATACCGAGACTACATCATAGGGATGTAGGTCGACACTCAGACAACTAGTATCCGAAGCACGGGAATATTTTATGCCTAATATAGTAAGAATTGATACGTCCAGGGTTAACCATGCCTCCGAAGAAGCGTAACCTATCCGTCGGCAAGAAACCAACTCTCCTATTCGATGAAGCTATGCTCCAAGCTTCAGTCTCGGCAGCCGTAGCAGCTGTCATGGCTCAACTGAATGCTAACAAGGCCAATGTTAGCAAGAGTCCTATCGGGAATTCCAATCCTAGTAGTGAACGGCAACAACCAACCTATGTGTACCCAACCACCGAAGAACCTCACCCAAATCCAATGAAGAGAAAACTCAAGATCGAGGAGGGAAGTACCTCGGCTCAAGAGCCTTCCGAAGGGAAACAAGCTGAGCCAGTCAATACCCCTGCCAACCCTTCCATCCTGACACCCACAAGACCCTACCTAGGAAACCTTCCCCATTGCAGCAAATGTAGTTACAATCATCATGGTATATGCCGGGAACTCCATTGTGCTAGGTGCAACATGAAGGGGCATACCGCTCGCGTCTGTAGAACCCCTATTGAGTTTATTACATCAACCACCAATGTGGTGACCTGCACAGTTTGCCACTAATGTGGTGAAATGGGACACTTCAAGAAGGACTGCCCAACGGAAAGAAAAGACAAGGACACAGGAGGAGTCTAACTCTAATGCTTAGGGAGAAGCATCAAGGAACCAGGTAGATTTTGGTACGTCTCTCAATCTCAGATAACTAACCGAAAACATTAAAAGGCTAATTCTAAATGTAATTACTTCCCTGTTAAGGCAAAAGTCGCAACACTGTTATAAAATTTAAAAATTTCATCAGGTAAAACTATAATGGCTAGATATATACGTTACGTCCATGTATAATTGAGATGCATAGACCTAGAGTGAGTGAAGGCCGCCTCATTTCCCGTTCCTCGTTTGGTTGTGGATTTAGGACGGAGTCGCTCAGTCAACAGTCCTCCCCACCTTAATTATACATGACTAGTATATGTGAGGAGATTATAGAAATGCCTCATGAGAATCCATTCATGAAAAGGTACTCTACTCAGAAACACGCAGGACCCTCTATAGTTTCGTGTCGACTCTATCGGTCCAATTATCCACAACAGTGATACATGGGACGAAACCTGAGACACCTTAGAACTTGTGTGCCCGTTTGGCGCATGACCCTATCGATCCTCATTCGATGTCATGTCGATGTATGCCAACTTCGATGCCTCTATCAATCATGGTTTGACTTTGTGCAACAGTGTGTAACTCCCTAGTACTGTGTAAAAATAACTTTCACCGCAGCCATTATGGCAATTAAAGGTTCCTTCGAACCTAAATAAAAAAAAAATAATAAAGACTAATGCGATCCGTCGGTCATCACTCTTATTTCATACTTTCTGAAGTACCCAGGAGAAGAATATTGCGCGCTGTTAACAAACCCTCCTTAGATAGATAGAAACCAAAGTGAAAGACACTGCAGGCACTTTAGAAGATGATAACCACCCAAAGCAGACACCGTAGAAACCTAGAAAGACCCTTCGCACCTTGCAATCAAGTTCGTGAATCAAGAGGATAGAACTCATGGGACTAACCGCTATAACTGAGTATATGCATAAGGGTGGTATATAATCGAGATCAAAAAGATTTAAGTGTTGGATAAGGTGTGTCTAAGTCCATAACTATTTCTGGTATGTACTTGACCCGACCCAGCATGATCCATTTGGGTTGCATGGCACCATGCAACTGGATAGACTAAATGAGAGAAATAACATTTGGAGATTATTAATATATTATAAGTTATAATATATTAATAATATTATTTGATTAATTTGATCAAGAATTAATTTAGAATTAATTAAGAGATCAAAAGATAGGTAATTAAATATATAGGTTGATTATGTAAATCATCCATATCTTGTATAGTGGGCTAAGAGGCTCCATGGATTATCAAGTTAGGTTCCACCCATAGGATGCTCCATGGATGCTCCATGGGAGTTACAAACCCATGGGTCATGGAAATGAAGAGTCATGACACATTAGGGTTTACATGGTGTAACCCTAGATGTGTCAACACTATATAAGAAACCTATTGTTCACCAAAATCGGCTACACTAAGGAAACAAGAGGGCTAGGCCAATTTCATGAAGTGTGTATTCTCTCAAAAGTCTTTCCAAGATCATTTGGTGTTGTGTGAAGCATTTGAGGCATCACACTTGGGTTGCTGGGCTCACAAGGTTTCAAGGAACATAAGCAACAACAAGGTAAGTTATTCTATCTTTCATTCAAGGTAAAAATTGTTCCCCATGTATGCTAGATAGGAATATAACCTTGCAATTCAACTTTGCATGATAATTAGACAAACATAGATCCAAGGTTATTAGGGTTGCATGTACACTTAGGAAGTGTTAGAATGCTCAAAACCCATCAGTGGTATCAGATCCTAGGCTTGTTTGTTTGTTATTTGTGCTAAAAAGTTGAAAAGAGTCGAAAAACTTGCTGTCTGACTGCTGGACTCGTCGAGTCCATGGGGGGGGGGGGACTCGTCGAGTTCACTTGTATCTTCAACCTACTCGTCGAGTAGGTTCATGCACTCGGCGAGTAGGGTCGACAGAGTGCAGATTTTCGACTTTAGTTGCTGGAAATGGATTAGAAACATTACCCTAAACTGTTTGGGTACTTGAAAACTTGTTTTAGATGGTGTAATGTCTTTGCTAATTCATTTACAACAACTAGTTATCAAAATTACAAATTTTTAAGTGTAATTTTGATTTATGAAAATATTCATATTCATGTTCTTGTTGTTATGATGTTTAGATGATCATAGGAATTATTTGTAACCTAGGTGGTAGATTAATTCTTGATCATAATGTGTTTTAATGGAGTTCATAACTTGTCCTCAAGTTATGGAAAACCAAAAGTCACTTGAATTAAAACCATTAAAAGAACACAAGGGTTAGAAAAATGAAGAGTCTTCATTTTTATTACTTTATTAAACTCATAAGTTACAAGATATGAAAAGTTTTGAAAGTTTACAAAACTTGCCCTCAAGTTTTGGAACAAGTAAAGTCATATTAAAACTTTAGTTCCAACCCTTCGAATTTTAAAAGTTAAAATTCAACCCTTATACTTATATTATTATAATTTAATAATTATATATATGTATAAGAACAAAGTAGTCTTACCGCTAGTACGCCGCATTCACGAAGCCGGTCTATAAGGTGGGTATAAGGTTGTTGCCTATAAAATGGCAACTTAATGGTTGTCCACTCTCACCCACCGCTCGCTTGACCGGTGGAGGGTCGTTAGCCGAACGGGTAAGACAAGGACTTATAAATTCTCATTAAAAGTATGATGAATATTATAAAGTAACTAAATGTTTTATTAAATTCCCAGTCTTAGTTTCTTTAGGAAAAATGTGAATAAGGTGCTAATCCATGAAATTACACTTTACACTTTGTTTAAGTCGTTGGTGGAGCGTGTGTGGTTAACCGGCACACTAACTTGGACTTAACAAGGTAGGTAAAGGGTGACTTAAGGTTTATTATAGTATCGATAGAGCGTGTGTGGTTTACCAGCACATCGATTGAGTGATAAACTTTAAGGGTACAAAGTGATTTGCATGGTTACTTCACACCTCGTTTTGTGATCCTCGGTATCCCAGTCACAAAACTTGGAGGGCACACTCGAGATTGAAACATGCCTTTGAAAAGTTCATTGAATCTCAAAGAATCTAGGAATTTCTAAGAACCAATCAAAAAGCTAATATCTAATATTTCGGTTTTCGTGGTGGAAATTGGTGAATTGTCATTCACCTACCTTTCAAATATGGTATAGCTTGGATTACGGCATACCTCTTCGAAGTTATAATATATTGTGATTGGATCCTAGCCTTAATATGACATTTGGGTGTTTTATTAAGGACTCTCTTAATATCTAAACTAATATTGTTCTCTTCCTTCAGATGTCTTCAAACAATGCTACTTCTGGCTCTAATCCCAATGGCTCCTTTACCCTTATGAACTTGTGTGGGAAAGTCACTTTTGATGGATCCAACTTTAATGAATGGATCAGAAACATCAGGATGATTACCCGCTACGAGGACAAAGAATATGTCCTTGACAAGGAGCTTAAGGAGATTGATGAGACAACTGCAACTCCTCAGGAGATCGCTGACTTTCAGGCACATGAAAGGGTTGCTACGAAAGTGGCATGCATCATGATGGCCACAATGACAGCGGAACTCCAAAAGTCCTATGAGGATTTCTACCCTTATGAAATGCACCAAGATTTGATGGAAAGATACCATCAAAGTGCACGACAAGAGAGGTATGAAATCATCTGCTCCATGATAACAACCTTAATGAAGGACGGGGAATCCGTCACGAGCCACATGTAGAAAATGCAAAGGTATGTGGATCGATTGTTGAAGCTTAATGTGAACTTCCCTGCGGAGCTTGCAATAGATATAATTTTGCGCTCCTTACCATCGTGCTATGATTAATTCCGCATGACATATCACATGAATAAGGAAGAGGTCACACTCAACAAACTTTAGGGACTTCTCATGACCGCTGAAACAGGTCTTAAGGGGAAGTCAGTTGTTAACACTCCTACTCCAAACTCCACTCCGATTTTGGCAATCGGGAAAAGTTGAGGGAAGAAGAGAAAGAGTTCTTCGAAGGGTACCAAGGCTCGGACCCTTGATGGCTCTTCTTCAAGTTGAACCAACAAAGGTTTCGTCACTCCTTCTTCCGACCCAAAAGAGGCTGAATGCTTCAATTGCCATGAAAAATCACATTGGAAGTGGAACTGCCCAAAATACTAGCAAGATGTGAAGGATGGGAAAGTTAAACCCAACCATGCAGGTATTTATACTATCATTTCTAATAACTCACCCCATTCTAAATCTTGGGTCCTTGATACCGGTTGTGGTATTCACATTTGTTGTGACTTGCAGGGACTAAGAAGAAGTGAGAATGTGGAGCAAGGAAGAATAAACTTAATCATGGGGAATAGGAAAGTTACACCTGTCACCAAGATTGGAGTTTATACTTTATCACTAAGTAGTGGGTTAAATTTAGATTTGAATAAATGTTGTTACTCGCCAGAAATGGCAAGAAATATTATTTTCTTTCATGCATTGTATAAACAAGGTTTCACCTTTTCATTTGATAATGAAGTTGGTTCGATTAATGCTTTCTTTAATAATGTTTTTTATTTTAAAGCATTACCTTGTGATGGTGTGTATGAGGTTGTATCTATTATAGATAACTTAGGAAATAATGTTTTGTGTATTGATTCTCTTAATAATAATAACTTGGATAAAGCATCATTATGGCATTGTCGTCTTGGACATATAAGCAAGAAACGCATAGGCCAACTCCAAAAGGATGGAGTCTTGGAGTCGTTTGACCTAAAGTCAAATGATAGTTGCGAATCATGCTTACTTCGAAAAATGAAAAAGTCACCCTTCACAGGCTCGTGTGAGAGGGGTGAAGATTTGTTGGACCTTGTACACATGGATGTGTGTGGACCATTCAAACATGCCACAAGGGATGCTAATCGTTATTATTTGACTTTTACTGATGATTACAGTAGATATGGATATGTCTACTTAATCAAGCATAAGTCAGAGACTTCCGAAAGGTTTAAGGAATTTAAACAGGAAGTCGAGAATCAATTGGGCAAAAACATTAAGATTCTTCGATCCGATCGAGGTGGTGAGTATCTTAGTTCAGAGTTCCTCGACTATCTAAGGGAATGTGGGATTGTCTCACAATTGACACCTCCCAGGACACCGAAGTTGAATGGTGTGGCTGAGAGGCGTAATCGAACCTTGTTAGACATGGTTCGTTCCATGATGAGTCAAGCTTCGCTACCAATCTCATTCTGGGGGTATGCCTTAGAGACTGCCGCCCATATCCTTAATCTAGTCCCTACAAAGAAAGTTGCCAAAACTCCTCACGAGATGTGGACTGGTAAAGTACCCAAACTAGACCACATCAAGATTTGGGGTTGCGAGGCTTTCGTGAGACGCGAGACTCATGATAAGCTCGAACCTCGAAGCGAGAGGTGTATTTTCATCGGATACCCACAACAATCCTTTGGTTACCTCTTCTACAAACCTAGTGATAACATGGTCTTTGTAGCAAGAAGAGGAGTCTTTCGAGAAAGAGAGTTTATAAGCCAAGGAGACAGTGGGAGGAAAATTGATCTTGAAGAAATTCAAGAGTCAAGTGGTGAAGGAACTTCAAACACTAGCCCTCAACTTGAGGAGGAAACTCATGTTGAGCCAATTGACGAATCTGTACCTCTGAGGCGTCCACGAGAGTTAGGAGTGCACCTGAGCATTACTATGGTTTCCATATTACTGCAGAAGGTGAGACACTTATTAGTGATGGGATACTAGTAGGTCAAGATGACCCTAACAGCTACGAGGAAGCGATGGCAAGCCCCGAGTCTGCTAACTGGAAAGAGGCTATGGATAGCGAGATACAATCCATGTATGACAATCAAGTTTGGAACTTGGTTGAGAATGTAACAGGTCGTAAGACTGTAGAGTGCAAATGGATCTTCAAGAAGAAGACCGACATGGATGGTAATGTACACACTTATAAGGCTCGACTGGTTGCAAAGGGCTTCTCTCAAATTCCTGGAGTGGATTATGATGAGACCTTTTCTCCAGTAGCCAAGATTAAGTCTATTAGGGTTATGTTAGCCATAGCTGCATTTCATGACTATGAAATTTGGAAAATGGATGTCAAAACCACTTTCCTTAATGGAAAGTTTCCTGAAGATGTTTACATGAGTCAGCCAGAAGGTTTTGTCAGCAACGAGTACCCTAATAGAGTGTGTAAGCTTGAGAAATCCATTTATGGATTAAAGCAAGCACCTCGCAGATGGAATCTTTGCTTTGATGAAAAGGTCAAGGAATTTGGCTTTTATAGGGGTGAAGATGAATCTTGTGTGTATGTCAAGGCTAGTGGGAGTATTGTTAGCTTTTTTGTATTGTATGTGGATGACATACTACTCACAGGAAACGACATCCCAACTCTGCAGGAAGTTAAGTCATGGCTTGGGAAGTGTTTTGCTATGAAGGACCTTGGTGAAGCTGCCTATATTCTAGGGATAAGGATCTTGAGAGATCGGAGTAAAAGACTAATTGGAATTAGTCAGAGTACCTACTTGGATAAGGTGCTAAAGAGATTCAGCATGCAGGACTCTAAGAAAGCAGAGTTACTCATCCAGAGTAACGCTAGATTGAGTAAGACACAAAGCCCTAGCACTGAGGCTGAGATAGCAGAAATGAGTCGAATACCTTATGCTTCGGATGTAGGATCGATCACGTATGCTATGACGTGTACTCGACCTGATGTAGCCTTTGCCCTGAGCATGGTTAGCAGGTATCAGTGGAACCTTGGCAAGGCAAACTGGACTGTGGTAAAGAATATCCTCAAGTACCTACGAAGGACTAAGGACTGCGTCCTTACCTTTGGTGGGAGTGATGACTTGAGAGTTGTAGGGTATAGTGATGCTAGCTTCTAGACTGATAGGGATAATTTCCGCTCTCAGTCAGGCGAGGTCTTTACCCTAAACGGAGGAGCAATTTCTTGGAAGAGTTCCAAGCAAGATACAGTGGCTGATTCAACTTGCGAATCAGAGTATATTGCAGCGAGCTAGGCGGCAAAGGAGGCTATATGGCTAAAGAACTTCATCGGAGACCTTGGAGTTGTACCAACTATTAAAGAGTCAATGGAAATTTTCTATGATAGTGAAAGCACTGTTGCCTTAGCCAAGGAACCAAGGGATCACGGGAGATCTAGACACATCGACAGAAAATACCATTTTATTAGACATCGAATAGAAGAAGGACTCCTCATGGCAAAGAGGGTCTCATCGGATGAGAACCCAACATATCCCCTCACGAAGGGACTGACTTAGGTTAAGCATATCCAGCATGCTCGGAGCATAGGGCTGAAGGATGATATTAGATTTAGTAGTTAGATAACCTCGAAATTTGTAAAGTGTAATTGACATTAGATGATGAATAAAAGGTGTTTTATTTATGAGTAAAGTGTTGTTATCTCTTGTCGATCATTTACTATATTTCTTTTGCATGTTTTGACTTCCAGAATAATCTTGTTTGGTATAACATATTATTCAAACCTCCATAGTCGGTCATATGTCAGAAGTAGGTATGAATCAAGACTGTCATGATTCGTTGCAGACGTCTAAGGTGTTGGACATGGCTACAACAATCATGAGTGTTCATAAGTTCTGAGCATTGGACTCAACCCACGCTCACTGGAATCACTTCATGGAATTCTATCTCGAGTGATCGTGAGACGGTAATATCATATAAGTCTTCAAACCTAGAGATATGATTTGTTACTTACAAGTTGGTTATGCATTAATTGTACGAAAACGCATTGGTAACTCGATGTTATAAAACATGCTTTTGTGTATAATTCAATGAGTGGTAGAACAAACATATGAGTCGAAGTTTATCTGTTCCTTCTTGGATTAGAAGCTGATATCTGGGCCCCTCGATGATTCTGTTTTGACCTATGTACCGGGCCCGGTCAAAACTAAGTTGATGTGTTCAATTAAGTTCTTTGTCAAACAAATCGGAAATTTGGAAACAAACTGATGGATGATAAGTAAGACATTGTTCCATGTATTTGTCCGCCTGATATCTAGAACAGAGGATTATATGATCACTTATCTTAAATGGCGTACCATCATCTTCTCAGTTCCGAGAAACCTTGAAAAGAGCTATGATTGTCGATCGGTTCCTAAAGTCATACTTGCAGTAATAGTTGTTAGACTTATCCAAGTGGGAGACTGTTGGATAAGGTGTCTAAGTGCATAACTATTTCTGGTATGTACTTGACTCGACCCGACATGGTCCATTTGGGTTGCATGGCACCATGCAATTGGATAGACTAAATGAGAGAAATAACATTTGGAGATTACTAATATATTATAAGTACTAATATATTAATAATATTATTTGATTAGTTTGATCATGAATTAATTTAGAATTAATTAAGTGATCAAAAGATAACTAATTAAATATATGGGTTGATTATGTAAATCCTCCATATCTTGTATAGTGGGCTAAGAGGCTCCATGGATTATCAAGTTGGGTTCCACCCAGAGGATGCTCCATGGGAGTTACAAACCCATGGGTCATAGAAATGAAGAGTCATGACACATTAGGGTTTACATGGTGTAACCCTAGATGTGTCAACACTATATAAGAAACCTATTCTCCACCAAAATCGGCTACACTAAGGAAACAAGAGGGCTAGGCCGATTTCAAGAAGTGTGTATTCTCTCAAAAGTCTTTCCAAGAGCATTTGGTGTTGTGTGAAGCATTTGAGGCATCACAGTTGGGGTGCTGGGCTCACAAGGTTTCAAGGAACATAAGCAACAACAAGGTAAGTTATTATATCTTTCATTCAAGGTAAAAATTGTTCCCCATGTATGCTAGATAGGAATATAACCTTGGAATTCAACTTTGCATGATAATTAGACAAACATAGATCCAAGGTTATTAGGGTTGCATGTACACTTAGGAAGTGTTAGAATGCTCAAAACCCATCATTAAGATGTGTGCTTCCTCCCTACTCCCTGTTCGTCGTTGGGTTGTGGGTCTGGGGTGGAGTCTCACAACTAAACATCCTGCCGACCTCAACTATATATGGCTTGCATACGCCAAGTATTAGTGGTTAAGCTGAGTATGAGCTCTACACCGAACCTCGTAGTAAGACCCTTCATCCTATTCCATGGAATGGGAGCTAGAGTCAAGAGAACCCCTACGGGTTGAGCTACTATAATGATTGCAAATCCGAAGTTTGTTGTCATCCCTGTTAAGCCGACATAGTAGCCAACACCCTCAGTTGGTAAGGAAATCTGAGTCGTAAGAGTCAAGGACATTGACTACGACCATCCACTCACACTTAATCCCATGAATTAAGCATCTCAACGAATATCCTGGAACCCTGGAAGCTACGATAAGTTAAACTCCGAGAAGAGTGGATGAGGAGATTAAAGTTCCGAGTGATGGAACCCTATACTCACCAGATTTGACCTAGATCGAGAAAAGTCAGAACCTTCGGAAGAGTAGTTGCAGAATATGTTTGCACTACTCAGGCACTTCGTCCACTCTGTTACCGACGAGTAATGCCTAGGACACTCCGCCCCCTTACGTTAGAGTAGTCGCCGTGCATTCTTTGAAATGAACACTAGAATATCGAGAACCATAGGATAACCTCGGCAGCCAAGAATACTTGAATAAAGTGTGAAAGTAGGTTGTGTTAAGCCTTATAACCCAGATCCCGAAGAGATTATAGACTTGACACCGGTCTAGGTGTTAGTCGATGGGTTATACAAGAGCACACGCTTTCCGCACTAAGATAAACCAATGCCTTAGATACTAGGGCATATCTTAGAGATTCATTGGACTACTAGGTGTTCCACGAATACTCTCTCACCAAGAAATAGTAGAACCACCTCCCGAGATAGCCCAACACTCATCTCGTGAAACCCTATCTCCCCGATCCTGAGGGTTTCCGTTAGAAATATCTCAAGAATCGGAAGTGCAGGTTCATTTGCACAAGATTGAGATAGACACTCTGCAGCAAACAGATACCCGTAGACATGCAATCCATCCGATGATCTAGAAAAACTCTGAGACCCAATCAACAGGAACATGAATCCAATGACAACCCGAACTTTCTAAGAACCAACCAGAAGGACTACACTATAGTAAAGGTCTCGTTAGTAAAGGTCTCGCCATAGAAGTACACTATGTTCTAAATACTGAAATGCTCTACCCTTCTGAGAGCCTAGGAGCATCCGAGATTCTTTACGGAGATTGGTCCAACCCTCGTCAGACCATTACTACTTTCGGAAATTCCACAAGTTTCACCCCAAATCGAACCACTTCTTAGACTTGATCAGTGTTGCCCGACATCACTCTTTGTATCCCACTCATCTTGATAGAAACCACTGGGAACCCTAACTTCGTAGACGAACCTGTAGGAATTGCTAACGGCACGAGACAGAATCCGAATCCCGTAAGTGAAGTTTTGTTAGAACACCAAGCAAAGGCCAGAGTTCGCTTAGGAGCGCGATGACCATTCGAATAGGAAGTACCCTCATTTCATTACTCGATCATTCATACCTACTTCCTTGCCTAAACCTGAATTTCGGGACGAAATTCCCTCTAACAGGGGGATGATGTGACAACCCAAAAATTTCCGTTAGTTTTTAACGTCGAAATTAATTACGTCAAAAATTAGCCAAATTTATTCCGAAAATATTTCTGACCTGATTTAAACCCGTTGGAATATTTTAATTAATATTCGTCAAGCGAAAAGAAATACACATAAATTATCTTTCCATTTATTTGGAAAAAAGTTTATTCTTATTTACGACAATTTAACCGGGTAAAATGTTAAACCTCGTTAAATATAAGTATGGGGTAGTCGTATACCGGGTATAACACCCAAGCCCTATATAAGGGTGGGTGGACACTCCTTAGAAGCCTTTTCCCACCTTAGACTCTCTCTCTCTCTCTACTTTCTCTCTCTACAAACGGATTTTGGTCAAAAATCACCCCTCCGAGCCTCAAATCGGTAAGTAAACCTTCCTAGGTTGTTATCTAACTTATCTAGCTTGCAAATTCATGACTTAATCATCCAAAAACCCAAAGAATATCTGTTTACAGTCTTGGGAGCCTCCCAAAACCGTAAACCCCTGAGATGTGTGTTTTAATGCTCAAAAAATCCTTCCAAACCACTTCTCATGCTTAGCAATGGCTTAGAGGCTTACCCGAAAGAACTTAGAACACCAAAATCGGACCAAATGGGGAGTAAACATGAGTTTACATTCTAAGGATGTTCTTAGACCGTAAACCCATGTTCATGGGCCATAAACACCTTTTAAGGTGTTAAACCACCCCTCAAACACTTCCAAAAGCTTCCATGGGTGCTTAGAGCCTTGTAATCCTTCGTTTGATGCACCAAAGCCTACAAAAACATGTCACACTTGAGTTTACGGTCCAAGAAGGTTCTTAGACCATAAACACCTATTCTTAGACCATAAACATCTCCAAAGGGTGTTAAAGTGCCCTTAACACTTTGTAATGGCTTGGAATTGGACCTAGAACTTCGTATGCTTAACCTACAATCACCAAAACATAGGATTCATGGAAAAAATGAGTTTACTACAGTAAACTTATGTGTTTAAGGTAGTAAACTCCCTAAGAACATCTTCTGCGACCATAAACACCTTTCCAAGGTGTATAAGTGCCCTAAACACCTTCCTATGCTCATAAAAGTGACTAGAACCTTACATGCATGAGTTAGAACCACCAAACAACAAAAGAAATGGACCAACATGAGTTTACTATCGTAAACTCATGTGTTTACGGTCGTAAACTCCTCAAGGAGTAGTCTTAGGCCGTAAACTCCTTAAATTACCCATTTTGAAGCCTTAAACCCTTCATAAGCCCTAGAATTGAACCTAGCCTAGTTCAACAAGCGTTAAAAGACCTTAATGCATTAAAGAAGACACCATTCATGAGTTTACGGCTGTAAACTCATGGGGATAAGGTCTTAGGGTCGTAAACTCTATAAAGAGTTTACTCTTGAAGAGTAACTCCCTATCTAAGCCATACACACCTTTAGATGTTACAGGGGACACTCCTAGCACTTAACAAAAGTGTTTTACGCACATTAGGATGCGTATACGTGTTTAATGAGTATTATACTTACTAATTGTATGTAAACATATGTCATCATCTGTGAACAGGTGAGTTCATACCCCTGAATTAACCTTTTAAATTTTTTTACATGCTTTTATTGGGGGGGGGGGGGGGAATACAAGTTAAACATGCCAGTTATCATGTCAATCACATGTGATTGATAACCCGCATGCACACGGATTTATTACACTGTCAACTGATTTACCAAGTATGATAATATAAATGGTTTTCCAAAACGTCTCTAATTGTTCAAAGCTTTTTCAAATCGTCTCTCGCGCTGTATGTTTTATTTCAAACTTAGTTACAGCGGCCTTTTAAACAAAGGTTTTCTTTACTTTATCAAAGTTATAATAAAAACTTGTTTATGAATGATTTTCTTAAATATAAAGGTTTTCCAAAGTTTCATCAAAGTTTTCTTCCATGTTTTTAAACTCCTACTTTGTTAGATACTACTGCTTCGTTATACTTCCACTTAGTTAATGCTACTAATTCGTAACACTTTTACATTGTGATACGCTTTTACTTTGTGATACACTTTTACTTTGTGATACGTTTTTCCTTTGTCATACGCTTTTACTTTGTAATACACTCCTACTTATTAACGATTCAACTTCACGATACACTTCTACTTAATAACGCTTCTACTTCACGATACACTTCTACTTAATAACGCTTCTACTTCACGATATGCTTCTACTTCACGATACGCTTCTACTTCACGATACGCTTCTACTTCACGATGTGCATCTAGTTCACCATACGCTTCTACTTCATGATACACTTCTACTTCACGATACGCTTCTACTTCACGATACGCTTCTACTTGTTAGCACTTCTACTTCGTTAAATGCTTCTACTTAGTTAAATGGATGCATGTGCTTGTATAGTTATATTAATAATGTTTAAAGGACTTAGGAAGGCTAGTTCACCCTATTTCCTTTTCTTTGTTGAGATGTGGTCTGGCGGGATCGGATATCCGTCCGAAGGTTGTTTGATCATTAGTTACATATTATGTATCGAAGCATAGACATATAGGTTTATATCGGTCAGTTCAGTTGTGAGTCTCTATCACTAGTCCAGTATTTTACATTAGATCTCACTATTCGAGATGCATCTTCAAGACACGGCCTTCTCTGTTGTCTAGTTGGTAACTAGAGTCTCCTGTAGGGAGAGCGGACATTGTGTGTATAGATCTATACGGGATTGACACCCCCACACCCTGAACGCTAGCTACAATCCACATCCATTCTTTCAGATGCTTGCAGGGCGTCAAGTTCTCTAGTGTCTATCAGTATGGTTATGAGTATCTCGGGGTTACCTTATAATTCATGGCCTTGAGGTAACGGGAATTAACACTGTATTCACTGTTTTTAGACATTGCTAGACGTATCATTCATTTGATAATGTCTGGGGTCTGTGTCTCCTCTCGTTAGACTGAGTCAGGTGCATCGTTCATTCGATACTCTCCTGGAGTCTTTGATTTCTTTTGCCTTAGTCAGCAGCATCTCCTGCTGAGGTATACGTTATTTTCCCTAATGCTTTTACTTTTGATATCCTTCTACTCCTTTAAAATCAAATACCATGTTTTGGTAATGATAATATTTTAGGGAAAATACTCTTTAAAACATAACACTGCCGGGTCTTGGTAGAAGACTACTTTTAATTAGAAAATATAGGATTTTCTGGAAAGGACTCTAATACACTGTTGATTCTAAACTACTACTTTTATAAAGTTATTTGAGTAAAATGACACTAAATACTTATGAATTCACCAGCATTTATAAAAATCTTCATACTCGCTTTCAAATAACTTGTATTATCAGGTCAGCAATAGACAGGTACATCCCAGGAGCTTTTGGTGAAGACAGTTTAGTACCAAGCTGCACCTATATCATTACTTGTATTACTTTGAAGTTTCTATGTAATGTAAACCATGTAAAACTATTAATATTAATGCAATGGTTGTTGTACTTTGATTACTATACTACATATGTTGTGATACTTCACATGATGTCATCCACCCCAGAACGTTTCTGCTGTTCCAGTTTTGGGGTGTGACAGCCCAGCATAGAGGGGACCTACACTTTCGGCCGTAGAGGGCTTCGAAGGGAGCTGCCTTGATGCTCGTGTGATAACTGTTGTTGTAGGAAAACTCGACAAGGGGTAAGTGGGTATCCCGTGCCTTACCAAAGTTGATCACACAGGCTCGTAGCATATCCTCCAAAGTTTGGATGGTTCTCTCACTTTGTCTGTCGGTTTGCGGATGGTAGGCTGTACTCATGTCCAGCCTCGTTCCTAAGGCACTTTGCAGTGATTGCCAAAATCTCGAAGTAAACCTACTATCTCTATCGGAGATAATAGATATAGGTACACAATGTAGTCGTACGATATCCCTAATGTATGTTTTGGTGAGTTTCTCCATCTTGTCTGTTTCCTTGATGGGAAGGAAGTGCGCGAACTTGGTTAATCTATCGATGATGACCCATATGTTATCAAGCCCACCAGTTGTCTTGGGTAGCTTGGTTATGAAATCCATAGTGATTTGCTCCCACTTCCATTCAGGTATCTCCTATTGTTGCAATAGACCTAATGGTTTCTGGTATTCGACCTTGACCTTGGCACAAGTAAGGCATTTACTCACGAAGGTAGCAATCTCTGATTTCATGTTAGGCCACCAGTATGACTTTTTAAGATCCATATACATCTTATCTGAACCTGGGTGAATGGAGTATCGAGTGTTGTGGGATTCCTTCATGACCAAGTCCCTAAAACCACCGTGTCGCGGTGTCCATATTCGGTCCATGAGATATAAGGCTCCATCACCCTTGACTTCCAAATTCTTATCCATTCCTCGCAGGGATTCTCCTGCCACATTTTCAGGTTTCAAGGCTTCAAGGCTTCAAGTTGAGCCTCCTTAATCTGTGCGGATAGATGCGAATGGATAGTCATTGTTAATGACTTGAATCTTCGACCAGAATATTCTTTCCGACTTAGGGCGTCTACTACTACATTGGCTTTACCTGGATGATAACAAATTTTGCATTCATAGTCATTGAGTAGCTCGACCCACCGTCGTTGTCTCATATAGAGCTCCTTCTAGTTGAATATGTGTTGTAGGCTTTTGTGGTCGGTCTATATCGAGTTGTTTGTACTGCACAGGTAGTGTCTCCAAATCTTTAGGGTGAAGATAACCGCTCCTAGTTCGAGGTCGTGTGTGGTGTAGTTGACCTCGTGTGTCTTCAGTTGTCTTGAGGTGTAGGCGATGACCTTACCTTGTTGCACCAGGACACAACAGAGCCCTTGATTGGATGCATCGCAGTATACTATGAAATCTTATGTCCCTTCGGGGAGGGATAGTATCGGTGTGGTGCATAAGGCTCGTTTCAGGGTTTGGAACGCCTTCTCTTGTTTCTCTCTCCAGTAAAAGGCTACTCCTTTCTGGGTCAATGTTGTAAGGGGTTTCGCAATTCGTGAGAATTTCTGTATGAATCTGCGGTAGTAGCCAGCGAGGCCTAGAAATTGGCGAATTTCCATAGGCGTCTTCATTGCTGACCAGTTCTCGATAGCTTTAATCTTAGATGGGTCCATGTGCATTTTTTCTTCCCTAACCACGTTTCCTAAGAATTCGACTCTTCGGATCCAAAATTCGCACTTAGAGAACTTCGCGTAAAGCTTCTCCGATCGTAGGGTTTCCAGGACCTATCGTAGATGCTCACTATGCTCCTCCTTGCTTCGAGAGTAGACGAGTATGTCATCAATGAAGACGTTAACAAACTGATATAAGTAAGGGAGGCACACTCTATTCATTAACTCCATGAATACTGCTTGCACGTTGTTCAGTCCGAATGGCATCACTATGAACTCGTAGTGTCCGTAACGTGTTCGGAAGGCTGTTTTCGGGACATCATCCTCAAGCACTCATAACTGGTGACACCCGGACCTCAGATCAATCTTGGAGAAGTAACTCACCCCTTGTAGTTGGTCAAATAAATCATCTATACAAGGGAGAGGGTAACGATTTTTGACCGTCAGCTTGTTGAGTTCTCTATAATTGATGCACATACGGAACAATCCGTCTTTCTCCTTTACGAACAAGACCGGTGCTCCCCAGGGTGAGAAGCTTGGTCTTATAAAGTCCTTGCTGAGCAGCTCGTTAAGTTGAGCGGATAGTTCTTGCATCTCAGCAGGCGCTAGACGATAGGGCGATTTGGCTACGGGGTAGCTCCTGGAATTAAGTCGATCCTGAACTCAACCTGACGTTGGGGAGGTAAACCTAGTAGCTCTTCTGTAAAAATGTCGGGGAAGTCGCATACTACGGGGAAGTCTTTTAGATCTTTCGTTTTCTATCTCGTATCGATGACGTGCAAGGAATGCACGATATTCTTTACGGTATTACTTTTGGGCTTGAATACTTGAGATGATACGAAGGCTCATACTGGTTTGTCTCCGTAGATCATCAATGTTTCGTTATTCGGTAGATTTAGATGGATGGCTTTGTCGAAGCACAGGATATCAGCATGATGGAGACTCAACCAGTCCATGCATACGATGACATCAAAACTTTTTATTGATACTGATATGAGGTCGATTGGGAATGAGTGATTATCTAGCACGAGGGTACAACCCATGTAGATCTCGTTAGAACTCTTTGTCTTTCCGTTAACCATTTCTACGATGAAGGTTTCTTTTAATGGTTGCAGGGATTGTTTAAGTAAGTGTTTAAAGTTTCGGTTTACGAAGCTTCTTTCCGCTCCACTATCGATTAGGATACAAGCATAAGAGTTATCAAGAAGGAACGTACCCGTGACTACTGTGGGGTCTGCTACTGCTTCATTGTGGCGAATAGCAAGTAGTCTTCCTGTCCCTCCAGTATTCCCATCTTTCGGACAGTTTCTTTTGAAATGCCCTACTTCGCCACAGCCATAGCAGGCCTGGCTTACTCCCGTGCTGGGCACCTGAGAAATGGGTTTAGGTTGAGACTTGCAAAACCGGGTGGTATGGCCTTTTCGGTTGCAGTTAGTGCAGTGCAATTCACAGAAGGGGCTGTTATGATGGAAAGGCCACTTGGTGCACTTGGGTAGGTTTCCTACATATGGTTTGGCTGGTGCAAGGGCAGCAGGAGTAGTGGCAGCATGGACAGCCACAATCTGTTGGTTTTTGGAAGAGGATTGAGTTGACTTGCCCTTCTTTCGGTCCTAATGCTTCCTTTTGTTGTCGGTCGTTTTGGGCGGTGCAGTGGCAATCATCGTGGTTGTTGATGGAGTGGAGGGAGCTTCATAATCAATCAACCTTTGGGCCAATTCCTTGGCGCTGTCAAAGGTTATAAGGCGTGATGCTAAAATGTTCCCTCGATACGGGGGTACTAAAGCCCATATGTATCGTTCAATCTTTTTTCCCTCAGTGGGGATCATGTTAGGACACATAGTTACCAGGTTGTAGAACTTGGACGTATAAGCCACCACGTCGGTCCCTTTCATCTTGAGATTCCAGAGTTCCTCTTCAAGTTTCTGAACTTCTCCCCTAGGGCAGTACTCCCTTGTTAGAAGGTCTTTTAGCGTATCCCAGCCCATGGCATTGGGTGTTACCAAGGATAGTGATTTGACATGGCCATTCCACCATGTCAAGGCCCTTTCGGTGAAGGTGCAAGCAGCGAACTTAATCTTGCTTTCCTCGGGGCATGATCACATCTCGAAGACGTCTTCAGTTCTTTCGATCCATTGAGACAGTGCAATGATCCCTCCGGTTCCATTAAAGAATGTTGGTTTGAAAATCATGAAATCCTTATAGGTGCACCCCTGCGTACGTGCGTGGATTTCACCATGTATAGAGTTGGTGCCCATTCCGGCTCCACTTGCATCGCCAGAATTCATTTGGGCCATAGTTGCAGTCACAACTACTGTTACAGCTGTCTGAAACATCACCGGATCGAACTGTGGAGGAGGAGATGGTGGAGGTGGAGTTTGAGTTGCAGGTCTGCCTCTGTTCAGACGCTTGCGGGGAGGCATATTTTACTAGAAGTTTATAAAGATGATGACATTAGTGAGAAACAATTGCGAGTATGATGAGAGTGTTTCATGGATTAAACCACCACATATAAATTATCAGACAGAGTCATATATAGAGTACGGAAGCATAAGAGTATAGACATTTTTCCACTAGATCAGATAACTGTCAATGCTACTGGTATTACTGATGTAAATAAGTTCGGGAAAAGCGGTGTAACAGTAGACCTTACATCAAACCATATGAGGGAAAATGATTGATATTTTTAGAAGAAACATAAAACATACTGAAAGATAGAAATATTCTACAGACAAGTGATTCATTCAATTGCAGATGCTATAGGATAATCCTTATTCAAAGAAAAGATGTGCTAGAAATCTTTTTAACGGCGGCGAGTATCCCTTGGGCGAACCCTAAGATCATTCAGTTGGCGTACAACTTCCTGGAGATGTCGTTCCTGAGTTCTTTGACGCACTCGGAGTTCCCTGACTTCAGCTCGGGATGCAGTTAGCTGTTGCTGCAAAGCCTCATTGGTCCTCCTAGTCCTATCCATGGCTTCTTCCAGTTGGCGGATCTGGACAACATTAAGGTTAGAGTTGGCATCAATTTCCTCAAATTTGCCGATGGCTGCATGACCTTGTTTGATGTTTCTAGCAATCCTCCGGACCATGACGGTTAGGGATCTATTAGTCAAGCCACCCTCGCTTATGTTATAAAAGCTTCGGTTTCCATTGAAAGGTAAAGGCTGACCCTGCTCATCGCTCCATCGATTCAATGTTGTTGCCCACATGGGAGTAAGACCTTGAAATGCTGGACGGGGGTTGGGGTCTGGAGCCACTGGGGGTAGGTTGTTGACTTCTGGTTCGGAGTCGGAGCTATCCGAAAGCCTTCTGCACGGTGATCATCCAAAGGAATCGGGTGATCATCTTATGAATCCTCATTGAGCCATCCTCCATTGCCTTGGTTCGGATAGTACGGATCACCGGGAAGGTGGAAACCAGCCATGCTATCTACGCGGGAATGGGGAAAGAATAGTTAATAGACGTTCTAATCTAAGATACTTATAAGAGGATCATTATTAATTAGGCCAATACTTGCATAGTGCATACTAATTACATGCGACCGAAACAAAATAGAACTTCGAATAAGTGGCCCTAACTCTAAGTCCACAACCAAACAAGGAACAAGAAGTAAAGCAAAGGTCACAGATTTTGAGTCTATAGTGCCTTAGTCACATGTAACCGTAGAGTATCCACTTAGCAAGTATTGCTCTACTAATAACGACCTTTTTAGTTTTCATAGAATACTCCTATAGTATTCTGGTTCTAATGTTCTCGTAGTAGTGTTGGTAAGTTTTTAGACTTGTTGCAACACCACAACCATTCTTAGGCACAAGCTACTCCTAGGAAAATGTAGTTAATCAGGCTACATCCCCCTATATTTGACTATATGTCTCTAAACCCAATTGTGTTGTTCAACAATATTAATACTTTTGCTCTGTTCTAGTATGATATTGACCCTTTGTATGAATCGATGTATATATATACTTAGTTAAATATTTTATTACTTAAAAGTATATATTCTTGGTCAGAGTGTTTTAATCCCAAAGTTTTTATAGTTCGTATATCTTTTATGGGTTGATATACTTGATTCACTATAAACAATGCTCTGATACCAATCTGTCACACCCGATAACTGAGAACGGCGGAATACGTTCTAGGGTGGAGGACATTATTTAGAGTATCATAACAAGGCATAATAGTGAAAACAAGCAACAACATCCATTGCATTACTATAATAATTGTAATACAAGCGTGTTCTGTACAATTTGTTAGACACCAAAAGTAGAATCAAAATAAAGATGGGTCTTGTATGTGCTTCATCTTCTCAAAAGTTGCATCTGTACCTGTCTATGGATGACCTGAGAATGCAAGTTATTTTTAAAATGAGTACAACATAAAGCTGGTGAGTTCATAAGTATTTAGTGTCATTGATTGTATAAAAGTGTTTACAAATATGTAGTATAAGAGCTGTTGTTAATGTTTGAAAATAGTATACTCCTTTGAAAGTGTAAAGGTTTTCGCAGAGAATCTATTAGTATAAAACTATAGTTTTTAGATTTCATTTATGTGAAATAATTTGGAAAAATAATGTTTTACCCTAGCAGTGTCAGTGTCGGCTGAATATAGTAGAGATGCAAACTCCAGATAGTATTAAATATATATATATATATATATATATATATATATACTTCCGGGAGTCCATTTTACCTTTAATTTTTAATGTGTTACTTAAGGTCTGAATGTGAACTCGTATGTAACCATGCTGTGTGATAATAGAGTAACAGTTGACCCTCCAGGTCACACGTAGTGTAGTGATGTTTTGTCATCCCTGGGCCTAGTCGGCTCTGACTGTAGCTAGCAGTCGGGATGTGGGATTGTTCGTCCCATATAGATCTATACACATAGTGTTCGCTCTCCCTCTAGGAGGCTCTGGTTACACGGTGATCTCATAGTGGAGTGTCGTATCGAGAAGTAGTGTATCACATTCTATTTTAGTATGTTGTCTCATAATTAGAGTATAATGTACTTCTTAGTTTAATGTATTGAGTGTTTGTTCTCTTGTATAGTATATAATGTTCTCTTCGTATAATGTATAGGGTTCTCTTCGTATAGTGTATAGTATTCTCTTCATATAGTGTATAGGGTTCTCTTCGTATAGTATTTAGTATGTATAATCTCGTAATTGTACTAATTATAGTGAGTATCATAGTAACAATAGTAATGAGTGGTAATCCTTAACTACACCTATTATAGTTAAATAGAGATGTTAGTTGAATGCCTTTGATACACAAAGGTGTTGAACTGAAGCGAAGACTTTTATATTCAACACAAATATATATGATATATAACTAAGAATTCAACGATAGTCGGATATATAACAGAGTACCCTAAGTCCACAATCAAACAAGAACAGGAAATAAGGTGAGCTATCAGTTCTAAGTCCTTCAATCCTTACTTATATAAATATATTGGTGTAGATATGATTTGGAAATAGAATAAGTTTAAAAGCATTTAAAAATAGTTTTAGGACAATCAAACATGAAAATGACTTTGATAAACATTTAAAACAACTTTGTTGGCAAGGTAATTTGAAAGTATAGAAAATCCTTTTGGTAACAAGTTATCAATCGCATGCGATTGATACCATAACTTGTTCGATTCAACTTGTATCCCCCTTAAAAACATTAAAAAGCATTTAAAAGGTTAATTGAGGGGTATGAAATCACCTGTAGTGGTTGATTTGGATGAACGGTTGTTATATGATGCTAAGTGTCAAATGAGGACTTGAACACACACCCAGGCCCTAATTAACATATAATAAACACATATGGATCTAATTAGAAATTTAATCACAATTTAATCAAGTTAAGACATCCTAGGACATGGAAACAATTTAATTCAAGTGTTATAGGTACCAACGGGTTGCATCTAAGGGTTGTATGGCATGGTATCGAAGTTTATGGCCCAAAGACCACCCCCTTATGCAGTTTACGGCCCATGACCACTTCCCCCATGAGTCTACGGCCGTAAACTCATGGTACCAAGTGCCATTTGGTGATTTAAGGTCTTATAGATCAAGGGTAAGCATCCTATGGTCAATTCCAAGCCTTAGAAAAGCCTTAGGGGCATAATAAAGCCACTTTTGTGGAGTTTACGGCCTAAGAACCATTTCCTTAGGTGTTGACGGCCGTAAACTCTCATGGGAACATGTTTCTTTGATGTTTAAGGTCCTAAACACTTCATGGAGTTTATCCAAATTAGTACCCTAGGCTTAGGGAGGGATTAAAGTCCATTTAACCCCCTTAAGAAGGGTTTACGACCCAAGAACCTCCGTTAGCCATAAATGTCACACCCTGAAACCGATGGCGGAAACATTCCGGGGCGGAGGACGTCATGTAAAGTATCACAACCAATGTACATAGTAAGCGTAGTAAACACAACCATTACATTACATAGAAATATTTACATTGTTTGAAAACAAAGTGTTACAAGTGTTATACATATATATCAAATGAACAAAAGCTAAGACGAGTCAGCTAAAATGCTCCGTCTTCTCCAAAAGATCGCGGTGTACCTGTCTAATGTGGACCTAAGAATACAAGCAGTTCGAAAATCAGCATAAAGCTGGTGAGTTCATAAGCAGTTTGTTTTTGTAAAAGAACAAGTTTCCTTTGGTTTTTTGAAAACGTCGTTATCCAAGAAAATCCCATATTTTCTTATATGTAAGTTTTGTTATCCATTTGTTACACAGTTTGATTAAGAACAGTTATGTTATCCCAGGAAAAACCCTTATTTTCATAACAGTCGGTGGTTGGTTATCGATTCAGAATACAATGTATTAGTATCTACCATAATTGTAGTATTAAGATAAGTATTCTGAAAGTCTAGTTATCTTGTATACGAATGTCGAATATCTACTATACTTATCCGAAGTTTTATTTTCGAAACTCACATTTCACTTAGAGGCATATATTAATAGACGAAATTTCGAATCTTTGGAGACACTCAGAGACGTACACTGGCTGTATTTTCGAAATTATGGTCACATCCAAAGGCGTGTTTTAGACGTATTTCCAAAACTCTGATGACACTGAAAGACATACATTAGCTGTATTTTCGAAGTTCTGGTGACATTCAAAGGCGTGCTTTCGAATTATTTCTGAAACTCTGGTGACACTCAGAGACGTACACTAGCTATATTTTCGAAGTTCTGGTGCCATCCAAAGGCATGCACTAGCTTCATTTTCGAAGTTCTGGTACTATCCAAAGGCGTGTTTTCTTAGTAATAATCCTAGTTTATTATTAGCATGAATCCTTTGTAAATTATAAAACATAACATAAATTATAATATTTTATAATGAGATTTACAATTAGTTTGACAACTAACCCTGCAAGTTAAACGGTTGGTTAAAACAGTTTCAATGTTAAAAGTGTAAGTAATATGAAAACATTTTGAATGAAATAATAAGTTTGAGTACAAGATTTCCTTGTACTTTTGCTTGTATTCCCCTCGAAAACATTGAAAAAGATGGAAAAAGGTGTAGGGGTATGAACTCACTGGTCGAGAAATGCATCGGTTAGGATGCTAAATGTCAGTTCGGGGCTTGAACACACATGAGGTTCCTATGTAATATGAAGAGATACATAATTGTATCAAATTAGACTTTGAACTACTAATTAGATGATACAGTACACTCCAATGCGCGAAAACACTTTATTTCAAGTGTTAAGAGTGACCCGGGTAGCATCTAAGGGGGTGTATGGATTGAATATGGAGTTTTCTCTTCAAGAGTAAACTCCATATGGAGATTACGGCCCTAAGACCATGTCCCCATGAGTTTAAGGCCGTAAACTCATGGTGGGGGTGTTCTTGGGTGCTTAATGGTCTTAAAACTCTTATGGGGTAATGCTAGGCTTGGTTTTAAGGCATTGGAAGGGAACTTGATCAACCTTTGGACCATTTAAGGAGTTTATGGTAGTAAACTAGGAGTTTACGTCCATTACCTCTTACGTAACCATTCTTATTGTGTTTTGGTGGTCCTAGGTCAATCACAAGTGTTTCTAGTCCAAAGTACAAGCCATGGAAGGAAGTTAGGGCACCAATTGACCACCTTATAGGAGTTTACGGACCAGGAACCATTCCTTGGGGGGTTTACAGCTGTGAACTCCTAATTGGATGGTTTCTTGCATGTTTAAGGTCCCTAACACATTGGTGGATGATTCTAGACTTTATTCCAAGGCTTAGGAGGTGTTTAAGGGCATTTTAACACCTTAAAAGGGGTTTACGACCTATGAAAGGGTGTTTACGGTCCAAGCATGTTCTTGGGTCGTAAAATCTTGTTTACCACTCAAATGATAAGGTTTTGGTGTTTTAAGTCCAGTATTGTATGCCCCTAAGCATATCTAAGCTCCAAATGTGGTTTCGGAGGGTTTTGAGGCTCAAAAACCCCATTTGTGTGTGTTTGTGGCCAAGGGGTGTTCCAGGGTTGTAAACACATGTTCTTGGTCTTATTACATGATTTTGCCATGAATTTGAAAGCTAAACATGTTTATCTATGAGCTAGGATGGATAACTTAACAATTTGAAGCTTGAAATGAGTGGTTCTTGGATCAAGAGCTTGGATTTGTAGAGAGAGAGAGTAGAGAGAGGGTGGAAAAACTTAAATGAAGTTCTTTGAACTTTATATATGGTTTAAGTTTGAGCCCCAGTGGAATTCTACCCGATACTGACGTCAAACGAGGGTTTTGGTCGTACCCGATTTAGTTGTTTGTAAACCGACGGAATAAAACTAAAAATTTTCCAATTTATAATTTGGGGTGTTCTCACGCGTTACTAATGGATTTGAACACTCACGAGGTCATTATAAAAGTCTTAAATTAAATGACCTAATCCAAAGTGTTATCGGAAAAATTGAAAGACAAGCGGGTTTTACTGACAGGAATTGGTTACATCGACGGAATAATTTACGGGTTGTCACACTATCCCCCCGTTAGAGATAATTTCGTCCTGAAATTTAGAAATAAGGCACAATCATGGGTTTGGAAAGAGACGTGGTTATTTCTATTTTGTTGAGTCTTCGTGCTCCCAAGTGAACTCGGGTCCTCGCATGACATTCCAGCGAACCTTCACTTATCGGGAAACGGCTTTGTTTCGTACGTTTAATCTCTCGATCTATGATTTCGATTAGTTCCTCAATGAGGTTCAGACTTTCGTTGATTTCGGTCTCATCAAAGGGATTACTAGGGTTTCATCAGATAAGTACTTCTGAAGAATAGAGACGTGGAAGACAGGGTGAATGTTGCTGAGTTCTGAAGGTAGTCGGAGTTTGTAGGTTATGGGATCGATCTTAACGAGGATTTCAAAAGGTCCTGTGTACTTCAGATTAAGTTTTACACGCTTTCCAAAGTGTATCATGCCTTTTCGGGGTAAGGCCTTCAACAGGACACAATTTCCAACAAAAGGGTACACCTTTCTGTGTCGAAGTGGTTAGGGGTTAGGCGATTCTGGATGAATTTTGGGTGAACCTGCGATAGTAGCCAGCGAGACCCAAGAATTGACGTATTTCTGTGGGTGTCTGTGGTGCCGACTAATTCTCTATCATCTGGATTTTGGACGGGTCCACGTGTATGTCTTCCTCCCTTACCACGTGACCAACGTAAGTGGTTAGATCGAAGGGCATCACTACGATCTCATAGTGACCATATCGAGTTCTGAATGTTGTCTTGGAAACATACTTCTCAAGAACTCGAAGCTGACGGTACTTTGATCTAAGGTCTATCTTCGAGAAGTAATTGGATCCTTGAAGTTTATCGAAAAGGTCATATATTCGAGGAAGAGGATATCGGTTTTTGACGGTTTAGTTGTTCAACTCACGGTAGTCGATACACATCCGGAAGGATTCATCTTTCTTATACAATTGAAACCGGGGCTCCCCATGGTGAGGAACTCGGTCTGATGAACCCCTTGTCAAGTAGATCATTGAGCTGACTGGATAACGCTTGCATTTTCGCTGGCGCTAAGTGATAGGAAGATTTGGCTACAGGATTAGGTCGATGCGAAACTCGACTTGACGTTCGGGATGAATTCCCGGGAGCTCTGTAGGAAAGACATAAGGAAAATTACGAACTTGGGGGATGCTCTCGAGGTCCTTAACTTCTTGTTTCTCATTGATTACATAGGCTAGGAATTCATGGCACTCCTTTCAGGGAGGCTTTTGAGCTTCGATGCACGAAATGATGCGAAGGCTGAAACTAAGTTTATCGCCGTAGATCCTAAGAGTCTGATCAGAGGGGAGATTGGGACGGATGGCTTTCTCGTAACAAAAGGATATCAACATGATTGGGATTCAACCAATCCATGCCAATGATAACATCAAAGCTCTTTATGGAAACTAGCATTAGGTCAATGGGAAAAGAATGATCGTTCAGGGTAAGGGTGCATCCTATAAATATGTCGTTAGCATTATTTTTCTCACCGTTATCCGTCTCGACGGTAAACGTTTCGGTTACTAGTTGAGGAATATGTTTAAGAAGATGATTAAATGAATAGCTAACATATTTTCTTTCAGTACTAGAATCAAAAAAAAGGATTGCAAGCATAAGAGTTGTCGAGAAGGAATATACATGTGGCAACAGTGGGATCGGCGGCTGCCTCATCTTGTCCCATAGCTAGGACTCATCTAGTACTGACAGTTGTTGCTGTCTTGGGGCAGTTTCGCTTGAAATGCCCGACTTCCCCGCAATCGTAGCAGGCCTGACTAATACCCGCTTCGGAAGCTTGATTGGTTGATTTGGTTGGTGTTCTACAGCTTCGCGCAAGGTGACCCTCCTGGCCACAATTTTTACAAAACTTTTCACGACATGGGCCAGGGATACGATGGTGGTAACTGCACCTGTTGCACCATGGGAGAATACCAGCATACCTAGTGGTAGGTTCTTGAGCTGAGGAACTAACGATAGAAACAGCAGCAGGGGTAGTAGCAGCGTGGACCGCCACTGTTTGCTGTTTCTTAGAGGAATCCTGTGAAGACTGACTGTTCTTTTTGTTCCAAAATTTTCTTTTCTCACCACTTCTCTCTGTCGGTTCATGAGTGGTGGCTACTTCCTCAAGGTCATAACTATGGTCAATTAGGGTTTGCGTTTGGCATTTGGCCCTCTCGTATGTGTCTGGCTTTGCAGCTAAGACATTTCCCTTGGTTGGCTAGGTCAACCCCAGACGAACCTCTCAATCTTTTTGCTTTCCGGGGTAACCATACCCGGAAAGAGTAGTGCCAAATCATCGAATCTGGAAGTGTAAGCGGCGATATCGGAACCTTTCATCTTCAGGTTCCAGAGTTCATGCTCCAGCTTCTGCATTTCGCCCCGAAGACACCTAAGTGCTTGGCCAAGCCGTAACTAAGTTGATGTGTTCAATTGTAGTCTCTTGTTAGTCGTCATAAATTGGAAGTCGGGAAACAGTATAGAGAGAATGATTGAAATTCATGTCTTGTGTCTATACTATATCTTGAGAATGGAGGTATATATGATCCCTTATCTAAAAGACACGCTATCTGAGAAGATCAGAGTTGACAGCACCTTTTGAAAGCTACGATTTCTTATCAGGTTCTGAAGTCATACGGAAAATAGTTATTAGACTTATCCAAGTGGGAGACTGTCAGATTAATGTCTAAGCCCATAACTATTTTGGTATGTACTTGACTCGATTATGAGCATGGTCCTTTTGGGTTGCCTTCACCATAGCAATACGTAGGATGAATTAATGAGATAAAGGATTAATTATGACTTATTAATATATTATCAGAATAATATATTAAAGGAGAAATCATATTGTTTAATTAATATTAGTCAAGAATTAATAAAGAAATAATTTTGCGTCTAAAAGAGATTAATTAAAGTTAAGGGAATTATTGTGTAATTATAAGATAATTACATAGATGGGCTTATGGACTCCATAGAAGGTGGAGTGGACGAATTCTATGGGGAAACCCATTAGAAATCGGTCAAGGCTTCTAATGAAGGAGTCCATGGGCTACTTAGGGCTTAAGCAGTCAAATTAGAGTTTCCTTGTTAGATAACCCTAATTGCCTAAGTATATAAGGAGCCCTTAGGCACCAAAAACGTGGCTAACTCTTGGATTAGGGTTTTCTAGACGTTTTGGGAAGCCTCCTCTCTTCTCCTCTTCATCCAAGTTGATTAGTGGTGTGTGTGACTCCATTAGAGGTTCAACACTTGAGGAACTAAGATTTCTAAAGATGAGGATTGATTGTTATTTGCTATATAACAATCTATGGTCAGATCTAAACTCTATTTTATGTTAATATGATTAATTGTATGCTAGATCTAGGGTTTATGGATTTGGATATTCAATTTCATGTTCATTAGACAACCTAGATCCAAAACCTATTAGGGTTTGCATGTACACCATAGGAATGATGTTTTGCTCAAAACCCATCATGTTTACCACTTCTCAATATCACCACATTGACATTTGGGTTCTTTTCGGTTCGAGAATGGAGTTTTCCACGGGACTCCAATTTGCTTATTGATGTAAATATGTATCCTAATTGTGCTTCAAGGTTGTAGATACTAGTCCTAGTCTCTTTTTGTAATTTTTGGGTACTAGTGGCTAAGGATTTGACAATGTCTTCAAGTGACATTCCGGATGTCACACCCCCGAACCAGACGGTGGAAACGTCCGAGGGCTCGCGTGACTTAAATTGAATATCATCACAATGAATAGACATGAATCATAACATAAACATCACTATTCATCAATATATTACAACTAACTTTGTTCACATCAAGTAGATTGTTTTAAAATTACAAATTCATAAAATAAATTGTTTCATAGTTTTCAAAAGCACAACACCCTAACATACATGGTACTACTCCTCAGCTTACCTGTTACCTGAGAATAGAAGTTATTTTGAAAACGGTCAACATATGGAATGTTGGTGAGTTCATAAGCAGGTTTGATATGAATATGTTTTGTGTAGTTTGTAAGAAAACAACCCAGAAAATCCGATATTTTCTAAAAAGACCATTGTTTATATAAAAGTGTGAAGAACCATAAATATATGCATGATGATTTTAAATCATGTATAATTGAAAATCTTTGTATGAAAAGTACCAGTGAAAAATGTTCAACTTCCTCGGAAAACCCGATGTTTTCCGACCATAAAAAATATCATAAAACTGTTCGAATTGTTATTCCATCACTTAAGTGATTTTTGATTTACCTTGATTACTTGATTATTATTGGGTTTATTTATGTGAGTCGTTATAACCATGCATGATAATGACTAATTCGTCTGTCTTGGCACTCTAGTGAACGTCGTAATTAATCTTAAGATTTTGTCACCCTAGACTGGCCGAGTATAACTGTAGCGAACATGTGAGGTGTGGGGGAGTCACCCCTATATAGATCTATACACAAACTCTCACCCTCCCTCCAGGAGACTTTGATTATAACTACAGACTACGACCGACACACATTGGTGCCACCCGTTATTACTCACTAAATCCCAATTGACTTTGATTACTCTTGATTATCGACCCACATTTGTTTACTTGGATTGATGATAGGCCTAATAAACGAGGAGAAGAGGATTACAAATCCTACTAATCCTACACATTATTTAAGGCTGTTGGATATGCGAAGGACATGCTAGCCCATTTCGCATTTGATTCACTTGGACCTTACTAGCAATGCTAATGGGCCACTAAGGCCCAATTGCACTTAAAAGCCATTGAGTGTCCCTTAAACATGAAATTGGGTCATAGAAGGCCCAATAACATTTATAATTATCCCTTGGGCCCAAAAATCATGTTAATGGGTCACAAAGTCCCAATAAGCATGTTTGGAACTTTCAAGCCCAAAGAATTTAATGTTTACTTGTTTTAGGTATAGTTTAATTGTTGGAAAGTTTGATTGGGTAATTGTTAATTTTCGCACCGGAACAAGACCGGTCGGTTATTTTTAACGATGTTGGAATTATACGTATTTTCATCTTTCCGTTTTCATGAATCATAGTTTGGTATTTTATTTTACTGCAAATATCTTAAAATAAAATAATTGACTCAAAATCTTGGTTTGAACCCCTTTCAGCCCTACTTTGGTAAAATTGATAATTTTAGTCCTTTTATATATAAAAAGACATTTTCAGCCCTTAAACCATTTTCTTGACACTTTTAACCCAAGACTTGTTCAAGTGATATTTTTAGCTCAAAATTTTTTCTTTGGCAGTTTCATCCCTTCCAGGAAAGTATTTTTCGGTCAAAGCCAAAACCTTTGCAACTTTACAATTTTGGCCCAAAATCCAAAATGTTTACATTTTTTATCCTTGTTTGGAAAATACATCTTTTAACCCAAGAAATAATTTTGATTACCCTTTTTGCCCCCTTTTTTGAGAAGTTTATCATTTCAGTCCCTTGGAAGTTGAAATTTTCGCAAGTTATGGCTTAATGCGCCGAAAAGCCCAAAATTTGGCCCATTAAGCTACAATATACACTTCTAGCCCTGAAAAGAGTATTATATCCATAAAAACATTTATCTTTATTGATTTGACTCTTTTAGTCCTTAAGAAAACATTAAATAGCCATTTTTCAACCCATCCTTCGTTTGTTTGACAGTTTTAGCCAAAAAGTGGGTTTTATGTTGCAATATGTATACTTTAATCTTAGAGGGTAATTTTCTTAACTTGTTAAGTGTAATATGTTCTAGATAATGTTTATCATCCTATTAGATCCATAGATCTCAAGATTTCCATTCTTTTTGTTACATCTTTATCACATAATCACATGAAATCACACATACACATATATCTACACATTTTACTTGTATTCTCCCCCATAAAACATATGAAAACTGAAAATAGAGGGGTATGAACTCACCTTTGCTTGTTGTTTTCGATTTAAAGAAGAATTGGAAGAAGTTTGATGCTATTCCCGGCCTTACAAAGCTTCTTGATAAGAATTTGGCTTAGATGGGTTCTAAGAAGCATGATCATGAACTTTCATGAGTTAGAAGGGGATTATAACAATCTCAAGAAGCCAAACCATGGATCCAAGCATTAAATTACCTAGAATGATGATTTGTGTGGAAAAACCTCCTTGAAAAGCTCTTAATCTCGAAAACTTTGAAGGAGAAGTGAAGAGTCTTCTTTGAGAGTGTTTGGAGAGAATTTGTGAGGTGTGTGTGTTTTTCCTTTGTGTTCTCGACCGAAGAAGAAAATAGAGGGGAGAGGAGAGAGAGAGTGAAGTGATAAATGCTTGGAATTATGATATAGTTGCATGGATATCCCAAGTATAATTGTGAGGTGGAATATAAAAGTCAACTCTTTCTCCCTAAGTTTTGTAGTTGGGCCAAGAGAGGTAGAGGAAAGAAAGAATTTGGGGACTTTTTGTGCTTAAGTCCATGTTATGGCCCGTTGATGATTTTTTGGCAGAATTGGTCTTTGGAGATGCTTCAGTACCCAAAATAAATCAAAGAATGTGTTTTATGGTCCATTAGGGGTAATTAGATTTGTTATGGCCCAATAAGGTCCATTAGGGTATTTTATTTCATTCTAGGCCCAATATGGCCCAAAATGTTAAAATAAATCGGAGTGGGTCCAATTAGAGCCCATTTAAGAGTTCTAAGCCCAAAATAGTCAAATTGGAGGCTTATTGGCCTATTAGGCCTAATAAGGAAATCGTAGCCCATAATGGACTTAAATTGGGATTTCTAGGGTTTCCAATTCTTTGTTGACTATTTGAAGTGCTTGTATAGAGTGTTTGATGGGGATTTTGTTGTTATTGAATAAGCATCATACATGCTTTCACATTTATGGTTCCCAAATGTTATCATTGTTGTTGCTACATGGCATAGATATTCCTAGTTGTGACATCGTCCCCTCGTGAAATTCCCAAAATTCATTTTAAAGCTAGATTCATGAATGCAAGAATAGGTTAGGCTACTTCTGTTTCATCTGGTCTTCTCATTCCGATGTGAATTCTGGCACACGCTTCGTGTTCCACTGTACCTTCACAATCGGAATGCGACTTTGCTTAGTACGCTTCACCTCTTTGTCAATGATTTCGACTTGTACTTCGACGAACAGGAGATTCTCGTTGATTTCAATTTCTTCAAGTGGAATGATGAGCGGTTCGTCGGATAAACACCTTTTCAAATTGGAAACATGGAACACGGGGTGTACACTGCTGTCCTCAACGGGTAGCTGCTGTCTATAAGACACTAGACCTATTCGGGAAAGATTCTCGAAGGGTCCAAGGTATTGTGGGTTCCACTTTACCAGCTTTCCAAAACTAATAACTCCTTTCCATGGAGATACCTTTAACAACACCCGATCTCCGACTTGAAATTCCAAGGGCTTTCGCCGTTTATCAGCGTAACTCTTCTGTGGGTCTCGTGATGCTTGTAGTCGAGCTCTGATTTGGACTATCTTCTCTATTGTTTCACGTATAATCTCCGGTCCCATTAATGCATTTCTTGATGTATGTCCTCTTGGTAGCTGGGTGTCACCTACCTCAGCCCAACACAACGGTGATCTACATTTACGTCCATACAACGCCTCGAAGGGAGCAACTTTTATGCTCGAGTGATAACTGTTGTTGTATGAGAATTCGATTAAAGGAAAGTGGGTATCCCACGACCATCCAAAGTCTGTCACACATGCGCGAAGCATGTATTCGATTGTTTGAATGGTTCGCTCGCTTTGACCATCCGTTTGCAGATGATAAGGAGTGCTCATGTCGAGATGTGTTCCCAGCGCTTTTTTAAGTGATCGCCAAAAACGTGAAGTGAATCTACTATCTCTATCTGAGATGATAGATACTGGCACTCCGTGGAGTCTCACAATTTCCTCGATGTATATTCTCGTTAATCGTTCCATTTTGTATGACTTTGATTGGCAGGAAATGAGCGAATTTCATCAATATGTCGACTATTACCCATATGGTATCCAGTCCATTTGTTGACTTGGGTAATTTGGTCACAAAGTCCACAGTAACCCTTTCCCATTTCCACTCGGGAATTACTCGTTGTTGTATTAATCCCTAGGGCTTATGATATTCCACCTTCACTTTAGTGCAAGTCAGGCATTTGCTAACATAGGTGGCAATCACTGCCTTCATGTTGGGCCACCAATAATGCTGCTTGATGTCCAGGTACATTTTATCTGAAATCGGATGGATGGAGTACCGTGTCTTGTGGGCTTCATTCATGACAACTTCTTTGAATCCCCCAAGTTCAGGGATCCAAATGTGGTTCATGAAATAATATGCTCCGTCCTCTTTCACTTCGAAATTCTTTTCCATCACTTGTAACACTTTGCTTGTTTTGTTTTCCGTCTTCATGGCATCCTACTGGTCTTCTCTGATTTGGGAGGTCAGGTGGCATTGAATGGTTATGGAGAGATTCTTTACATGATGAGTTGAGTATTCTTTTTGACTCAAGGCATCAGCTACCACATTATCCTTTCCTAGGTGGTACTTGATTTCACACTCATAATCATTTAGTAAGTCAACCCACCTTCGTTGCCTCATGTTCAACTCTTTTTGATTGAGGATGTGTTGGAGGCTCTTGTGGTCCGTGAAAATGGTGCACTTTGTACCATAAAGGTAGTGCCTCTAATTTTTTAAGGCAAAGACCACAGCTCCCAATTGTAGATCATGGGTAATATAGTTCACCTCATGTGTCTTTAGTTGTCGGGATGCATAAGCTATCACCTTCCCACGTTACATGAGTAAACAGCCTAAACCCTGATTCGACGTATCGCAGTAAACTATGAAGTCTTATATTCCCTCTGGTAGCGATAGTACTGGTGCACTGCAGAGTGCTCGCTTCAGAGTTCGGAATGCATTTTCTTGCTTACCAGTCCATTCAAAGGATACACCCTTTTGTGTAAGCATGGTAAGTGGCTTGGCTATCTTAGAGAAGTTCTGAATGAACCTCCTGTAATAGCCTACGAGACCTAAAAATTAACGAATTTCTGTGGGTGTCATTGGGATCGCCCATCCTTCAATGGATTTCACCTTAGAAGGATCCACGTGTATCTCTTCTCGACTAACAACATGACCCAAAAAGTTCACACTACGGAGCCATAACTCATACTTAGAGAGATTTGTGTATAGATTTTCGGTTCGTAGGGTTTCCAGGATTTTTCGGAGATGTTGGCCATGCTCCTCTTCGCTTCAAGAGTAAACTAGAATGTCGTCAATGAAAACGATGACAAAGTTGTTTAGGAATGGTCCGCAGATTCGATTCATTAGGTCCATGAATGCGGGAGGGCATTTGTTAGACCAAAGGGCATTACGACAAATTCATAATGTCCATAACGAGTTTAGAAAGCGGTTTTGGGGATCCGTCTTTCTTCTTAACAAAGAGAACCGGAGCTCCTCAAGGTGAGAAACTAGGTCAGATGAATCCTTTGTCCAAAAGCTCACTGAGTTGGCTGGACAATTGTAGCATCTCCGTAGGATCCAATCTGTAGGGAGATTTGGCGATGGGTGTAGCTCCTGGCACAAGGTCAATTTGAAATTCGACTTGTGCTTCTCGGGGTATCCCCGGAAGATCATCAGGGAAGACATCCGGGAACTCACAAGCTACTGGAATGTCTCGAATATTGACCTCTTCCTTGGATTTATCCACTAAATGAGCCAGAAACTTCAAGTCTTTCTTTCGTAGATACTTCTGTGCCTTAATGCACAAGATAAGACGAAGGTTTGTGCTGGGTTTGTCTATATATATAATTAGGGTTTCGCGATTTGGAAGGTGAAGGCGAATGACCTTCTTGTGACACATAATTTCAACATGGTGGGGGCTTATCCAATCCATACCAATAATCACATCAAAACTATTAATGGAAACATGCATTAAGTTTATTTGAAAGGTATGTTGGTTAAAGGTTATGGTACATATGATATAGATTTGCCCAGTGGATTCTGTTTTCCCATTGGCCATTTCCACCGTAAAGGTTTCATTAAGCTTCTAGGGTTGTTGTTTTGGTAAGTGTTTAAATCTATTGCTCACAGAGCTTCGTTCTGCTCCGGTGTCAAATAGGATGCATGCATAAGTGTGGTTTACGAGAAATGTACCGGTGACAACAGTGGGGTCCTGAACCGCTTCTCCCAGACCCATGGTCAACACTCTTCCTGTTCCTCCATTTCCAGGGTTGTTGTTGTTGGGGCAATTTCGATGGAAATGCCAAGTCTTTCCACATCCATAGCAAGTGTGGCTTGGCCCTACATTGTTGACGCTGTTGTTGTTGTTGTTGTTGTTGTTGTTGTGGCGGTTGTTGCTGTTGTTGTTTCC
This sequence comes from Lactuca serriola, assembly GCF_051521515.1. Lineage (NCBI taxonomy): Eukaryota > Viridiplantae > Streptophyta > Magnoliopsida > Asterales > Asteraceae > Lactuca > Lactuca serriola. The sequence goes on along the minus strand of NC_136410.1, from coordinate 229,348,050 downwards.
TTGCTACTGGTTCTTGGGAGGATAGGTCCAGCAATATTTTTCCATGTGACGCTTTCGGTTGCAACTGGTACAATGCATCTCCCAGCATTCGCCATTATGATGGAGACTGTACTTGTTAAACTTTGCGAGATTCCCGAAATACTGCCTAGGAGCACTTGGAGCAGCTGAGACTGAAGCATGTGGTGTGGAGGCAACTTGGGTGGTTGCAGCATTAACTGTCACTTTCTGTTGCTTCTTTGATGACTCTGAGCCTTTTCGCCCTTCTGTCTTGTTATTCTTTACTTTCTTGTTGTCACTCTCCTTCTTGCCTTCAGCTTCCCTTGGCTTCTTGCCCTTCTTGTTGTTGTGGTCTTACAGTTTCTTAGCTAATCTCTTGGCACTATTGAAGGTTTCGGGATTTGTAGCCATGGTTGTAGTAACCATAGCAGATAAAACTGTTTGGAATGCAGTTGAGTTGACTTCGGGTGGGGTTGGCCTAGGGTTTCCACGGGTTGGTCATTGAGGCATCTTTCTATCATGGAACGGAAAGATGTTGAGTGTCTAGTATTTCTACAAGTTTGTGGTCCTATAAACTAGGTGTAGTGCACGTACTTAAGTTCTTTCACATGTTAACATACAATTATGGATACTTAATGTATAACAAATAACAATATCACAATAGAACACACATATTTTTCACTAATAACATCCGTACTTTGATACATGCAAATTTGCTCGAAAGAGCATACATAGGTGGTGCAAGTTTGACAGCGTAACGACTCTATGAGTAGTCTAATCACTTAAACATAGAGTTGACGGTACATAACATAGATCATAGTAGCATAATACTAAAGACAGATACAACTAGTCCTAGTCATGGTGGGATGTGCCAGGGGGTGGTGTCGAGGAAGTGGATGCTTCCTGAAGGTGAGCCACCTATCGATCCGCATCTCGGAGTCGAGAACCCCACCTCACTTGCCTCATGTGGAACTCTCGGAGAACCTCTCGTGTCTGTTGCTCTGCACACTCGAACCTAGTCCGCATCTGGTGCATCTGATCGGCGGTGCTCTGAGCTAGATCGTCGGTGTTCCATAATCGTTTCACCATGACCGGAAGCATGCGATCAGCCGGTCCTCCCTCCTTCAAGTCATAGAACTCGCGTGACATGCTGAACGGGGGTCACTTTACCTACTGTCTGCTCCACCTCCAAAGGTTGATACCCTAAGGGGTGTAGGACCAGTGTGGCCGATCCGATGAGTGAGCACCCTAATCGGGTAAGGGGGTTGATGAATTCGGACTCCGCGTCCAAATCACCATCTTCGTCATTGTTAGGTTCCTCCTCGAGGTCTTCTTCAACTTCTTCATCTTCCTGATCCATCACTGGCTCAGCAGGTCCGCCCTCGACCTTCTGCCTCAGGTTCCACTACGGATTCCTCCTCGGGGTCTTCTTCAGGTCCCTCTTCAGACTCCTCCAACCATCCGTTATTCCCCTGATTAGGGAAATACGGATCTCCGAGATGATGGAAACCGGCCATACTATTTGCGAGAGTGTATAAATATACTAATATTATTCCTAAGATGTTTTAATTATCGTATAAATTGAGTTGATGTACTCTTCTTGGTAATAAAGGGGTATGTTTTTAGGTTTACCAACCATCGCGATTTCCTTGGGGCATGTGATAGTTGTACCTCGGAGGAAATGTAGTTAAGCAGGCTACATTCACTCCTTAATACGACTATGAACAGTTCGGGCTTAACCGAGATGCTAGCATTATCTTATTTGATTTGGTATTATGTTATTTTTCCTATATCGCACAAGCAGAGTTATTTTATTGTCGCGTTTTATTTATTTTGTTTTGTTCAGAGTTGTTTTTGGTCCCTCTTCGGTTTATATTTGCATATCAATGTGTGGTTAGATATGCTAGCTCACTATAAACAATGCTCTGATACCAACCTGTCACACCCCCGAACCAGACGGCGGAAACGTCAGAGGGCTCGCGTGACTTAAATTGAATATCATCACAATGAATATACATGAATCATAACATAAACATCACCATGCATCAATATATCACAACTGACTTTGTTCGCATCAAGTACATTGTTTTAACATTACAAAGCCATAACATAAATTGTTTGGTAGTTTTCAAAAGAACAACACCCTAACATACTTGGTACTACTCCTCAGCTTACCTGTTACCTGAGAATACAAGTTATTTTGAAAACAGTCAACATATGGAATGTTGGTGAGTTCATAAGCAGGATTGATATGAAAATATTTAGTGTAGTTTGTATGAAAACAACCCAGAAAATCCTATATTTTTCTAAAAAGATCATTGTTTATATAAAAGTGTGAAGATCCGTAAATATATGCATGATGATTCCAAATCATGTATAATTGTGAAGCTTTGTATGAAAAGTACCAGTGAAAAATGTTGAAGTTCCCCAGAAAACCCGATGTTTTCCGACCATAAAAAAATATCAGAAAACTGTTCGAATTGTTATTCCATCACTTAAATGATTTTTGATTTACCTTGATTACTTGATTATTATTGGGTTTATTTGTGTGAGTCGTTATAACCATGCATGATAACGACTAATTCGTCTGTCTTGGCACTCTGGTGAATGCCAAAATTGATCTTAAGATTTTGTCACCCTAGACTGGCCGAGTCTAACTGTAGCGAACAGCTGAGGTGTGGGGAAGTTTCCCCCGTATTGATCTATACACAAACTCTCACTGTCCCTCTAGGAGAGACTTTGATTATAACTACAGACTACGACCGACACACGTTGGTGCCACCCGTTATTACTCACTAAATCTGTAACAACGTAAATTTTAAAACCAATTTTTCATTTTTGTAAACATCAAAACATCGATTAACATTTCAAATTCAAATGTAAACAGTATTGTGACAACGAAATACATCCCAAAGATCATAAAATAGTTTTCCCCCGACAATGTGTACGATCACGCCGACGCCTTCCCACAGTCCTTACTAGTACCTGAAACACATCACACAACAACTATAAGCATAAATGCTTAGTGAGTTCCCCAAAATACAACCTACACACATACGCCTTTCCAGGTCCTGACCTTCCGGTCCATGTGTCTCAGGGGACTTCCGTCCCGACTAGGTAAACCTTCCGGTCCTACCCACGTCAACCTTACGGTCCACATCGCAACTCCTTCCGACCCATAACATATTGGCCTTCCGGCCCATAATATAATGCCTTCCGGCCCATATCAAGCATATCATACATGGCACATATAACGAATAACTTATCACACATAACACATAATCTCATAGCATATCCGACCTTCCGGTCACACAGTCAAACCCTTCCGGATACAGTATAGTGAGAAAACTCACCTTGTGGAAAGTCTAAGATCTCGCGTCCTCGCTATCACCGAATCCAAACGACGGCTCTACCTCGCCTAAACATAAAAATATCATTTAATACACAAAGACTTCCACCACTAAAACTTTACCCCTTATTATCATTCCTCAGAGGGTAAAAGACCATTTTACCCTTCCTTGACCTAAAGTCCTCATGTTGACCAAAACCCTAAAAGTGAACAAAAGTCAACCCTGAGAGTACACGGGGTGTACTGCTAGATGTACGCGGGGCGTACATCGCCAACCCCATGGATCGGGGTCTCCACCCAGTATGCTGCGCGTACTAGAAGTTACACCCAGCGTAACCATCAGAATCAGCCACTCTTCATTTCTGGTGTTAATCGGTTAAGCCATTACTCCAACTTCTAGATCCGACTCATTTAGTGTGTCTAAACCCATAAAGTCGAGACGTTTAAGCCTTGGCACGGCTGTAAAGGCTCCAACATCACATAATAACATTCTATTCAAAATCAAGGACCTAGATCTCATGCATGGTGCAATACCTACGTCCAAGATGTCATTTTTATGAGTCTACAACTCCAATAGATCAGGAACATGAAGTATCTAAGCTTATGGAGGCCATTTGCACAAAAAGTCTCCAACTTTGGGACTTAAACCCTAGATAATGATACTTTAAGCATACAACATGAACCAAGTTACAAGATCCGAAATTTATACCTGATAATGAAGCTTTAACCCTTGCAAAGGTCAGATCTACACTTGAGCACCACTTCTAGCCTCTCCAACAAGCTCTTCTTCTACTTTGCAACCTTGGAATAGCACCACCAAGCTTAGAATAGACACACAATGGCTAAAGAACGAATGCACACTCTTCTAGGGTTTCACTCTGAGGGATGGTCGTTGAGAAGTCCAGCCACACATTCCTTTTATAGCCCCTCCAAAGGAAATTAGGGTTTGGATCTGAATAAGTTCCGTCGGACGTAAGCTTGGATACGACCCGCGTACCTGAGGGTGAACGCGTCCAAATGAGGCGCACGAGTACGTGCAGCGTACACCTTGTACGCCTAGCGTACTCGCCTACCATGAAAACCCTAAATTAACAATACAATCCAAAACAGAAGAATACCTGGATTTCGGGCTGTTACAATTCTCCCCCACTAGAACCAGACTTCGCCCCCGAAGTCTCATACTGAAAACAACTCTGGATACTGATCCCGCATCTCAGACTCGGACTCCCATGTCAGCTCGGACTCCTTCCGATGTTGCCATTGCACTTGTACCAGGGGTACTTCTTTGTTCCTCATAACCTTAACGTTCCGATCCCTGATCGCTACTGGTCTCTCCACATAGTTCAGGCCTGCATCCACCTGAATCGTATCACTCTTTTCCAAGGAGAGACCTTTAGGAGCACAAGGTCACCAACCTGAAACTCGAGCTCGGACCGCCGCCTATCCGCATAACTCTTCTGGCGACTCTGCGCGATCAACAACCTCTACCTGACCTGCTGAATTTGCTCGGTCGTCTGGAGTACAATCTCCGTGCTACCCATCACCCGCTGCCCCACCTCTCCCCAGCAGATGGGGGTGCGACACCTCCGCCCATACAACAACTCAAAGGGTGGCATACCAATGCTCGAATGATGGCTGTTCTTATACGAAAACTCTGCTAAAGGTAGATAGGCGTCCCAGCTCCCTCCGAAATCCAAAACACATGCTCGGAGCATATCCTCAAGCGTCTGAATCGTTCGCTCGCTCTGTCCGTCCGTCTGCGGGTGGTATGCACTACTGAAATGCAGTCTCTTACCCAACTCCTCATGAAACTTCTTCCAAAACCTGGAAGTAAAACGCACATCGCGATCTGAAACAATCGACATCAGAACCCCATGCCGCGATATTACCTCCCTCACGTATAACTCTGCCAACTTCTCCGCAGAAGAGGTCTCGCTGATGGCTAGAAAATGAGCGCACTTCGTCAATCTATCCACGATCACCCAAATTGCGTCGACTCCCCTCGCAGTCCGCCGTAATTTGGTGCTATAATCCATGGTAATTCGTTCCCACTTCCATTCGGGAATCTCTAGCGGATGCAATTTACCGTGCGGACGCTGGTGCTCGGCCTTAACCTGTCGACAAGTCAGGCATCTCTCAACAAACCATGCAACATATCTTTTCATACAGGGCCACCAATACTCCTTCCTTAGATCCAAATACATTTTCGTAGCCCCGGGATGAATCGAGAATTTTGATCGATGCGCTTCCTCCATCAAAATAGTACGCGTACCACCCACAAACGGTACCCTAATCCAACCCTGAAAAGTCATAAGCCCTCGACCATCCGTAGCGATTCCTGATACCTGTCCTACAACGCGCTCCTTCTTCTGGTTTTCTGGTTTCGCAGTGTAACAGCCCGGATCTCCAGGTATCTTTACTTTCATATTTTTGGTATTCTGTGAGGGGACTCGGCGAGTTGGAGGTCAAACTCGCCGAGTCGGGTCGCGGTTTTGGATGGAGGTTCGCGTCCGGACTCGGCGAGTCCAAGGGATGGACTCGGCGAGTCCGCGCTGTTTAATGAAACCCTAATTTCCCGGTCCTAAGCCCTATTTAAAGGACCTTATGGCCCTTCATTGCGGCCACCTTGAGCCTTGAGTGCACCCAAGCGGCTGAGAGACCTTGTGAGTGAGATAAAAGGCTATTTGTTCATCAATTTGTGTGTTATTACAAGAAAGGAAGGAGAAGATCAAGCTTGAAGAGTTGGGGAGCTTCTATTTCATCAAGGGAACCTTCTTAAGGTAACTTTCAGAGCTAAAATTCATGTTTTGGTTGATGTGTCAAATCTAGGGTTTCTTCTTGCCTTATTTGGCGTGGATTTGAAGTACGAAAGGTCCCATGGAGATATGGAACCTAGATCTGGACCTTAGCAGGTCCAGAAGGCCCCAAATGATTTGTTTTATGTCCATTCTTTTGAGTTGGAAGCTAGGGTTGCCATATTAGAGGTTATTTCCCCAAAAAGAGCCTTGTATGTGTTGCATGGCATCCAAGACTGAGACTTTACGTGATAAATGAGCTTGGGAAGGCCAGATCTATGTGTGTATGGAACGGATCTGACCACAAAAGCAAGTTTTAGCTGATGCATGGCATGGACTCGCCGAGTCTGAAGAACAGACTCGACGAGTGGCTTGAAGATTGTCCTTAAAACCACCCAGTCTGTAGTCCTGCTGAGTTGTGGGTGACTCAGTGAGTCACAAAGAGTTAGAAAGGTATTTGACAGGTGGACCGAGTCGAGTTGGGACTCGCCGAGTTGTCCTTGCGACTCGGCGAGTTGAGTCGCGGTGGCCCCGTGATTCATGCCCAGGTGGAACTCGTCGAGTTAGGGGAGTACTCGACGTGTCAAATGGAAAATCCTTGCGAGTTGGTGAAAACGCATAGACTCGCCGAGTCACTCTAGTGCGCTCGCCGAGTCCGATCAATTTGACCAAAGACTGTTGACCAAGTTGACCAGGGTTGACTTGATAAGGATGGTCAACTTTAGTGGTACAAGTAATAATTATAGATATATGATGTCATAGGAGGATTACAGCTCGAGGGTTCGAGCACGAGTGATTTCTAGGGTTCACGAGTTATCGAGACATACGAGGTGAGTCTTCTCACTATACTGTACCCGGAAGGGTTTGACTGTGTGACCAGAAGGTCGAATATGATATGAGATGTATGCATTATGTGTGATAAGTTATTCGTTATATGTGCCATGTATGATATGCTTGTTATGGGCCAGAAGGCGTTGTAAAATGGACCGTAAGGTTGACGTGGGTAGGACCGAAAGGTTTACCCAGTTGGGACGGAAGTCCCCTGAGACACATGGACCGGAAGGTCAGGGCCTGGAAAGACGTATGTGCGTAGGTTGTATTTTGGGGAACTCACTAAGCATTTATGCTTACAGTTGTTGTGTTATGTTTTTCAGGTACTAGCGAGGACCGTGGGAAGGCGCCGGCGTGATCGTACAAACACTCGGGGAAAACTATTTTGTGATCTTTGTTTATGTAATCGGTCGTGACAATATTATTTACATTGGAATTTAAATTATTACTTGATGTTTTGATGTTTGTAAATGAAAAAAAAATGGTTTAAAATTTACGTCGTTACACGCAGCCTCAGCCTGAGCTCCTCGAATAGCATCCAAAATCGGGATCATTACCGTCAACCTCATACAAATATCTCGGATCGGGGCGCTTTCCGCGCTACGGCTCAACGCGTCGGCTACCACATTAGCCTTGCCCGGGTGGTACAGGATCTCACAATCGTAATCCTTCACCACATCCAACCATCTCCTTTGTCGCATATTCAGATTTGGCTGATCCATCAAGTACTTCAGACTCTTATGGTCCGTGTAGATGGTACAACGAACCCATAAAGATAATGCCGCCAGATCTTGAGGGAAAACAAAACAGCCCCCAATTCCAGGTCGTGGGTGGGATATCTCGACTCATGAGGCTTCAACTGCCTCAAAGCATACGCTATCACATGCCCCCTCTGCATAAGCACCGCCCCTAAACCCGATATAGATGCATCACAATACACCACAAAATCCTCCATCCCTTTCGGGAGTGCAAGCACCGGAGCCTCGCACAATTTATGACGAAGGGTCTCGAATGAGGACTGCTGCTCCGGTCCCCATGAAAACGTAACACCCTTCCGGGTCATCCTGGTAAGTGGCACGACGATCTTGGAGAAATCCTTGATAAACCTTCGATAATATCCATCCAATCCCAGAAAACTCTTGATCTCAGTGGGCGATCTCGGCACCTCCCACCTCAACACCGCCTCAATCTTGGCCGGGTCGACCAATATCCCTTTCTGGTTAACAAGATGCCCGTGGAATTGGACCTCTCGTAACCAGAAATCACACTTGGAGAAATTGGCATACAACCTCTCCGATCTCAATACCCAAAGAATTTCCCTCAAATGCTCCTCATGTTGTTCCATAGACCTCGAATACACCAAAATATCATCAATGAATACGATCACCGAGCGATCCAACATCGGCCTGCACACCCGGTTCATAAGATCCATGAACACGGTCGGGCCATTGGTGAGCCCAAAAGGCATCACCATAAACTCATAATGTCCAGAACGAGTTCTGAATGTAGTCTTCTGAATATCTTCCTCCCGAACCCTCATCCGATGATAACCCGACCTCAATTCTATCTTGGAGAACCAAGATGCCCCCTGCAACTGATCGAACAGATCGTCGATCCTAGGTAACGGATATTGGTTCTTAACCGTCAACTTGTTCAACTCCCGGTAATCGATACACATCCGGTGTGAACCATCCTTTTTCTTGATGAACAAAATCGGCGCTCCCCAAGGTGAGCTACTCAGTCGAATAAACCCCTTCCCCAACAGCTCCTGAAGCTGCGAGGATAACTCCTGCATTTCCGGTGGAGCGAGACGATAAAATGCCTTGGCGATGGGCGCCGCTCCCAGAATCAAATCGATACAAAACTCCACTTGCCTTTCCGGAGGCACACCTGGTAAATCTTCGGGGAACACATCCGAAAACTCTCATACAACAGGAACGTTGTCAACCGAATTGGGCCTCCCCGCTGCCACTCGAGTATCCATAACTTAGGCTATGAATCCATTGCAGCCCTGCTGCAAATTCTGCCTCGCCCTGGCAGCCGAACAAAACGCCGATCAACACCGGGTCCCCTCGCCATACACCGTAAGCACTCCCCCACTAGGGTCTCCGATAGTCACTAGCTGTCTCTCGCATTCAATGACTGCCCCAAACTTACTCAACCAGTCCATGCCCACGATGATGCAGACAACACCCGATCTCTGACTCGAAATTGCAAGGGCTTTCGCGGTTTATTAGCGTAGCTCTTCTGTTGGTCTCGTGATCCTTGTAATCGAGCTTTGATTTGAACTATCTTCTTCGTTGTTTCGGGTATAATCTCCGGTCCCGTTAATGCAGTACTTGATGTATGTCCACTTGCTAGTTGGGTGTCACCTACCTCAGCCCAACACAACGGTGATATACATTTACGTCCATACAACGCCTTGAAGGAAGCAACTTTGATGCTCGAGTGATAACTGTTGTTGTATAAGAATTCGATTAAAGGAAGTGGGTATCCTACAACCTTCCAAAGTCTATCACACATGTGCGAAGCATGTATTCGAGTGTTTGAATGGTTCGCTCGCTTTGACCATTCGTTTTCGGATGATAAGGAGTGCTCATGTCGAGATGTGTTCCCCGCGCTTTCTGAAGTGATTGCCAAAAACGTGAAGTGAATCTACTATCTCTATCTGAGATGATAGATACTAGCACTCTATGGAGTCTCACAATTTCCTTGATGTATATTCTCGTTAATCGTTCCATTTTGTATGACTATTTGATTGGCAGGAAATGAGCGAATTTCGTCAATCTGTTGACTATTACCCATATGGTATCCAATCCATCTCTTGACTTGGGTAATTTGGTCACAAAGTCCATAGTAATCCTTTCTCATTTCCACTCGGGAATTACTGGTTGTTGTATTAATCCTGAGGGATTATGATATTCCACCTTCACTTTAGCGCAAGTCAGGCATTTGCTAACATAGGTGGCAATCTCTGCCTTCATGTTGGGCCACTAATAATGTTGCTTGATGTCCAGGTACATTGTATCTGAACTCGAATGGATGGAGTACCGTGTCTTGTGGGCTTCATTCATGACAACTTCTCTGAATCCCTCAAGTTTAGGGATCCAGATGTTGTTCATGAAATAATATGCTTCGTCCTCTTTCACTTCAAAATTATTTTCCATCCCTCGTAACGCTTCACTTTCTTTGTTTTCCGTCTTCATGGCATCCTACTGGGCTGCTTTGATTTGGGAGGTCAGGTGGGATTGAATGGTTATGGAGAGAGTCTTTACACGATGAGTTTAGTATTCTTTCTTACTCAAGGCATCAGCTACCACATTAGCCTTGCCTGGGTGGTACTTGATTTCACACTAATAATCATTTAGTAACTCAACCCACCTTCGTTGCCTCATGTTCAACTCTATTTGATTTAGGATGTGTAGGAGACTCTTGTGGTCCGTGAAGATGGTGCTCTTTGTACCATAAAGGTAGTGCCTCCAATTATTTAAGGCAAAGACAACAGCTCCCAATTGTATATCATGGGTAATATAGCACACCTCATGTGTCTTTAGTTGTCGGGACGCATAAGCTATCACCTTCCCACGTTGCATGAGTACACAACCTAAACCCTGATTCAACGTGTTGTAAACTACGAAGTCTTCTGTTCCCTCTGGTAGCGATACTACCGGTGCACTGCAGAGTAATCGCTTCAGAGTTCGGAATGCAGTTTCTTGCTTACCTGTCAATTCAAAGGATACACCCTTATGTGTAAGCATGGTAAGTGGCTTGACTGTCTTAGAGAAGTTTTGGATGAACATCCTGTAATAGCCTGCGAGACCTAAAAATTAACGAATTTCTGTGGGTGTCGTTGGGATCGCCCATCCTTCAATGGCTTTGACCTTAGAAGGATCCACATGTATCCCTTCTTGACTAACAACATGACCCAAAAAGTTCACACTACGGAGCCAGAGCTCACACTTAGAGAGTTATGCGTATAGCTTTTCGGTTCGCAGGGTTTCCAGGATTTGTCGGAGATGTTGGCCATGCTCCTCTTCGCTTCGAGAGTAAACTAGAATGTCGTCAATGAAAACAATGACAAATTTGTTGAGGAATGGTCGGCAGATTCGATTCGTTAGGTCCATGAATGTAGTAGGGGCATGTGTTAGACCGAAGGGCATTACGAAAAATTCATAATGTCCATAAAGAGTTCGGAAAGTGGTTTTGGGGATATCCTCTTCTCGGACCTTTAGTTGATGGTATCCAGTCTGCAGATCTATCTTGGAGAAATAGCTTGCGCCTTGAAGTTGGTCAAATAGATCGTCGATTCGCAGAAGTGGATTGCGATTGTTGACAGTAAGCTTATTTAGTTCCCTATACTCAATGCACATCCTAAAGGATCTGTATTTCTTCTTAACAAAGAGAATCGGAGCTTCCCACGTTGAGAAACTGGGTTGGATGAATCCTTTCTCCAAAAGCTCAATGATTTGGCTAGACAGTTCTTGCATCTCCGTAGGAGCCAATCTGCAGGGCGATTTGGCGATGGGTGTAGCTCCTGGCACAAGGTCAATTCGAAACCCGACTTGTCTTTCTGGGGGTATCCCCGGAAGATCATCAGGGAAGATATCTGGTAACTCGCAAGCTACTGGAATGTTTCGAATATCGATCTCTTCTTTGGATTTTTCCACTATATGAGCCAGAAACGTCAAGTCTTTCTTTCTTAGATACTTCTATGCCTTAATGCACGAGATAAGACGAAGGTTCGTGCTGGGTTTGTCTCCATATATAATTAGGGTTTCACGATTTGGAAGGTGAAGGCGAACGACCTTCTCGTGACACAAAATTTAAGCATGGTGGGGGCTTAACCAATCCATGCCAATAATCACATCAAAACCCTTAATGGAAACAGGCATCAATTTTATTTGAAAGATATGTTGGTTCAAGATTAGGGTACATCTGATATAGATTTCCCAGTGGATTCTGTTTTCCCATTGGCCATTTCCACCGTAAAGATTTCATTAAGCTTGTGGGTTGTTGTTTTAACAAGTGTTTAAATCTATTGCTCACAAAGCTTCGTTCTGCTCCGGTGTCAAATAGGATGCATGCATAAGTGTGGTTTAGGAGAAACGTATTGGTGACAACAATGGGGTCTTGAACCGCTTCTCCCTGACCCATGGTCAACACTCTTACTGTTCCTCCATTTCCAGGGTTGTTGTTTTTGGGGAAATTTCGACGGAAATGCTGAGTCTTTCCACATCCATAGCAGGTGTGGGTCGGCCTTGCATTGTTGCCACTGTTGTTGGTGCTGTTGTTGTTGTTGTAGCAGTTGTTGCTGTTGTTGTTTCGTTGCTGCTGGTTCTGGGGATGATAGGTCCTGCAATATTTTGTCGTGTGACCCTTTCGGTTGCAACTTGTACAATGCATCTCCCTACATTCGCCACTATGATGGAGACTGCACTTGTTGCACTTTGGGAGATTCCTGTAATACTGCCTAGGAGCACTTGGAGCAGCTGAGACTGAAGCATGTGGTGTGGAGGCAAATTGGGTGGTTGCAACATTAAATGTCACTATTTGTTGCTACTTTGATGACTCCGATCCTTGTCGCCCTTCTCTCTTGTTATTCTTTCCTTTCTTGATGTCACTCTCCTTCTTGCCTTCAGCTTCCCTTGGCTTCTCGCCCTTCTTGTTGTTGTTGCCATAAAGTTTTTTTAGCCAATCTCTTGGCCATGTCGAAGGTTTTGGGATTTGCAGCTATCACATTTCCTTGAATTAGGGAAGTTAATCCAAGATGAATCGTTCAATTTCCTTACCCTCCAAAGTAATCATGCCAGGGAACAACAAAGACAGTTTGCTAAACCTTGATATGTATGCGCCAATGTCAGAATTTTGGAGGGTGAGTTTCCACAACTCCTATTCCATCTTCTGAATTTTGCCTCGCGGGCAATACTCATCCATCTTCATTTCTTTCATCTCCACCCACAGCATAGAGTTGGCTATGGGGAAAGTCATGGCTTCCATGTGTCCGTTCCACCAGGTGACAGCTTGATCAACGAACATGCATGCGGCAAACTTCACCTTCATCTCATTAGGGAACTTGCATATCTCGAACACTGATTGCACCTTCTCAATCCATCTTTTTAGGGTTATCATTCCTGCAGTGTCGTTGAAGGTTCGTGGCTTGGCATTGGTGAAATCTTTGTAAGAACATGTCTTGGTAGGTCCTTGATTTATTCCGTTGTTTGAACTTCCAGTCTCTTGCCCATTGCCTCTTCCATTGTTACCTTTGTGAATTTGTTCCATGGCTGCGGTGACCACAACATATATAACTTCTTGGAATGCAGCTGAGTTGACTTCAGATGGGGTTGGCCCAGGGTTTCCACAGTTTGGTCGTTGAGGCATCTTTCTATCATGGAACGGAAAGATGTTGAGTATCTAGGATTTCTGTGAGTTTGTGGTCCTATAAACTAGGTGTAGTGCATGTACTTAAGTTCTTTCACATGTTAATAAACAATTATGGATACTCAACGCATAAAAGATAAAAATACCACAATAGAACACACATATTTTTCACTAATAATATCCGTACTTTGATACATGAAAATTTGCTCAAAAGAGCATATGGTGCAGGTTCGACAGCGTAACGAATCTATGAGTAGTGTAATCACTTAAACATAGAGTCGACGGTACTCACACTAGTGTTCTTCGACCTTAAACACCCAATCAAGCTTCTAGATTGTAATTACACTTATGCTAGCTTGTTATACTCTTGAGTTGGACTTCTTTACACTTAGAAAACACCAAGAAATCATAAGATCAAAGGTGTTTATGGCCATGGGATGTTCTTGGGTCGTAAACCCTTTTAAGTGGTGTTAAATGAACCCTAGTCCCTTCTTTGGCCTTGTACACTAGTCTAGATTGTATCCTTGAAGTGTTTAGGTCCTTAAACATCAAATAAAACATGTCCACATAGAGTTTACGATCGTAAAATCATTAGGAAATGGTCCTTAGGCCGTAAACTCTATAAAGGGGTGATATTGTGCCCCTAATGCTTCCTACAGCTTGGAATTGATCATTGAATGCTTACTCATGACTTATAAGACCTCAAAACACCCAATGGCACTTAGTACCATGAGTTTACGGCCGTAAACTCATGGGGGAATTGACCTTAGGCCGTAAACTCCATAAGGAGTGGTCCTTGGGCCATAAACTCCAATGCCATGCCATACAACGTTTAAATGCAACCCTTCGGTACCTATAGCACTTGAATCAAAGTGTTTCCATGTGCTAGGTTGTCTTAACTTGGTTAATTAGTTGTTAAATGACTAATTGGATACATATGGGTTTCATTATATGTTAACTAGGACCATTGTGTGTGTTCAAGTCTCCACTTGACACCTAGCACCTTGTCCAACACTTCCGTACAATCCACTCACAACAGGTGAGCTCATACCCCCTTAATTAACCTTTTAAATGTTTTTAAATGTTTATAAATGGTTTAAGGGGGGGGGGGGATACAAGTTGAATCCTGATAGTTATTTACTGATGTTTATATCAATCACATGTGATTAATAACTATCAAACTATCTATTTACTATGCTTTTAGCTATTTTACCAAATATACTAATTCAAAATGTGTTAGGGCTAAAATGTTGTAATAGTCGAAGAGTCAATTTGGTTGTTACGAAGAATATTGTGTCTTCGTATGTATGGGTCTTCGTATATATAGTTATTTTACTAAGGCATTAAAAAGTCAAGACTTAACGTTTAGTCCTTAGTATTTTTGTTATGCTTTTGTTCTCCTATAAATAGGGGTATGTACTAGTGATCTAAGAGAATACTTTACACACAGTCTTACAGTTTGGTCATTGTATTCTGTAAACTGAAAGGCATAATACGAGCTGAAAAAGATTTTATTTACTCTCGTGTTCTTCGTTTAAATACTTTACTCAATTAATACTAGAATTACATTCAAACTTGATTCCAAATCTCATCAATTGGTATCAGAGCAGGAATCCTTTCTGTGATCTGTTTTTCATGCGTTAAAAAAGGTTTTTGAGTCTACTGTTTGATTCAAAAAGTTTCCGTTCTTTTTTGCGTGTGCAAAATACTTCTTGATCTAGGTCTAGGATTTGATTCTGCGAAAATTTTTGTGAATCGTTTGTTTGTAGTGTGATTCTAATCTGAAATATACAATTTGATTTCAAATTCTCCAAGTTTTGATAATATTCTTGAGTTTTTGTTCCGTACAACAATGGCGTCATTCAATCTTAACTCCATGACATCATTTTCTCATTTGCTTGGATCATCCACAAGGATTCTGATGTTAATTCCAAAATATTATGACAGTGGGCAGATCGTATGCAAGACTACTTGAACGGATTGGATGAAGAACTATGGAATTGCATTTCAGGAGAAATTAATCCACCTGCAACAGTTCAGCCAATCGGTGCATCTTCAAGAAGTTCGGAGGTTGATAATCAATCTAATCGTTTGAAACAGCTGGAGAAGAGGTGCATGAGGGAATTAAGAGGTGCTTTGCCTCATGTTGTGTACAATTATGTCAAGACTTGCACAATAGCTAAAGAAATCTGGAACAATCTCAAAGACAAATTTCAAGGCAGTGAAGAGACAAAGATCACTTCTGCGAAACAATGTTTAGTGGAACTCAAGGAATTCAAACAGAAGGATTCTGAATCCATTGTAGTTTACTATGATCGGTTCAACGAGTTAATCTACTGTTGTAATCGTTATGGTATCACAAGGTCATCAATGGAGTTCAACTTGATATTTGTAATGGGACTTCGAAAGGAATGGAGAAGTGTAAGTATGATGGTGAAAAATCAGCAGAGTTTTGACACTTCGACTTTAAATGACTTATACAATCAATTGAAATCTCATGAAAATGAGGTTAATGGAATAGCTGAGGAAGCTATGGCAAGTCTTGGTGGTCCATTAGCACTAATTTCGAAGGTTTCAGAAAAAGAATGTGAAAAATCGAAGTCTGATGAAGAAGAAGGTTTTCTGATGAATTATGATGATGAGGCTGTTGCATTTTACTCAAACAATCGAGTAAAGAAATTTTTTAAGAAACCTTTTAATACAAAGAACAAGTCATCAGATTCGAAGGGAAATTATGAGAACAAAAGTAGAATGGATGAAAAGGTGAAGGAAGAAAAGAAGGATTCGCAGAGCGAAGTGGAGAAAATGGAAAAGAAGTTAAAGGGTGACACTGGTATTAATTGCCACTATTGCAATGGTGCTAAGCACTTGGCATTAGATTGTTTGTTAAGAAAGAAGGAAGAAAAGAAAAATAAAACAAAGGATGAAGCTTATTATACTAAGAAGTTGGAGGAAGTGAAGTCAAAAGCAAAGAATCTATCTCTGGTGGCTCATGGAGAAAATGAATCAGATGGTACATATCAAATATGGTCTTCAGGCTCTGACGATGAAGCGATGAAGAATCCATCACATGGAGCCATGTTTGCAATGGTTGAAGAGGATTCAGATGAAAAGCAGACTTACGAAGTGCGTGGGTAGTGCTTCGTATGAAAGTCTACTCACAGGTCGCCTATGACAACGAAGGTACGTAACATTATTGAATCTTTTAATATTCCAGTTTCTGCATATAATTCTGAATTAGTATCTTTTGATGAAACTGTTACTTACTTTGATTCACTTGTCGTTTCTGCTAGCAATGAAGCAAAAAAGTTAAATGATCAATTACTAGAGACAAGAAAGAAGTTAGATTCAAAAGTCACTACGATTGATTATCTAGAATTGCAAGTTTCAAATATTATGGCAGATAGGAATAGTTTAGCTAAAGAGATAAATTTGTTATTAGCACAGCGTAATATTTTTTGTAATTCTGCAAAAAGACTCTATGGAAAATTAACTGAATTGTATCATTCTAGTGAGATTAGTAAGTAACAACATAGAAAGTTGCTACCATTTTTAGCTTATGAAAGAGCTAAGATAATAGTATTTCATATGATTGTGAAAAAGAAATAGTTGATTTTAACAAAGTTCCAGATGATAGGTATAGATATGGAATTGCAAAAGTCGAAGATTATATTGATGCTGATGATTTAGTAAAAATTGTGAATGAGACCTTAACTAAATCAAAAAAAATTCGAATTTTGAAAAAGACTGAGAATTCTACATCTAATTCGGAATCTAATTTTGCTGATATTGAAGATAATTCTGATAATATTAGTGAAATTGGTGATTTAGAAGATGTAGATTGTTCTCAATTGTCTGTAATAAATGTTGCAACTTCTTTTAAAGGGAAAGAAAAATGTGAAGAATTATTGGTAAAAATTGACACTGATCAACTCTCAACTTCGAAAGTTTGTGATATGGATTTTGTGGAAATACATGATAGTCAAACAGATGATAGTGATAATGAGGAAGAAAACAAAAATTCGAAGACAAATGAAAGTTTGAAAGAAGTTGAGATTCCTCGAGTGGTTGTTGATCGGGTTTATATGGATTCACAAGAGTTTGAGAAAATTCTTAGTGAAAAAGGTGCTCATTATCTTAAATCAAATACTGTGGTTTATCCAATCTTCAAATGCACTGATGATATTGTGTTCCCAAACCAAGTCTTCGTAACAACAGACAATGTTGAATATATAAAGCCTGAATTCAAAAAATTGGTAGAGGAGGACAATAATAAAACTTCTGATGAAGATTTCTTTTCAAATCAAAGCACGGTTGAAAACAATCTAACAAAGAATTCATATACATTTCAACGTCAAAAACCAAAAAGAATATGGATTGAAAAGTTGAAAGTTGAAAAGAAGATAGCTAACACAACTGAAAATGAGTTACCAAACAATGAAGGTGTTAAACCAGTGATTAAAGAGGTTAACAACGCAATAAAATTGAATTCAAAGGAGTTTAAAGATCAAGTTGAAAAATTTTCAAAAGAAAATAACATTTCAAAAAGACAAGCAAGAACAACAATTTTTTGGCAAACCATTGAGTCATTAAATAAGAAATCAATAAATTTTTCAAAAGAAAAAAAAGTTTTTAGAGGAAAATCAAAGAGTCAAGTTTTTGAAAAGAAAAATGCTTCGTTTTCAAATAATCAAACAAAAACAACACTTCCAAGAAAAAGTTTTCAGAAAAAGGTTGAAAAACAAATTTCAAAATCACAAATAAATACGTCTTATCATGAGTCATATCTATCAAAACCAAAAGTGGATTATGTTCCAATTTCAGCAAATTGTTATAATCTTTCGAAGAAACAAGCTGACAAAGCCTCAAATGCGAAGGGTATAACAACTAAAAGACATATTGATCATTGGTTGGAAGGAAAAGGAAAAATATATCAATCAAGTAAATTTTCGAAAGAATAGATACATGAGGCATACAAAAAGTATGCAAATCCTTCAATGAATGGCAGTTTATCATCCAAGGAATCAAATATTTCAGTTAAAGTTTGGAAACCGGTCACCAAAGCGAAAATTGTCATGTCACAAACTCAAAATGCGAAGGGTACAGTCAGTGAAAATTTGAAAACAATTAAAACTCATATATCTGACCCCTTTGAATGAAGATGTTAAATTTGTTGACAGTCTAAAAACTAGAGTTTGTGATTGGGTTAATGGTTGTACTTGACAATTAAAAAAGACACCTAATATAAATGGACCCAAAAAGTCTTGGGTACCAAAATTTTTTCAATAATCGCAGGTACTTTGTGACGAGCAATATGATAACAAATGGTATATTGATAGCGGTTGCTCACGTCACATGACTGGGAAGAAGGAAAATTTGCATGATTTTCGAAGCTTAGAGAATGGTGGAGTGGTTAAGTTTGGAAATAAACATAAATGCAAAGTCAAGGGTTATGGAAAGATAACGAATGGAAAATTCACTGTAAATCGAGTTGCATTTGTAGAAGGCTTACAACATAACTTGATAAGTTTTTCACAACTTGTTGTGGGCACTGGAAATCAAGTTCTTTTTAATGAAGAAGGAAGTGTCATTTCAAATGTTGAGACAAATGAAGTTTTACTCAAGTCAAAACGGAAAGGTGATATGTTTACATTGGACATCATTCCAATTGTCGACAAACCTGCTGTGTGTCTACTTTCGAAGGTTGTTGCCGATACAAGCTGGTTATGGAACAGGAGGCTATCACATCTCAATTTTTGAAACATCAACAAACTTGTCGTACAAGATCTGGTAAGAGTTTTACCCATTCTTAAATATGATAATGACAGTTTGTGTGCAGCTTGCGAAGTAGGAAAACAACACAAACAAGGTCATCCAATTACAATAGATTCGAAGATTGTTGAACCCCTAGAACTTTTGCATATTGATTTATGTGGTCCTTCAATAGTTGCTACTCTTAACAAGAAAATTTACATTCTAGTTATTGTGGATGATTTTTCAAGATTTACGTGTGTTTATTTTCTCAGGTTAAAATCCGAAGTCTCACAAATGATGATTGATTTTATCAAGAAAATCAAAATTTCGTTGAAGAAAACAGTTCGAAAAATTAAAAGTGATCATGGAACTGAATTCAAAAATCGTGTTTTAGATTCATTTCTGGTGGAGAAAGGTATTTCGCATAATTTTTCATTTCCATACACACCGCAACAAAATGGTGTAGTTGAACGAAGAAATCAGTCATTATGTGAAGCCGCAAGAACAACGTTGGCATATTCGAATTTACCTCAATATGTTTGGGCTGAAGTTGTTTCAACTGCTTGCTTTACTCAAAATCGATCATTCATTCATATACGGTTTAATGTTACTCCTTATGAAATCATCAATAATAGAAAACCTAATGTCAAATTTTTCCATGTTTTTGGGTGCAGGTGCTTCATAAGGAATCTTAAGGATAATCTTTCGGAGTTTCAAACAAAAGCTGATGAAGGAATTTTCTTGGGATATTCACACAACTCTGTAGCTTATAAAGTGTTAAATAAGCGAACTCGCAAAGTGGAAGAAACATTCAATTTGACATTTGATGATTATTATATTAAAAAGACTGATCATCAATTTGCAAATTATCCTATTTTGGAAAACTCTTCAAATGAGAACGAACCAATACAAATGGATGATGCTAATTATGAATCGATTTTTGGTATTTCAGATCACGCAATTGATGCAGAGAGAAATGCACCAGATAATCAACAATCAGAAGATTCGAAGCTTCATGATGAATCAATCTCGCTTTCGAATTTAAACCCAAATGAAATATCTGATGGTCCAGTGGAGGGGGGGCACTTGGATACAAACACTTTTGTTGAGGGGGAGCATTTTTACGAAGAAGATAATATGTCTATCAATATTGATGTTGAGGGAGAGCCAATAATTGAAGAGGAGCCAATAATTGAAGAGGATCCAATACACGAAGAGGAGCAAATACTCGAGGGGGAGCCAATACTTGAGAAGGATCCAATACTAGAAGGGGAGCATTTTGATGATGCTGAGGATGCATGTTCAATAAATGGATCAGAAACCGATGTTGTGCTCGAAGATGCACCTTTGGACTTTGATCCTGATTATCCACCATTGGATAAATGGACAAGAAATCATCCAAAAGAACAAATTCTTGGAGATCCACAAGCGGGGGTATTGACAAGGGCTCATCTTCATGCAAGAAATGAGGTACTGAATACTCACCAAGAGCTATGCATGTTTAATGTTTTTATTTCCAAAATCGAACCAAAGACTGTTAAGGTTTCCATGGAACACTCTGATTCGGTTGTTGCTATGCAAGCTGAATTGTCTGAATTCGAAAGAAACAAGGTTTGGAGATTAATTCCTAAACCAATTGATGTTTCAATTGTTGGACTTAAATGGATTTTGAAAAACAAAACCGACAAAGATGGAAATATTATTCGAAATAAGGCCAGACTTGTTGTTAAAGGATATTCTCAACAAGAAGGAATTGATTATGAAGAAACATTTGCCCCTGTCACAAGACTCGAGGCTGTTCATATTTTTCTGGCTTATGCAGCTCATAAAGATTTCGACATTTATCAAATGGATGTAAAATGTGCATTCCTAAACGGCGAACTTGAAGAAATAGTTTATGTTGAACAACCACCAGGTTTTATAAATAACTAACATCCTGATCATGTTTATATTTTAGATAAAGTTGTGTATGGGTTGAAACAAGCACCAAGAGCATGGTATGCAACATTAACATCATTTTTGTAACAATCTAAATTTAAACAAGCATCAGTTGATCCCACTTTATTTCGAAAGAAAGCTAGGAGTCACCTGATGCTTGTTCAAATTTATGTTGATGATATAATTTTTGGCTCTACTGACCCTGCTTTGTCTAAAGAATTCGAAGACTTGATGAAAAGCAAATTCGAAATGAGTATGATGGGCAAAATTAATAATTTTTTGGGTTTGAATATTTGTCAAAGAAGAGAAGGCATCTTCATTAATGAGGAGAAATATATGAAGAATCTGCTAGAAAAAATTGGAATTACGAATAGCACAAGGTTACGAGTACCAATTTCAACGGGCATAATGTTAACTCCTTCGTTAGACAAATCTGCTGTTGATATCACTCTGTATAGAAGCATGATAGGGTCATTATTGTACCTAACTGCGAGTCGACCTGATATTATGTTTTCTGTTTGTAATTGTGCAAGGTATCAATCGAATCCACGTGAACCACATCTAACAGCGGTGAAGAATATTTTTCGATATTTGAAAGGCACCACTTCATTAGGTTTGTGGTATCCTTCGAAAACAGGGTTCTTTATACAAGCTTATTCAGATGCAGATCTGGGAGGATGCAGTCTTGATCGAAAAAGCACAACTGGTGGGTGTCAATTACTAGATGGAAAATTGTTCAATTGGCAATCGAAGAAGCAAACATGTGTTTCGATCTCTACAGCCGAGGCTGAATATGTTGCTGCAGCTGCGTGTACATCACAAATTATTTGGATTCAAAGTCAATTACGTGATTATGCTATAAATATGAAAAATATTCCTTTATATTGTGATTCACAAAGTGCAATAAGAATTTGTCATAATCCTGTGCAGCATTCAAAGACTAAGCACATTGATCTCAGATATCATTTCATAAAAGATCATGTGGAAGAAGGAAATATTGAAGTTCATTTTGTGAAAACAACGGAACAGTTGGAAAATATTTTCACAAAGGCATTGGATGAAAAATCATTTCTTCGTATTCTAGAAGGATTGGGAATGCTTGATGGAAAGTCAATTTCATATGTCAAAAGCGAAGAGTGGTGGGTCGTAATGATTTGGTGAACTGAAGGACAGTTGGCTTAGAAAGTTTTCAGCATTCAGAGGCTACAGTTCATGGTCAACGCTTCGAATGGTTCGCATTCGTATGTTTTGTTCGTTGATGAAGTTCGTGTTCAGACACTATTGTTCAAAGTCAACTGTTCGAATGCTTCGCGTTCGTTTGTTTTGTTCTTTGAAGATATTATTATTCAAAGGTCATTGTTCTAAGTCAAATCTTCGCATGGCTTCGCATTCACACACATTTCAACTAAGGTATGATTTCTATAAACTTTGGAATAGTTAGGATGTCCCTAGAAGCATACTGCTACATGTTGACGCAAGCCTCATATGACTCAATGTGTGAGAAAGGAAAGCCTTGATGAAATTATCTCATGAAAATTTCTTCCCAAAAAGGCTTGTATTCGCATTAGTCAACAGAGCTACCTTACTCTTCTCATATGAGTTAAGAGTTTTCTGTTTGGTCCACATATAACAGAGGTACATTCGATCTATAATCCAATCTTTTTCAGCTTAAACTTCTTTACACAATTCACACACAATGACGAATATCCAAGAGGTTTTTGATCAAACCAATCAAAATCTAGACATACAAAAACTCTGTGTTTATGATCTTAAATCATGAGTCTGTGATTAATGTGAAACCCTAAAATCCAACAAATCAAGGAATTAAAGGGGAAGTTTGTTCCAAATCTTACGAAACATTTGTTTCAGTACCTTTTATACTCCAAATTGTATTCATTTTTTTTGAGTGGTCTTGATCAAACATTCGAAACGTACGATGTTTGTTCCCAACAAGATCCAACATAATATTTTTTTCATGAATATGATTTCTGTGTGAGTATATTTCAAAAATACTTGTTACGTTGAATATCATTCTAAAACAATTTTTCAGTGAGTACACTGGTCACACAAATAATTTTAGTTACAATTAATCACCTTATGTTAAGGCTGATATGTAACCAAATTTTCGAAGCCACCCATTAGTCTTATAAAAGAAACCCTTTGAAACTTCTCTTCAAGTTGTCGATTGTAATTCATGGGAAACCAAGCAAGCTGTTGATTATCTCTCTTGATAATTTTCGAAGAAATCTTTGCCCGGGATTTAACTGGTTTTGTGTCAAATCAAATTTTTGACATCACCATTTTCCAAAAAAAATTTACATTTGTTTCTTATCTAAATTTTTGGAACACAGCACACACGAAATCCTTGAGGTTTGAGTATTACCAACTCAGACTGATATTTCGAAACTCTGGCATATGACTTCGTTTTTAAACCCAAAAGTGAAAGAGCCTTACCTCTATTCCTTCCGAAGGGTTCTGACGGTTACACTTCTCTTGGGGAAAACAAAACAACCTTGTCTTTTGGTGACGTGTGGAATACGATACGAGTTTTAGGTGTGCTAACAGTTATGTTTGTTACTTTTTGATGAGTGAGGTCCGTATTTCAAGGTGCCATGTCAGCAAGCATTTAATGCATCCCGCTTGAAATTCAAAATTCTAGGGTTCAATATAAAAAGGGAATTCAGGGGTCCATAACACTTTATGCGATCAAATATTCTCTTTCTTACAAATTCTCTCTGAAATTCATCCTCTTCAAAATTCATCTACTTCAAAAATCATCTTCTTCACACTCAACTATGGCGACTCACATGCAAGATTCAATTCCATCATCACCAACAACTGAAGAAGTTATGTATGTTACAATATTGAAGATACAGGGTTCAAATTATCAATTGGAGTCTGATTTATCCAAGTATCCGGATGAACTCAAGATGTTGGTGATTGCTTTATAGAATTTTGTTCTATCAAAAGCCATGTTTGATTCATTTGCGGTTCCGATGTCCTGGTTGTCTAAGGCCGGATCAACAGCATCGTACAACAAAGAGACTGGAAGTGTGGAATTTACAATGGTAAATGAAACACGCATTCGAATGTACAAGAGGTTATTCTGCAAGATTTTAGGAATTCCGAACACTGGTCCGTATGTGGAAGTCACCTATCCACAAGTTGTGTTCATGTTCAACAAAATGGGTCATCAACCTCCATTGACGCGCATTAGTGATTTTAAGAAATCCGGTTTACCTACGGTATGGAATTTCTTATTTGGAATTTTTCTTCGTTATCTTACCGGAAGAAGAGTGGGTCTCGACAAAGGGAGAATGGAAGTATACGCAATGGTGGTTGGGCTTTATTATGATTTGCAAGTTGATTACTCTGAACAGCTATGGATAGAGTTCTTGACAAGCATTTCGAAGACCAATGTCAGGCAGGGGATTTTGTGTGCCAGATATTGGAGTCTTATTCTTCAATATGTTTATACAAAGGAGAGGATTGAAGTTCCTGAATTTGAAGAAAAAGTCGTTTTTCATATGTATGGCTGTCCGAAGGAGGTTGTTGATGATCCTGCCATCTTTACATCTATTGCTCGTATTCCGGATGCGATGCTCAAAAAGGTGAATCCAAAAAAGAACGTGTTGGTGTCATATCTTCAATCAATTGACACCACTGTTGTTAGTGGTATTTTATACGAAGCGAAGAAGAAGAAATCAAAGAAAACGAAGAAGACAGACTTTGGGTCTTCGGAAAAAATAGTGAAGGATGAGAAGAAGAAGAAATCACCTACGTTCAAACCAGCTACAGTCAAAGAACTTTCTCAACAGATTATTTCACATATTTCGATGACTGTTGTTGATACACCAACTATCGAAGCGTCTCAGGAGAAAGAGACTATTCCATCTAAGATGGGAGTTTTTCGCCGACTCAAATTCAACCGAAAATCTTCATCTCAGATTATTAAGAAAACTCAAATCACACATCAGGGTGTTATGGTCTGGGATATTCCAACCCCTGTTTCTCCGTCGTCGAAAAAGCGAAGGGTTGAGGATCTTGCAAAGTTTATTAAGAAGAATCAAAGGACTGAGGAAGAAGAGCAAGTTCCTGAAACACCTGAAGTCAAAATTCAAGAAGAAGCGAAGACCAGTCCACCTGTTACTCTTTCGAAGCCTGCTGATTTGAAAACTGTTGAACACGGTCATGTTGTCTCTTTACCCCAGGTTACATCAACTACTGATTCTCCAACTTTTCAATCTATTATGGATCAACCGTTCACTACAATTTTTTCTACTCAATCTACTGATCCACCGAACCCATCTTCATTGGTTGATGAAACCATGGCTACTGATGCTGGAATTGATAATGAAGGCTTTGGAGGAACGTTCGAAGCTCTTCACTTTGATAATTCTGAAGAAGATTTTCCATACCACATGCTGATGACGATGAAGCAATTCAAGATTCTGAATTCAAAATTAAATTCCATCTAGCAATCACAAGCAGATGTGGGTAGTGTTGGGGTTACAAGTTTGGAGGTTGATTCTTTAATGAAATTGATGGAAGGACGAATAATTTCGAAGGCTTCTGGTTTAATTAGGGATTAAGAAAGTAGAGTCCTTGAAAAAGTTGATCAACATGATATTTCTACTGAGAATCGAATTAATTCTCAGAGGGCTGATTTTGTACGAGAGTTGAAAGACTTGAAGATGGTTACGAAGGAGCGTCATGTGCTCTTCGCACAAGAAGTCAAAAAGGTACAGGAGGATGTTAACCTTCAAATCAGAGAACTTCGAGAAGATATGCAAAAGGAAGTTCAAATCGTACAACAGGATTATGCTTCGGCTAATTAGAAAATTGATATCATCTGTGATGCAGTCAACAGATGTGTCAAACTTTACGAACAGATGAATCTGACACTGACAACTCTTTCTGCCAAAGAGGAACAAAACTTTGGAGAGTTGGTAGGCTTGTTGAAGGAATTAAAGGACTTATCTTCGAAGTCTGTCTCTCCGATAATTTCACAAGAATTTCTTTCCTAGAAGTTTTCTCACATTGAAGCCATTTTACACAAGAATCTTGTTCCACTGCTTCGCATTTCTAGCCTTTTACCAACTATATAAGATGCCCCACCTGCTTTCATAGGGGTGCAAGGAGGAGAAAATATAGAACAACTAAAGGCTGGGGAACAAGTGAAAACTTGTGAAGGGATGAAGACAACCATAGAAGATGCGAAGGTAGTTGGTAAGGTATATCCTTCGAAGGTGGTGGAAAAGGCAACTGTTGTTTCTGCTGGTCCAGTTACTTCAACTGTGATCACAACAGTTCCAATTCCAAAACCAATCTCAAAGGGATTCGTAATTGGAAAGCAAACAGGTGTATCTTCTTCAGAAAAAGTTGATTTGTCAAATATAAAGGATAAGGGCAAAGGGATTATTATTGAAAAGTCCAATGAAGAAAAGAAAGCGGAGGTGGCAGCTGAAGTAGAAAGAATGAGACAGGTACAGAGCATAATGAGACAAAGGGCTTTGGATGGTTCGAAAGTTGAAAAGGGTGATCCATCAAAAGTATATAATTACGAAACCATTCAATCCAAGGTGATGTTTGATCATATGTATTCGTTTGAGAAGATTCCTAAGAAAAGCTACATGGTGATAAACATTGATTTTTGTCAACTTGATTTTCCAATCAATGAGATGATGTTTGTTATGCCACAGTTTAAAGCCGAAACAAAGTCACTGGAAACAGAAGAGGGAAAGCAGATGAAAATTCGGTTTCATGCGGTGTTGGGAAAGGCTCAAGAAGAGATTTGGTTTTTGGAGAAGATATGAAAGGTGATATCCATCAAAAGAGATGTCATTTTCAAAGGGAAGTTTGAAAACATCAAATACATTTTTGCAAGAGCAAGTGGAAAACTTCAAGAATTTACGGTGGTAGACTTTCCTTTGATGAATACTTATGATCTCATCAATATCGCCTTGATGCTTAAAGACAAATCGTTTTCATTTCTTCAAGCTACTGTGCCTGATGTATTTAGCCTTGGGTGCAAGCACATAAAAATATACTTGGAAAATTACTTCGAATGCTTGGCTCAAACAGATGTGGAACTTGCTATAGTCAAAGGAATCGATATAACTGCACCAATGGCACCAACAAAGAAGCAAAATGAGCTGAACAAGTATGAAGATGGTGAAATTTTCTTAAAACCATTGGGGATAGTGGAGAGATACAGCAACCCTCAATATACGAACTTAATTGTTCGTATGAACCACTATAAGAAAAACTCAGAAGGAGATAAAAAAGAGATAAAGAAGGTTATCTCTTGGTATATGGAGCTCCGAAGAGTGCTGATGTATGTCGTTCAAGCACTGACTACTTGAAGACTTCGACCTTGATTCCAAAGGGGTAGATTGTTAGGGCTAAATTGTTGTAATAGTCGAAGAGTCAGTTTGGTTGTTATGAAGAATCTTGTGTCTTCGTATGTATGGGTCTTCATATATATAGTTATTTTACTAAGGCATTATAAAGTCAAGACTTAACGTTTAGTCGTTAGTATTTTTCTTATGCTTTTGTTCTCCTATAAATAGGGGTATGTACTAGTGATCTAAGAGAAGACTTTACACACAGTTTTACAGTTTGGTCATTGTATTCTGTAAACTGAAAGGCATAATATGAGTTGAACAAAGATTATATTTACTCTCGTGTTCCTCGTTTAAATACTTTACTCAATTAATACTAGAATTACATTCAAACTTGATTCCAAATCTCATCAAAATGATTTCTCAAAACAACTTTTCATACTAAACTCTTTATCAAACTATATTTCATACTATATCTTTCCTTTTAAACTCTGTTACAATTGTGTTTCAAATAAAGGATTTGTTATACTTTAAAATGTTCTTACGAAACAAACACTTTCAAATCATTTTATAAACTGACATCAAGTCATAAATTATTATTTACTAAACTTTTCAAACGTTTTACCAAAAGTTCTTTTATACTTTTATATAATTAATGTTTAAAGGACTTAGGACTGCTAGCTCGCTTTAATTCATTTTCCTTGTTTGGATGTGGCCTTAGGGTATGGGTTATTTGTCCGAATGTCATCTAAATATTAGTTATATTATGTATATATATATGGACATAAAAGTTCTATAGGTCAGTTCAGTACCTTTGAGTAGCAAAAGCATACTTTCGTTTATTCACATACATTACTAGTAACTATAATAGGTATAGTTAGGAGATACTATTTACTATTCCTATTACAATTGTTAAAAGCATGTCTAGATATCTATAGTTATATAAATAATGTTTAAAGGACTTAGAACTGCTAACTCACTTTATTTCCTTTTCCTTGTTTGAATGTGTACTTAAGGTATCGGTTAGTTGTCTAAAGGTCGTCTAAATCTTACTTATATATTATGTATACATATGTAGAGATAATGGTTCTAATCAGTCAATTCAGTACCTTTGGGTAGCAAAGGCATACGTTCATATAGTCATATATATATATATATATATATATATATATATATATTCCTAGTATGCTATTATAGGTATAGTTTTGGGTATATATATAATTTTGTAACATTAATGTGGATTATTCGACCTAGCAATTCGTTGTGGAAGTCACCTTTAGTTCCCAGAATCTCTTATATGGATAACTTTTAGTATGGGGACTATCAATCACATTATTACTTACTTTCAGCGGGTCTCGTTAGAAGACAACTTACTTACCTACAGCGGGTCTCGTGAGAAGACTATTTACTTACTTTCAGCGGGTCTCGTGAGAAGACTACTTACTTACTTTCAGCGGGTCTCGTGAGAAGACTAGTTACTTACTTTCAGCGGGTCTCGTTAGAAGACTATTTACTTACTTTCATTCAGGTCTTGGTAAAAGACTACTGTTTATACTGGTAGGAAATGTGGGATTTTCTAGGGTTTTCATACTTATAAAAACTTTTCCTCAAAACAATTACAAGTCTTTTATACACGTTTTATTTACAAATAATGAAATTAAAAGCTTATGAATTCACCAGATTTATGCTGATACTCGCTTTCAAAAGAACTTGTGTTCTTAGGTCACCCATAAACAGTTACGATGACCAGGTTTTGTGAACACGGAGTAGTCAGGACTCGTCTTTTATTTTGCATATTCATTATATTGTTTTATTCTATGAAAGAACACACTTATATTTAAAATTATACTATTAATGCAATGGATGACATTGTTGCTTGTTTACTACTTTGCATTGTTGTGATACTTAATATTACGTCCTCTACCCCAGAACGTTTCCGCCGTTCTTGGTTTTGGGGTGTGACAGATTGGTATAAGAGCATTGTTTATAGTGAATTGAGTATATCAACGCATGAAAGTTATACAGACTATAAATACAATTGGATTAAAATACTTTTACCCAAAGTTTATACCTTTAAGTACTAAAGTGCTTAACTAAAAGTATACATATCTACGTACCTACATACTTACTATAGAACAGTATCATACTAGAATGTAATAAAAGTATTTAATTGTTGGGCACAACAGTCATGTCACACCCCCAAACTGGAACGGCGGAAACATTCGGGGACGGATGACTTCATGTGGTAACGTAACAAATGAATACATAGTAAAGAAAGCAATACAACCATCATATATATAACTGAAAGTATACATTGTTCAAAAGAGAACATGTTCAAAACCAATTACAATATGATGCCAAAATATGAATTTAAACTAGTGCCGCAGCGTTCCTTCTTCGAAAGCTGTTTAGTACCTGTAATTACTGAGTCCCTGGGACATACAAGTTGTTTTGAAAGAGTAGATCAGCATTTAAGTTGGTGAGCTTCATAAAAATTTAATGATAGTATTTGTATGAAAATGAAATGGTTCGTTTTTGTTTGTTAATCTCTAAAAAATCCCATATTTCCTACTAGTATAAACGTAGCTTTAAATTAAGAACAATATATGTTAAAAAGTTGATGTTTTCCCATCTATGAGTAGTGGTAGAAGTTCCAAACTTATATCACAATTGGATTTTTCATGCATAAAATAAATGACCTTATGTACGTATAAAACCTCCATTTTATCTGAAAAACCCCGTAAATCAATGTGTTTTTAATACTCTATGTGAGTTTTATAACCATGCTATTGACAAGGAATGCCTATACACAACGTTCTTCAGGCGTTGGAATGTTCTGACGTTTGTCACCCCAAATGGCGTAATGTAGCTGACAGTCAGGGCGCGGGGTTGTCAATCCCATATAGATCTATACAGAAACACCATGCTCCCCCTCCAAAGGATTCTGGTATATAATACAGGACTTGAAATGTGTACTCGTGCGTACGTGAAGTTTAATGTCTCACAAAACTTAGTATAAAACAGATTTACGTGTGAAAATGTTCGTTTGTTATTGTATATGAAACTAGCTTCTTGAAATAGTATTTCCATGTATGTAAAAGTTCGTAGTACTCTCGTGAAACTATACCTATTATAGTTTCCTAAAAATGTGTTTCGTTTGTATAATAAACCCTTAGTGAAAATGCTCACTTGTTATGAAAAATATAGCTTTTGTAGTGCCAAAACCGACACACATAAATATAGTATAAGCAGAGTGTCTGATTTACATAAATACATAATTCATTTCTCATTTCAAAAGATAAAATGTTGTCGTGGTATAATTTGCATATGAAAGTTTCCCTGTAATAGTTATAAATCACATATGATTCTGTTGATAAAACGCGTATCGTGAAACTTTATATAACACACAATAATAATCGAGTGTTTTACTTGTATTTCGCCCCTTAAAAGCATATAAAAGTACTCATAAAACATTTGAAAGTGTCAATTATAGGGGCATGAACTCACCTGAAAGATCGGAGGAGGCGGGCTGAAAACCGGACAGAATTTCGACTCGAGAAAGTGGATTTTCTCAGGATTCTCGGGAATCTTGGGAGCACAAACGACCCTCGGGACTTGAGCAATGTGATCGGGACTTTGGGATAGAAGGGGCATGGAAAACGAGGCAAAAATGCAACATAAATGAGAGAGAAAGGCCCTTTTCTTCGAACCCCCGCATCCCTTTTATAGGGGTTGTGAACCGCCCTCGTACGCGGGGCGTATCGGCGTACACTAGGCGTACGCGTGCGTCACGCATGAGCGCATCCTCGACTGCTACGGAATCCGTATGGGACGGGGCATAGCCTCACATAGGGCGTGGCGTGGACGATCCGAGGCCAAGGCCTCGAGTACGCTAGGCATAACCGTGTACGCTGGGCATACTCGCGTGACTCAGCCTTCAGATAATACCGAAGTTTTCATAAAAAAAAAATATATTTATTATTTAATAAACTTCAAAAATTCATATCTTCTTCATACGAACTCCGTTTTCGACGTTTTTTATATCCACGCGTAGGTGAGACCATACTCTACAACTTTCGTTTAGATCCCGTCAGCAAATTTTGAAATTATTTTTATTATTTATTTTTAAAAGGTCGTAGTAAGAAAATCACTTTAAAAATTCATAACTTGATTATCATACGTCTGTTTTTGCCTAACTTGTTACCGTTGAAAAATCATTGACGATACCTTCGATTCTTGTTTAGGTCATTCTGGTCAAAAGTTGCTCGATCTCTGTTTCGAGTTTTTAGCTGTCCGTTGCTAAGCCGAATTTGGAAAATTCCTAACTTTTTTATACGAAATCGGATTTGGGCGTTCTTTTTACGTACGATCACGGTTTATTGACATCTAACATAATAGGTAATTTAATTAGTGATTTTTGGATATTTTATTTTCGAAGTTAATTTCATTATAACGAACGTGGTTACAATACTTGACTTTTTAGGTCGTTTACACATAGTTGAAATATCGGGTTGTCACATCATCCCCCTGTTAGAGGGAATTTCGTCCCAAAATTTAAAGTAAGAAACATACAAGTGAATCAGAGAAAAAGATGTGGGTACTTTTGTTTCATCTGATCTTCGCGTTCCCATGTGAATTCAGGTCCTCGCTTGGCGTTCCAACGGACTTTCAGGATGGGTATGCGACTTTGTTTCGTTTGTTTGACCTCTGGGTCAATGATTTCTACCGGTTCTTCCATGAAGTTGAGGCTCTCATTGATCTCAATCTCGTCGAGTGGGATAACAAGAGTGTCATCGGACATATACTTTTTCAAATTCGATACGTGGAAGGTTGGGTGTATGTTACTAAGTTCCCGTGGTAGATTAAGTTTGTAAGCTACAGGGCCGATTCTGGCGAGAATCTCGAAAGGCCCTATGTACCTTGGATTTAGCTTTCCACGCTTTCCAAAGAGTATTAAGCCTTTCCATGGCGAGACTTTCAATAGAACACGGTCTCCTACTTGTAATTCCAAAGGTTTTCTCTGTTGGTCAGCGTAGCTTTTCTGTCGGTCTCTAGATGCTTTCAACCGTTCGCGAATCTGAACGATCTTCTCTGTCGTTTCTCGTATGATTTCCGGACCGGTGAGAGTTTTTTCAGTATCTCGTCCTTTAGCTAGTTGTGTGTCGCCAACTTCGGTCCAGCACAGAGGGGATCTGCACTTGCGGCCATTGAGGGCTTCAAATGGAGCAGCCTTTATGCTCGTATGATAACTATTGTTGTATGAAAATTTGAAAAGAGGTAAATGGATATCCCATGCCTTTCCAAAGTCAATCACACAGACTCTCAGCATATCTTCCAAAGTTTGTATCGTTCACTCACTTTGCCCGTCTGTTTGTGGATGGAAGGCTGTACTCATGTCTAGACTAGTCCCTAGGGAACTTTGTTGTGACTGCCAGAACCTTGATGTAATTCTACTATCTCTATCGGAGATAATGGACATCGGAACCCCATGCAATCATACTATTTCCCTTATGTAAGTTCTTGTAAGCCTTTCCATCTTTTCAATCTCCTTTATTGGTAGAAAATGCGCGGATTTGGTCAATCTGTCGACGATGACCCCTATGGTATCAAGTCTACCCGTTGTCTTGGGCAACTTGGTTATGAAATCCATAGTAATCCGTTCCCATTTCCATTCCAGTATCTCTGGTTGTTGTAGTAATCTTGAAGGTTTCTGGTACACGACCTTAACCTTAGTGCAAGTAAGACATTTACTTACAAAAGTAGCAAACTCTGCTTTCATGTTAGGCCACCAGTACAGTTTCTTAAGATCCAGATACATTTTATCTGAACCTAGGTGAACGGAATACCTTGTGTTGTGCGCTTCAATCATGACCACATCCCTGACACCACCACACATTGGTGTCCAGATACGGTCCATGAGATAATAGGCTCCGCCACCCTTGATTTCTAGATTCTTTTCCATTCCTCTCAGGGATTCACCCGTCACATGCTCGGGTTGTAAAGCTTCCAGTTGAGCCTCTTTAATTTGTGTGGATAAGTGGGAATGGATGGTCATATTCAGAGATTTGACTCTCCGACCAGTGTATTCTTTTCGACTGAGGGTGTCAGCTACTACATTGGCCTTTCTAGGATGCTAATGAATCTCGCATTCGTAATCATTGAGTAACTCGACCCATCGTCTTTGTCGCATGTTGAGCTCCTTCTGATCGAAAATGTGTTGGAGGCTCTTGTGGTTGGTGTAAATAGTACTCTTCGTTCCGTACAGGTAGTGTCTCTAGATCTTTAAAGCAAATACCACTGCTCCTAACTCAAGATCGTGTGTTGTATAGTTTACTTTGTGTGTCTTAAGCTGACGGGAGGCATAAGCAATAACATTCCCTCGTTGCACAACAACACAACCAAGCCCTTGATTCGATGCATCGCAATACACTACAAAATCTTCTATCCCTTCGGGGGGGGGATAGTATTGGTGCGGTGCATAAGGATTGTTTCAGTTTTTGGAACGCCTTCTCTTGTTTTGCTTCCCAGTCAAAGACCATTCCTTTCTGGGTTAATGTAGTAAGACGTTTCAAGA
Source organism: Lactuca serriola (assembly GCF_051521515.1). NCBI lineage: Eukaryota > Viridiplantae > Streptophyta > Magnoliopsida > Asterales > Asteraceae > Lactuca > Lactuca serriola. Next base: position 229,314,090 of record NC_136410.1, on the reverse strand, counting down.
TGCTAGAGAAGTTCTTTATGAATCTGCGATAGTAGCCAGCTAGACCTACAAAATTGACGAATCTCTGTAGGTGTCTTTGGTGCCAACCAGTTCTTAATGGCCTTAATTTTGGAGGGGTCCACATGTATCACTTTTTCGCCAACAACGTGGCCCAAAAATTCGACTCTTCGAATCCAAAATTCACATTTAGAGAACTTTGCATAGAGCTTCTCCGATCTTAATGTTTCTAAGACTCTTCGTAGGTGCTGACTATGTTCTTCCTCACTTCGGGAGTAGATAAGTATATCATCGATGAATACGATGATGAATTGATCCAAGTAAGGACGGCATACTCTATTCATTAGGTCCATGAATACTGCTGGTGCGTTGGTTAATCCGAACGGCATCACTACAAATTCGTAGTGTCTATAACGGGTTCGGAAGGCTGTCTTGGGAACGTCTTCCTCTAGCACTCGTAAGTGGTGATATCCGGATCGTATATCTATCTTCGAGAAGTAGCTCTCTCCTTGAAGTTGATCAAATAGTTCTTCAATGCGGGGCAGAAGGTAACGATTTTTGACAGTGAGTTTGTTCAGCCCTCGGTAGTCGATGCACATCCGGAACGATCCGTCTTTCTTCTTCACAAACAAGACCGGTGCTTCCCAAGGTGAGAAACTTGGTCTAATGAATACTTTTTAGTGAAGTTCGTTAAGCTGACTGGAAAGTTCTTGCGTCTCTGTTGGTGCTAGACGATAAGGCGATTTTGCTACAGGGGTAGCCCCTGGAATTAAATCGATTCTGAACTCGACTTGGCGTTGTGGTGGTAATCCCGGTAGTTCTTCTGGGAAGAGATCGGGAAAGTCACGTACCTCTGGAATGTTGTTAATATTCTTTACTTCCCGACCCGTATCGACGATGTGTGCAAGAAAGGCCTGATAATCCTTCCGCAAACACTTTCGAGCTTGGATGCATGAAATGATGCGAAGGTTTGTACTTGATTTGTCGCCGTAAATCACTAATGTTTCATTGTTAGAGAGATTTAGATGAACGGATTTTTCGAAGCACATGATGTCGGCGCGAAGAGGACTTAACCAATCCATGCCAACTATAACGTCGAAACTTTTTATTTAGACTGGCATGAGGTTGATTGGGAAAGAGTGACCGTCTAAAGTTAATGTACAACCCATGTATATGCAATTAGTGTTTTCCATTTTTCCATTTGCCAATTCTATAGTGAATGATTCTTCTAACATGCTAGGTTTACGTTTAAGTAAGTGAATAAAGTTTTGGCTCACAAAGCTTCTCTTTGCTCAGCTATTGAATAGGATGCATGCATATGAATTATCGAGAAGAAACATACCAGCAACTACTGTAGGATCAACTACGGCTTCCTCGTGACCAATAGCTAATACTCGTCCCACTCTGCCTGTATTCATTGCCTTTGGGCAGTTTCTTTTGTAGTGGCCCACCTCGCCACAAGCGTAGCATGCTTGGCCTATACCAGCATTGGGGACTTGAGTGATCGGCTTTACGGAGGCCTTGCAGAAATGGACAGTGTGTCCCTTTCTGTTGCAGTTGGAGCACTGCATTTCCCAGCAAGGTCCGTGGTGGTGGTAATTGCACTTGGTGCACTTTGGGAGGTTGCCTACATAAGGCTTTGTTGGGTAGAGATTTGTAGGAACGGTAATAGGTACCATCGTAGTGTTTGCGGCAACCAGTTGTTGTTTCTTCGAGGATTCTTGGGATGACCCACCCTTCCCCTTATTCCACCCTCTCTTCTTGTTGTTGTTGTTATTGTTGTTTCCCTTCTGTGGTTCTGGTGCAGAAGTTGTTGAGTTTTGATGATTTCCGTGATCAATACAAGATTGTGCCAGCTCCTTGGCACTTTCAAGAGTGTCAGGTTTTGAAGCTAACACGCTTGACTGAATTTGGGGCGATAGTCCCCAAATGTATCGCTCTATTTTCTTTCTCTCGGGAGCAATCATATATTGGCAAAGGATTGCCAAATCGCCGAATCTGTTGGTATAAGTTGCTATGTCGGTACCAATCATTCCTAGAGTCCAGAGTTCGTGCTCGAGTTTTTGAATCTCTCCTCGTGGACAGTACTCCCTCATCAGCATGATTTTCAAGCTCTCCCAGCTTATTGAGTTTGCCACTATCAGGGTAAGTACCTTAACGTGACAATTCCACCAACTTAAAGCCCTATCAGTAAGTGTGTAGGTTGCAAACTTGACTTTGTTGTGCTTGGGACAGGAGCAGATTTCAAAGACTGATTCCATCCTTTCAATCCATTGCCTTAAAATCATCACACCACCCGTTCCATTAAACATCTGGGGCTTAGCATTCGTAAAGTCTTTATATGTGCACTCCCAGGGTTGCCCATGACTATCGCCATGGTTGGAAGCATGTATGCCAATTCCTGAACCAGTAGTAACAGGGGTATTGATCTGTAACATGGGAGCTGCTATAACTGTGGTGACTGCTGCCTGGAACATGACAACATCTAATTGAGGAGGTGGAGGTGGTGGTCGTATCAGTGCTTCCCCACCGTTTTTTCGTCTCAGATTTCTACGCGGAGGTATCCTTCAACTAAAGATTAAAAAGACAAGGGTAAGAAGTCCATAGTATAGAAAATGTATGTGTCTCATGAACTAAATTGTTAGTTCAACAACAGATGATAGTATGACTCTCAAAGATAGAAGAAAGAAGGTTATTCGTAAATCCGAACATATGAACAAACGTATGCCAATTCCTGAACCAGTAGTAACAGGGGTATTGATCTGTAACATGGCAGCTGCTACAACTACGGTGACTGCTGCCTGGAACATGACAACATTTAATTGAGGAGGTGGAGGTGGTGGTGGTATCGGTGCTTCCCCACCGTTTTTTCGTCTCGGATTTCTACGCGGAGGCATCCTTCAACTAAAGATTAAAAAGACAAGGGTAAGAATTCCATAGTATAGAAAATGTATGTGTCTCATGAACTAAATTGTTAGTTCAACAACCGATGATAGTATGAGTCTCAAAGATAGAAGAATGAAGGTTATTCGTAAATCTGAACATATGAACAAGCGTATGGTTTTTCCATAGTATTTTAAAGATTGAACGAGACACTCAATGTAGTAATAATAGCGTGCGAATTATATTAATATAGTAGATGATACAACCATCACGAAAATTTGACCCTTAAAAGGGTCTCCGATTACAAGAATTTTAAGAAAGTAAAAACTTTTAGCCGAGGTCCATTCTTATAAACAAATTTCAGGTTTTCGCAAGTACTACTTGCGACGTGTGTTGCGCTTGGAGCTTGACTCCGCATCCGATTGCTTTGACTCCATAAGATTCCTATCGAAGGCAGCTTGTTGTTCCGTCAACTCTGCGAGGGCTGTATTAATTTGTGTTTGGAATGCATCGGCGCGGAGGTGGGTGTCATTCTGCAACATATCCAGACGTCGGATATCGGCCATGTGAACTTGTACTTCGATGTTGACTTTGCAGATTCGATTTGCTTGGACCCCCGATTGGTAGGACTGGTTGGCCAGTTTACCTACCATGACCGGAAGTGCTCGGTCGGCTGAACCTCCGTCCCTGATGTGGTAGAAGTCTCGACACATACCATGGGGAGAGCGTATCCCTTGTTGTTGGCTCCAATCGGTGAGGTGACTTCCTTGAACGTGAGTCGGCCTTTGGAAGTTCCTCCTAATGGCTGAAGGGTTGACTACTTCTGGTTCCGAGTCTGTACCAGAGTCATCGCCTTCTTCCAACTCGATAGGTTCTTCATCCTTTTCCGGATCCTCCTCTACCCATCCTCCGTTGCCATGGTTCAGGTAGTAGGGGTCCCCTTGTGGGTGAAATCCAGCCATTTGACTATACTTGAATAGGGTTATAAGATTTGAACAAAACTTGAGAACATGTAATACTAATTAATCTATTGTATGCACCAAATACTCCTATAGTATTTAAATTTTACATTTGATACTAGTGTCCATTTTGGTAAGTTTTGAGTTGTTGCTCACTATGATCCTTCCTCGATATACGTTAGTCTAATTTCGGATAAGTATAGTTGATCAGGCTATATTCGTCCCAAATTTGATTACATATCTCGAGAACTAATCGTAGTGTCCAACTTGTCTTCATAGTTTTTGTATAGTTCTCATCGTGAAAATATGTCGTTGTATGCATGTATTTTTTATTTTAGTGACTTAAAATAATCTATTTAAATAAAATAATAATTTTAAGTGTGAAAACCTTTTGTTAGAGACTTTGAGTCCCTAAGCATTTATAGTTTGTATATCTTATGAGGTTCCATATACTTAGTTCACTATAAACATTGTTTTGATACCAATCTGTCACACCCCCAAACCGGAACGGCGGAAACGTTCGAGGGCTGATGAGTTCATGTGGTAACGTAACAAATGAATACATAGTAAAGAAAACAATACAACCGTCATATATATAATTGAAAGTATACATTGTTCAAAAGAGAACATGTTCAAAACCAATTACAATATGATGCCAAAATATGAATTTAAACTAGTGTCGCAACGTTCCTTCTTCAAAAGCTGTTTAGTACCTGTAATTACTGAGTCACTAGGGACATACAAGCTGTTTTGAAAGAGTAGATCAGCATTTAAGCTGGTGAGTTTCATAAGAATTTAATGATAGTATTTGTATGAAAATGAAATGGTTCATTTTTGTTTGTTAATCTCTAGAAAATCCATTATTTCATACTACTATAAACGTAGCTTTAAATCAAGAACAATATATGTTAAAAAGTTGATGTTTTCCCATCTATGAGTAGTGGTAGAAGTTCCAAACTTATATCACAATTGGATTTTTCATGCATAAAATAAATGACCTTATGTACGTATAAAACCTCCATTTTATCTGGAAACCCCCGTAAATCAATGTGTTTTTAATACTCTATGTGAGTTTTATAACCATGGTATTGACAAAGAATGCCTATACACAACGTTCTTCAGGCATTGGAATGTTCTGACGTTTGTCACCCCAAATGATGTACTATAGCTAACAGTCAGGGCGTGGGGTTGTCAATCCTGTATAGATCTATACACAAACACCATGCTCCCCCTCCAAAGGATTATGGTATATAATGTTGGATTAATGTCTAAGTCCATAACTATAATTGGTAAAACTTGACCCGACCCGGCATGGTCCATTTGGGTTGCATGGCATCATGCACTTGGATAGACTAAAATGAGAGAAATAACACTTAAGGTTTGTTAATATATTATAAGTTCTAATATATTAATAAGGTTATTTAATTAGTATTGATCAAGAATTAATTTGGAATTAATTAAGTGATCAAAAGGAGACTAATTAAATATATGGGTTGATTGTGTAAATCATTCATTCTTATATATGTGGGCTTGTGATCCAAGATTCCTTATGTTGGACTAAGTCCATGGGGTGACCCATGGATACTCCATGGAGGTTAAAATCCATGGAGCATAAGGAATGGGTAAAGTCATGAGTTACATGGTGTAACCCTAATAGCCACCATATAAAAGAAACCCATGGCTCAAGAAATCGACACTATGTGTGTGTGTATGAGGGCTAGATGATTTCATGAAGTGTAGAATTCTCTCTAAGTTATTCCAAGTGTTTATGGTGTTGTGTGAACCATTTGAGGTGTCACACTTGGGGCACTAGGCACTCAAGCTTCATGAAGACATTCTACATCAAAGAGGTATGTATTCTATCTTGTTATATTGATAGTTTTGTATGCTAGATTAGGATAATACCTTGGATGTTCATATTTGCATGTATAATAGAGAAAACATAGATCCAAGGTATTTAGGGTTGCATGTACACTTAGGAGTGTTAGAATGCTCATAACCCAACATATAATACAGGACTTGAAATGTGTACTCGTGCGTACGTGAAGTTTAATGTCTCACAAAACTTAGTATAAAACAGATTTACGTGTGAAAATGTTCGTTTGTTATTGTATATAAAACTAGCTTCTTGAAATAGTATATCCATGTATGTAAAAGTTCGTAGTATTCTCGTGAAACTATACCTATTATAGTTTCCTAAAAATGTGTTTCGTTTGTATAATAAACCCTTAGTGAAAATGCTCACATGTTATGAAAAATATAGTTTTTGTAGTGCCAAAACCAACACACATAAATATAGTAAATTAGAGTGTCTGATTTACATAAATACATAAATCATTTCTCATTTCAAAAGATAAAATGTTGTCGTGGTATAATTTGCATATGAAAGTTTCCCTATAATAGTTATAAATCACATATGATTCTGTTGATAAAACGCGTATAGTGAAACTTTATATAACACACAATAATAATCTAGTGTTTTACTTGTATTCCCCCCCCCCTTAAAAGCATATAAAACTACTCATAAAACATTTAAAAGTGTGAATTATAGGGGTATGAACTCACTTGAAAGATCTGAGGAGGCGGGATGAAAACCGGACAGAATTTCGACTCGAGAAAGCGGATTTTCTCGGGATTCCTGGGAATCTCGGGAGCACAAATGACCCTGGGGACTTGAGCAATGTGGTCGGGACTTCGGGATAGCACATGCACGGAAAACGAGGCAAAAACACAAGAGAAATGAGAGAGAAAGGCCCTTTTCTTCGGAACGCTCGCATCCCTTTTATAGGGGGTGTGAACCGCCCTCGTATGCAGGGCGTACCGGCGTACACTGGGCGTACCCGTGCGTCGCACATGAGCACATCCTTGACTGCTTCGGACTCCGGATGGGACGGGGCATAGCGTCGCATAGGGCGCGACGTGGACGATCCGAGGCCAAGGCCTCGAGTACGCTGGGCGTAACAGTGTACGCTGGGCGTACTCGCGTGACTCAGCTTTCGGATAATACCGAAGTTTTCATAAACAAATATATATTTAATATATAATAAACTTCAAAAATTCATAAATTCTTCATACGAACTCTGTTTTCGACGTTCTTTATATCCACGCGTTGGTGAGACCATACTCTACAACTTTTTTTTAGATCCCATCGGCAAATTTTGAAATTGTTTTTATTATTTATTTTTAAAAGGTCGCGGTATGAAAATTTCTTTAAAAATTCATAACTTCATTATCTGACGTCTATTTTTGCCATACTTTTTACCGTTGAAAAACCAATGACGAGACCTTCGATTCTCGTTTAGGTCATTCTGGTCAAAAGTTGCTCGATCTTTGTTTTGAGTTTTTTGTTGTCCGTTGCTAAGACAAACTTGGAAAATTCCTAACTTTCTTATACGAAGTCGGATTTGGGCGTTCTTTTTACGTACGACCACGGTTTATTGACATCTAACATAATAGGTAATTTAGTTAGTGATTTTTGGATATTTTATTTTTGAAGTTAATTTCATTATAACGAACGTGGTTACAATACTTGACTTTTTTGGTCGTTTACATAGTTGAAATATCGGGTTGTCACAAGTCAGAACTGGGCAGTTATGTAATCATATCTGGAATGAATATAGTCTGATCAACTATTCTTGTTTGAGATATGGTGAACGTGTGTTCGGGGATGATAGTGGTGTTGGGACAAACCTAAAACTTACCAAATACTAGGTCTAAAGGAGTCTTTAGAACAATACATAAAGTAAAATACTATCTGAGTATTTTGAGATACTACCCAATAAGAATACTAAAAGTGTATAGTAACAAGAAACCTAAGAACCAATACAAAAACAGAGATACTATAGGAGTATCTTCAATAACTGTAAATAATTATATGAGAATTAAAAGACCCTTACTGATCGGTCTATAATAGCAAAGTGTATACATCCGAGATATATATAATTTGTATACCCTATGTGATTATAGAAAGATTCAATAAGGATCTAAAGTTAAAATTTATTCTAGAAATAGATTGAGTATTCTCATAGATTCTGTAAAAATTCCCATTCTCGCACCGACAACTTGACTAGAGACACCACCTCAATAAAATAGTCAACAGAGAGAACTTCGAGAAGGGATTAGACAAAGAGTACGAAGCTAGAGGGATTCCAGAGCACACCCAAGGGACATAAGTGGACATCAGATTTGTTTCGAAAAGAGTTGCACAAAGAACAAAGGATACCACTCGCGAGTCATGCAAAGTGTCAGAAATCCATGCGCGTCGCATTATTAAATAAGAGCCCAATACGACCTAGTGAGGTGAATACACTAATCACCTTCTGTGGTATTCTTAAAGTCTTTATAATTACATCTTGAATATCAATGATATTGACAGTTGGATTGGTTCCCGAAAATCCTTGTCCAAATACTTTCATTCTTCTATCATTAGAACCCTTTACCTTTCATACTATCTCTTATTGTGGAACTATGGTGATTTAGTTCATAGGACACATTCATTTTCTACACTATTAGAGTCTTATCATTTTTTGATTATTTTCAACTTATAGTTGAAAGATGCATCCTAGAAGAAATCCAAGACGTAACAATGGTACTGAAGCACCGATACCACCCCCACCACCACCTCCTTGGTTCGACGTTGCTATGTTCCAAGCAGCAGTCACGGTGACTGTAGTGGCTGCCATGACACATATCAATAATTCTGGCGCTACTGGTTTGGGAATTGGGGCATTTCCTTCGAACCATGGCGAGAGTCATGGACACTCACGAGAGTGCACCTATAAAGATTTTACGAATGCCAAACCCCTGAATTTTAATAGAACTGGAGTGGTTATGATATTAAGACAATGGATAGAAAAGACAGAAGCAGTCTTTGAGATCTGCGCCTGCCTAGAGAACAACAAGGGCAAGTTTGCTACTTACACTTTTTCAGAAAATGCTTTACATTGGTGGAATGGCCACGTTAAGGCACTGACTCTAATAGTGGCAAATTTGATAAGCTGGGAGAACTTAAAAATAATGCTGATCAGAGAATATTGTCCACGAGGGGAAATCCAAAAACTCGAGCAGGAACACTCAAATCTTGAAATGGTTAGTTCTAATATATCAACCTATAACAACAGATTTTGTGACCTGTAAATTCTTTGCCCAGGTATGTTTTCTCCTTAGAATAAGAAAATAGAAAGATATATTTGGGGATTGTCACCTCAAATTCAGTCAAGCGTGTTAGCGTCAATGCCTGATACTTTTGATAGTGCCAAAGAACTAGCACAATCTATTATTGACCACGAAAACTATCAGAACTCAATGATTGTTGTACAAGATCAACAAAAGGGAAACAACAACAACAAAAGGAAGCAAGGTTGGAACAAGAGGAAAGACGAGTCCTCACAAGATTCCTCAAGGAAAGAACAGCTAGTTATAGTCAATGCTGCTACAGTACCTACAATAGTCTCTGCTACCCCATTACCAGCAAAGCCTTATGCTGGTAATCTCCCAAAGTGCAACAAATGTAACTATCACCATCATGGACCTTGTCGGGAAATGCAGTGCTTAAACGCAGCAACAAGGGACACACCATCTGTCACACCCCGAAAGCCAGGGCAGAAAAGTTCCGGGGTGGAGGTGACTTCATGTTGAATATCATAACCAATGTATATAGTTAGCGAAGTAAACACAAAACATTACATTACATAGAATTCATTACACCTATTTAAAAGTAAAGTAATACAAGTTTCGTAGATACATAAGTTTAAACAAAAGAAAGACGTGACTTCCATACGCTCTGTCTTCTATAAAAGAACGCGGGAATACCTGTCTAAGGAGAACCTAAGAATACAAGCAGTTTAAAAATCAGTATAAAGCTGGTGAGTTCATAAGCGGTTTGTTTTTTGAAACTGAACAAGATTCCTTTAGTTTTCTGAAAAAGTGGTTATCCAAGAAAATCCCATATTTTCTTAAAAGTAATGTTTAGTTATCTGTATTGTTACACAATTCTGGTTATGAATAGTTGTTATCCCATGAAAATCCTATATTTTCCTAATAAGTTCATTACCAATCCGAAATGTAATGTACAAATAGCTACCATACTTAAAATGTTTGTGTGAAGTTTTCCTGAAAGCCTAGTTACTCTTGAAATGTATGTTAGGTTTAACACGTATATAAAACCATCAACATAGTAAACTAATTTCAAAGGTTATTAATTTACTATATTCATTATTACTAACAAGTAAATCTTTGTTATCCAAATTGCGAGTTCTATAACCATACTATAGACTAGATATGGCAAAGGAAGGCCAGTATCATTTATGACTTTTGTCACCCTTGAACCTTTTGGTTCGGCTGTAGCTAGCAGCCAGGTGCGGGGTAGTCAGCCCCGTATAGATCTATACACTCAAGTCACGCTCCCTATCTAAGAGATTCTAGTTACAGAGGTGGTCCTCCACTCACGTATCTCTGTGGAGTGTTCTCCGAGGACGTGTCTCCAATTTGTAGGAATAACAAATCTACAAGTAATAATGCGGAAAAATCCTGTTTAAATTCTATTTCCTAAGACGCTCCTCTACTCGTGTATCTTTGTGGAGTGTTACCGAGGACAAAACAATTGTACTAATATAATGCTCTTAACAATAAATAAGTGGAAAGTCAGTTGTGAAATATATAATATAACGTTATATAATAAGATATGAAATCAGTTTGTAAACTAACTCTACAAGTCAAACAGTTGGTTAATACAGTTTCAAATGTTAAAAGCAATTGGAATATGAAACATTTCAATTGAAATAATAAGTTTAAGCATAAGATAGTCTTGTACTATTGATTGTATTGCCCCTAAAAACATTGAAAAACATTGAAAAAGGGTAGGGGTATGAACTCACCGGACGAGGAATGTTTCGACTAGGATGCTAAACATCGGATCGAGGCTTGAAAACCTGAGAGGTTCCTATGTAATATTAAATAATACACAAATGTATCTAATTACATTTTAAATCCCTAATTAGTTGTGGATATACACTTCTAGTCGCGAAAACACTTCATTTCAAGTGTTTGGTGTGACCTGGGTGACAACTATAGACATATATGGTTTAGATATGGAGTTTACTCTTCAAGAGTAAACTCCTAAGAGAGTTCACGACCCTAATGACCCACTCCCCATGAGTTTACATTCGTAAACTCATGGTGGGGTGTTCTAGAGTACTTAATGGCCTTATATCATTTTAAGGGTGATGCTAGATTTGGTTTCCAGACATTGGAATGAAATTTGAACATGATAGGGACCAATTGAGGAGTTTACGGCAGTTAACTATGAGTTTGTGGCCGTACAGTCTTATGTGCCATGACTTAATTTGTTTTGGGGGTCCTAGATTAATCACATGTGATTCAACTCATTTTTACAAGCCAAGGGGTTAATTTAGGGCACCATTTAACCCATTTATAGGATTTTACAGCCCAGGAACCCATTCTTGGGGTGTTTACAGTCGTGAACTCCTAAGGTAGTTGTTTTCATCAAAGTTTAAGGCTTCTAATTCGTTTGTGGTTGCTTCTAGTTATTAGTTCAAGGCTTAGGAGGTGTGTAAATGGCATTTCAACACCTAAAAAGGAGTTTACTACCCATGAAAGGCTGTTTACGGCGCAAGTATGTTCTTGGGAAGTAAACTCATGTTTACTCCTTAAATGATGAGTTTAAGGTGTTCTAAGTCCAATCCAATAAGTCCTTAAGCCATATCTAACCTCCAATGGTGGTTTGGAAGGGTTTTAAGGCTCAAAAACCCCATTTATATGTGTTCACACCCCAAGAGTGTTCCAAGGACTTAAAAACACGTTTATGGTCCTATTCCATGATTTAAACACAAAAATGAAGGTTAACGATGTTATACTAGGAGCTAGGATAGTTACCTTAGCGATTTGAAGCTTGAAATGAGTGATTTTGGATCAAGAAGTTGGATTTGAGGAGAGAGGTTAGACAGAGAGAGAGAGAGAGTGAAAAGGCTTCAAATGAGGCTTAAACAACTTTATATATGATTTCGATTTGAGACACGGTGGAATTCTACCCGATACTGACTTTAACTGAGGGTTTTGGTCGCACCCGATTAAATTGTCGTAACCCGATATGGTCGAAACTAAAAATTTTCTAATTACTACTTTGGGGCTTTTTCATGTGTTTCTAACGTGTTTGGATACATAAAAGATCAAAATAAAAGTCTTAAATTAAATGACCTAATCCAAAAATGAAATCGGAACAATTTGTTTAAGACGAGTTTTACGGACGGAACGGGTTGCGGCGATGGAACAACTTCGGGTTGTCACCTTATCCCCCGTTAGAGGGAATTTCGTCCCGAATTTCAAATATTAAGATACAAGTTCTGTAAAAAGCGGTGCGGATATATTTGCTTCATCGAATCTTTTACGTTCCCAAGTGATTTTAGGTTTCCGCTCGACATTCCATTGAACCTTCACTATCGGGATGCGGCTTTGTTTCGTATGTTTGATTTCTCGGTCTATGATTTCAATTTGTTCGTCCAGGAAGTTTAGGTTTTCGTTGTTCTCGGTCATGTCAGGATGGATTTCTATGGTTTTATCAGATGGGTATTCATTAAAAATAGATGCGCAAGATACCGGATGAACGTTGCTAAGTTCTGAAGGTACTCGGAGTTTCAAGGCTACGGGATCGATCCTAACGAGGATCTCGAAGGGTCTAAGGTACCACTAGTTAGGTTTTTCGTGCTTTCCAAAATGTATCATGTCTTTCTAGGGCGAGACCATTAACAGGACACGATCTCCAGCCTGGAATTCCAGAGGTTTTCGTTGTATATCGGTGTAATTCTTCTATCGGTCTAGTTAAGCTTTCAATCGTTCCCAGATCTGGATGATCTTCTCAATGATTTCGCAGATGATTTCAGGACCAGTGAGGGTATTACTGGGGGATCGACTCTTGGCTAACTATGTGTCTCCTACCTCACCCCAACACTAGGGAATCTGTACTTTTGACTGTAGAGGGTTCCAAATGGTGCAGTCTGGATACTGGTGCGATAACTGTTTCTATACGAGGGCTCGATCAAAGGTAAAGGGGTATCCCAAGTCATTCGGCAATTTATGACACATGCTCCTAGTATGTCTTCCATGATCTGAATAACTCTCTCACTTTGTCCAATTGTCTGAGGATGATAAGTTGTACTCAAATCTAGCTTTGTTTTGTGAGTTCTCTCAAGGGACTTGCCAAAACTTTGAGGTAAACCTGCTATCTCAAACAAAGATAATGGACGCAGGTATACTATGCAGTCAGAGTACTTCTTGGATGTGGGTTCGCGTGAGTCTTTCCATCTTGAATGATTCTCTGATCGGAAGGAAGTGAGCGGATTTCATCGAAGGATCGACCATTTCTAAATGGTATCATACTCACTCGGGAATACTGGGTAACTTGATGGTGAAATCCATGTTGGTTATTTACCATTCCCATTCGGGTATCTAGGCTGCTGGAACAGTCCCGAGGGTTTCTGACTAGGCTTCTCAGGCCTGAGCGAGTAAACTAGAACATATAGTCATTGTCAATGTCTAAGTCATGTTGTCTAAGCTTTCCTTTTGGCTAAGGGCACCTTATGTTTATGTTTTTCTGATCGAAGATATGTTGTGGTCTCTTATGGTCAGTGAAATTTGCGTACTTGGTTACATTGAGATCATGTCTCTCATTCTTCAGTGCAGGGACTGCTGCTCCAAATTCCAAGTCGTGAGTTGTGTAGTTAACTTCGTGTGCCTTTTGTTTGTCCCAAGGCATGAACGACAACTTTTCTTTCTTGCCTAAGCATATAATCTAAACTCTGATTGAACATACTGCAAAGGACAACGAAGTCCTCTGTTTCTTCTGGTAGGGACAGGTTAGGTGTGATGCATAGGTCTTACTTCAATGCTTGGAAATTGGAATGATGTATCTCACTTTTTACTCCAACAATAGGGTACACCTTTCTGTGTTGGAGTGGTTAAGGATTTGACGATTTTGGAAGAAATTTATGAATGGGTCTACGATAATAGCCGGCGAAACCCATTGACAGGTTTTACGTGGGTTTTTTCGGTGCCGACCAATTCTTTATTGCTTCGACCTTAGGAGGATTCACGCGTATGTCTTCATCGCTCACTACATGACCAGCGGAAAAGGGTTTGACCGAAGGGTATCAATACGAACTATTAGTGATCATATCGAGTCCTAAATACTGTCTTGGAAACATTATCCTAGTGAAAGCGTAGCTGATGGTGTCTTGACCTAAGGTCTATCTTCGAGGAGTATCTAGCTCCCTGAATTTTATCAAAGAAGTCATCTAATTTAGGAAAGAGGATATCAGTTTTGACAGTCAAGTCATTAAGTCGACTTGATAACTCCTGCATTTCTGCTGGAGCAAAACGGTATGGAGATTTGGCTACTGGGTTAGTTCCAGGGATTAAGTTGATACGAGACTCCACTTGACGTTCGGGAGGAATTCTCGGGAGATCTTCGGGAAGATATCAGGAATATTACAGTTTTCGGGGACGCTCTAGAGGTCTTTAACTTCTTGTTTCTCGCTAATTGCATGGACTAGGAATACTTGACACTCCTTTTGAAGAAGCTTTCGTGCTTTGATACAGGGAATGATGCGAAGATTTGAGCTAAGCTTAAGACGATATATCATGAGGGTCTGGTCAGAAGGGAGATTGAGATGAATAGCTTTTTCATAACAAAGTGTATCAGTATGATCGGGACTCAATTGATACATACCAAAGATAACATCAAAGCTCTTTATTGAAACTGACATCAAGTCAATGAGGAAAGAATGATTACTCAAGGTAAGGATATAAATTGAGGATAAGTCGTTGGTGCACTCATTCTCACTGGTAACCATCTTGATGGTAAATGTTTCAGTTATTAGGCGAGGGCTATGTTTATGAAGATATTTGAATGAATGACTAATAAAACTTTCTTGACACTAGATTTGAAAAGGATGCGAGCATAAGAATTGTCGAGAAGAAATGTAACCGCGACGATGGTGGGATCAGCATCTGCCTCCTCTTGCTTCATAGCTAAAACCCTATCGACGTTGTTAACGTTGTTGGTGGTTGCTGGTTTTGGGCAGTTTCGCTTGAAATGCACGATTTCTCCACAGCCAAAACAGGCCTGATCGGTACTCAATCCGGAAGCTTGATTGATTAATTGGGCTGGTGTTTTGCAGTTTTGAGCGAGATGGCCCTTCATGCCACATCTGATGCAAATCTTCTCACGGCATGGGCCAGGAATATGATGGTGATAAGTACACCTGTTGCACCAAGGGAGATTACCAGCATACCTAGTGGTAGGTGCTTGAGCTTTAGATGCAGCAACAGGAGTAGTGGTAGCTTGAACTGCCACAGTTTCATGCCTCTTGGAGGGTCCTTGTGAACTCTGACCCTTTTGCTTTTTCTAGATAAGCTTCTTACTCTTATCACCTTCATTCTGGTACTTTTGATCAACTTCATGGTTTTGGGGATACACGTTACTTCCGGGACCACTAGACCTGCTAGGGTGCAAAAGTGTCACTACGGCCGTCACTGCAGTAGTAACAACCGTTTGAAACAAGACGAAGTCAAACGAAGGAGAGTATGACGGCGGAGAGTTGTTGTTCCTTGAGTTGGGTCCTTTCTTTGGAGACATTTCGATCTAAAATGAATACGAAAAAGAGGATGGTAAGTCCTCTGAATTAAATCAATAGATATGAAACAAGGGATATCTCTTTATGACAGATATATAATTCTATTAAGTGATAAAGCAGGAATGAATTATCAAGGTGGATAAACTATCGCTAAAGGAATGATCGAAGGGCAACACTTGAAAGATAATTTTCTACAACAAAGTTGGATCTAGAAATACTCCCATAGAATTTCATGATTCGCTGCAACGACTGCTCGTTGTTTGGGGTATTTGGGTATGTTTTAGGCATGTTGAACACCACAGTCACTCTCAGGCACATGTTGGTCGTGTCTCGAATGTATATAGTTGATCAGGTTATATTGACCCTAGAAACGACTACATAACTGCCCAGGTTTAACCACAGTGTACAACACCCATTTACTTATGTTTTGTTCTACTTGTAGTTACGGATCTCGACGGTTAGGTATACTTGTATGTTTTTGAAAATACTTATTCTTTGAAGTATACTTTTAGTTCAGAGCACTTAGGCCCCTTAAATGTTTATAGTCTTATACCATGTAAGGTTTGGTATACTTAATTCACTATAAACAAAGGCTCTGATACCAATCTGTCACACCCCGAAACCCAGGGTGGAGGTGACTTCATGTTGAATATCATAACCAATGTACATAGTAAGCGAAGTAAACACAAAACATTACATTACATAGAATTCATTACATCCGTTTAAAAGTAAAGTAATACAAGTTTCGTAGATACATAAGTTTAAACAAAAGAAAGACGTGACTCCCATACGCTCCATCTTATGCAAAAGAACGCGGGAATACCTATCTAAGGAGAACCTAAGAATACAAGCAGTTTAAAAATCAGCATAAAGCTGGTGAGTTCATAAGCGGTTTGTTTTTTGAAAATGAACAAGATTCCTTTCGTTTTCTGAAAAAGTGGTTATCCAAGAAAATCCCATATTTTCTTAAAAGTAATGTTTAGTTATCTGTATTGTTACACAATTCTGGTTATGAATAGTTGTTATCCCATGAAAATCTTATATTTTCCTAATAAGTTCGTTACCAATCCGAAATGTAATGTACAAATAGCTACCATACTTAAAATGTTTGTGTGAAGTTTTCCTGAAAGCCTAGTTACTCTTGAAATGTATGTTAGGTTTAACACGTATATAAAACCATCAACATAGTAAACTAATTTCAAAGGTTATTAATTTACTATATTCATTATTACTAACAAGTAAATCTTTGTTATCCAAATTGCGAGTTCTATAACCATACCATAGACTAGATATGGCAAAGGAAGGCCAGTATCATTTATGACTTTTGTCACCCTTGAACCTTTTGGTTCGGCTATAGCTAGCAGCCAGGTGCGGGGTAGTCAGCCCCATATAGATCTATAAACTCAAGTCACGCTCCCTATCTAAGAGATTCTAGTTACAGAGGTGGTCCTCCACTCACGTATCTCTGTGGAGTGTTCTCCGAGGACGTGTCTCCAATTTGTAGGAATAACAAATCTACAAGTAATAATGCGGAAAAATCCTGTTTAAATTCTATTTCCTAAGACGCTCCTCCACTCGTGTATCTTTGTGGAGTGTTACCGAGGACAAAACAATTGTACTAATATAATGCTCTTAACAATAAATAAGTGGAAAGTCAGTTGTGAAATATATAATATAACGTTATATAATAAGATATGAAATCAGTTTGTAAACTAACTCTACAAGTCAAACAGTTGGTTAATACAGTTTCAAATGTTAAAAGCAAGTGGAATATGAAACATTTCAATTGAAATAATAAGTTTAAGCACAAAATATTCTGGTACTTTTGCTTGTATTCCCCTCGTGAAAACATTGAAAAACATTGAAAAAGTGTAGGGGTATGAACGCACCGGATGAGGAATGTGTCGACTAGGATGCTAAACATCGGATCGAGGCTTGAAAACGTGTGAGGTTCCTATGTAATATTAAATGATACACAAATGTATCTAATTAGATTTTAAGTCACTAATTAGTTGAGGATATACACTTCTAGTCGCGAAAACACTTCAATTCAAGTGTTTAGAGTGACCCGGGTGACATCTATGGACATGTATGGTTTAGCTATGGAGTTTACTCTTCAAGAGTAAACTCCCAAGAGAGTTCACGGCCCTAATGACCCACTCCCCATGAGTTTACGGCTGTAAACTCATGGTGGGGTGTTCTTGAGTGCTTATTGGCCTTATATCATTTTAGGGGTGATGCTAGATTTGGTTTCAAGGCATTGGAATGAAATTTGAACATGATGGGGACCAAGTGAGGAGTTTACAGTAGTAAACTATGAGTTTACGGCCGTAAACTCTTATGTGCCATGACTCAATGTGTTTTGGGGGTCCTAGATTAATCACATGTGATTCAACTCATTTTTACAAGCTAAGGGGTGAATTTAGGGCACCATTTAACCCATTTATAGGAGTTTACGACCCAGGAACCCATTCTTGGGAGGTTACGGTTGTGAACTCCTAAGGGAGTTGTTTTCATAAAGTTTAAGGCTTCTAATTCATTTGTGGTTGCTTCTAGTTATTAGTTTAAGGCTTAGGAGGTGTGTAAATGGCAATTTAACACCTAAAAAGGAGTTTACTACCCATTAAAGGGTGTTTACGGCCCAAGCATATTCTTGGGCAGTAAACTCATGTTTACTCGCTAAATGATGAGTTTAAGGTGTTCTAATTCCAATCCAATAAGTCCTTATGCCATATCTAAGCTCCAATGGTGGTTTGGAAGGGTTTTAAGGCTCAAAAACCCCATTTATATGTGTACACGGCCCAAGAGTGTTCCATGGACGTAAACACATGTTTATGGTCCTATTCCATGATTTGAACATGAAAATGAAGGTTAAAGATGTTATACTAGGAGCTAGTATAGTTACCTTGGTGATTTGAAGCTTGAAATGAGTGATTTTGGATCAAGAAGTTGGATTTGAGGAGAGAGGTTAGAGAGAGAGTGAAAAGGATTCAAATGAGGCTTAAACAAATTTAAATATGATTTGTATTGGAGACACAGTGGAATTCTACCCGATACTGACGTTAACCGAGGCTTTTGGTCGCACCCAATTAAATTGTCGTAACCCGATATGGTCGAAACTAAATTTTTTCTAATTACTAGTTTTGGGCGTTTTCATGTGTTTCTAATGTGTTTGGATAATTACGAGGTCAAATTCAATGACCTCATCCAAAAATGAAATCGGAACAATTTACGGACGGAACGGGTTGCGGCAATGGAACAACTTCGGGTTGTCACACCATCTGTTACTACAAGACTCCAGCAAGGCCGATCAACCAAGTACCCAACGCTGGTGAGGGCTACGCTTGTTATGGTTGTGGCGAGGTGGTTCACTACAAAAGAAACTGCCCGGGGACAGCGAATGTTGGCACAGACAGAAGGATACTAACGATCACCGTCGCAGGAGAGACTACTCTGGACCCACATTAAAAATCTATTTCATTCAGTAGCGTTGGTGTTAGACTCCTAAACTTTTAAAAGCTAGTGCAACTAGAGTCTTATCTTTTACGAGATCCCATCAATGTTAGGGACTATCGTGCTGCCTGTATTGGCTTTTTGCAGTATACTTTATTCATAGCTATAATAGCATAGTTGAAACTAAAGTACTAAAAACTCTTTCATAGATTGCATCGTATTGTTTTATAACACCTTTTGATCCAGTCTAACGCCTGTAATTTCGAGTAGTTCGATGTCGTAATTTGACTTGAGTCAATTTGATCCTCACATTTCCAGTTTCAAGCTAAAATCCTTTTCTTGTAATTGACTCTCTAGCAAAGCCGTCGTTCCAGAACTCCGAGGTGCTCGCAGAGTACCTTATGATTCGTAGCCTTCCCAAAGTAACTTCAGCAAACCTTTCCAGAAAACTACTCGTACAGTACTTAAAGTTCAATCCAATGGCCCATATGATGAACCTATCACGGAGGAAAGTATACGCTAGGGTGGTACATAATCAAGATTCTACAGGTTTAGAATTGATGATTCCGCTTTAACTTATTTTCCTTGTTTGGATGTGAGCTTAGAGAAGAATCATTTATTCGACTACGTTTTCAATCTTAATTATATACGACTCGTATACCCGAGATGGTGATTGATGAAACATGTATGAGTTCTAATATAAATTTTAGGACAGAGACTGTCTCTAGACAACGAGTAATTGTGCTACTACACAGATAAACCTGGAAGCCAAACTTAGAACTTCCCATCGATCATGACAGGAGATGCAAATGGAAAAGAAGTACCTATTCTTTTCATGATTCAGAAGTATTCACTTTCGAATCTAAATTTCGGGATGAAATTCCCTCTGACGAGGGGATGATGTGACAACTCAAAATTTCTATCTTATAACAATCCCTACATTCAATCAAAGTCAAACTTTCAATTGCTAAATTTTAGCAGTTTTGGAGTCAGTATGAGTGTTCTAAATCCTGGTACTGCAAGAGATAACTGGAGAGAGGATACTTTAGGGTAATGTTTGCAACATTTTGGATCCAAAACTCCAAGTAAAGGGAGTTTACGGCCCAAATGGTATTAGGGCCATAAACCCTAAGGGGTATATAAGTAGCACTTAGCCATTTTTGTGATTTTCCACAATTTTCAACTCCTAGCCTCGTTCTCTCTCAAGTATCATCACTAGATCTTCAAATTAGTAAGTATTTTCTTCCTAGATTTGTAAGTAAACTTCATTATTTAGTGTTTTTGAATGATTTCATCCATGAAATCTCTTCATTTGATAGATAATCAGGGATTCTTCAAAACACCAAGAACACACACTAGTGTTCTTGGACCTTAAACAACTAATCGAGCTTCTAGATTGTAAGTAAACTTATCCTAGCTTGTTATACTTTTCATTTGGACTTGTTTACACTTAGAAAACACCATGAAATCATAAGATAAAAGGTGTTTACAGCCATGGGATGTTCTTGGGCCGTAAACCCTTTTAAGTGGGGTTAAATGAACCCTAGTCCCATCTTTGGCCTTGGACACTAGTCTAGATCGTATCCTTGAAGTGTTTAGGACCTTAAACATCAAAGAAAACATGTCCATATAGATTTTACGGCCGTAAACTCATAAGGAAATGGTCCTTAGGCCTTAAACTCTATAAAGGGGTGATATTGAGCCCCTAATGCTTCCTAAGGCTTGGACTTGATCATTGAATGCTTACTCATGACTTATATGACCTCAAACACCCAATGAAACTTATTACCATCAGTTTACAGCCATAAAATCATGGGGGAATTGACCTTAGGCTGTAAAGTCCATAAGGAGTGGTCCTTGGGCCATAAACTCCAATGCCATGCCATGCAACCTTTAGATGCAACCCTTCGATACCTATAGCACTTGAATCAAAGTGTTTCCATGTCCTAGGGTGTCTTAGCCTTGTTAATTAGTTTTTAAATGATTGATTGGATACATATGTGTTTAATTATATGTTAACTAGGACCATTGTGTGTGTTCAAGTCTCCACTTGACACCTAGCACCTTGTCCAACACTTCCGTACAATCCACTCACAACAGGTGAGTTCATACATCCTTAATTAACCTATTAAATGTTTTTAAATGTTTATAAATGCTTTTATGGGGGGAATACAAGTTGAATCATGATAGTTATTATATCAATCACATGTGATTAATAACGATCAAACTATGGATTTACTACGCTTTTAGATGTTTTACCAAGTATACTACTTCAAAATGATTTCTCAAAACATATTTTCATACTAAAATCTTTATCAAACTGTATTTCATACTATATCTTTCCTTTCAAACTTTGTTACAATTGTATTTCAAACTAAGGATTTCTTATACTTTAAAATGTTATTATCAAACAAACTTGTTTCAAATCATTTTATAAACTAACATCAAGTCATAAATTCTTATTTATTAAACTTTTCAAAGGTTTTGCCTAAACTTCTTTTATACTTTTATATTGTCAATTGGATGCGTATATATATATATATATATATATATATATATATATATATATATATATATATATATATATATAGTTATATAAAAGGATTTAGGACTGCTAGCTCGCTTTAATTCCTTTTCCTTGTTTGGATGTGGCCTTAGGGTATTGTTATTTGTCCGAATGTCGTCTAAATTAAATATATATTTTGTATACATATATGGACATAAAAGTTCTATCAGTCAGTTTAGTACCTTTGAGTAGCAAAGACATGCTTTCAGTTATTCACATACATTACTAGTAACTATAATAGGTATAGTTGGGAGATACTATTTACTATTCCTAGTACAATTGTTAAAAGCATGTCTAGATATGTATAGTTATATAAATAATGTTTAAAGGACTTAGAACTACTAACTCACTTTATTTCCTTTTCCTTGTTTGGATGTGTACTTAAGGTATCGGTTAGTTATCCGAAGGTCGTCTAAATCTTACTTATATATTATGTATACGTATGTAGAGATAATGGTTCTAATCAGTCAGTTCAGTACCTTTGAGTAGCAAAGGTATACGTTCATATATATATATATATATATATATATATATATATATATATATATATATATATATATATATATATATAATTCCTAGTAAGCTAGTATAGGTATAGTTTTGGTTATATATATCATTTCGTAATATTAATGTGGATTATTCGACCTAGCAATTCATTGTGGAAGTCACCTTTAATTCCCAAAATCTCTTATATGGAGTAATTTTAGTTTAGTGACTATCAATCACATTATTACTTACTTTCAGCGGGTCTCGTTAGAAGACTACTTACTTACTTACAGCAGGTCTCGTGAGAAGACTACTTACTTACTTTCAGTGGGTCTCGTGAGAAGACTACTTACTTACTTTCAGCGGGTCTCGTGAGAAGACTACTTACTTACTATCAGCGGGTCTCGTTGGAAGACTATTTACTTACTTTCATTTGGGTCTTGGTAGAAGACTACTTTTTATACTAGTAGGAATTATGAGATTATCTAGGGTTTTCATACCTATAAAAACTTTTCCTCAAAAAAATTACAAGTGTTTTATTACAAGTTTTATTTACAAATAATGAGACTAAAAACTTATGAATTCACCAGCTTTATGCTGATACTCACTTTCAAAATAACTTGTATCCTCAGGTCACCAATAGACAGGTACGATGACTAGGTTTTGTGAAGACGGAGCCGTCAAAACTCGTCTTTTATTTTGAATATTCATTATATTGTCTTATTCTATGGAATAACACACTTATATTTAAAACTAGGCGAACGCCCGTGCGTTGTGCAAAAAACGCCTATATAGTCGAAGTCTTTAAAAATATATTTTTTTTAAAAATATAACAATAATGTTGTTGTTAAATCTGATATCATAATTTGTATACTAAATTAATATAATATATTGATTATATTCAATTATTTGATAATATATATACATCTATTATAACTGCATTACCTCAATAGTTTGAATGACTTCTACCCGCGAATTACACGTGAATAAATTTAAATAAAATATATAGTTTAATGTTATTTATAGTTGTTATTATTGTTAATTAATTTTTTTAAAATTTATTTGCTTAATGTTTTATTTCTATCTTTATAATTATTTAAAAAGTCAAACATTGTTTTTTGATTTTAAATGTAACAATATAATCATTTATATTGAGTTATTTTTAACTATTGTTATTGTAAGTTATTTTAAGCTACTTATTTGAAAACTTTTAACGATTATAAAAATATATTCGGGAAATATTTTAGTTAAATGGAATTACAGTTTAGGTTTTGTATTTATCACTACAACTTCTCACTTTTAACTATTTACAAAATATTCTTTGGTTTTTTTAAGTGGAAATGAAATTTATATTTAAACTGACACTGTAATGTTATATTTAAATTAACAATTTAAGTATTTTTGTCCATACTGTTCAAAAGTTGTAGCTTTAAACAGATGATGGTTTACATACAACAATATTTTAAATCTAATAAATTAAGTACAATATGTTAAAAGTTAAAGAAAGAAGCCCTAGGATATTCGTCCCTACTCTGATTGCTTTCCCTTGTCCCTTCCTCCTCCTCCTTCCCGTCGTTTTCGGTCACCGCTTTGCTGGAGTCAGTTGAAGCTGCAAAAGTGCGCAGAGGTTGAGTCTCCCATGCCAATTGTGAATGGATTGAGTCTCAAATTCCCGTCATTTGTTGTTCAATTGTTTAACACCGTAAATTTCAAAAAAAAAATTTCAAATTTTCATAAAACATAATTCAATTAATATTCATAAAACAACCATATTAATTATCCAATTCAAGTCAATACAAAATCCCAAGATCACAAATGTAAAAACTCCGTGTGTGTGTGTACGGATCAAGCCGGCGCCTTCCCGCGGTCGTCACTAGTACCTAAAAAAATAACATCAAACACTGTAAGCACACCGCTTAGTGAGTTCCCCAAAATACCACATATAACACATATTAGCCACTCGAGGCTATAACTCTGTGGGTCTGTGCACCCAAACTCTGTGAACCCTCAGGTTCTAGCTCTGATAAACATGCACCACATAAATCACATAGAACTAATGCAGTACAACACATAACATACATAGCATACAAACACTCTATCACATAACTCTGGTTACCTACTCAAGGTAAAATTTAGTGAGAAGACTCACCTCACGTATCTCGGTATCTCACGAATCCTAGAAATCCCTCGTACTCGATCCTCCGAGCTCTAATCCTCCTTTAACATCATATGTCTCTAGTTAACACTTTATATCTTCTAAGGTTGACTATCCCTAAGAAGTCAACACAGGTCAACTTCGGTCAACGGTCAATGGTCAACGGTCAACGGTAAACTTTGACTGGACTCAGCGAGTGCACTTTGGCGACTCGGCGAGTCTAGACGTTTTCACCAACTCTCTAAATTTCCCTTCCTACACGTCGAGTATTCCCCCCTCACTCGACGAGTTTCATCTGGAAGAATCGCGGGGCCACCCCGACTCAACTCGCCGAGTCTCAAGAACAACTCGGCGAGTCCCAATTCGACTCAGTCCACGTGTCGTCCCTCTCTAACTCACCCTGACTCACTGAGTCAACCCATGACTTGATTGGACCACTCACTGAGCGAACCCAAGGCAATCTTCAAACTACTCGACGAGTCTGATGAACAGACTCGGCGAGTCCATGCCATGCAGCCACTCTAACTTGCTTCTAAGGTCAGATCTGCTTCCACAATCTATAGATCTGGCCTCCCTAGACTGATTCATCACGTAAAGCTTCTATCTTGGTGCCCATAACACACCCCATGGCTCATAAATAGAGTTTTGACCTAAGGCATAAGGATTCCAATCCAAAACCTCCATTGATTCCCAAAAGCTTGGGCAAAGGGACACTCTGGACATCCAAGGGTCCAGATCTATGGTTTAAACCACATAAGGGACCAAGGGGGCACTAGATCTTGCCACAAAAGGGTTCAACAAACCCTAAATCAAAATAAACATCAACAAGGAAGAAGATAACTCGAAATTATTACCACAATAGTGATGCTCTGGACTCCAAACTCTCAGAAGTGGCTCCACTTGCTTTCCCTTAGCTAGTTCTCTCCTTCCTTGCAAAAATGACACCTCCAAGATCAATAATGGCCTTCTACTTTGCTCCAAACGCTCACACTCGATTAGGGTTTCACTCAAGGGACTGGTGAGCACAAATGACGGCCATAAGGCCCTTTAAATAGGTGCCAAATCCGAGAAATTAGGGTTTCATTACACAACGCTGACTCGCCGAGTCCATATCCTGGACTCGCCGAGTCCAGGCGCAATCCCGCGACCAGATCCGCAACCCTACTCGGCGAGTCTGAGCTCCAACTCGCCGAGTCCCCTCTCAAAACACCAAAAAAACATAAATATACAAGATACCTGAAAATCCGGCTGTTACAGCTCTCCCCCACTAGAACTAGACTTCGCCCTCGAAGTCTCGCTCTGAAAACAGCTCCGGATGCTGCTCCTGCATCATACGCTCTGGCTCCTAGGTCATCTCCGATCCCCTCCAGTGTTGCTACTGAACCAACACCAGAGGTACCTCCTTATGCCTCAGAACCTTGATCTTCCGATCTCTGATGGCCACTGGTCTCTCGGCATAATTCAGGCTTGCATCCACCTGAATATCCTCTAATTGAACCACTGCCAATTCATCGGCTATACACTTCCTCAACTACGACACATGAAAAGTGTCGTGGATCTGCCCCAACTCTGCTGGCAACACCAACTGATAGGCTACCCGGCCTACCCTCGCAATCACACGAAATGGTCCTATAAACCGGGGCCCCAACTTGCCCCTCTTCCTGAACCGAATCACTCCTTTCCAAGGGGAAACCTTCAGGAGAATGAAGTCGCCGACCTGAAATTCAAGCTCGGACCGGCGCCTGTCCGCATAACTCTTTTGTCGGCTCTGGGCGGTCAATAACCTCTGTCTGACCTGCTGTATCTGCTCTGTCGTCTGAATCACGATCTCTGTACTGCCAATCACTCTCTGCCCAACCTCACCCCAACAAATGGGGGTCCGACACCTCCTACCATACAACAGCTCAAAGGGCGGCATACCGATGCTCGAATGATGGCTGTTATTGTAGGAATACTCCGCCAAGGGTAAATACGCATCCCAACTACCCCCGAAATCGAACACACATGCTCGAAGCATGTCTTCAAGCGTCTGAATCGTCCGCTCACTCTGGCCGTCTGTCTGGGGATGATATGCGGTACTAAAATGCAGTTTACTACCCAACCCCTCATGAAATTTCTTCTAGAATCTGGACGTGAAACGCACATCACGGTCCGAAACAATCGAGATCGGCACTTCAGGCCGAGATACCATTTCTCTCACATAAACCTCCGCCAACTTCTCCGCCGAAGAACTCTCACTGATGGCAAGGAAGTGAGCGCTCTTCGTCAACCTATCCACAATCACCCAAATTGCATCAACTCCTCTGGCAGTCCTCAGCAATTTGGTGATGAAATCCATAGTGATCTGTTCCCACTTCCACTCGGGAACCTCCAATGGCTGCAACTTGCCATGCGGTCTCTGGTGCTCGGCCTTAACCCTTCGGTAGGTCAAACACCTCTCGACAAACCATGCGACGTCCCTCTTTATACAGGGCCACCAATACTCTTTCCTCAAATCCAAATAGATTTTCGTAGCCCCGGGATGGATCGAAAATTTCGATCTATGTGCTTCCTCCATCAAAGTAGTACGCGTACCGCCCACAAAAGGTACCCAAATCCGGCCCTGAAAAGTCATAAGCCCTCGACTATCCGAAACGAACTCTGAAACCAAACTAACGACCCGTTCTCTCTTCTGCATCTCCGGTTGCACAGCCTCAGCCTGTGCCCCACGAATGGCATCCAAAACTGGAGCTATCACGGTCAATCTCAAACATACATTTCGTAGTGGATTACTCTCCGCCCTGCGACTCAACGCATCAGCTACCACATTAGCCTTGCCCGGGTGGTACAGGATCTCACAATCATAACCCTTGACCACATATAACCACCTCCTCTGCCGCATATTTAGGTTAGGCTGATCCATCAAGTACTTCAAGCTCTTATGGTCCGTGTATATCGTACAACGAACCCCATACAAGTAGTAACGCCAAATCTTGAGGGCGACCGCCACTGCCCCCAACTCTAGATCATGCGTGGGATATCTCGTCTCATGAGGCCTTAACTGCCTCGATGCATCTGCTATCACATGTCCCTTCTGCATCAGTACCGCTCCCAGCCCTAAAATCGATGCATCACAAAATACTTCAAAATCTTCCATCCCTTCCGGAAGAGCTAATATCGGGGCTTCGCACAACCTTTGGCGAAGCGTCTCAAAGGAGGTCTGCTGCTCGGGACCCCATGAAAATGCAACACCCTTCTGGGTCAATTTGGTGAGTGGCACCGCGATCTTGGAGAAATCCTTGATAAATCTCCGATAGTACCCTTCCAACCCAAGGAAGCTCCTAATCTCAGAGGGTGACTTTGGCACCTCCCAACTCATCACGGCCTCAACCTTGGTCGGATCGACCAATATCCCTTTCTAATTAAGAAGATGTCCCAGAAACTGGACCTCCCGCAACCAGAAATCGCACTTGGAAAACTTTGCATAAAGTTTCTCTGATCTCAAAACCCCAAGAACTTCCCTCAAATGCTCCTCATGTTGCTCTCTAGACCTCGAATATACCAGAATATCATCGATGAATACAATCACTGACCGATCCAACATCGGACTGCATACCCTGTTCATGTGATCCATGAACATAGCCGGGGCATTGGTGAGCCCAAAAGGCATCACCACAAACTCATAATGCCCATAACGCGTCCTGAACGCTGTCTTCTGTACGTCCTCATCCCGCACTCTCACCTGATGATAGCCCGACCTCAAATCGATCTTGGAGAACCAAGATGCTCCCTATAACTGATCGAAAAAATCGTCGATCCTCGGCAACGGGTAACGGTTCTTGACCGTCAGCTTGTTCAATTCTCGGTAATCAATACACATTCGATGCGAGCCGTCCTTCTTCTTCACAAACAGAATGGGCGCTCCCCACGGCGAGCTACTCGGCCGAATAAACCCCTTCCCCAGCAGCTCCTGAAGCTGCGAGGATAACTCTTGCATCTTTGGAGGTGCAAGATGATATGGCACCTTAGTGATAGGCGCGGCCCCCGGAACCAAATCAACACTGAACTCTACTTGCCTCACGGGAGGCACACCCGGTAACTCTTCGGGAAAAACATCTGGAAACTCACGCACCACCGGAACCTCCTTTACTGAACTCGGTCTCTCGGAGATCACCCGCGTATCCATCACATATGCCACAAAACCCTTACAGCCATGCTGTAAACACTGCCTCGCCCTAGCGGCCGAACAAAAGGCTGATCCAGAACGTGTACCCTCGTCGTACACTGAAAGAACTCCTCCACTAGGATCTCGTATGGTCACCAGCTGACGCTCACAATCGATAACCGCGCCGAATCGGCTCAACCAGTCCATGCCCGCAATGACACAGACATCACGCATCGCAATAGGAACAAGATCAATCGGAAACTCAACCCCAAAAATCTCTAACACACATCCCCGGAGGACCTCCGTGGCATAAATCACTCTATCGGCAGCTATGGAAACCCTCAGAGGCCGACTCAATGCGTCACGACTAACACTGATATGCTGACTAAAGGCCAAAGATACAAAAGACCGACTCGCACCCGAGTCAAATAACACTAAAGCAGGCACAAAGTTCACAAGGAAGGTACCTATGCATATCATAATATAAGCATAATATCTCAACACCAAAATAAATACATAGAAGGAAACGTACCAGCCACAACATCGGGTGCAGCGCGGACCTCCTCCGCAGTCAGCTGAAAGGCTCTCCCTCGAGCTCTCGGCGCCTCGGCCTTCACGGGCCGACTCTCTGTAGTTCTGATGGCGGTAGGAGCAGATCCCTGAGATGCTCCGCGCAACAGCGGACACTCCGCCTTCCGGTGTCCGGTCTGGTTGCAGTGAAAACACACTGCAAACCCCTTGGGGCAGTCCTTGGCCATATGCCCCTCCTTTCCACATTTGTAGCAAGATCCCGCTCGACAGACTCCATCATGACCCTTGCTGCACTTCCCACAAGTGCGGCCCTTCTGGCTCCCGGGTTTGGAATCAGCGGGCTTGGCCCGCTTGGCTACCGGCTGAGACTGTGCCGGCCACCGATCCCTCCCCTGAGACTCCGCCTCCTCCCTGGCCTGAGTCTCAAGCTCAATCTCCCTCTTCCGGGCATTTGCCTGAAGCTCAGCAAATGTCTGATACGAGGAGTTCGCAGCGAACTCCCGAATATCCCGTCTCAAAATGCTCAAGTAGCAGCTCATACGTGCCTGCTCAGTGGACACGTGCTCAGGGCAGAACATCGCCCTCTCATTGAACATCCTCGTGATCGCTGTAACTGACTCAGTACCCTGCTTGAGGGTCAGAAACTCATGTGCCAAACGCTCCCTCTCCACCTGGGGAACGTACTCATCCCGGAACATGGTAGTGAACCTCTCCCAGGTCACCGCCGAAAGCTCAGCAGGCGTAAAATGCGCCGTCACAAACTTCCACCAGTCCTTCGCTCCCAAGCGAAGCTGGTTCAGCGCGAACCGAACCTTCAGATGCTCAGGAGATGAGCAAGTGAAGAAGCACCCCTCCATATCAGATATCCACCTCATAGCTGCCACCGGATCCTGTGTCCCATCAAACTCTGGTGGTTTGGTGTTGCTGAACACCCGAAACAGCGACACATCACCTCCCTGGGGTCTCGCTGCAGTGATCGCTGCGGTAGCCGCTGCAACAGCAGCCTCAGAAAGAGCGGCGTAATGCTCGTCAAATGTCTCAATCAGTGCGGTCTTAATAGACCCGAACATCTCTGGTATCTTAGCTCTGATGACCGCAGCCACCTCCTCATGAATGATCTATCGAATCTCCTCATCACGAGCTCTGGCACCCTCCGGCATATGACGTGTCCTCACCATGATCAACCTCTGAAATACAACATGTGATAAATTAGAATTCACTCGAGCATACTCACACTCGACAATCCATCCCTCCTTGATTCTTGGTATCCTAAAGATTCTTATTTGGACTATGCACCGCCCCGGTGCTTTCAGTAGTACGGGCCCAATACTACTGTCCACACTATCTCAGTACACACCCCAAATCTTCCTCTTCGGATCCCAAATTCCAAGTATTCTATCATGCGTAGACCACTCCCTAATAGATCTCTCATAAGCCCCTCGCTGCTACCTACTCACTCTCAATCATCTCATAGCAGCTCACCTCTCCCTAGGCTAAGACATCACAAATCAGGCCACTCTAGTCCTAATAGCAATACCTAGCCTACTCTAGCATGCAGATACATCATAGCAATATCAATATTACATAATATAAAGGTATTTTGGGAATTCACCGTTCGGGCGCTGACTGATCGTACACACGTTTCTTCTTGGAAATTGTTTCTTTTTCAAGAAAATCTTTTACTCTTAGGAAAGTTAGGTTTTCTTTTGAAAATATCTTTCCAAATCCACAGTTTGAGTTCAAATACTCCCGAAGGTGTACCCGAATCCCTCAAACCAAGGCTCTGATACCAAATTGTAACACCGTAAATTTCAAAAGAAAATTTTCAAATTTTCACAAAACATAATCCAGTTAATAATCATAAAACAACCATATTAATTATCCAATTCAGGTCAATACAAAACCCCAAGATCACAAATGTAAAAACTTTGTGTGTGTGTGTGTGTACGGATCAAGTCGGCGCCTTCCCGTGGTCGTCACTAGTACCTGAAACAATAACATCAAACACTGTAAGCACAAACTTTAGTGAGTTCCCCAAAATACCACATATAACACATATTAGCCACTCGAGGCTATAACTCTGTGGGTCCGTGCACCCAAACTCTGTGAACCCTCAGGTTCTAGCTCTGATAAACATGCACCACATAAATCACATAGAACTAATGCAGTACAACACATAACATACATAGCATACAAACACTCTATCACATAACTCTGGTTACCTACTCAAGGTAAAGTTTAGTGAGAAGACTCACCTCGCGTATCTCGGTATCTCATGAATCCTGGAAATCCCTCGTACTCGATCCTCCGAGCTCTAATCCTCCTATAACATCATATGTCTCCAGTTAACACTTTATATCTTCTAAGGTTGACTATCCCTAAGAAGTCAACATAGGTCAACTTCGGTCAACGGTCAACGATCAACTTTGACCGGACTCGGCGAGTGCGCTCTGGCGACTCGGCGAGTCTAGACGTTTTCACCAACTCTCTAAAATTCCCTTCCTACACGTCGAGTATTCCCCCCTCACTCGACGAGTTTCATCTGGAAGAATCGCGGGGCCACCCTGACTCAACTCGCCGAGTCTCAAGAACAACTCGGCGAGTCCCAGTTCGACTCAGTCCACCTGTCCTCCCTCTCCAACTCACCCTGACTCACTGAGTCAACCCATGACTCGATTGGACCACTCACTGAGCGAACCCAAGGCAATCTTCAAACTACTCGCCGAGTCTGATGAACAGACTCGGCGAGTCCATGCCATGCAACCACTCTAACTTGCTTCTAAGGTCAGATCTGCTTCCACAATCTATAGATCTGGCCTCCCTAGACTGATTCATCACGTAAAGCTTCTATCTTGGTGCCCATAACACACCCCATGGCTCATAAATAGATTTTTGACCTAAGGCATAAGGATTCCAATCCAAAACCTCCATTGATTCCCAAAAGCTTGGGCAAAGGGACACTCTGGACATCCAAGGGTCCAGATCTATGGTTTAAACCACATAAGGGACCAAGGGGGCACTAGATCTTGCCATAAAAGGGTTCAACAAACCCTAAATCAAAATAAACATCAACAAGGAAGAAGATAACTCGAAATTATTACCACAATAGTGATGCTCTGGACTCCAAACTCTTAGAAGTGGCTCCACTCGCTTTCCCTTAGCTAGTTCTCTCCTTCCTTGCAAAAATGACACCACCAAGATCAATAATGGCCTTCTACTTTGCTCCAAACGCTCACACTCGATTAGGGTTTCACTCAAGGGACTGGTGAGCACAAATGATGGCCATAAGGCCCTTTAAATAGGTCCCAAACCCGAGAAATTAGGGTTTCATTACACAGCGTTGACTCGCCGAGTCCATATCCTGGACTCGTTGAGTCCAGGCGCGATCCCGCAACCAGATCCGCGACCCTACTCGGCGAGTCTGAGCTCCAACTCACCGAGTCCCCTCTCAAAACACCAAAAAAACATAAATATACAAGATACCTGAAAATCCGGCTGTTACAAATTGCCCTTCTTCTTCCATACCCCCTCCATCCTCCCTGTCGTGTTACGTTCTATCTGTGTCAGCCCTCGATGGCTGTTGCTTTTATCCCTAATTTTGGAAGTTGGTTACAAAGATTCAAGATGTGTTGTACTCTATCTTCTCCACCAAAAATGCAGAAGTGGTTGGTAATAACCCTTGTTTGA
This sequence comes from Lactuca serriola, assembly GCF_051521515.1. Taxonomy (NCBI): domain Eukaryota; kingdom Viridiplantae; phylum Streptophyta; class Magnoliopsida; order Asterales; family Asteraceae; genus Lactuca; species Lactuca serriola. Next base: position 229,281,581 of record NC_136410.1, on the reverse strand, counting down.
TTGTAGATCTAATCGACTCCTTCAAGCTCTCGTGATTTCCCTATTGTAAACATTAACATTTGACAAAATGTTTCTTACTGTTCCTAAGGTCAAATCCTAATAACAGTTTTCTCACTGTTTTCTTCTTGCCTCTTTGCTTCTTTGACTCAAATAAAAACTTCATCCAGGATGTTGTTCTGCGTCTTGCTTTTACCCACCCATTATTCCCTTTCACCTTCTCTCTAACCAGAGACACATCCACTGAGGCCCTCACCATTGTTGGTCCTCACACATAAGATGACCGCACCACCACCATTAGACCCACTTACCATTCCAAATCGTCATTTTTGCTCCTCTCTTAAACCACTACAACCACCCTTGTCTCTCTCTTTCTAAAATGCTCATTTATGACCACCATCACACCATCCAGTACACCATCACCATTAGCAATGCACACCGCACCACCACTACCGTCCCTCCTTCTCCATATGAAAAAACTCTAATTGGTATTTGCTTACAGGTTTTAAAATGAGAGTGCATTGAAATAGGTGACCTAAAAGATGAATGCACATGAAAATCCATCGTTGGAGGTGGGTTTTTCTCACTAATCTTTACTCTTCCTCAATGTTCTTTGAAATTTTACATTATATATTTCTCATCGGTATATGTAGATAACTTACAATTATATGAAATCACTCTTTGATGAAGCGTCATCTGGTTGGGTCTTTAAAGAAGATGGTACCAGAAGTTGTTTTATATTTTCCTTTTAATTTCACCCAAATTCTTTCTTAAATGTGTTTTTTCCTAATCTTGTGGTCGATTTTTTCACCACACATACATACTTCTATTTCTAATTTTTTTGGGGTTTGCTTCTTGAATCGGGTTTGTCCTAATCTTTATCGGTTTTTGAACAAGATTGTAACATGAGGTGTATTTGTTATAATTTTTTGTTGCATAATATTTTTGGGATTTGCTTATAAAGGGTGGAATTTGTTTATGAGTAACCAAACACAAATGAACCGAGAAAAGAATGCAGCTCCTTTTTATGTTATGCAGCAAAATGAGTAGGATACTTACCCCCCTTTTGCCTCTATGTCTTTTAAATTTTATGTTTTAGTTTGAAGACTGAATCCTTTCAAACCACAGATTATTTTTAATTTTGATTAAACCCTTTATCAGGTAATTACTATGAGGAAGATATTTCAACTTTAGAAAATCCAAATGGGATTAGCTTTTCACCTTAAAGGTATCAATGTATTTAACTTTCTATATGGTGAACCTTAATTATATAGTTAATTAGGTCACTACTTTAAGCACTTTTTGTGATAAACATGGAAATTCTTCAATCTTATAGGTAACCTTGGAAGTGTTTGTCCTTTAACTTTAGTTAATTACATTAATTATTGAACTATAAAAATTTATTCAGCAAAAATCCTATACAAATTTATTCACCAAAAAATTGATGATGGTAAATAATCAACATGTACGATGGTTAATTACATAAATTATGAAACATGCCATGTAGGTCTTTCATGTCTTACCAAGAGGGTAAAACAAGTCCATGATGCATAGTTTTCTGAACCTTGGAGTCAAATATTTAGTCGTTCTCTTCATTTTCAAGCATATAAAAATGTATCACTCTTATTTAATCTTACAATAATCTTCGTTGTTGATATTTTTATATTACTCAACCAGTTTTGAAACATCTTTTTTTATTTGAATTCTGGTTATGTGGCTATTGATTCATACGATTTTACTTCTTAATTTCTTCATTGAAGCTTATGTTGTATTGATTCATTAGATGGAAATGTAGGATCCGTTTCCAATATCTGTTGTTTGTGGTAATATTTGGGAAAAAACTGATGGGCAGTTGTCTTTTTTGAAGTATGTTGTTTCTGCCCCACCTGAAGTATTTACATTTGCACACTGCGAAAGACAAGTGGTATGATTTATGAAGATTCATATGATGTTCATATGAACGACCGAGTTGTTTCATTTTTTGATAGATCCAAGTTTTTATTTACACTTGTTCTTGCAAGCATTTGTTGATGCAGTCAATACTCCCAAGTTTCAATCTGGGTATGCAAATCATGCATGGTTATGCCTTGATCTTTTGGAGGTTTTATGCCAACTGGCTGAAAGAGGCCTTGCAAAGTCTGTTTGATTGGTACTTGAATACCCTCTTAAGCATTGCCCTAAAGTGTTCTTATATGGGATGGCCCATGTTAATGTAATTTTCTTCTCACATTCTTAAGCACTCTGCTTTTATTAAACTTTTTTTGGTTGATGGTATGCCTATGAAAATATGCAGGCGCCATATAATGTCCCGCAACATGAAGTTTCTTTGGTTGTTCTTCTGGTGATACTTAAAGACCATATATTTAATCTCTTCTTTTTCTTCCAAAATGTTTGAAATTAATAAGTTATAATTTACTTTTGATATTTGTTTGTAGGAAACAGAGGGGGAGTGATGGCAATACCTATGCCTGGGTATCCAGTTGCTAGACAAGAAGAGGAAAAAGTGGTTGATGACAGCAAACATCTTTCTAATTTAATTGAGTCTCATGATGCTCTTTTTTTGTTAACTGATACATGTGAAAGTAAGGCTTCCAACTCTTTTATGTGCCAATGCTAATAAGGTTAGTCTTGTACTTTTCTGCTTTGCTGTTGTACTTACTTAATTATTCTAATACTGATGCTGTTGCATTAGGATTCGACAGTTTCTTAGTAATATAGAAAATTACCATTATGCCCTTCATAGTTTTAGTTTAATGTTTGAGGTTACAAATACGGGTAAGGAGCTGCTTCTTTTTTAATCTACTAAAGTACCAAAATACCCCTGTTATATATAATTTAATTATTGTTATAAGCTGATCTTAAGGATGCTTATTCATAATTTTTAATAGATCAGACCCAATTCCATTGGTGATATTCATAATTTTTAATAGATCAAAGCACTAGTGGATCATTGTGATACATGTGTGGCCATTTTTTGATCAGGTGTATTCAATTTAATCGATCATGTTTTCAGAATAATGGTAATTTTCTATTTCAGACCAGAACTACTATTACTGACCAAATGGACCTTCGTGAGCAAGTGAAAATGTTATCTCGTCAGGTGGCACTTTGCACTAGTAACATACTTAAATGAAAAGGATAGTTTACTTGGGTAGTTTTATAAATCACAGCTTTCAACCAAATTGTCGCACTGAAAAGGTTAGTGTACTTGAATTCAGTTTATTTGAATATTAAATCTTAAATTTACATTCTCACTGGAAAATATATGCTTGAATGTTGTTTAATTTGTCAACTTACTATGTAATTTGTGTTTTATCTAAGCAGTGGATGGTTGATGGGGAAGTCTGCATTGAACTTGTCCCATGCTTGTGGTAGTTTTATCTCTCTTTTTTTATCACGAGTACACCAAAACCCCTCCAAAGTATGAATACCAATTGTTCGCTTTTGAATGATTATGATTCAGTAGCCAACGTTTGTAGTTTATACAAAAAAGAAATTGTTTTAGGGTGTTTTTTGTCATCTGACTTTGTGGAATATGAAACTATTAGAAGTCAATGTCGGCTGGTACTGGAGCTATTGCAGTTGTGGCTGTTAGTGATCAAATGCTTGGACCTATATGCATGTTTTTCATGCAAGATAGATGGTGCAGAGGAAGTTTAACTATTCTGGTTTCTTCTAGTGTAGTGTATATCATAGTTCTGACTTCAGTATTCTTCATAAGTGATTAATTATATTGTGCTATCTGCAATTCCTTTCTTCTAACAATGCAGCTCTTTGGATTCAAAAACCCACTTGTTGCAAGGCTACTGAGGGGATTGAAGGCAAATGCCAGCCCAATTGTTGAGAAAAGTTTACCATCTTCTTGCTTTGGCAATGCATCTTTGGTATTCTTCATAAGCAATCATACTTGCTTGAGATTGTTTATATTCTTGATCACCAATGACTTGCAACTGCAAAAGATACCTGTAATAGCAATGTAGTATTAGGTTATATAGTTATCGATGATTATTTGTATTTGACATTTTAGTGCAATGAAATATCTTTCTTACTTATTGTATTTTATTTTGTATTTTGAGTGACATTAACTTTTGTGCAATGGATTGTATTTTTTATATATGGTATTTTATTTTCTATTATGAGACATTAAAGGAAAATTTAATTTGAAAATTAGTAAATCCATAAATAATTTTTTTTAAAAAAAATTAAAATTACGATACGCAAAAATGTGTGTCATCTTCATTTATGACATGGCCTTTCTTGAAAACGGTTTTAATGATACGCATTAGGTGTGATAAATGCGCGTCGTTTGTAGACGACGCGCAAAAGCGCGTCATCTCTCGTTATGACAGGGCCTTCCTTGACGCGCATTTGCGCGTCGTTTGAGCGTTTTACAACACGCAATGAGCGTCGTAAAAGGCCTTTTTTCTAGTAGTGTGTTGTAGGCTATGAAAGAGCCTGGTACCTCTTACATAGGTACGTATGAGTCCAGATGCAAGAGATGATTCAGAGGTTTGTCGTTATAGGTTCAAAAAGTTTCGTTAAGCAGTCGGGCAAGGCAAAGCGTCTCTTCGCAGCACATGAAATTTGTATGGTGAGGATCAAGCCAATCCATGTCAAATGAAAATGTTGGACTTCTTATTGTAACAAATGTTCAGTCAGTTTGGAAGGGATGATTGTTTAGAATTATAGAGTATTCTATGTCAATGTTTTTAACGCTACCAATTTCATCCTTGTTATTACTATTGGATAAGGTGTCTAAGTCCATACCTATATTTGGTATGCACTTTACCCGGCCCAAAATGGTCCATTTGGGTTGCACTTCATCGGAAAAATTTCTATGGATAGTTTTTTAAGAGGAGTATGTTTATGGTTTACTAATATATTATAAGTTATAATACATTAATATGAAATCATATTATCTAATTAGTATTCATCAAGAATTAATTTAATGATCAAAAGAGACTAATTAAATATGGATTCTAATAGTACGGGCCAATTGATTATTTAGGAGTGGATAAGATTGCATGGAAGTCCATGGATAGTCTACGGAGCTTTTGACACATGGATCCTAAGTATGTGAAAGGTCATGGGTATTAGTCTTTACATAGATGCAAACCTAATCCTCCATACTATCTAAACAAGTCCAAGGCTCTAGAAATCAACACTAGGGTGTGAGATAAGAAAGCATAGCCGATTTCTAAGAGTGCATCATATTCTCTCAAGTCTTCCAAGTTGTTGTGGTGATTTGTGATTCCATTTGAGGCATTCAAATCATTGGTACGTACTAGGCTCTTGAAGCTCCAAGCAATCAGTTACAAGAAAGGTATGTATTTCTATCTAGTTTTTATTTTGTACAAGTACCTATGATTACATGCTAGATAGGAAAATTCTTTGGAAATCAATTTTTCATGCATAATAGAGAAAACATAGTTCCAAAGCATCTAGGGTTGTATGCGCACCTTAAGGTTGTTAGGATGCTTAAAGCCCTTTAGTGGTATCAAGGTGTAGGCTTGTATACTTCATATTCTTGCTTATATGTGATTTTGCAAAGCTGGAATTGTTGTCTGATTGCTCAACTCGGTGAGTCCATGAGCAGACTTGATGAGTTGATGCTTTTAGCCTTGGACTCCGTGAGTCTAGACCTACACTCGGTGAGTCTGATCAGCAGATAGCAAGTTGTGTGAGTTTTTTTTTGGCCAAAATTAGGTTAGGATCACCACCTATAACTGTTTGTAATCATTTGAATTGTTTTTTATGATATGGTAATGTTTATTTTAATCTAATTACAAGGTAATTGTCATAATTTTAAGAATTAGTTAATATGATTATGCTTAATGTCTTGAAGATTGATGATATGAATTGCTTTGTTCTATGAGTTTGAATATGATCATGTTTTTTGATGGAGTCCATAGTTTGTCCTCAGGTTATGGATTACCAAAAGTATTTTCTTTAAGGAGTAGTTAAGAAATTATAGGTTATAGAAATGAAGAGTCTTCATTTTTAATAGTCCAATAAACTCACAAGTTATGGAGTTGAAAAGTTTTGAAGAGTTCCAAAATTTTCCCTCAAATTTGGAATTTGTAAAGTCTCACACACTAATACTTTAATTTTAATCCCTAGAATTTTAAAAGTTTAAAACTCTACCCTTATACTGTTATAATATTAAAAGTTTAATAACCATATATATATATATATATATATATATATATATAAGGGGGTTATAATATATGTATGTATAAGATAAGTCAGTCTTACCGTTAATAGGCCTCATTCGTGAAGTTGGTCTATAAGGGGGTACAAGGTTGTTGCTTATAAAATGGCAGCTTAATGGGTGTCCACTCTCACCTACCGCTTCCTTGACTGGTGGAGGGCCGTTAGCCGAACGGGTAGGATAGAGCAGTAATTCTCATTAAGTATAATGATTACTATAAAGTGACTAAATGTTTTATAAATTCCCAATCTTAGTTACCTTTGGAAAATGTAAATTTGGTGCTAACCCATGAACGTACACTTTGTACCTTACCAAGTCGTTAGTAGAGCGCGTGTAGTTAACCGACACACTAACATGGACTAGTAAGAGTGGTAAATGGTAGCTTAATTTTTATCATAGATTGGTGGAGCGCGTGTGGTTAACCAGCACATCGATTAGGTGATAAAATTAAGAGTACCAAGTTAATTTGCATAGTTATTCACACCTTGTTTTATGATCCTCGACATCCTAGTCACAAACTTGAAGGGTACAATCGAGATTTAAACATGCCATTAAAAAGTTTAATGAATGTCAAAAGAATCTATGAATTTCAATTCATTTAAAACTTAATAATCTATTTCGTTTTTCACGGTGGAAATTGGTAAATTGTCATTTACCTACCTTCAAATATTTCATAGCTTGGATTACGACATCCCACTTCCAAGTTATGAAATATTGTGTTGGGTCCTAGCCTTAATATTTCATTTGGGTGTCTTATTAAGGACCCTTTATCTAATCTAAACTTGTCTTTTTTTTTTTCCATATGTCTTCCAACAATGCTTCTAGCTTAAAACCATCTGGCTCCTTGTCTCACACGAACCTTTGTGGGAGAGTCATTTTTTATGGAACTAATTTTAATGACTTGATTAGGAACATCAGAATGGTCACTCGTTGTGACAACCCGAAGTTGTTCCATCGCCACAACCCGTTCCGTCCGTAAAACTCGTCTTTAGCAAATTATTCTGTTTTCTTTTTTGGATTAGGTCAATTAAATTAAGACTTTTATTTTGACCTTGTAAGTATCCAAACATGTTAGAAACACAAGAAAACGTCTCAAACTAGTAAATAGAAAAAAATATCGACCATATCGGGTGACGACAACCTAATCGGGTGCGACCAAAAGCCTCGGTAAACATCAGTATCAGGTAGAATTCCACCGTGTCTCAAATAAAAACCATATTTAAAGTGGTTTAAGCCTCATTTAAACACTTTTTCACTCTCTCTATAACCTCTCTCCTCAATCCACGATCTAGGTCCAAAAATCACTTATTTCAAGCTTCAAATCACCAAGATAACTATCCTAGCTTCTAGTAAAACATCCTTAGCCTTCATTTTCATGTTCAAATCATGTTTTAGGACCAGAAACGTGTGTTTATGGCCCTGGTACACTTTTGGGTTTTGAGGACATATAAAAGGGGTTTTTGAGCCTTAAAACCCTTCCAAACCACCATTGGAGCTTAGATATGGGTTAAGGACTTATTGGATTGGACTTAGAACACCTTAAACTCAACATTTTGGGAGTAAACATGAGTTTACTTCCCAAGAACATGCTTGGGCCGTAAACACCCTTTCATGGGTAGTAAACTCCTTTTTGGGTGTTAAAATGCCACTTACACACCTCATAAAAACAACTCCATAAGGAGTTCATGGCCCTAAAACCCTCAAGAATGGGTTCGTGGGCCGTAAACTCCTATAAAGGGGTTAAATGGTGCCCAAAATTCACCCCTTGGCTTATAAAAATGAGTAGAATCACTTATGATTAACCTATGACTTTCAAAACACATAAGAAATTAGTCGGTGAGAGTTTACGGCCGTAAACTCATAGTTTACTGCCGTAAACTCATCAAATGGTTCATATGTTTGATTTAGTGCCATTCTAATGCCCTAGAACCAAACCTAGCATCAACCCTTAAATGATGTAAGACCATTTAGCACCTAAGAACACCATCCATGAGTTTATGGCCGTAAACTCATGGGGATGTGGTGTTTAGGGCCGAAAACTCTTCTAAGAGTAAACTCCATACGCAAGCCATACATGCCCATAAATGTCACCCGCGTCACTCCAAACACTTGAATTGAAGTGTTTTCGCGACTAGAAGTGTATATCCTCTTTTAATTAGTGATTTAAATCTAATTTGATACATTTATGTATCATTTAATATTACATAGGAACCTCGCACGTTTTCAAGCCTTGATTCGACGTTTAACATCCTAGTCGACACATTTCAAATCCTGTGAGTTCATACCCCTTAATGAACCTTTCTAAATGTTTTTACATGTTTTAGGGGGGGGGGTATACAAGTACAATACTACAAGTTTATTTATCAAATCATATGTGATTTTACAATATATCATCAAAAGGAGATTTCTCTACACTTTTAGATTCTTGTCAATAATACTGTTTTAACTAATTATCAAATGCATTTTTAAGGTTAAATTGTTGTTAAACTACTTTCAAAACTATGTTTCTACTACTTTCCCTTGATAAATATATATTTATCTCTACACTAATATATTTATATAAGTAATACTTGAAGGACTTAGGACCGATAGCTCGCCTTATTTCCTGTTCTTGTTTGATGTGGTCTTAGGGTATTGGTTGTCCATCCGACTGTCGTTGAATTCTTAGTTATATATCATATATATTTTCCCTGATATGAAAGTTTTCTTCTTATTCATTACCTTTGTTGATCAGAGGTAGGAATTCACATACTCTAGTTAACTATAATAGGTATAGTTATGGCTACTGCTCGTTACCTCTATTACTACTATACGCACTATAACTGTTAATATTACAAGTTAATGGAAAAATAAGAGAACACTCTACTTACAATACTAAAAGTTTATCATACCAAAGCATAAGAGAATTCATTAATACCGAGTATAACACACTACATCTCTATAAGGCACTCTACTGCACTTACACCATGTGAGCAGGGCTTCGCGGAAGGAAAGCAACACCACATGTATAGATCTATACGGAACTGACACTATTACATCCTGACTATTAACTACAGTCCGAGTGGATTAGGCCTAGGGGTGGCACAACATCACTTCACTACATATGACTTGGAAGGTCATCGAGAACTCTACTACTTTATAGTTGGTCACATGATAGGTTACACTTATACTCAAATAAATACACTAAGACTTAAAGTCTAAGCTAATATCCCAAAGTAAATTAAAGATCTATTTCTAATTAAAGTTACAACACTACTACTGTTAACATGCATAACCTTTCTTCAGCCATATTACTCATATCAGATTTATTACTACACTTTTACAATTGAAGGTTTCAAAGATAGTACTCCTACACACTCAAAGGATTGACTTACAAATGTACTTTTCTGGAAATATATGATTTTCTAGGAATTTCTACTACTCATAAATACAAATTTTAACTCTTATACTATAAGTTTGCAAACACTTTTATACTACACCGACACTAAATTCTTATGAACTCAGAAGCTTTATGCTGATACTCGTTTTCAAAATAACTTGTATCCTCAGGTCAAATATAGACAAGTACTGGGGCAACTTTTGGAGAAGATGGAGCATATACCAGAATCATCTTTTATTTTTGTTATACTTTTGGTGTTTATTAACTGTGCATAACACAATTGTAATTATTATCACTATATAAATGAAATGGTTGTTGTTTCTTGTTTTTACTATTATGCAATTGTAATGATACTGTACATGATGTGCTCCACCGCATAACGTATTCTGCCGTTCTCGGTTTTGAGGTGTGACAGATTGGTATCAGAGCATTGTTTATAGTGAATCAAGTATATCAACCCATAAAAGATATACGAACTATAAACACTTCGGGACTAAAACACTCTGACCAAGAATATATACTTTTAAATACTAAAATATTTAATTAAGTATATACATATACATTCACCAATGCAAAGGATCAGTATCATTCTAGAACATAACAAAAGTATTAAAGATTGTTGAACAGCACGATTAAGCTTAGAGACATATAGTCACATCTGGGTGGATGTAGCTTGATCAACTACATCTCTCTAGGAGTGACTAGCATGTGCCTAAGAATGATTGTGGTGTCGCAACAAGTCTAAAAACTTACCAACACTACCACAAGCTCATTAGAATAAGAATATTATAGGAGTATTGTGCACTCTACTAACTACATATGTGATAACTAAAAGGGTCGTTACTGATAGGACAATAGTTGCTAAATGGATACATCACGGTTACATGTGACTAGAGCGCTATAGACTCAGAATCTATGGCCTTTTCTTCATTTCATGTTCTTGTTTGATTAGGGATCTGAAGTTAGGGTTGCTTATTCGAAGGATTATCTTGCTTCTGTTACATGTAATTGGTATGCACTACGCAAGTATTGGGTCGACTAATAACGATCCATCTTATAAGTATCCTAGATTAGTACGTCTAATAACCTTCCTTTCCCCCTTTCTCACATAGATAGTATGGCTGGCTTCCACCATCCCGACGATCCGTATTATCTAAACCAGGGCAATGGAGGATGGCTCGACGACGAGCCACAAGATGATCACCCGATCCCTTTGGATGATCACCATGTTGAAGGCTTCTCGGATAGCTCCAACTCCGACCCAGAAGTTAACAACCTACCCCCTGTATCTCCAAACCCCAACCCCCATCCGGCATCTCAAGGTTCCACTCCCATGTGGGCAATAACCCTGAACCGATGGAGCGATGAGCAGGGTCAGCCGGTACCTTACGATGGAGACCGAAGATTCTACAACATAAGCGAAGGAGGATCAGCGGACCGAGTCTTGCCCATTATGGTCCGAAGGATTGCCAGGAATGTCGAGCAAGGTCAAGCAGCAATTGGCCAAGTTGTAGAGGTTGATGCCAACTCTAACCTCAACACTGCTCGCATTCGCCAACTGGAAGAAGCTATGGATAGGACAAGGAGAACCAACGAGGCTCTACAGCAACAGTTAGCTGCATCCCGAGCCGAAGTTAAGGAACTCCGAACACGTCAGAGGACTCATGAACGACAACTTCAGGAAGTTATGCGCCAACTAGCAGATCTAAGGGTTCGTCTAATGGGTCCCCGTCACCAATAGAAGATGCCAAAACATCTCACTCTTTTGTTTAAGGACTAGCCTTTCTCCTTCTATGGTCGGTAGAGCACTTGTTTGTAAACATTCCTAACTTTGAAAGTACTCTAATTAGGTCTCTAGACTGCCAACATTTTTCCTTTTGGTTTGATGTAAGACCTACTGTTAGGCCACTTTTCCCGAGCTTGTATTACATCATTTCTACTAGTAATTAGCAGTTAACTACTCTATTTCTATGACTCTCTACTTGAATTTGGAATATGTTGGTTTAGTCCATAAAACACTCTTATCATACTTGCGATAGACTCTTACTATTGTCACTATATCTATGAACTTTCAGTAAAAGATGCCTCCCCGCAAGCGCCCGAGTAGAGGCAGAGCTGCAGCTCAAACCCCACCTCCACCACCCCCTCCTCCATAGATTGATCTTGTGGTATTCCAAACGGTTGTAACCGCAGCTGTAACGGCCGCTTTAGCCCAAATGTATTCCGACGATGCTAGTGGAGCCGGAATGGGCACCAACTTCAGACATGGTGAAAATCCCCCATGTGCACAGGGTTGTACTTATAAAGATTTCATGAGCTGTAAACCAACATTCTTCAATGGGACCGGAGGAATCCTTGCTCTATCCTAATGGATCGAAAGAGCCAAAGCTGTTTTCGAAATGTGCTCATGCCCCGAAGAGAGCAAAATCAAGTTCGCTGCTGCCACCTTCACTGAAAGGGCCCTGACATGGTGGAATGGCCATGTCAATGAACTCTCCTTAGTAACAGCCAATGCCATGGTCTAGGACAAACTAAAGGACCTACTGAGAAAGTAGTATTGCCCTAGAGGTGACGTTCAAAAGCTTGAAGAGGAACTTTGGAACCTCAAGATGAAGGGAAAAGATGTAGTGGCTTATACGGCCAGGTTCTACGACCTGGTGGCTATGTGCCCTAATATGATCCCTTCTGAGAGCAAGAAAATCGAACCATACATCTGGGGTTTAGTGCCCCCGTATCAAGGAAACATCCTATCTTCACATCCTGCAACCTTTGACAGTGCCAAGGAGTTAGCCCACAGGTTGATTGATCATGAAACTCCTTCTACTCCAGCAACAACAACCACAATTGCCACTGCACCACCCAAATCAACTGATAAAAAAAGGAAGCTTTGGGATCAGAAGAAGGGCAAGAAAACTCAAACCTCCTCCAAATATCAACCAATCATGGCTATCCATGCTGCCACCACCCCTGGTACCCCAGCACTAGCCAAAACTTATGCTGGGAATCTGCCCAAGTACCCCAAGTGCCCCTTCCATCACAACGGCCCCTTCCGTGAATTGCAATGCACCAACTGCGTCCGGAAGGGCCATACCGTCCGGTTTTGCAAATCCCAACCCAAACCCATTTCTCAAGTTTCTGGCTCGGGAGTGAGCCAGGCCTGCGATGGCTGGGGTGAAGTTGGCCATTTCAAGAAAAACTGTCCGAAGGCCGAGAATACGGGTGGAACAGGAAGACTACTCGCTATTGGCCACAATGAAGCAGTAGCAGACCCCACAGTAGTCACGGGTACATTCCTTATCAACACTTACTTAAACAATCCCCGCAACCACTAAAACTTTAAACACTTACTTAAACAATCCCTGCAACCACTAAAAGAAACATTCATCGTAGAAATGGCTAACGGAAAGACCGAAAGCTCTAATGAAATTTACATAGGTTGTACCCGCACGTTAAACGATCATTCATTCCCAATCAACTTCATACCGGTCTCGATCAAGAGTTTCGATGTCAGGTTGGCATGGACTGGTTGAGTCTTCATCACGCTGATATTTTATGCTTCGACAAAGCCATCCGCCTAAATCCACCGAATCACGAAACTCTGTTAATCTACGGAGACAAACCCGGTATGAGCCTTTGTATCATCTCAAGTATTCAAGCCCATAAGTACTTGCGCAAGGAATATCTCGCCTTCCTTGCATACGTCATCGATACAAGACAGAAGGCGAGAGATCCAAAAGACATCCCTGTTGTATGCGATTTCCCGGATGTCTTTCCAGAAGAACTTCCAGGTTTACCTCCCAAATGTCAGGTTGAGTTCAGAATCGACCTAGTCCCAGGAGCTACCCCTGTAGCTAAGTTGCCCGATCGTTTAGCATCTACCGAGATGCAAGACCTATCCGGTCAACTTAATGAGCTGCTCAGCAAGGGTTTTATAAGACCGAGCTTCTCACCCTGGGGAGCTCCGGTTTGTTCGTAAAGAAGAAAGACGGATCGTTCCGTATGTGCATCGATTATAGGGAACTCAAGAAACTCACGGTCAAGAACCGCTACCCTCTTCCTCGTATAGACGACCTATTCGACCAATTACAAGGGGCGAGCTACTTTTCCAAGATTGATCTTAGGTCCGGGTATCACCAGTTACGAGTCCTTGAGGAGGACGTTCCGAAGACAGCCTTCCAAACTCGTTACGAGCACTACGAATTCGTAGTGATGTCCTTCGGACTGACTAAGGCACCCGCAGTGTTCATGGACTTGATGAATAGGGTGTGTCGTCCATACTTAGATCAGTTCGTCATCGTCTTTATTGATGATATACTCGTCTACTCTAGGAGTGAGGAAGAGCACAGAAATCATCTACGACGAGTCTTAGAAACCCTACAATTGGAGAAGTTATACGCAAAGTTCTCTAAGTGCGAATTTTGGATCCAAAGAGTTGAGTTCCTAGGACACGTGGTTAGCAAGGAAGGAATCCACGTGGACCCATCCAAGATTAAAGCTATAGAGAACTAGTTAGCACCAAAGATGCCTACAGAAATTCGTCAATATCTAGGCCTCGCTGGCTACTACCGCATATGCATTCAGAACTTCTCTCAGATTGCGAAACCTCTCACTACGTTAACACAGAAAGGTGTACCATTTGACTGGGAAGAGAAACAGGAGAAGGCATTCCAGACCCTTAAGCGAGCCCTATGCGCTGCACCGGTGTTATCCCTTCCCGAAGGAACAGAAGATTTTGTGGTATATTGTGACGCATCGAACCAAGGGCTCGGTTGTGTCTTGATGCAACGAGGTAAGGTCATCGCCTATGCCTCAAGACAGCTGAAGACACATGTGATCAACTACACCACGCACGACCTCGAGTTAGCGGCGGTTGTATTCGCTTTGAAGATCTGGAGACATTACCTGTATGGAACGAAGAGCATAATATACACTAATCATAAAATCCTCCAACATATATACTGAACTAGAAGGAGCTCAATACGAGACAACGACGGTGGGTCGAACTACTCAATGATTATGACTGCGAGATTCGTTATCACCTGGGGAAAGCCAATGTAGTAGCAGACGCGCTAAGTAGAAAAGAGTATTCTGGTCGAAGACTCAGGTCATTAACAATGACTATCCATTCACATCTATTCGCACAAATTAAGGAGGCTCAGCTCGAAGCCTTAAACCCTGAGAATTTGGCAGGAGAATGCCTACATGGAATGGATAAGAACTTGGAGGTCAAGGCTGATGCAGCCTATTATCTCATGGACCGAATCTGGACCACGCACCACGGTAGTTTCAGAGACTTGGTCATCAAGGAAGCACAAAACACTCAATAATCCGTCCACCCAGGTTCAGATAAGATGTATCTGGATCTCAAAAAGCTATACTGGTGGCCTAATATGAAAGTAGAGATTGCTACCTTCGTGAGTAAATGCCTTACCTGCACGAAGGTCAAGGTCGAATACCAGAAGCCATCAGGTCTTTTACAGCCACCAGAGATATCGGAGTGGAAGTGGGAGCGGTTCACTACATATTTCATAACTAAGCTACCCAAGACAACGGGTGGGTTGGATACCATATGGGTCATCGTCGACAAATTGACCAAGTCCGCGCACTTCCTACCCATCAAAGAAACAGACAAGATGGAGAAACTCAAAAGAACATACATTAAGGAGATAGTTCGACTGCATGGTGTCCCTGTATCTATTATCTCGGATAGAGATAGTAGGTTTACTTCGATATTTTGGCAATCACTGCAAAAAGCATTAGGGACGAGGCTGGACATGAGTACAGCCTACCATCCGCAGACTGACGGACAAAGTAAGAGGACGATCCAAACATTAGAGGATATGCTGCGAGCCTGTGTGATTGACTTTGGGAAGGCGTGGGATACACACTTACCCCTTGTGGAGTTTTCCTACAACAAAAGTTATCATACGAGCATCAAGGCAACTCCATTTGAAGCCCTCTATGGTCGGAAGTGCAGATCCCCTCTGTGTTGGGATGAGGTGGGTGACACTCAGTTAGCTAAGGGATGAGTTCCTGATAGCACTCTCATGGGTCCGGAGATCATCCGAGAAATGACCGAGAAGATTGTACATATTTGCGAACGATTAAAAGCCACTATGGACCGACAGAAAAGCTATGCAGACAAACGAAGAAAACCTTTGGAATTCCAGGTGGGAGACTGAGTCCTGTTGAAGGTCTCACCCTGGAAGGGCACGATACGCTTTGGAAAGCATGGAAATCTAAACCCAAGGTACATACGGCCTTTCGAGATTCTTGCTAGAATCGGCCCCATAGCTTACAAACTCAACCTACCCGACGAGCTAAGTAACATACACTCTACCTTCCAGGTCTCGAACCTGAAAAAGTGGTTATCTGACAAAACCCTGGTCATCCCACTAGATGGGATCCAGATCAACGAAAGCCTCAACTTTGTAGAAGAACCAGTGGAAATCATGGATCGGGAGGTCAAACGAACGAAACTAAGGCGCATTCCGATTGTGAATGTTCGATGGAATACCCAGCGAGGGCCATAATTTACTTGGGAACGCGAGGATCAAATGAAGCTTAAGTATCCCCATCTTTTCGCTTAGTTATCTTGTAATAACATTATTATTTGTACTCTAATTTCGGGACGAAATTCCCTCTCACCGGGGGATAATGTGACAACTCGAAGTTGTTCCATCGCTACAATCCGTTCCGTTCGTAAAACTCGTCTTAAGCAAATTATTCCGTTTTCATTTTTGGATTAGGTCAATTAAATGAAGACTTTAATTTTGACCTTTTAAGTATCCAAACATGTTAGAAACACAAGAAAACGTCTCAAACTAGTAATTAGAAAAAAAAATCGACCATATCGGGTGACGACAACTTAATCGGGTGGGACCAAAAGTCTTTGTAAACATCAGTATCGGGTAGAATTCCACCGTGTCTCAAATCCAAACCATATTTAAAGTGGTCTAAGCCTCATTTAAACACGTTTTCACTCTCTCTCTCTCTCTCTCTAACCTCTCTCCTCAATCCAAGATCTAGGTCCAAAAATCACTCAGTTCTAGCTTCAAATCACCAAGGTAATAACATCCTTAGCCTTCATTTTCATGTTCAAATCATGTTTTAGGACCATAAACATGTGTTTACAGCCCTGGAACATTCTTGGGCCGTGAACACATATAAAAGGGGTTTTTGAGCCTTAAAACCCTTCCAAACCACCATTGGAGCTTAGATATGGCTTAAGGACTTATTGGATTGGACTTCGAACACCTTAAACTCACCATTTGGGGAGTAAACATGAGTTTACCGCCGAAGAACATGCTTGGTCCGTAAACACCCTTTCATGGGTAGTAAACTCCTTTTTGGGTGTTAAAACGCCACTTACATACCTCATAAGCCTTTAAATAAAGTCTAGAAGCAACCACAAACAAGTTAGGGACCTTAAACTTGATAAAAACAACTATATAAGGAGTTCACAGCCGTAAACCCCTCAAGAATGGGTTCTTGGGCCGTAAACTCCTATAAAGGGGTTAAATGGTGCCCTAAATTCACCCCTTGGCTTCTAAAAATGAATAGAATCACTTATGATTAACCTATGACCTTCAAAACACATAAGAAATGAGTGGGTGAGAGTTTACAGCCATAAAATCATAGTTTACTACGGTAAACTCATCAAATGGTCCATATTTTTGATTTAGTCCCTTTCTAATGCCCTAGAACCAAACCTAGCATCACCCCTCAAATGATATAGGACTATTTAGCACCTAAGAACACCATCCTTGAGTTTATGGCCGTAAACTCATGGGGATGTGGTGTTTAGGGCCGAAAACTCTTCTACGAGTTTAGTCTTGAAGAGTAAACTCCATACCCAAGCCATACATGCCCATAAATGTCGCCCGAGTCACTCCAAACACTTGCATTGAAGTGTTTTTGCGACTAGAAGTTTATATCCTCTATTAATTAGTGATTTAAATCTAATTAGATACATTTGTGTATCATTTAATATTACATAGGAACCTCGCACGTTTTCAAGCCTTGATCCGACGTTTAACATCCTAGTCCATACATTTCAAATCCTGTGAGTTCATACCCCTTAATGAACCTTTCTAAATGTTTTTACATGTTTTAGGGAGGGGGGGGGGAGCATCCAAGTACAATACTACAAGTTTATTTATAAAATCATATGTGATTTTACAATATATCATCAAAAGGAGATTTCTCAACACTTTTAGATTCTTGTCAATAATAATGTTTTAACTAATTATCAAATGCATTTTTTAAGTTAAATTGTTGTTAAAATACTTTCAAAACTATGTTTCTACTACTTTTCCTTTATATATATATATATATATATATATATATATATATATATATATATATTTATATCTACACTAATATATTTATATAAGTAAGACTTGAAGGACTTACGGCCGATAGCTCGCCTTATTTCTTGTTCTTTTTTGATGTGGTCTTAAGGTATTGGTTGTCCATTCGACTGTCGTTGAATTCTTAGTTATATATCATATATATTTGTGTAGATATGAAAGTTTTCTTCTTCTTCATTACCTTTGTTGATCAGAGGCAAGAATTCACATACTGTAGTTAACTATAATAGGTATAGTTATGGCTATTGCTCGTTACCTCTACTACTACTATACGCACTATAACTGTTAATATTACAAGTTAATGCAAAAATAAGAGAACACTCTACTTACTATGCTAAAAGTCTACCATACCACAGCATAAGAGAATTAATTAATACCAAGTATAACACACTATCTCTCTATAAGGCACTCTACTGCACTTACACCATGTGAGCAGGGCTTCCCTGAAGGAAAGCAACAATACATGTATAGATCTATACGAAACTAACGCCATTACATCCCGACTGTAAACTGCAGTCCGAGCCGACTAGGCCCAGGGGTGGCACTACATCACTTAACTACGTATGACTGGTAAGGTCATCATGCACTCTACTACTTTATAGTTGGTCACATGAGGGGTTACACTTATACTCAAATAAATACACTAAGACTTAAAGTCTAACCTAATATCCTGAAGTAAATTAAAGATCTATTTCTAATTAAAGTTACAACACTACTACTGTTAACATGCATAACCTTTCTTCAGCCATATTACTCATATCAGATTTATTACTACACTTTTACAATTGAAGGTTTCAAAGATAGTACTCCTACACACTCAAAGGATTGACTTACAAATGTACTTTTCTGGAAATATATGATTTTCTAGGAATTTCTACTACTCATAAATACAAATTTTAACTCTTATACTATAAGTTTGCAAACACTTTTATACT
Source organism: Lactuca serriola (assembly GCF_051521515.1). Taxonomy (NCBI): domain Eukaryota; kingdom Viridiplantae; phylum Streptophyta; class Magnoliopsida; order Asterales; family Asteraceae; genus Lactuca; species Lactuca serriola. Next base: position 229,262,687 of record NC_136410.1, on the reverse strand, counting down.
ACACCGACACTAAATTCTTATGAACTCACCAGCTTTATGCTGATACTCGTTTTCAAAATAACTTGTATCCTCAGGTCAAAGATAGACAGGTACTGGGGCAGCTTTTGGAGAAGATGGAGCATATACAAGACTCATCTTTTATTTTTGTTATACTTTTGGTGTTTATTAACTGTGCAGAGCACAATTGTAATTATTGTCACTATATAAATTAAATGGTTGTTGTTTCTTGTTTATACTATTATGCAATTGTAATGATACTGTACATGACGTCCTCCACCCCAGAACGTATTCCGCCATTCTCGGTTTTTGGGTGTGACACTCGTTATGAGGACAAGGAATATGTCCTTGACAAGGAGCTGAAGGTCATTCATGTGTCTTCTGCTACTCCAGAGGAGATTGTTGAGTACACTACTCATGAAGGATGCCACTAAGGTATCATGCATCATGTCGGCGACCATGACAATAGAACTCCAAAAATCCTATGAGGATTTCTACCCCTATGAAATGCACAAGGATCTGATGGAAAGGTACCATCGGAGTGCTTGTCAAAAGTGGTATGAAATCATCACCTCCATGATAACAACTAAGATGAATGATAGAGAGTCCATCTTGGGCCACCTGCAAAAAATGCAAAGATTCATGGACCGGTTGCTTAAACCGAATGTTAACTTTGATGAGGAGTTAGCAATAGACATTATTCTACACTCCTTACCCTCTTGTTATGATCAGTTTCGTATAACTTATCATATGAACAAAGAGGATGTCACGCTTAGCAAACTTCAGGGACTTTTGAGAACTGCTGAAAGTAGTCTCAAAGGTAAGAATGTTGTTACCACTCCTACTACTTCCCCTGTTCTAGGAATCGGCAAGGAAAAGGGAAAAAGACAAAGAACACTTTGAAGGGAACCATGGGAAAGTCTATTTATGGCTCATCTTCCAGTGGAACCAAAGGTGGTTCTGCTACTCCCTCTTCCAACACAAAAGATGCACAAGTACTGCTTTTATTGTCCGGAAAAGGGGCACTAGAAGCGAAGCTTCCCCAAGTACTTGCAGGATAACACAAAAGATGCACAAGTACTGCTTTTATTGTCCGGAAAAGGGGCACTAGAAGCGAAGCTTCCCCAAGTACTTGCAGGATATAAAGGATAATTTACACTATACTTTCTAATAACTCACCGCATACTAATTCTTGGGTCCTTGATACATGGAGTCGAATTCACATTTGTTCTGATTTGCAAGGACTAAAAAGAAGTGAGGATGTGGAGCACGGGAAGGTAAACTTAATCATGGGCAATAGGAAAGCATCACCTGTCACCAAGATTGGAGTTTACTCTTTATTGTTAAGTAGTGGTTAACATTAGATTTGAATAAGTGTTGTTACTCGTCTGAAATGGCGAGAAATATTATTTCTTTTCATGGCTTGTACAAACAAGGTTATAGTTTTTCATTTGATAATGAATGTTGTGTTATTAATGTTTTTTATAATGATGTGTTTTATTTCAAAGCATTACCTTGCAATGGTGTATATGAAGCTGTGAATGTTGTAGATAACTTAGAAAGTAATGAATGTTGTAGATGACAAAGTCACTCTTCATTGGTACTTGTGCAAGGGGTGAGGGTTTGTTGGATCTCATACACATCGGTGTGTGTAGACCCTTCAAAACCGCCAATAGGGATGCTAACCGTATCTATGTAACTTTTACTTATGATTATAGTAGATATGGCTATATCTACTTAGTCATGCATAAGTCGAAAACCTTTGAAAAGTTCAAAGAGTTTAAACAGGAAATGGAGAATCAGCTAGGAAGGAACATTAAGATGTTTTGATCCGATTGAGGTGGTGAGTATCTTAGCATAGAGTTCCTTGACTATCTTAAGGAATGTGGAATTGCTTCACAATTGACACCTCCTAGGACACCACAACTTAATGGTGTTGCCGAGAGGTTCAATCGAACATTTCCGGACATGATGAGTCGAGCTTCGTTACCAATCTCATTTTGGGGGTATGCCTTTGAGACTACAGCCCATATCCTTAATCTAGTCCCAACAAAAACGGTTGCCAAAACACCTCACGAGATGTGGAATGGGAAAGCTCCCAATTTAGACCACATCAAGATTTGGGGGTGCGAGGCTTTCGTGAGGTGTGAGACTCACAATAAGCTCGAAACTCATAGTGAGTGTTGTATTTTCATCGGATATCCACAGAAATCCTTTGGTTACCTCTTCTACAGATCCAATGAAAATATGGTCTTTGTGGAAAGGAGAGGAGTCTTTCATGAGAGAGAATTCATAAGTCAAGAAACAGAGGGAGGCAAATTGACCTTGAAGAGATTCAAGAGTCAATCAATGAAGGAACCTTAAACCCTAGCAATCAACCTGAGTAGGAAACTCCTACTGAACCAACTGATGATTTTGAACCTCTGAGGCATTCCATCAGAGTTAGGAATCCACCTGAGCATTACTATGGTTTTTGTGACAACCCAAAAATTTCCATTCAGTAAAACTATCCACTAAAATTGAAGTAAAATTTGTATCTTCTAACTTTCAAACTTTTGGGATAAGTATGAGTGTTTTTTAGGTTAGTGCTCCAGAGGATATCAGGAGAGAGGATACACTAGGGTTTAATATGTTGCACTAAGTGCCCAAAACCTTCAAGAGTTTGGAATGTTACAGTCCAAAATTCGTATTTGGACCCAAAACCCCCGAGACTATATAAGGAAAACTTAGTCACATTTATGACATTTCCAACTAGAGAAAAGCCGATTTCTCTCTCAAGGATCTTCACTCGATTACCCCCAATTGTGAGTACTTCAACCTAGAGTGTATATAAGTGTGTTATATGCATTAACAACATGAAAAATCAAGCCAAAACACCAAGGAAATGGTGTTCACGGCCCAATATCTTCTTGGACCGTGAACACTAAATCTTGGGCCAAAGTGTGCCTAATGTCCCCCTAAACCTTGGAAACCAAACATGGAACAAACCTTGACATTTCTAGGCCTAAAAAACATTAAGATTCAAGGGCTAAAAGTGAGTTCACGGCCAAGGATGCTCTTGGGCCGTGAACTCCATCTTATGGTGCCAAAGTACCCTAATTGCCTTCCTTAAGCCAAGAGACTAGCCTAGCAGTTTACCATGATGTGTTTAGGAGTCAAAGCAATCAAAATACCATCACCCATATGTGATTACGGCCGCAAACACAAGCCAAAATGGTCCAAGGGCCGAAGACTCAAGTTAGGGGTGTTTTGATGCCACAACACTTCCTAAGGCTTAGCCTTGAATTTAGGACGCTTCTTTATGAACTTTAGGACCCTCATTAACATAAATGATCATGATTTTATGGTAATAAACTCATTTGGGCCCTGAATTCCTCAAAAATTCCATAGGGTAGAGATAATGTCCCTAAATCACCTCCTAGCCTTCAAACTTGCACTAACCCATGGGTAACCATGAGTTTATGGCCGTAACCTCCCTTGGGCCGTGAACTCATGGTAGTGAACTCATGTGAGTGCCTTTATACCTTCCTATGTTGAATCACATGTGATTCTAACACTTAGTCAAGGTCTTTCCTAGTCCTGGAAGGTGTTTTCTTTCATATAGTTGTTTATAAACACTATATTCATGTCAATATGTGTCCTTCTATGTCATTTAGGACTTATTGTGTCTCGGGACTTCATTCATGGAACTTCTCATCCTTACACGCATACCCGTTTGAATCACCCACATCAGGTGAGTTCATGCCCCGTAATGAATCTTTTAACTATTTTAACTGTTTTAAGGGGGGGGGGGATACAGTTTGAACACAATGATAACTGTGTAAATGTTTGTTATTAAACATCTTTCAAAATGTTACTTATGTTAATTAAGTTTTCAAAACGTTTCAATACTCGTTTAAAGTTATGTTACTTGATAGTTATACAAAACTCCGTTTTTAAAGTAAAAGCATAACTTAGTAGAGAAATGAGTCTTTTTAGTAACAGTCCAAGTAGAGCATTAGTAAACTATTATAGCTATAGTTTAGGAGAATGCTATCCATTACTTCTAGTACAATGAAGCACACAAAGAAGCAATACCAGAAAAGAACGAACAGTGAAGAGAATCAAACATTACCAGAACAGAACATAACAAATTAAGTTGCTATAGCATGAGAACACACAGACATGATCTAATTATACCAATGAATCACTTCTACATTAGTGATAGTTATACTGGGTATACATGATCATTTAAATTTAATGTGGATTACACAGCTTGCATGGATTTGCTTGGGTCGTGTTGGGTTCCCTTAATCTCTTTTCATTGAGAGCGTTTAGTAGGGGTTCTAGCTTTCACATTATGACCGTAATAAGATAAATATGTTTTTAGGTTATTTGTACATCCGCACGTCATTATAAACGAGATCTGTGTACTTACTTTTCCCATTACTTTCATAAAGTGACAATACCACTTGAAAGTTGATCTATTTTCTAGTCAAGATAGTTATAAACTAGGGAGAATATACTTTACATTTGACAAAGGAACAGTCGGTTTTAACACAGAATAGAAGACGCCTTGGTAGAAAGCTACGATTTAAGGTTAGGATCATGATGCTAACTTTATGTTTCCTTAATGTTTACACTATAGGGTACATATCTGCTAAGTAGATCCCGACAGCTAATAGGATGTGTGCTCTTCGTTGTATGTCCTGTTCCCGTTGGATGTAGGCTTGCACCGAGGTCACCCAATCTATTATCTACCCAAATCTATATATATATATATATATATATATATATATATATATATATATATTTATACATATATATGTATATATATATATATATATATATATATATATATATATATTTATACTTAGTGTAAATTAAGTCATCATAAGGGTACTAGGTATGGATCAGGTCATAGGACACAGAGTCAATGCACAGTTATACTAGTACAAAACTTACTTTTCAAGGTCAGTACTTTTGGTATACAAAACTAGCGATTTCCCAGTTAAGGGCTTAATCCATTTTATTAAGCCAACACAGTTTCAAAGACTTGAAGTGAATTAACCCTATAACACCTTAGTTTATACACCATGCTTATATATAAAACTAATATCTAATAGATAGTTAAATGTTTATCTGTGAAAACCCGAAATTTCCATTCTGAACAAACCATTTGAAGCCAATAGAAGTAGAACAGTTACAGTGAAAACTCAGTTTTCGAGTTTAAGTTTGGCAGTTTTCAGGATTTTACACTTAAGGAGATATTAGGAGAGTGGATGCACTAGGGTTTTGTGCAACACTGTTATTCCATTACTCTAGGACATTAGAGTTCATTCCAGGAATAAAAATATTTTCTGCCAAAATATTTCAGGACTATAAATAGTTTTCTGAACCAAATTTATTCATTATTCACATTTCCAACTAGAGAAAAGCCATTTTCTCTCTGACGGATCTTCGGGTTTTTATAGCAAAACGTGAGTAACTCTTTATAGTAATGTTAGAAAGATTTATATGTGTCTATAACATGATTTAGAAGGCTAAAACATGAGATCTAGGAGTTTACACCCCAAGGTGTTCTTGGGCGGTAAACTCCCGAAACGAAGCCAAAACCGACACTTGTGTTATGATAAGGCCTTAGATGATTATGTATGCATGTTAGGGACAAGAAAATAAGCCAAAATCTACCCAAGTTTGGGAGTTTACGGCCCTAGATAATCCTAGGTCGTAAACTCCAAAATCAAACACTAAATGATGATTTAAGGGCTCTAGGACTTTAACGCTTGTATCTAGACTATGTTCCCAAGTAGTGAAAAGGCCTTAAACACATCAAATGAAACAAACAAAAGTGATTTTACGGCCCAAGTGAATCTTAGGCCGTAAACTCCATTGAAATGGACAAAAGGGGTGTTTTCATGACACCTAAAGCCCTAGACCTTTACAAGAAATTGTACCTACTTAATGGAAGGACCAAACCACATCAAAATCACTTAACAAAGTGAGTTTACAGCCAAGACATGGTTCTTGGGCCGTAAACTCCTAAAAAGGGCACCAAGGTGTGCCTAATGCCTTCTTATGCTAGGAGTAAAAGTCTAGAACTTATACCACAAGTGCAAGAGGCTTGAAAACAACAAAAACAACACCCCAAGGGAGTATACGGCCGTAAACTCCAAGGGGAATGGCCTTGAGGCCGTAAACTCCTATTTGGAGTATTTCTAGACCTCAAACCCTTCCAAGGACTTAGCCACCAAGTTGGAATAATTCTAGGAACCCTTTGCGACTTCAAAACACACCATACCCCCATGATTGGGAGTTTACGGCCGTAAACTCAAGAGTTTACAACCATAAACTCCATGTGTGATGTTCTATGGGGAGTAAACTCACATATAGGGTCCTTTGGAACCCTAAACACAAGTGCCTTGTCCCACATTAGCTTAGATGCAATCCTTAGGGCCTATAACACTTATATAAAGTGTTTATTATTCCTAGGATGTCTTAACTTTATCAATTAGTGATTTAAGACTAATTGAATGCATATATGTGTGATTATATGTTCATTAGGATCGTAGTGTGTGTACAAGTCCTCGCTTGACACCTAGCCATCCTATACCGTCACTTCATCCCAATTACCAACTTCAGGTGAGTTCATACCCCTTAACTAATATTTTAAACTATTTTTAAATGTTTTATGGGGGGGGGATACAAGTAGAATCATGCTACTTATGATGTCAATCACAAGTGATTAGTAAGTAGAATTATATACTTATTACATCAATCACATGTGATTAATATACAACATTCAAATGATTTGGCTACTCATTAGCCGTTTTACCAAACAGTTTCCTTCAAATGATTTTTATAAACATTTTATATGTTTTAAACTCCTTATTACACTGTACATCTTACTCAGTACATTACCTTTCAAACTTACTTACAACGGTGTTTCAAACAAATGTTTCCTGATACTTAAACTATTTTATTAAACATATGCCTTCAAATTGTTTTACAGATTGATATCAAGTCGATCTTTTCTTAAAATAATATTTATGTTTCAAATGTCTTACAAAGTTTATTTATGCTTTTATATTATAAATTGCATGCCTCTATATGTATAGTTATATAAGAAATGTTTAAAAGACTTAGGAAGGCTATCCACCCTATTTCCTTTTCGCGCCTTGAGATGTGGTCTGGTGGGATATTGGGTATTCGTCTGAAGGTCATTTAAATATTAGTTATATATCATGTGTACATATATAGTCATAAAAGGTCCTTCCAGTTCAACATATGCCCTTGGGTAGCAAGGGTATACATCCATGTCCATACTTACCAGATAGATTACTAGTAAACTACCATATGAGTAGTTTAGGAAGATACTAGAACAATTACTAGAACGCGATATCATACAAATGAGTCAGTTCATTCATGAGTCAATACCTTCTAGAACATTACAGTACATTACTATACTTGCTAGATAGAGAGAACACACATTACAGCTAGCACTTTTACACAAGTACATATACATGATTACTTTTACATGATTACATTTACATGAGCACATTTACATAAGTACATATACATGATTACTTTTACATGATCACACTTATAGGAGCACTGTTACATAGATATATCAGGAGGAGTCCTATTACATTTTATATGTATCGACTCTGTTATCAAAATCCTCATTCTTATCTTTACTTTGTGATTCAATCACATAATCGACGAGATAGATTGGATTTAATATCCTAGTACCAAAGGATACGTTGGGTAAAAGCACATCCACGGATGTCAACGGTTGGTACCATTACAGGTATACTTTAAGGGACTAACTATTCCTATACCCAGCTGTTAGCAACAGAGGTAAAAGTACGTCTACAGATGTCTTAAAGTTAACAATGTTAGTTACCCTAGTACCAAAGGGTAATATTCAGGTTAGTTGTATTATACCCTTTATTTTGTGACTCATTCACATAACCAATGAGGTGAATTATATTTAAGTATCCTAGTACCAACGGATACAATTTCTTATAATGATAATAATAGTAACACAGTTGGGTCTTGGTAGAAGACTACAATCAGAACAGTTAGGTCTTGGTAGAAGACTACTTTCAGAACAGTTAGGTCTTGATAGAAGATTACATTGAGAACAATCAAGTCTTGGTAGAAGACTCCTTTTGTTGCTAATAGAAATCATAGGGAATTCTAGGGTTTTTCAAACATTTACAGTTGTTCTACAAACATTTTCATACTTATACGAGCTTTCTTTCAAAACAATGTCACGTCTTAAAAATTATAAGTTTTACAAATTAAGACACATTAATACTTATGATCTCACCAGCTTCAAAGCTGATACTCGCTTTCAAAATTTCTTGTATCCTCAGGTCATCATAGATAGGTACCGATGCAAGGAGAAAGGAAGATGGAGCTTGTTCAAGGCTTATCTTTTATTTTGATTAATGATTTAGTGCTTATCAAAATTTGACAGAACACAATTGTATATTAATTATATTATTAATGCAATGGATGATGTTGTTGCTTGTTTACTACTTTACATTGTTGTTGATATTATACATGACGTCCTCCGCCCCAGAACGTTTCCGCCGTTCCTGGTTTTGGGGTGTGACAGTGTCTTCCCCCAACATCCTGTTCCCGTTGGATGTGGGCTTAGGGCAGATTCCCCCAATTAACTATCTACCCGATATCGGATTATATATAGCAGTATAAACAAAGCTATTATAAAAGTAATCACCTTAGTCAGTATTTTAATATAAGAAAAATAGGTTTTCTTAAAAGAACTCTCCATTAGATATAAAGGAACCATTACAAATAAATCCATGAGTAACAAGTGAATACACCAAGGTTATATATGACAACGATATAACAACCAATGGAATGTGTGCTATCCGCCTTACTTGCTGTTCCCCGTTGGGTTGTTTATTTACTTTAGGACAGATGCGCACAATCGATTGTTTATTTACTTTATGTATATATAACTTGTAACCACTTAGCATGCATAGAAAGGCTTGTAGTGTCATTTTACTTAACTTCCATTAAAGTAGGAAATATAGGATTTTCTAGAGGAACAGGCGAACTTTTCAAAACAGAACTTACAACTTACATCACTTTTACATATACATTTTCCACATTTTACAGCTTACTCAAATCACTAAAATCTTATGAACTCACCAGCTTTATTGCTGATCAACTCTTTCAAACAACTTCTATTCTCAGGAGACTATTAGATAGGTGCTCGTGTAGGGATTCAAAAGATGGAGCATTACAGCTTCAACTCTTGTGTTGTTATTTGTTTATGACTTCTATGTTTTGTGAACACACACATTGTAAACACTTTCTTTCTAAATGAAATGGTTGTTCATTACTTGCTTACCATATACATATCTTGTGATACTTGACATGACGTCCTCCACCCTCGAACGTTTCCGTCGTTCCGGTTTTGGGGGTGTGACAGTTTCCATATTACTGTGGAAGGTGATACATTTATCACTAATAATACACTCGTAAGTCTGGATGAACATGATAACTATGAGGAAGTCATGGCAGGCCCTGAGTCTGCTAAATGGAAAGAGGCTATGGACAGGGATATCCAATCCATGTATGACAATCAAGTTTGGAACTTGGTTGACAATGTATCGGGTCAGAAGACAGTTAGGTGCAAATGGATCTTCAAGAAGAAGACCGACAGGATGGGAAGGTACACACTTACAAGGCACGACTAGTTGCGAAAGGATTCACTCAAACTCCAGGAGTTGAATATGATGAAACCTTCTCTCCAGTAGCGAAGATTAAGTATATTAGGGTTATGCTAGCCAAAATTGCATTTCATGACTATGAAATATGGCAAATGGATGTCAAAACCACTTTACTTAACGGAAAGTTGGTTGAGGATGTTTACATGAGTCAGCCAGAGGGTTTTGTTGATTCAAAGCACCCTAATACAATGTGTAAGCTTGAGAAATCCATTTATGTATTGAAACAAGCATCTCGCAGATGGAATCTTTGTTTCAATGAGAAGGTCAAAGAGTTTGGTTTCTCGAGAAGCAAAGATGAGTCCTGTGTATAGTCAAAGCTAGTGGGAGTATAGTTAGATTCTTGGTATTGTATATGGATGACATAATACTCATAGGAAATGACATCCCAACCTTGCAGGAGGTTAAGTCTTGGCTTGGGAAGTGTTTCACTATGAAGGACCTTGGAGAAGTTGCATATATCCCAGGGATAAGGATATTGAGAGACAGGACTAAACGACTAATTGGACTTAGTCAAAGCACTTACTTGGACCAGGTGTTGAAGAGATTCAACATACAGAATTCCAAGAAAGGAGACTTACCAATACATAACAATGGCATACTGAGTAACAATCAGAGCCCGAGTACAGAGGATGAGATAGCCGAGATGAGTCGATTACCATATGCTTTCGCTTTTGGCTCAATCATGTATGATATGACTTGTACTTGCCCTGATGTGGCCTTTGCTTTGAGCATGGTCAGCTGATATCAGGATAAAGAATATTCTCAAGTACCTATGAAGGACTAAGTACTGGGTCCTTAACTTCTGTGGGAGTGATGACTTGAGAGTGACAGGGTATAGTGATGCCAATTTTCAGACCGATAAAGAAAAGTTCCAAGCAGGAGACATTAGCTAATTCAACTTGCGAATTAGAGTACACAACAGCAAGCGAAGGAGGCGATATGGCTAAAGAACTTCATTGGAGACGTTGGAGTTGTACCAGTTATAAAGTAGCCTATGGAGATTTTATGTGACAGCAATAGTGCAGTTGCCTTAACCAAGGAACCAAGAGATCATGGAAGATCTAGGCACATTGATAGAAAGTATTGTTGGATATAGTGTCTAAGTCCATAACTTTATTTGGTGTGTACTTGACCCGACCCGGCATGGTCCATTTGGGTTGCATGGCTTTGCAATACTTGGATAGACTAGATGAGAGAATAAGGCACTTATGATTCTTAATATATTATAAGTTCTAATATATTAATAATAGTATTATTTAATTAGTATTTGATCAAGTATGAATCTAGTATTAGTTTGGTGATCAAGTATGAATCTAGTATTATGATAATCATCAATTCTTTTATGGTGGATTAATGATCCATGGTTTATGGGTTTGGTTATAACCATATGGAGCTCCATGGATAGTCCATGGGAGTTACAAACCCATGGGTCATGGGAAATGAAGAGTCATGACAATTAAGGGTATTCATGTGAAAACCCTAATTCTGAAAACACTATAAAAAGAACCCTTTGGCTAGCAAAATCTGACCTAGTGTTACTAGAGAGGGCATAACCGATTTTTGAGTGCAAGAAGTATTCTATCAAGTTATTCCAAGTTTTGTGGTGTTGTGTGAAGCATTTGAGGCAGAACATTTGGGGTGTTAGGCTCACAAAGTCTTGAAGGAATCCAAGCAACAACAAGGTATGTATTTCTACTAGTTTGTATGTTTTATATATTCCCCATGCCATGCTATCTAGGAAATAACCTTGAAAAAGAAATTTGAATGTATATAGAGAAAACATAGATTAAAGGTTATTAGGGTTGCATGTATACTTAGGAAGTGTTACAATGCTCAAAACCCATCAGTGGTATCAGAGCTTAGGATTGTTTTATGTATACTTGATGCAAAACTGCTTGAAAATCGAAAAATCTACTCGCTGACAACTGGATTTGCCGAGTTCATGGGCAGGACTCGCCGAGTCCATGAACAAATTCATCCTACTAGTCGAGTTGGTTCATGCACTCGACGAGTAGTAGCGTGCTGGGTAGTTTTTCTAGTTTTGTTGCTGGTAATGGACTAAAATCATTATCACAATCTATTTTGGACTTGTAAAATCTGTTTTTCAAAGTGATAATGATTATGTTAACCCATTTTACATGACTTTTATCAATTTTCAAGTATTGTATACATTATATGATTTCTTGAAATTTCTTGACATGAATTTGTGTTCTTATGAGTTTTAGAAGATCATAGGAATTATGTCTAACCTCCACGTGTGTTTAATTCATGATCTTAATGGAAATGATGGTGTCCATAACTTGTCCTCAAGTTATGGATAACCAAAAGTCACTTCTTTAAATTGTGATTAAAGAACTAAAGACGTTTCATAAAATGAAGAGTCTTTATTTTTATGAACCATTAAAACTCATAAGTCACAAATTGAAGAGACTTGGAATAGTTTCAATTATTGCCCTCAAGTTTTGGAATTTGAAAAGTATTGCAGTTTAATACTTTAATTCCAAATTAAACCTTAGATTTTTAAAAAGTTTAAAAATCAAGACTTATACTATTATTATAATTTTATTATATAGACATGTATAAGAATATGTCATTCTTACCGTTAGCAGGCCTCATTCACAAAGTCAGTCTATAAAGGGGGTATAAGCTTGTTGCCTATAAAATGGTGACTTAATGGGTGTCCACTCTCACCCACCAATTCCTTGATCGGTGGAGGATCGTTAGCCGAACGGGTAGGATACGACTTTAAATACTCATTAAAAGTATAATGAATTATAAAGTAACTATAAATTATAAATTCTCAATCTTAGTTACTTTAGGAAAATTTGAAATTGGTTTTAGCCCATAAAATTACACTTTGTACCTTTCCAAGTCGTTAGTGGAGCATGTGTGGTTAACCGACACACTAACATGGACTACTAAGAGTGGCAAAGGGTAACTTGACTTTATTATACATCGGTGGAGCGTGTGTGGCTAACCGGCACATCGATTAGGTAATATTGTTGAGGGTACCAAGTCAATTTGTATTGTTATTCACACCTTGTTTGTGATCCTCGGCATCCCAGTCACAAACTTGAGAGGGCACAATCAAGATTCAAACATGCCATTGAAAAGTTCAATGTATCTCAAAAGATCTAGGAATTTCAAAACCAATAAAACCTAATAATAAAATATATCGTTCTTATGGTGGATATTGGTAAATCGTCATTTACCTACCTTCAAATATTTTATCGTGTGGATTACGGCATCCCTCTTCCACCTATAAATAGTTTGTTGGATCCTAGCCTTAATATTTCATTTGGGTGACTTATTAAGGACTCTTAATCTAATGAAACTTGTCTTTCTTTCAGATGTCTTCGAATAACGCTGATGGCTCAAACCCTACAGGCTCCTTTTCCTTAAAGAACTTGTGTGGTAAGGTCATCTTTGATGGATCCAACTTCAATGAGTGGATCAGAAACATCAGGATGATTACCCGCTATGAAGACAAAGAATATGTCCTTGATAAGGAGCTTAAGGTTGTTAATGAACCCACTGCTACTCTTGAAGTGTTTGCAGAGTTCATTGCACATGAGAAGGATGCCACCAAGGTGTCCTGCATCATGATGGCTACAATGACTCCAAAACTCCAAACGTCTTATGAAGATTTCTACCCCTATGAGATGCATCAGGATCTGATGAAAAGGTACCATCAGAGCGCGCCTCAAGAAAGGTATGAAATCATTTCCTCCATGATAACCGCAAGGATGATGGATGGTGAACCCATTACTGGTCACTTGCAGAAGATGTAGAGGTTCGTTGACCGATTACTAAAGCTCAATGTTGACTTCCCTGAGGAAATAGTGATTGACATCATTCTCCATTCCTTACCTACAAGTGATGATCAATTTTGTATGACTGATCATATGAACAAGGAGGAAGTCACACTTAGGAAACTTCAAGGACTCTTAAGGACAGCTGAAAATGGCCTTAAGGGTAAAGTGGTTGCTACTTCTACTCCTTTGACAACCCCTATTCTGGCTATTCGGCAGGGAAAGGGTTAGAAGAGGAAAAACCCTTCGAAGGGTACCAAGGGTAAGACTCTTGATGGTTCCTCTTCAAGTGGGACAAAGAAAGGTCCCATTACCCCTTCTTCAAACCCCAAAGGAAGCAGAGTGCTACTATTGCCAGGATAATGGACACTTCAAGCAAAGCTGCCCCAAATATCTACAAGATGTAAAGGATGGGAAGGTTAAACCTACCCATGCAGGTATTTACACAATATTGTCTAACAACTCATCTAATGCTAATTCGTGGGTGCTTGATAGAGGTTGTGGTATTCACATTTGTACTGATTTGCAAGAACTAAGAAGAAGTCAGCAAGTGGAGCAAGCAAAGATAAACTTAGTCATGGGCAACATGAAAGCATCACCTGTTACCAAGATAGGAGTTTATTCTTTATTGCTTAGTAATGGGTTAATGTTAGATTTGAAAAAGTGTTGTTACTCACCCGAAATGGCGAGAAATAATATTTCTTTTCATGGCTTGTACAAACAAGGTTTTTCATTTTCATTTGATAATAAAAATGGTGCTATTAATGTTTATTACAATGATGTATTTTACTTTAAAGAATTACCTTGTGATGGTGTATATGAAGCTGTAAATGTTTTAGACAATCTAGGAAATAATGTGTTGTATATTGATTCTTCAGATAGCTTGGATAAAGCATCCTTTTGGCATTGTCATCTTGGACATGTTAACAAGAAGCGCACAGGCCAACTCCAAAAGGCTAGAGTCTTGGAATCATTTGACCTCAAGTCAGATGATAGTTGCGAGTCTTGTTTACTTGGGAAAATGACAAAATCACCCTTTTACAGTTACTTGTGATAGGGGTGAAGGTTTGTTGGACCTTGTACACACGGATGTGTGTGGGCCCTTTAGAGTGGCTACAAGGGATGCTAATCGCTATTATGTGATTTTTACTGATGATTACAGTAGATATGGATATATTTACTTAATCAAGCATAAGTCAGAAACCTTTGAAAAGTTCAAAGAGTTTAAGCAGGAAGTTGAGAATCAATTGGGCAGGAACATCAAGATGCTCTGATCCGATCGGGGGGGGGGGGGGGGGGACAGTATCTTAGCATTGAGTTCCTTTACTATCTTAAGGAATGTGGAATTGTCTCACAATTGACACCTCCCAGGACACCACAATTGAATGGTGTGGCTGAGAGGCGCAATCGAACCTTGGTGGATATGGTTCGTTCCATGATGAGTCGAGCTTTGTTACCTATTTCTTTCTGGGGGTATGCCTTAGAGACTGCCGCCCATATCCTTAGTCTAGTCCCAACTAAAAAGGTTGCCAAAACACCTCACGAGATGTGGACTGGGAAAGTGCCTAATTTGGACCACATCAAGATTTGGGGTTGTGACGCTTTTGTGAGGCACGAGACTCATGACAAGCTTGAACCCCGAAGCGAGAGGTGTATTTTCGTCGGCTACCCACAAAGATCCTTTGGTTACCTCTTTTACAGAACCAGTGATAATGTAGTCTTTGTAGCAAGAAGAAGATTCTGTCGTGGGAGAGAATTCATAAGCCAAGGGGACAGTGGGAGGCAAATTGACCTTGAAGAGCTTCAAGAGTCAAGTGGTGAAAGAACCTCAAATGCTGTCATCTAACCTGACGACAAAACTCTTGTTGAGGTGATAGATGAGTCTGTACCTCCAAGACGTTCCACTAGGGTGAGGAACGCACCTGAATTTTATTATGGTTATCACATCACCACTGAAGGTGATACATTTATTAGTGATAGTAGATTGATAGATTTGGATGAACCTAACAATTATAAGGAAGCCATGGAAGGCACTGACTTTGCGAAATGGAAAGAGGCTATGGACAACGAGATTCAGTCCATGTATGACAATCAAGTTTGGAACTTGGTTGACAATGTATCAGGTCGTAAGATAGTTGGGTGCAAATCGATCTTCAAGAAGAAGACTGACATGGATGAGAAAGTACACACTTATAAAGCACGACTGGTTGCAAAGGGCTTGACTCAAACTTCGGGAGTTGACTATGATGAGACCTTCTCACCAGTAGTAAGATTGAGTCTATTAGAGTGTTGTTAGCCATAGCTGCATTTCACGATTATGAAATATGGAAAATGGATGTCAAAATCACTTTCCTTAATGGGAAGTGGGTTGATGATGTTTACATGGCTCAACCAGAGGGTTTTTCGATCCAAAATACCCTAATAGAGTGTGTAAGCTTGAGAAATCCATTTATGGATTGAAACAAGTATCTCGCAGATGGAATCTTTGCTTTGATGAGAAAGTCAAAGAGTTTGGATTTTCTAGGAGTGAGGATGAGTCTTGTGTGTATGTCAGGGCTAGTGGGAGCATAGTTAGCTTCTTGGTGTTGTATGTGGATGACATACTTCTCAAAGGAAACGACGTCTCAACTTTACAGGAGGTTAAGTCATGGCTTGGGAAGTGTTTCGCTATGAAGGACCTTGGTGAGCTGACTATATCCTAGGGATAAGGATATTGAGAGATAGGAGTAAGAGACTAATTGGACTTAGTCAAAGTACTTATGTGGATAAGGTACTGAAGAGGTTCAGTATGCAAGATTCCAAGAAAGGATAATTACCAATCCAGAGTAATGCCAAGCTAAGTAAGACTCAGAGTCCAAGTACAAAGGCTGAGATAGCTGAGATGAGTCAGATACAAAATGCTTCCGATGTGGGCTCGCTCATGTATGCTATGACTTGTACTCACCCTGATGTGGCCTTTGCTTTGAGCATGGTCAGTAGATATTAAGGGAACCCTAGCAAGGCACACTGGATAGCGGTAAAGAACATTCTCAAGTATCTGCGTTGGACTAAGGATTGGGTCCTTACCCTCGGAGGCAGTGATGAATTGAGACTGGAAGGATATAGTGATGCTAGCTTTCAGACTGATAGGGATATTTTCCGCTCTCAGTCATGCTGGGTCTTTACCTAAATAGACGAGCAATTACTTGGAAAAGTTCCAAGCAGGAGACAGTAGCTGATTTGACTTGTGAATCAGAGTACATAGCAGCAAACGAGGCAGCAAAAAAGGAGATATGGTTAAACAACTTCATCGGAGACCTTAGAGTTGTACCAGCTATAAAGGATCCAATGGAAATTTTCTGTGACTATGAAAGTGCGGTTGCTTTGGCTAAAGAACCAAGAGATCATGGGAGATCTAGACACATTGACAAAAAAAATACCATTTCATCGGACATAGAATAGAAAAAGGACTCCTCGTTGCAAAGAGGGTATCATCAGATGAGAACCCGACAAATCCCCTCACGAAGGGACTGAGCAGGGTTAAGCACTTACAGCATACGAGGCGCATTGGGATGAAGGATGATATTAGTTTCAACAATTAGATTCCTGAAACTTGTAAAATGTAGTTAACATTTCATGATAAACAAAAGTTGTTATTTAATATTTATGAGTAAGGTGTTACTATCTTGTGTTGATTGTTTACTATGTTTCACTTTTTCATGTTTTTACTTCCAGAATAATCATGTTATTATTCAAACCATCCATAGTCAGTCAAACTTTGGAAGTAAGTATTGATTTAAGACTGTTGCGAATTTGGCTAGTATGATTTGTCTAAGGTGCTTTAGATAATGCAATGGTTGCTACAACATTCATGAGTACTCATAAGGGCTGAGTATTGGATTCAACCCATGATCACTTGCATCACTTCATGGAATTTATCTCGAGTGATCGTGAGATGATAATATCATATAAATCTTCAAACCTAGAGATATGAGTTGTTGATTATGAGTTGGTTATTCATTGATTGTACGAAACGCATTGGTAACTCGATGTTATAAAACGTGCCTTTGTGAATAATTCAACAAGAAGTTGGTACAAGCATATGAGTCGAAGTTTATCTGTTCCTTCTAGAAATAGAAGCGATATCTGGGCCCCTTGATGATTTGGTTTTGACCTATGTACCAGGCCCAGTCAGAACCTAATTGATGTGTTCAATTTAGTTCTATATCGAAACAAATCAGAGATCGAGAAACAAATGTTGGAAAATAAGTAAGACCATGTTCCATGTGTTTGTCCGGATGATATCATGAGAACAGAGGATTATATGATCACTTATCATAAATGGCGTATCATCATCATCTCAGTTCCGAGAGACTTTGAAAGAGCTACGATTTCTAGTCAGATTTTGAAGTCATATTTGCAAATATAGTTATTAGACTTATCTAAGTGGGAGACTATTGGATATAGTGTCTAAGTCCATAACTTTATTTGGTATGTACTTGACTCGACCCGACACGGTCCATTTGGGTTGCATGGCATTGCAATACTTGGATAGACTAGATGAGAGAATAAGGCACTTATGATTATTAATATATTATAAGTTCTAATATATTAATAATATTATTATTTAATTAGTATTTGATCATGTATTAATTTAGTATTAATTTGGTGATTACAGTGAGACTAATTAAATATATAGGGTTGATTATGATAATCATCAATTCTTTTATGGTGGATTAATGATCCATGCTTTATGGGTTTGGTTATAACCATATGGAGCTCCATGGATAGTCCATGGGAGTTACAAACCCATGGATCATGGGAAATGAAGAGTCGTGACAATTAAGGGTATTCATGTGAAAACCCTAATTCTGACAACACTATAAAAGGAACCCTTTGGCTAGCAAAATTGGACCTAGTGTTACTAAAGAGGGCACCGATTTTTGAGTGCAAGAAGTATTCCATCAAGTTATTCTAGGTTTTGTGGTGTTGTGTCAAGAATTTGAGCCACAACATTTGGGGTGCTAGGCTCATAAAGTCTTGAAGGAATCCAAGCAACAACAAGGTATGTATTTCTACTAGTTTTTATGTTTTATATATTCCCCATGCCATGCAAGTTAGGAAATAACGTTGAGGAAGAAATTTGCATGTATATAGAGAAAACGTATATTCAAGGTTATTAGGGTTGCATGTACACTTAAGAAGTGTTAGAATGCTCAAAACCCATCAAGTATCACTTCATAAGATACACGATAGAAGAAGGGCTCCTCGTAGCAAAGGGGGTATCATCAGAAGATAACCCAACAGATCCCATCACGAAGGGACTGACTAGGGTTAAGCATTTGCAGCATGCAAAGAGCATTAGGCTGATGGATGATATTAGTTTTATTAATGAGATAGCAGTTTCTGAAACTTGTAAAATGTAATTGACATTTGATGATTAAATAAAAGTTGTTATTTATTTATGAGTAAGGTTACTATCTTGTGTCATTCGTTTACTATAGTTTCAACTTTGTATGTTTTGACTTCCAGAATAATTATGTTATTCAAACTTTCTACAGTCAATCATACTTTGGAAGTAGGTATTGAAATAAGACTGTCATGAATTAGGTTTGTAGATTTTTCTAAATTCTATTAGACATAGCAATGGTTGCTACAACATTCATGAGTGCTCATAGGTTATGAGTATTGGATTAAACACACACTTACTTGTATCACTTCATGGAATTTATCTCGATTGATTGTAAGACGGTAATATCATTTAAGTCTTCAAATGTAGAGATATGAGTTGTTGACTATGAGTTGCTTGTACATTAATAGTATGAAAATGCATCAGTAATTTGGTAATCTAAAACGTGCTATTGTGTATGATTCAATGTGTAGTTAGTACAAGCATATTAGTCGAATTTTGTCTGTTCCTTTTAGTCCTTGGAGGATTAAAAGTGATATCCTGGGCCCCTCGATGATTTTTATTTGACCTATGTGTCAGGCCCGGTCATAACTAAATTGATGTGTTCGATTAAGTTATATGTCAAACAAATCGAAAATCATGAAACAAACTATTGGACAATAAGTATGATGTTGTTCCATGTATTTGTCTAGCTGATATCTTGAGAACGGAGGAGTATATGATCACTTATCGAAAATGGTACTTCGTAGTTCGACAAACCTTTAAGAGCTACGATTGCTGGTCGATTTCTGAAGTCATGCTTGCAACTATAGTTATCAGACTTATCTTAGTGGGAGACTATTGGATAAGGTGTCTAAGTCCATAAATATATTTGGTATGTACTTGACCCGACCCGGCATGGTCAATTTGGGATGCACTTCACTGGAACAATTTGTATGGATAGTTTTTTTAGAGGAGTGTGTTTATGGTTTATGAATATATTATAAGTTATAATTATTAATATGAAATCATATTATTTAATTAGTATTAATCAAGAACTAATTTAATGATCAAAAGAGACTAGTTAAATATGGATTCTAATAATATCAGCCAATTGATTATTTAGGATGGGCTAAGCTTTCATGGAAGTCCATGGATAGTCTATAGAGCTTTTGACCCATGGATCCTAAGTATGTGAAAGGTTATGGGTATTAGGGTTTACATGGATGTAAACCTAATCCTCCACACTATATAAAGAAGTCCAAGGCTCTAGAAATCGGCACTAGAGTGTGAGATAAGAAAGGATACCCGATTTCTAAAAGTGCATCATATTCTCTCAAGTCTTCCAGGTTGTTGTGGTGATTT
This sequence comes from Lactuca serriola, assembly GCF_051521515.1. Taxonomy (NCBI): domain Eukaryota; kingdom Viridiplantae; phylum Streptophyta; class Magnoliopsida; order Asterales; family Asteraceae; genus Lactuca; species Lactuca serriola. The sequence goes on along the minus strand of NC_136410.1, from coordinate 229,242,396 downwards.
GTGATTCCAGTTGAGGCATTCACATCATTAGTGCTAGGCTCTTAAATCTTAAAGCAATCAACTACAAGAAGAGGTATGTATTTCTATCTAGTTTTTATTTATACAAGTACCTATGATTACATGCTAGATATGACAATGCTTTGGAAATCAACTTTTCATGTATAATAGAGAAAACTTAGTTCCAAAGCATGTAGGGTTGTATGTGCACCTTGAAGTTGTTAGGATGCTCAAAACCCTTCAATTACTACTATGGATATTTTGCACTGAAATTAGTGTGTATTAGTAGTACGAGTACTTTGATAAATAACGATGAAATTTTGTAGTATGATTCCTACTAGGTCTCTCTCTATAATAGTTTTTTGTAAAGTAGTCGTATGTAATTAAGATTGAAAAGACAGTCGAATGAGTGACTCTTCCCTAAGTCCACAACCAAACAAGGAACAAGAAGTAAGGCGGAATCACACATTCTAAATATGTAGAATCTTAATTATGTATGACCCTTATGTTTACAGCAGCCATCATAGATCACCTGTAAGAATCTTTAGTTTTTTAGGAATGATATGATTTGTTCGGATGAGGGAGCAATTTATGATTATGTTTTTAATTGGCCAAAAGTTTTGTGAAAATTCGATGCTTAATTTTTGCTGTTTGGAAATGTACCGAAAATCCCAGTAGGGTTCCTCATTGCTTCATCATGTCCTATTGTTAAACTCATTCCGCTCCTCCGTCATTTCTCTCTGTTGAACAATCTCTCTTGAAATATCCCGTTTCATCGCATGTGTGGCATTTCGGACTTACTCCAGCATTGGGGGTTGGAGTGATGTATTGGGTCGGGATCCTATAGAGGCGGGCGGTGTGCCCCTTCTTGTTGTACCTATTTCAATGCAACTCCCAGCAGACTCCATTATGATGGAAGTTGCACTTGTTGCATTTTGGGAGGTTTCCGGCATATGGTTTTCTCAGTGTTGAGGTAGTAGGGTCAGTGGGGGTATGGACTGCTACAACTTGTTGCCTTTTGGTAGGTCCTCGAGTCGAATTTTTTCCCGTTCCAGGACTTTTGTTTCATATTCTTGGGTTTGTGGTTTGGGGTGTCCTTGTAGGTAGCCACTCGTTGGTGCCCTTGGTTATTACTATGATTGGAATTGTCGACACCAATTCCATTTTTGTTTGTTTTGTTAGCATTGAGTTATGTCATGATGGTTGTCACAGCAGTTATGATCGTGGCTTGAAAAGTAGCGAAGTCTATTTGTAGGATTGGTGTTTCGCTGATTGGTCGGCTATTTCCATGTGAAGGCATGATTATGTTGCATGGCGAGAAACGAGCTCGTAAGTAACTTTAGTCGCTTCTAGTTTTATCTCATCTATTTATAGATATACATTTATGTGTACACGTATATAAGTCACATGTTTTTTTATATGATTCCAAAAGTATCGACCACATTCTCAAAATGTACCTATGGTGATAAGTAGTAGTAGGTATTGTATGAACGTTAAGTTTATCAAAATATATTATAGCTATCAATACAATTAGTTGATTTGGATCACATCGGTTCTTGGAGGGTGTACCTCTCTTGATTTACTACTACTAGTTGTGACGAAAGACATAATAAACCTAAGACATAGTGTAAGTAGTGTAGTGACTGTCTCACTTGACTATACGAGTCTTATCATATACCGAAATGGCGCAAAAGGTGCCCAGCAATTTCAATCATTTCACGAGTGGCCTCCTCCGCTCTCTATTCTGATAAGGTTTCCCTAGCCTCAGTTACAAGGATCTGTTGTCTCATGGTGGCCACTTCCTCCTATAAGGACTGTGGATGGTCGGTAAGGTCATCCTTCTCTGTTTGTTGGTTCAGTATTGCTCCTGAATGGTGTACTTGTTCTTCGCAGAGACGTCGAATTCATATTGTTCCATTATCGGCTTCGCCTCCAATATCAATTACTTCATGATGGAGAGCCTGAAACTGGGTGCCTAAAAGAACCATTGGTGGTACCATTAGAGGTAATATTTGATTGGTGAGGGTATTGGGGCCCGAGGTATGGTGTTGTGGGTGTATGCCAAATATAGATCGTTAGTCGTCTCCTCTGATCCAGGCATGTTGTTGGGTTGCCCCTTATGAAGGTGCATCCTGGACAAGGTGGATGTTAGTAATGAATCTTGCCCTTGCATGTGCAATATTTTCTTACTAGGTATGTTCATCCCAAGAGAAATCCTATTGGATGTTTATGTACCTAGGAGGAGAGAGATGAAAGGGTCTCTTTCCCACTACTGATCGGGTAAGGCTCGCTAAGGATCTCTCCAGCGCCTTTATCCTCGTCTGAATCCTCATCAGAATTCTCCCCCTCGTAGTCCACCTCTTGGTATTCTTCAGGACCCACTTCTAGGTTCTCCTCATGAACCTCTTCTAGTTCCTCCTCGATCCTTCCATTGGCTACCATGGCAGAGTAGTGGGGGTCTTCGTGGTGAAATTCAGACATGTTGTTTGTGCAAGAATAGAGGTATGAAAAATACGTAGGGGGTGTAAGTGTGTGGTTCTATAGTATCCTAAATTCTCCTGTAGTATTTTAAATGTTGTGTTTGTTTCTGGGTATCTTGGTGTTGGTAAGTGTAGAATCATCATTTACTGTGACTATTTCCCAGCATTTGCTAGTTACACCTCGGATAAATATAGTTGATCAGGCTATTTTATTCAAGGTCTAATTACATATCCTGAGACCTACCCGTAGTATACCCTTGTTATCACACCTTTTTAGTGTGTATGTATGTATACTTTTATAAAATATTAATATATTTAAAAGTATAACTCTTGGTTAGATTGTTTTAGTCCCATTGTAGTTATAGTTTGTATATCTTGTATGGTTTGATATACTAGTTGACTATAAACAATGCTCTGATACCAATCTGTCACACCCCCAAACTAGAACGACGGAAACGTCTGGGGGGCGGATGGAGTGTACATCATGTACAGTATCATAACAGTTGAATATAAATGAAACATAGCAACACAAGCATTCATACAATAACATTTCAAGTATTACATTGTTTACAAAACTGTATTTGTTCAAAAGCTGGGTACAAATAACAAAAAAGTAGAAAAACGTGAGACGACGATGCCGACCCCCAAGAAGGGTTGACTACCTTTCTACTGGTTTCTTGAGAATACAAGTAATTTTTGAAAAGTGTCAACAATTAAGTTGGTGAGTTCATAAGCATTTTGTATGAAAAGGGTTTGTAACTGTTTCATGAAAATGGTTTCGTATATTTCTAGAAAATCCAATATTTTCTTTCTTATGAACTGTAACTGTAAGTAATTCATTTGTATCTTTTCCTTGTAAAGTAATAATGTATGTTTCCAGAAAATCCGATATTTTCTTTAATATGAACTGTAGGTGTAAGTAATTCATTTGTATCTTTTCTTTGTAAATTAATAATGTATTTTTGTAGAAAATCTAATATTTTCTTAAAGGTGAATTGTATTCTTAAACCCTAAGACCAAGATGTAAGTGAATATTGTACCGAAAATAATATATGGTTTTATTTCTTTTTATCAAATTAATGAAGTATAAGCTTCCCGTGAACCAAGTAGTTTTAGCAACCCCTTTGTGAGTTCTTATAACCATGCTAGTATGACTGATATGCCTGAACGATGTTCTTCAGGCATCGGAGCCGGTAAGACATTTGTCACCCTACACTTGCCAGTCTAACTGTAGGAGACTCTGAGTTGTGGGGTTGTCAATCCCATAAAGATCTATACACAACGGTATCGCTCTCCCTCTAGGAGACTCTGGTTATAACGCAGTAGTTAAGGTGTATGCTAGGTAGGTACGGTGAAGGAACGTCTCACAAGAGCATTAACAAAATTACGTGAATTATGACTCACTTTATATCGTAATATTAAATATTATACTTTTGACTAATTATATGTATCCTTTGAATACAACCAGATAGTTGTGTAGCTGTCAAAATATATTGTTTATAGTTTCACTTGTTTTGTTTGAAAATACTCATGTAATCCGTTATATAAATGTGTATGTGTATTCTTATCTAGTATCAAAAAATGAAATTTAAAATTTAATGTTTTTAGGTTGTAACTCACCAAATTTATAAATCACTGGATTGTAACCATTTTTTTCGCTAGAACATCTAACTTTTAGTAAAGGTTTCCAAAAACCATGTAGTTTTACAACCATAAATTTTCTTATGATTTTATAACATAGATTATGTTTGTTTTAACAATATGTATATAACTAATATTTATACCAAAACTAGTATAAACCATAACTTGTGCAAATAATATTTTTCTTTAACATAAAGATGAAAAAATGTAATTATTTGCGAGATAAACAAAGTTTTACTTGTATCCCCCCCCCCACCCCCACACACACACACCTAAAACATGGGAAAAGCTTGAAAATATAGGGGTATGAACTCACCTTTTTTTGGTTTGCTGGATGATTTAAAGCAACAAGGTGGTGATTTTCGAGCCTAGCTTCTTCGTAAGTGATTGAAGAACTCCTTGGAAGGGTTGGTGTTCTATGAAAAACTAACACACTAAAATGTGTGTGAATATGATGACATTAACAACATAATGTGTAATAACACTAGGGGTTGTCGAAATTACTTATCACAACATCCAGGACCACTTAGATGATATATGTTGAAGAATACTTAGCTTGGTCTTGAGGGAATTTTTTTTGTTGTATGGAGATGAAGTGTTAAAAGAGAATGAGACAAACAAGAATGAATGTTGGAGAATGGTGGGAATGTTTCTCTAGACGTGACTTAAGTGGAAAGAATGGATATTGATATTTGATGGTCATTGGAATGTTCAACATAGTTGTTTGCGGGGTAAAATTGTGTAAAGCTGAATCTTTCCTCCCAAGGTATATCTTTGAAGTACAACATATCTAATAGAAAATTCCACTTGGAACTAATTTTTCATGATTTACCTTTTAGGGTTTGGGCCATAAGAAGAGGTTTGCGGTTTAGGTAAGACCTAAAACCCTTGGTACCCGTACACATGAGGATTTCGGTCTGAATGGGCTTCAAGGTGTGATTTCAGTTCTAGCCTTGTAGGGTTTTCGGCCTCTAATGGGCCATAATTGGAGATTTCGGTTTTGAGGTATACCCAATAAGGTGTTTTCGGTTCTATTGTGTCTAGGGTGGGTGGGCTACTAGGCTAAATATTATAAAACCATGTTCTAAGTTTATGATTTCTATTCCACTGTTTGACTAGTCTTGATGTGTTAAATGTTTTTTTTATTTTATTTTCAAGAGGTTCTCACAATTATGAGTTTCATGGTGTCTATATATATATATATATATATATATATATATATATATATATATATATCTGTGTGTGTGTGTGTGGGTGTGTGTGTATGTGTGTGTGTGTGTGTGTGTGTATATATATATATATATATATGATCTTAAATACATACACATGCCACTAATGTCCTTATGGTTTTCAAAGTTTTATTGTAACAAGGTTACATTGTGAATTCAATTTCACAAGGTTACCATCTAGATCTTGCTTATTTTAAATCTTTCAGGTAGTCATAATGTGGTGTTTTCCACTAAAATGTGTAGAAAAGTGCATTTCCTTGATTTTGACTTAGGTTACGTCATTGGACTTCACCATCTACAACATGCATGTGGTTTTTGGGTAAAATCCTACCACCACCATCATCAAAATCGTGAGTAGGAGTAAGTGTTCATGATTTTACAATAGAATGGAGAAGAAGGAGGAGGAAGTGCAAGAAAAATAGCAAAACTTGAAGGAAAAGTGAACTAGAAATCGATTTTACCTTCAAGAACACCACAAGATGGTGAATATTTTGAGTTTAAGGAGTGTTCTTGGATCTTATTCTCTAGAAATTTTGTGGTTTAGGGGGTGGAGAAGATAGAGAATGAAGTTGGTGATAAAGAATGTGAGAGAGAGTGAAGTGTGGAGAAATGGGTAAATGATTCAAATTTTGGGGAAATATAGTATTAGGGTTTTCAAGTAAGAGAGAGGGGAGAGAGGTCCGTCTTTTGAATGGAGAGTGGGAATTTTATTTTATTTTATTTACTTGTTTTATATTAATTCCTTAATTTTTATAAAATTTCTTTCAATTTATATAAAATGTGTATTTTTTATAAAATTCGTTCATGACTCTTGGATTTTTAACTTATGAATGTAAAGTTAATGTTAATGAATTAAATTAATTCCCTTGATTATATTTCCTCATTCTAAATATATTAATTTGATATTATAGTGTTAATAAAAAAATTTTATGAGATTTTAATATAAATCTTGATAAATTTGAGTTTTTATGACTTCTAGGGATTTAAGGAATTTTGTAAATCTTTGGATATCAAAATAAATTGAATCCTTGAGACTTCAAATTATTTTTGTGTTTCCTAACACTTATTCATGTTAGAAATAATGTTTTTAATTTATTTTTATCGGTTTATTGGCATTCTATGTAGTGGCTTTCGAGATTCAAGGGAAACATAAGAATCAAGTATACTAGTCATAGTTTCAACTTTGAATTAAGTTCCTACGAGACTTGAACCTAATTTATACCACTAGGTCAAGTGCATGATGTGTCTACATGATTCATGCAAAGATGTTCAAGCCAAAGAATGATCCAAATATGGATAGTCATTTCAATTAAGTAGTAGTAGAATTCACATACCATTGTGAAATCTAATTACACTATCCTTGGTTTCTAATTGTTTCCAAGTTTCTAATAGGTTATAACTTAGCTTCTAGTAACTAAGTCTAGTATGTGTTGTGCCTATACGTGCAACTAACTTTAGTGAAATCTAGAACCAACTCAAATTTTGACGGTTGTCACAAATACCTAACCGCATAGTTTTATCTTTTGATGGTCGGGGTGTATTTGCGATTTCTATAACCAAGTTATAGGCGATTACACAAGTTCTTAAAATTGGACGATTTGATCAGAAATCTTTTGTCATAAAGGATACCTAAGCAAGAGAGTTTGGAGGCATAGATGGGATCAAACATGTCTAATTAATTTTGTTATTAGCGATCCCATAAATCTAGGAATTATATAACAAGATATAATTGATAATTGATATCTACCGAGTTGAATTCAAATGGATGGGATAAAGGATACCTAATCATTTATTTGTTTTCCAACTTTGATCATAGACTTTGATAATTAATGTTTTTGGAAACTAAAATGGTATTAGTTAACGAAGATTAAATATTGAAAATACTAAAAGACTTTTATTAATATTTTGTAGTTAAATAATCCATTCTCATTATCATGAATTGTCATTTTCTTTAATGACTTAATGAAATAATAACATTCAATAGATACAACTGATGGGTTTTGAGCATTCTAACACTTCCTAAGTGTACATGCAACCCTAATAACCTTGAATTAATGTTTTCTCTATATACATTCAAATTTCTTGTTGTTGCTTGGATTCCTTCAAGACTTTGTGAGCCTAGCACCCCAAATGTTGCGCCTCAAATGCTTCACACAATACCACAAAACTTGGAATAACTTGAGAGAATACTTCTTGCACTCAAAAATCAGTTATGCCCTCTCTAGTAACACTCTAGTGACGATTTTGCATGCTATAGGGTTTCTTTTGTAGTGTGTCATAATAGGAGTTACAAATGTAAACCCTAATTGTCATGACTCTTCATTTCTCATGACCCATGGGTTTGTAACTCCCATGGACTATCCATGGAGCTCCATATGGTTATAACCAAACCCATAAACCATGGATCATTAATCCACCATAAAAGAATTGATGATTGTCATAATCAACCCTATATATTTAATTAGTCTCAGTTTGATCACAAAATTAATACTAGATTAATACTTGATCAATACTAATTAAATAATATTGTTATTAATATATTAGAACTTATAATATATTAATAATCATAAGTGCCTTATTCTCTCATTTAGTTTATCCAACTATTGCAATGTCATGCAACCCAAATGGACCATGCCGCGTCGGGTCAAGTACATACCAAATAAAGTTATGGACTTATTCACTATATCCAACAGTCTCCTACTTGGATAAGTCTAATAACTATATTTGCAAATATGACTTCAAAATCCGACAAGCAATCGTAGCTCTTTCAAAGTCTCTCGGAACTGAGATGATGATGATGATACGCCATTTAAGATAAGTGATCATATAATCCTCTGTTCTCATGATATCAGCCGAACAAACACATGGAACATGGTCTTAGTTATTGTCCAGCATTTTTTTTCTCGATCTCCGATTTGTTTCGACGTAGAACTAAATTGAACACATCAATTAGGTTCTGACCGGGCCTGGTACATAGGTAAAAACCAAATCATCGAGGGGCCTAGATATCGCTTCTATTTCTAGAAGGAACAGATAAACTTCGACCGATATGCTTGTACTAACTACTTGTTGAATCATTCACAAAGGCACGTTTTATAACATCGAGTTACCAATGCGCTTTCATACAATCAATGAATAACCAACTCATAGTCAACAACTCATATCTCTAGGTTTGAAGATTTATATGATATTACCATGTCACGATCACTCGAGATAAATTCCATGAAGTGATGCAAGTGAGCGTGGGTTGAATCCATAACTCAGCCCTTATAAGTACTCATGAATGTTGTAGCAACCATTGCATTGTCTAAAGCACTTTAGACAAATCATACAAGCCAAATTCATGACAGTCTTCATTCATATCTACTTCCAACATATGACTGACTGTGGATGCTTTGAATAATATGATATATACCATAACATAATTATTCTGGAAGTCAAAACATGCAAAGTGAAACACAAGAATAATACTAATCTTATATGGCCCCAACACTTTGAGTGTAAATAAAACACCTTTTATTTCAGCACCATATTGATTACTCATTATTTATGTTTCAATTAATCAACTTTATGCTTGAATTAAAACTTTAGTTGTCCCATGCTCCAAGCATGTACATTGTGGTTTTCCAAACAACAATTATGCCATACTCCAAGTATGCATACTATGTTTACATATGGTCCTATCTTTGTGAAATAGATCAATTGACAGTATTCCAATGATGCTCATTTCATAATTCCGATCCTTGTTGTAAATGCAAGAATACCACAATCTTGCCATTTACTGTAATCTGTTAGATTCTAAACTTATATGCAATGATCCCCTTGTAATGACTATGCACGGAAGTCACAAAGACTTGGCAACAAACATTACAAAGTATTCCAATGGAAAACAATTCCATGGAAAGGAAGTCTTAAATTCAAAGTACATTCCTTTGGACATCCTTCTTAGCATTAAGTTCCTTAATCTTACACAGATTCAAAAAAAATAACTTCCACCTATGGAGACAATTCCATGTTACCATTTTGACCATCACTTCTGAACAAGAGTTTCCTCTTTTCAAAATATGTCAATATGGTCCTTACTTTATACTTCTAATTGTCCATGAGCAACCAATCTTTGGTAAACCTCAGATTGTCCTCGACAATTTTGCTTAATCATTTTATTCATTTCCAGTTCTATTTCCATCTTAATGCCCTAGGCATTTGGAAACTTTAGAATGGATGAATATTATATCACATGTAATCAAACCTATACCCAAAGCATATGGAACATGATTTATACTATAAAATTTTTTATTTTCCATGTTTTCATAATTCGAACTATGAAGAGGGATGCCGTAATCATAATCGAATATTGAGAACGCAACATATATAGAATTTCCTTATGTTGAACCACTCCAGCATAACATTCATATATATTCTTAACTAAATTAGATTAAATTCTCAATCTAAGCTTGTAGAATTGGAGTGAAGTATAAAATCCTCTCCCTTAATTATAGCAAACAGCTTTTCAAAGCAAATTTAATCTTTTGTTTTCTATAATTAACATTGCTAACTTGCAATACTTAACATAATCATCATGCTCACACTAGCATAATGATTACCAGCATAACACTTTATGCTCCCACTAGCTTTGACATGTACTCAGAAATCAACTGGACTTTTAGAAATCAATACTTTATTGACTTTCTTACCAAAGTTTATATTTCTGATACTAGATTGCTTTGATAAGACTTTATCAAAAACATACACCTTTCCTTAGATAGCTCACATGTTTGTCTAGACCTTTTTCAATTCTCACTAGTTAGTGTGCCGGTTAACCACACACGCTCCACTAACTGTATGTGAATGCAAATATCATAGCTGCTATCTACTTAAAATCTTCTTAGTGGAAGTGTTTCCTCACCATCATTTTCATGAATCGAAGAGAAACCTTATGACACTTAGATTTTATGGTGTATGTGTTCCTATCCATGTGAATTTGTCATAACCATAATCACAAGACAAGGTTAGTGACAAATCCAAACTCATATAGACTGAACTTGTTTAATCTTAATTTCTTGCCACCTGGTAGCACGATGCCCACCATTGCTTCCGGGTTGTTATGCAAACAATTGAGAGCTCATAGAACTCACAAGCATAATCAAATTTCAACTGGAGTAGACATGGAAATAAGAATATGTCAACACGATAGGTTACAAACCTCAAGTCGTGGGCTACTGATTAACAAAACTCTTGATTAGTTCTTGAAACTATTTCAAAATCATTTAGACTCCCACTGTCCTCTTGAAATATAAGACTTCTCTTTGTCAAGAACTATTCCTTGACAATACAAATATTCAAGAGCTAGTGCAGATTCTTATCAAGTTAAACACTTCTCACTATTGGTCTTAGCTGGTCTTTGTTTTATCCAAAACATCACAACTTACCAATCTCAAATGTACAAGAAAAGGAAACATCTTACTCTACATTTTACAAGTGTTATGAACTTTCTAAAGACTATGTCACTCAAGTTACAATCTTGGAGTATAACTCCAAGATTTGTTTTTGGCACGAAGTATGAATTATCTTTTGATTTAACCATTTCAACAATTCACGATTCCTCTCCTCAGGAAACAAACACACTAAGGTGTCCTTAGAGGATCAATTGTGATATGGCTCCATAATCACTAAGATAGTCATAAAAAAAAATACACAAGTACTCTCCCATCTCTTCAGATTAGAGAAACTTTATCTTTCTGCCTTATTTGATTCTTATTATTCATTCTGCCATACATTGAAACTTTTCCAATGTTTCAGAATTACACTTAAACCCGTAAGCATAACCATATTTACTCAACTTTAGTAAATCATAACGAATAATCTTATATACCTTTGTGGTGGACCTGACCAGCCCACAACCAAGTGTACCCAATCTCTTAGTCCTTCACTTGACTCACATGCGAATGTGAACAAGGAATTAGTCTTAATTTACGAAAGATGAAAATTCTTATTCATCACACAATACAACTTGCATGATTCTAAGTTTCTATCCAATTGAAAATTGGGTGATGAGAATCTTTCCTTATTTGGTAAATTATGACACTACCACTAATGAAAGAATCAAATCCGTTTACCCATATTGGTTATCAATGGAAACATATAAGCAACAACCTTTTTCACAAATGTCATTGTAAGGATACTTAAAATAAATAAAATCTAAACCATTTTTCTTTTATTTTAAAACTTTGCGGAAAACTTATCCTTACAATCCATATGGAAAACTTGTTGTTATCTACTCCTAAGCAATATATCATAACTCTTAAGTAACAACTCAAAATTCTGATCGCCGAACCATGCGATCGAAATCCATCTTCACGATCAGAATCAGCATATACTTCCTTTAAGTTTCTTCACTCTTCTTTGATTCTTAAACATCAGTATGTGACCCAGTCACATCATGAAATAAAAATCTTAGAATAGAAACTTAATAGAGTTAGACAATGGACTTTACCTGAAGTTGAGTCAAACATTTGACTTTACTATCCTTATGGACTTTTAGGTAAATTTGGCAGCTTCGCAACCAATGCCCTTGCTTTGGCAACATAAACATATGGACTCTTTGGAAACGATACACGGGACTATCATAGACTTAGCCTTTCTCTTTACCATTTTGTCAACCGAGTTGACTATGGCCAATCCTTTTCAATTGGGAATAGAAAGGTTTTCTGGACTTCTAATGTTACCATTGTCAATGTCCATGGAAGTTTGGGAAGTTGATCTTCCAATCAAATTTTGCTTTACCAATGCTCCAAATCATTGATGATTCAACATTATCAAGAAAATAGGTAACATCATTAAGGGTCATGTCGTGATCTGTCATCAGGGAGTGACCAAGTCAACAGCCAGCTACCTTGAGACTTTGACACCTAACTCTCCCGGCTTGTCAATGTTTCACTTAATCTCCAAGACCTAAGCACATATAGACTTTGTTTGCCAATAAGGGTTGAGTGACTTAGAACTTATCATGTCTTGAAACTTGTGGGATATGGAGATTTATTGGAGTGGGTGAAGGAAGTGAAGTATGATTTTCAGTCCTACTAATGCACAACAAAGGGATTGATCTTTCACTTTGATTGCCATTCGGGATATCATCTTCATTAGAAAGCTTCTTCCTAAAGATTTGGGAAGACCATAGGTGTCTAAACTAGACATCTATAATGGGAGAAATTCAAGTTAGTTGATTTAAAGTCCTTAATATAACACCTACTATGAAATATTAAGGCTAGGACCCAATAACCTATTTATAACTGGAAGAGGGATGCCATAATCAAAATTATAAAATAGTTAAAGGTAGGTAAATGACGATTTACCAATTTCCACCATGAAAAATGAAATATAATTAAGTTTTAATTGGATTTGTAACTCCTAGATCTTTTGAGATACATTGAACTTTCAATGGCATGTTTGGATCTCGATTGTGCCCTCTCAAGTTTGTGACTGGGATGCCGAGGATCATAAACAAGGTGTGAATAACCATACAAATTTACTTGGTACCCTCAACAATATTACCTAATCGATGTGTCGGTTAATTACATGCGCTCCACTGATCTATAATAAAGTCAAGTTACCCTTTGCCACTCTTACTAGTCCATGTTAGTGTGTTGCTTAACCACACACGCTCCACTAACGACTTGGTAAGGTACAAAGTGTAATTTTATGGGCTAGCACTAATTTCACATTTTCCTAAAGTAACTAAGATTGGGAATTTATAATGTATAGTTACTTTATAATTCATTATACTTTTAATGAGTATTTAAAGTCGTATCCTACCCATTCGGCTAACGACCCTCCACCGATCAAGGAAGCGGTGGGTGAGAGTGGACACCCATTAAGTCACCATTTTATAGGCAACAACCTTATACCCCCCTTATAGACCGGCTTCGTGAATGAGGCCTACTAATGGTAAGAATGACATATTCTTATACATATCTATATAATTTAAAATTATAATAAAAGTATAAGGGTGTATTTTAAACATTTCAAATACTTGGTGGTTTAATCGATTAATTAAACTATACTCTTAATTTAATTAAACTTAAACCATGTCTTTATGGAATTATTAACTCTTTTAATTAAACACTTTAATTAATTTAATGAAATCCATAAAGCTTGAATTTTTTTTTAACTTTTAAAAAAACTTTTAATTTGGAATTAAAGTGTAAGACTTGACAAATTCCAAAACTTGAGGGCAAGTATTGAAACTATTTCAAGACTCTTCAAATTTGTAACTTATGAGTTTTAATGGTTCATAAGGATGAAGACTCTTCATTTTATGAAACCTACTATTCTTTAATGACACTTTTAAAGAAGTGACTTTTGATTATCCATGACTTGAGGACAAGTTATGGACACCATCATTTTCAGTAAGATCATGAATTAAACACACATGGAGGTTACAAATAATTTCTATGATCTTCTAAAAACTCATAAGAACACAAATTCATGTCAAACAATTTCAAGAAATCATATAAATATATACAATACTTGAAAATTAATAAAAGTAATGTAAAATGGGTTAACATAATCATTATCACTTTGAAAAACAGATTTTACAAATCGAAAATAGATTAGGATAATGATTTTAATCCATTTCCAGCAATAAAACTCGAAAAACTGCCCAGCACGCTCCTACTCGTCGAGTGCATGAACCTACTCGAAGAGTAGGATGAATTCGTTCATGGACTCGGCGAGTCCTCCCCATGAACTCGGCGAGTCCAGTCGTCAAAGTGCAGAATTTTCGATTTTTAAGCAATTTTGCATCAACTATACAGAAAACAATCCTAGGCTCTGATACCACTGATGGGTTTTGAGCATTCTAACACTTCCTAAGTGTACATGCAACCCTAATAACCTTGACTCTATGTTTTCTCTATATACATGCAAATTTCTTGTTGTTGCTTGGATTCCTTCAAGACTTTGTGAACCTAGCACCCCAAATGTTGTGCCTCAAATGCTTCACACAACACCACAAAACTTGGAATAACTTAAGAGAATACTTCTTGCACTCAAAAATTGGTTATGCCCTCTCTAGTAACACTCTAGTAACGATTTTTCATGCTATAGGGTTTCTTTTATAGTGTGTCATAATTAGAAGTTACAAATGTAAGCCCTAATTGTCATGACTCTTCATTTCTCATGACCCATGGGTTTGTAACTCCCATGGACTATCCATGGAGCTCCATATGGTTATAACCAAACCTATACATGGATCATTAATCCAACATAAAAGAATTGATGATTGTCATAATCAACCCTATATATTTAATTAGTCTCACTTTGATCACCAAATTAATAATAGATTAATACTTGATCAATAATAATTAAATAATACTATTATTAATATATTAGAACTTATAATATATTAATAATCATAAGTGCCTTATTCTCTCATTTATTCTATCCAAGTATTGCAATGCCATGCAACCCAAATGGACCATGCCGGGTCGGGTCAAGTATATACCAAATAAAGTTATGGACTTAGACACTATATCCAACAACAACTTCGATGAATGGGTTCATGTCTTATGTAGCACTTGATTCATGGTATGCCTATTATTCAAGTATTTTGTGTTTTTCTCTGGGACTCGAAGAGCTGGAGGCCCAACTCATCGAGTAGAGTCATGACCCGCGAACAGTTTAAGTAACCTGCTTGACGACTCGGGGGACTGACTCAGCTAGCAGGTGCTGGTTGAGTCTAATCTTAAATCTGAGGGTTTGCACCCTATTTAAACACCTTATCTTAGCCTCCATCGGCCTTATCACTCCCTGAAAGCCGTGTATCGTAACCTGAGCTATTTTTGAGTGTTCTAAGGCCTTTTTGGTGCATATGGTGGTTTGTGAAGCTTGAAGAAGAAGAAAGAAGCTTGAGAGTTCGAGTTGGGGCTTAGAGATTCAGAGATCTAGTTCCATTTTCAGCACAATCAAGGTAAAATGCCCCTGTTTTGGTCTTTTATGTGTTTATTCATCTTTAGATTTGGGTTTTGGTCACATTTAGGGCTTTCCAAGCCATATTCAGATTTGTTGAGTGTTATTTGGGGTCATGACTTCAGATCTGAGTCATTGGAACGGTCTCATGGCATAAAGGTGCCAACTTTATGGCCATGAGAGCCCCATGCATCTTGTAAAGCAACTTTAATGGCTTTTTGAGGCAACGCCCCCATGCATGTGCACCAAGTTTGGAGCTTTACGTATGAAATGGACATTAGGGGCCAGATATATGGTTTTAAGGTGTTAAGGCTCATCTAAATTGACTATATAGTGTTGGTCAAGGATGGAATCGTGGAGTTCATCTTGGGAATCGACGAGTCGTGGGGTGATGACCACCAAATCCTTTCTGTGGATGGACCAGTTGTTAGGGAGGAAAGTCTTGAAGACGTTTAGACGCGAAAAAGGACCTGGGAATCATGGGACTCGATGAGTGTACGACCAGACTCGGTGAGTCCAAGGCAATCTCCCAATCGTTGAAGATGAACTCGACGAGTTGTTCATACAACTCGGTGAGTCGTACACAGGATACATGCTTGTGAAGGAGATGAACTCAACAAGTTCAAGGAAGAACTCGGCGAGTCAGGTGAATATGGTCCCGATGGTTTGAATGAAGGAGAACTTATTGAGTCCTTGCTAGACTCGACGAGTGGAGTTGGGATTGGATTAGGTTAGTGGAGTATGGAGTCAACGAGTTGGTAGACCAACTCGGCGAGTCAGGTCAACTAGATGTTGACTTTGACCAATGTTGACTCTGCCTGGGTTTGCTATTGACCCTGGTTAGGGTTGTATGTTTTGTTTGATGAGTTGAGGGTTGTCGTGTATGGATTGAGGAATCGAGGACAGCCAACCTTCACATCGAGGACAGTTCAGACACTGCACGACACCGAGGTGAGCTACCTTCTAGTAGGAGTGGGTCTAAGGCACCAAGGACGGCCCACTAGTAATTGTTAGTTGCGATGGTTATCTTTGTGATAACTGACTAGTCTGATTGTTGGATATGTGAGTATTCTAGACTACTAGATATGTGAGTATGCTATTTTGCTACTTGCCACGTTATATGAGATAGTATCAGTAGGAGGGCACTAGTACCCAATTCGGTCGCTAGGACCAATCGGTAGGTCGAACACCCTAGATATGACGAACAAGATAATTATGATATGATGTTATATGTTAGTAGTAGGGGTGAAATAGTCCTCGTTTTCGGTTGAGATAGACCGGAGGGTAGTTCAGCACCCCAAAATAGCTTGGCATGGGTAGGCAACACCCCATAATGGCTTGACATGGGTAGGTCAGCACCCCATAATGGCTTGACATAGGTAGGTCAGCACCCCAGAACGGCTTGACATGGGTAGGACGGGCACCCCAGAATTGCCTGGTAGTATGTATGTTATGTGATTGTATGGTATGTGGTATGATGGGGGAACTCACTAAGCTTCGTGCTTACAGTTTGAGTTTTGGTTTCAGGTACCTCTTCGTCCAAGGGGAAGGAGTCGGCGGCATAACAGCGCATCACACACGCACACTTATGATTTCCGCTTAGAGTTTTATGGGATTGTACTATGATATTTTATGATTTGGTTATGAAACATGATATTATGGTTTTATGTATTGACATGATTTTGGCAACGTTTTGATGAACCATTTTATAAATCACCTCATCAAAAATTAAATTTTTGGCCTCGAATTTTGGGATGTTACAAATTGGTATCAGAGCCCTGGTTTGAGGGATTCGGACCCACCCTTGCGGGTATCTGGACTCAAACCGAGGGACTAAAAGATTTTTCGCAAAGAAAACAGTTTATAAAATTTTAAGTTAAAGAAATTTGAGAAATGACAAGGTGTGTGATGCGTGCGACCGACCGAGCTCAAGTAAGTTTTCCCCAACATACCCATACTTGTTTTGTTATGTTTATGATTTATGATTCTGAGAACTGCATGCTCGATTAGGGCTAAGGATCTTGGAGGATGCCTTGTATGATAGATATGACTCTGAGAATCGCATGCTAGAGTAGGGCTAAGTATCTAGGAGGATGCCTTGAATGCATGTGGTATGAGCTGTATGCTAGGACTATTTAGCCAGTGGTAGGATAGCCTGATTAGGTTATGCCTGATGTGGTTACTTAATGCACGAATGCTGCTTGCTTTGTGCTTAAGGGGTCCTGGCTAACTTTAACTAACTAGTGAGCAGATATGTAACAATATTCTCAAGCTAGTTAGGGAAGGGAAGTAGGGACTCCTAGTGCAACTGATGGCGGAGAGTAGGTCGGACGGTGCCCTAGGAAAGCTTAGGACGAGATTAGTGGGAAAGGATATCGGTAAAGGGACTTGGTGAAGTTGAAGCAATCCTTGAGGAAAGTACAGATAGATGTTGTGACATCCCCAAAATCACGGTCAGAAAAACCGGTTTGTTTATGCTTTGTTTAAAAATCAGAGTAACATTTTAAATGAAAGTGTTGCGGAATTTGTCCCAAAACAAAATATGATAAAGATTTATCAAAAGCATTTCCGTAGAAATGTATTTCATTAAAAGACTTGGGATGTCATGTTCGTACAGATCAAAAGCATAAACAATACAATATAAGCCTTACTACATTATTTCATATCTACAGGCCTATATCCGTAATCCCTCGTCCAACATCATATCTATGCTCAAGCGCCACTACCTGTAATACGTAAAACTGAGTGGGTCAGGCTTGGGAGCCTGGTGAGCACATAGGGTTTTCAACCCACAATAAATAAGTTTATTAACTTCATTAAATTAAACAAACCCGATTACCCGTTCCCGTTATCCTCACATTACGTCCCTAAGCATCTATCATAAGGGACCTATCCTAAGGATTATCATCGGGACGGACACTACTGCTAAGGGGATTCCTCAACAATAAATGTCCTTAAGGCAACCATGTGGGGGATGGAGTACATCTGGTGAGCACACAGTTCAAATAAACACATAGTTCGAATAAACACCTACAGGTTACGAGCCTGCTAGTGTTCCACTGGACTATCTAGAATAGTCTGTGGTCGTCATCTATACTCCGCTAGATGACTAGATCATCAATAACATCTATAACGAGGCCTCTCATTATTTCATTTTATCACACAGCAACTAATACATCTACCCACGTTTTACCACAACATTTTCGTAGATATAAAATAAATATACAGTTTAAATCTTTGAAAACATGTATAAAAATGTTCATCTAGCATAGATAGCAAGTATTCAGGTAATATGCACACATAGCACGTAATTTATATAAAATACTTCATATCTATGTGTAAGCTGAAAGTAACTATGCACTCACCGGAAAAAGGTGGTGATTCCGAACTCAGACAGCGCTTCGCTTCTTAAAAAGAATTTTCTTCGACGAAACCTAGTATTATTACCACTAGAGTTTAGTTTATTATTCGTCGAGACTAATTAATAGTCTAGCTATTATTATTATTATTATTATATAAGCGTAAAAAAATACTTATATAACCCATAATAATAGCCCAAGTATTTATTATAAGTTCCTAATAACGTTACTATAATTAAATAAAAGTTATATTAAAAATAGCGTAGGCGTAGCTCACTTACAGCGGGTTTTATAGAAAACCAGGATTTGCTTGGAGCAGCGTTTCCGAGTCAAAAAGCTTTTCTTCTCGGAGCCTTTGAGCACTCCGGGGCTTCCGCCTCGTGCTAGGGAGGTTCCCTAGGCTTTTCGGGGGATTTCGGGGCTAGAGAGAGGTTCTAGAGAGAGAGAGAGAGAGTAAAGAGAAGAAAGAATGGGAAAGGTGTGAAGAAAATGAGGGTGGGAGAGGTGGTATTTATAGGGTGAAATGTGGCTGAACTTGGTGCCACATGTCACCATCTGGTGGCAAGTCTTGGGGAGAAAGCAATGGCCAAGATTGTGCCACATCACCCATTTTCGCACAGCAAACTTCCGACTTCTAAAATCCGTAACTTTCACATACGACCTCCGTTTTTGACGTTCTTTATATCCACGCGTAGGTAATAATAAGATCTACAGCTTTCATTTTGACACCGTCAGCTAATTTGTGACAACTGCCAATTCAGGTCATTCTCGGACTCATGCATCTTTATAAAAACCATTCATGCACAACATGCCATGACCTAGTAGTATAGATTAGGTCAAAAATTTTGCATAAACTAGGATCCAACTAAGGTCTAGGACTAATATACTTGATACTTACAATTCTAGTAAGTTGCTTAGCTACAATAGGAAATGCCAATACTATAATTAGAATAAAGCTTCAAGCTTTGTTATAATTGAAATAGGGTATAAAACTCTAAAAATAAATTAAAACATTCTAATTATACTTCAACATGTTGTTGAATATCAAACAATATTCCAAAAACCCTAAAGAGCCAAAAATCCAAAGTTATAAATTATAAAGCTTAAAAACTTTATAAAATTTGGCTATAAACTTCCTAATATCAAATTTTTGTTAATCAAATTATGAATTATAGTCAATGAAATAGAAATTAAATAACCAAGTATTAATCATAATTTATTTGTTGAAAACAAGATTTTAAATAAATCCAAATTTGCTTAATAAACACTTTTATAAAATTAGGGTTTTTATAAAGATTTAGGAGGGAATTTTATAAAGTTTAAAATTTAGGAGAGAGGAGGCCAAAATGCATGCAAAAACCGGCCATCACCTCTCCCCATGCATTCTCCCTTCCCCAAAACACAATCATTAAGCTTAAACCCTTACTCCATCTCTTCCCTCTTCACTCTCTCACTTCACTCTCTTCACACACTTCACTCTCTTCTTCCCTCTCTCTAAACTCACGAAAATCCTCTCATTTCTCTGCAAAATTTCGAGATTGTGAAGCCCTTGAAGTGTTCTTACTTCTCTCAAGGTCAAAACCAAGGTAAACAACAACATCTTCTTCCATAGTTTCATGGTTAAACTTCTTTTCTTCTTAATCTTCTCTACTTTTCGGATTCTATGCCTTTCCATGGCTAGAAATCTTTATTCTCCCCTTGTGGTTTGTAGATTCTCACCATAACACAATGCATGTGTTAAAGATGGTGAAAATCCGGGATCAAACCCATGCAAGGAGTGGAAAAGATGCACATATGATGATGTGACATCAAAACATAATATTTCATGTTCTTCTCCATTTCTTTTGTGTTCATGCATGACCAAAAGCATTTAAACCATTTCTAGTACATCTTGTATGCTCATTCATTCCATGCATGTGTTAGAAATCGGGCCTTACCAAAGACATGCATGATGTTCTTGTTGAAATACCCTAATAATGCACACAAGCAAACATGCAATCTGCCAGATTACTTTGTTCGACTTTGAACAGTCATAACTCAGTCATTTCTTAACCAAATCATGATATTCTTTTTGTATTGGTTAGTTCCACGAGTTAACTTTCAAACCCAACTGGTCTCACTGTAAAATATTAAATATCCGATTTTTAGCAGATTTTACAAAAAGGTTGCGCATACAGCTCTTTTTCTGTGATCACTATTTTTATCTTGCTTAAACAATGGCCTTAAACCCAACCATAAATCTGAGGAAAAATACCTTAGAAACTTAACATATCTAGTGAATTATGGTTGAAATTTCGTGGCTTAAAACCCCACTGAATGGACTACAAAAATTCATGAACTTCAGCCACATCTACACTTCATGCATTATTGCATGCAACTTTTCTTAAATTGTTTGGAATCATTACCCTAATTTCTCTTCTGAATACATTCTTAACATTTTTACTTTTGAAATCCCTTGCATGCATGAGATAATCTGGAAATTTTCAAAAGTTTTTGTTATTTCTTTGATTTATTAGAATTATTGCTAAAACCAAGGGCATAAATCGTATAAAATACTTCCAGAGGTCAATAAATGCTAAATAAATTCATGGATGATCCTTATTGGGAATAATGACCCCTCACCAAATTTCAGAAATTTTTGTTACTGTTTCATATGATTTCTAATTTTATTTTGTTTAGGGCATGATAAATTACAAAACCACTTTAGAGGATGTGAAAATTGTATCTAACAATTTTCGCATACTTTACCTGTGATGGGTGACTCCAGAAAATAATTTCAAGATTTTGCATCATGTCTAGCTATTTTTCCCAATTTTTGGTAATTATAATGGTCTAAAAATGGGAAAAATAGTTCTGATTATCCAAAATTCATGAACATTTACCAGGATATAATATTATAGAGTAGGAGGTTACATAAAAATTTTGAATATTTTTCTTTACTGTAAACTATTTTTCTCTTATTTTCTAAAGTTAATTGCACTAAAATACACTTAAATATACATAAATACCCAAAACCAGTTTATACATTATGAAAACCACTTTTGATATTTTTCCCAGGATATTTATACTGTAAATGATGTTACAAAAATTTATGGTGATTTATTTTAACTGTTTAATATTATTTCTTTAATTAATGACTATTTAAAGGAATAAAACAAGGAAAAATACAAACAACCACTGAAAAATATCTTTTATATTTTTCCCAGCCTATTTATGTACAATAACAGTTAATTAAAAAGTTTGGGTAATTTTGGAAACTGTTTTCTATTTATTTCAATTTTTATTGAAATAAATGCTCAAAAATCATAAAATATAATTAAACAGCTTGGAAATCTATTTTTATAATTTTCCCAGCTTAGTATTGTGTAATAACAGTTAAATAAAAAGTTTGAGAATTTTTATCCCTCGAATGCTATTTTCGTGAATTTATGTTGTAATAAGGACTTAAAAATTTGGAAAGTTTATATTCCAAGGTTGTAATTAATCGCCCGATATATAGAATTTCATTACTTCAGAAAAAGTGTAACTAATTGATATAAAATCCAATACTAAAACATAAATTGGCATTTCCCTATATGTAGAGTTTAGTATATTAGCATTAGATATCGACATGGAAACTCACTAGTGCGTGTGTTTGATGTCGTAGGATCCCGGTAGTAAGACGTTGGTGCATCCCAAAGTACCGCTTGTGCCTATACAAAACATCGTGAGTATTCACGCACTCCCCTATTTTCGGTTTTTATGTTTTGGGGTGGAAAAGCATGTCAAGAAAACTATTGTTTGCATGATGTATTTAAATTGTTTATTATCAAACATGATTTCTATTGTATTGCTATGTATCTTTATGTATGTTTATGCAACACGGAACATGAGAACTTATCGTACTAAGCCCCTTCCCTTATCTCTAACCATTAACTCTTTGAGCCAATGGTCGTTATGGATAGCGCTATTAGGAATTGACAACTCCTCACTCGCCCGAATCGCTGGAGTGCATGATACCATATTCATCTATGGAACGATAAGCATAGATCTCGATAGGGCTTCAGTCATAGGTTTGGTTGAGACTCATTGTTTGCTCATACACATACAAACGCGTTTCTCATTCTAGCAATAAACTTGTATACCTTAATAGCAATCAACTTTGTTTTATCATTAAAGCAATGTACTTGTACTTACGAAAAGCATTATTGTACCCTCGATTTATAAACTTGTGATACTCACCAACTATTTTCATAGTTGACGCTCGTTTTACATGCTTTTTCAGGAAGTAATTAGTAAGTGGATGTAAAGATTCATCATCATAGAGCATGCTGCATCGTGTTGAAACTATTATGAAGCTATATTTTGAACAATGTTCTTTTGAAAAACTTGTATTTTGTTTCTTTTGAAGCTATGGGTTGTAAACTTTTAAGTACTGCTATGGTGATGTATCTTTATCTTTTGCATTGAAACCGTTATCGCTGTCATACCTTGCGTTTCCGCTTTAGCGGGGTGTGACATAATTCTCGACCGATCTTAAATTTAACAGTACAAGGAGATTATACTGTTAAACGTCTGCGTAAAATTAATAACTTCTACATACGGACTCTGTTTTTGTCTGTCTTTTTACCGTTGATTTCCTATTAATGAGATCTTCAACTCTCATTTACGTTGCGTAAGCCAAAAACTGCTCGAACTAAAATTCGAGTTTCAGGTCGTGCACTGCTAAGCCGAATCTTAGAAAAATCATAACTTCTTCATACGAAGTCAGATTTGGGCGTTCTTTTTATCGATGTTCTTAGTTTAACATATTCTACGACTTTTGTTTAGATTGCTAAGGCTAAAAAGTCTTCTATCGTAAATTCACTATTTACGTCTCCCGATGTCGTGCCGGTTTTGCCGTAAAACCTCGGCGGGCCATAACTTCTTCGTTATAGCTCGGATTTCGGCATTCTTTATATGTACGGAAACCTTGAGACATATTCTACACCTTTATGCAGAGATATCGGTATTATATCACATTTTAATTTTGACGCTCATTTTTATTCTTTATTAATTATACATTTATAATTAAATAATAAACACATAAACACACATAATTCACATAATACTCAAATATTTCATATTTATTACTTCAAAAAGAGTTACAATAGTTGACCTAGACTATTACATTGACAAAAATGCTTAGCCCTGAAAACCCGGGCGTTACAATTCTCTCCCCCTTAGGATGATTCCGTCCCGGAATCATGCATCAGCAAACAGATGTGGATACCGACTCATCATGTCATCCTCTGTTTCCCAAGTGAGATTTGGCCCATTCGAATGTTTCCATCGGACTAGCACCAAGTCGACCATCTTGCGTCGTAACTTCTTAGTCTTACGGTCAATAATTGCCTCAGGCTCTTCGATCAGCCTTTTATTCTCATCCATCCTTAATTCCGAGATTGGAATTATGTCGGGAACATCTCCCATGAATTTCCTCAAATAACACACATGGAAGGTGTTATGAATACCATTGAGTTCTTCGGGCAATTCCAGCTTGTAAGCTTGGTTCCCAATCTTCTGAAGAACTTTGAACGGTCCAATAAACCTTGGATTGAACTTTCGTCGTTTCCCAAATCGTATAAGTCCCTTCCACGGTGAGACTTTAAGTAAAACGGAATCCCCAACTTCGAAGGTTATCGGTCGTCTTTTCTTGTCGGCATAGCTCTTCTGACGATCCTGAGCTGTTAACATTCTTTCCCTAATCACCTTCAATTTTTCAGCAGTCTCATGGACTATCTCGGGGCCCATAAACTGCTTCTCTCCGGCTTCAAGCCAACAAGACGGCGTACGACACTTCTGTCCATACAAGGCTAGATAAGGTGCCATCTTGATGCTCGAGTGAAAACTATTGTTGTAGGAAAATTCTACTAGAGGTAAGTGCTCGTCCCAATTCCCTTGGAATTCGAGGGTACATGCTCTCAGCATATCTTCCAACGTCTGAATCGTTCATTCGCTCTGACCATCGGTTTGTGGGTGGTAAGCGGTACTCAAACATAATTTCGCACCCAATTCCTCTTACAGACTCTTCCAAAACCTCGACGTGAAACGACTATCACGATCTGACACAATCGTAAGAGGGACACCGTGAAGTCTTACAATTTCCTTCACGTAAGCATTTGAGAGCTTATCCATAGACCACTTCTCGTTGGCGGCTATGAAGTGTGCACTCTTGGTGAAACGATCCACGACTACCCAAATCATGTCGTGACCATTCTTCGTTCTGGGCAGTTTAGTCACAAAATCCATGGTGATGTCTTCCCATTTACCCATGGGTACAGGTAAAGGTTCTAAACTCCCATACGGTTTCTGATGTTGTGCCTTAACCCTCGCACATGTTACGCACTCGGCCACATACTTCGCAACATCGAGCTTCATCGTCGGCCACCAGTAGTAGGGTTTTAGGTCCCTATACATTTTAGTGCTACCGGGATAAATCGAGTACATGGTCTTGTGTGCTTCTTCCATTAGAAGATCTCTTATTCCTCCCATCTTAGGTACCCAGATTCGATCTTGGAATACCTTAAGTCCTCGACTGTTTGTACCGAACACTAACGTTTTTCCCAAACGTTCTTCCTTTCGGTCATTCTTCTCTAAGGCTTCTTCTTGAGCTTTCCTGATACTTTCCACAATCGTCGAGACGACTTCAATTCTTAACGCTCTTGGCCTTTTCCTTTCAAGATTGACTTTCCGATTGAGAGCATCAGCAACAATATTTGCTTTACCTGGGTGGTAAATTATCTCAAAGTCGTAGTCCTTGAGAAGTTCTAGCCAGCGTCGTTGCCTCATGTTTAACTCCTTCTGATTAAAGAGATACTGGAGACTCTTATGATCAGTGAAGAGCTTGCACTTCGTGCCATAGAGGTAATGCCTCCATATTTTTAAGGCAAATACTACCGCTGCCAACTCCAGATCATGAGTGGGGTAGTTCTTTTCGTGCTCTTTCAATTGTCGGGATGCATATGCTATCACCTTTTCTCTTTGGGTCAGAACACAACCCAACCCGACTCCAGATGCATCACTATAAACCGCGAAATCTTCGACTCCATCGGGTAGAGAAAGTATTGGTTCTTCACATAACTTCTTCTTTAGCTACTCGAATGCCTCATCGTGTTTCTCACTCCATGTATACGTAGTTCCTTTATGGGTCAAAGCTGTTAATGGAGCAGCTATCGAAGAAAAGCCTTGGATAAATCGTCGGTAATATCCGGCTAATCCTAGAAAGCTTCGAATCTCCGTGGGACTCTTCGGACGTTCCCACTTCATTACAGCCTCAATCTTGGCGGGGTCAACCATTATTCCCTCCTGGTTAACAACATGGCCCAAGAATTGGACTTCCCGTATCCAAAAGTCGCATTTGGAGAACTTTGCAAAAAGCTTCTCCTTCTTTAACACCTCCAACACTTCTCGTAGATGCTTTCCATGCTCCTCCTGGCTTTTCGAGTAGATGAGAATGTCGTCGATGAACACTATCACAGATTTATCGAGGAATGGTTTATAAACCCTATTCATCAAATCCATGAATGCTGCGGGAGCATTGGTTAGTCCGAATGACATAACCAAGAACTCGTAGTGTCCATATCTTGTTCTGAATGCAGTCTTCTCAATATCCTGCTCTCACCTTCAGCTGATGATATCCTGACCTAAGATCGATCTTTGAGAAGTAGCTTGAACCTTGCAACTGATCGAATAGGTCATCAATCATCGGCAATGGATACTTGTTCTTCACCGTTGCCTTATTCAGCTCTCGGTAGTCTATGCACATCCTCATGCTTCCATCCTTCTTCTTCACGAATAACATCGGAGCTCCCCAGGGTGATGAACTAGGTCGAATGAATCCGCTGTCCAACAGCTCCTGAAGTTGTGTCATGAGCTCCTTCATCTCCGTCGGTGCTAATCGGTAAGGTGTCTTTGCTATTGGTGTTATTCCTGGTAACAAGTCTATACGAAACTCCACTTGCCTGTCAGGTGGTAATCCGGGAAGATCTTCGGGAAAGACTTCCAGATAATCGCACACAACCAGTATATTCTGCACCTCTTTCTTTTCTTTCTTAGCATCGATTACGAATGCCAAGTATGATGCACATCCTTTGGACAAACATTTCCTGGCTTTCATCAGGGAGATGATTCCAGAATTTACTCTGCGTTTGTCCCCGTACACCATAAATGATTCCTTTCCGGGTGGGTTTATCCTAACTATCTTCTTTCGGCATAATATCTCGGCATCGTTGGCGCTAAGCCAATCCATACCCAAAACGATGTCGAAACCGTTTACCTCTATGGGTAATAGTTCCTCATGGAATTCGTTTCCGTTTAGGTCAATGACGATGTTCCTAATACGATTACTAACAGGTACGAATTTGCCACTGGCAACTTCTACAATCAGGGCATTATCTAGTTTTTCTACAGGCAATGCTAATCTTCCACCAAATTTATGCGACACAAAGGAGTAATTGGCTCCGGAATCAAATAGTATATTTGCAGGCAAACCATTTACAAGAAAGGTACCTGAAGCGACGTCTGCTACCTCCTTCGCAGCCTCGAGTGTCATATGAAAGGCTCTCGCCTTTGGCTTTGGTGGTATGTTGGGCCTTCCCGCATCTTTATTCTTTGGTCAATCCTTAGCAATATGCCCTTCTTCACGACACTCGTAGCACACCTTCTTGTTGGTGGTGCACTCATTGGCATAGTGCCCCGTTTTCCCACACTTGTAGCAGGTTACTTCATCGCCACATTTTCCCGAGTGCTTCTTCTTGCACTTCTCGCACCATTCAAATTTCCTCCCCCGAATTTTTTTGAACCGAACTTGCTCTTCTTTTTGTTGGGTTTAGCAGACCCTTCAAATTTCCTCTTCTCGCCAACCTCGATTTTGCTGGCAGCTCTTCCCTTAATCATGTCCTCCACAGACTTGGCAGCCCAGATAGCTGCCTCCAAAGTAGGTGCCTGACGTACTGGCACCGCGTACTCCCACGGAAGTCCCTTTGCATACTTATCAATTTTCATCAGCTCATTCGGAACAAGACGCAAGGCAAACTCCATCTTTTCTGTGAAGTTGTTCGTGTATTCATCGATTGACATGCTTCCCTTCTTCAGGGTTAGAAACTGGTTCTCTAACTCTAGCAGGTTTTGAGCTGAGCAGTACTTTCGTTTGAATTGCACCAGAAATTCTGCCCATGTCAGTTGCAGGGGCTTGTTGGGGCTTAAAGTCTTCCCCAAAGTATTCCACCAACGTACAGCACCTCCTCGAAACTGACGCACTGCAAACGTGGTCTGTAGCTTTCCTCTGCAACCGCACGTCATGAAAGCTAATTCCATCTCCGAGATCCAATCCATGACCCCGATTGGATCTTCCTTTCCCGTGAAAGTTGATGGCTTGCAAGTCAGAAAATCCTTGTACTTGCATCCATTCCTCTCGACTTCGTCACCCTGGTTGTTTTGTTGAACTATTGGTGGGTTGGCTTGACCAACGGTCCCACTGTAGTTTCCCTCCTCAGTCTGCCCTTCGTTCCACTCGGGCTGTTCAATCTGAATAGTTGCTTCCTCTCGATTTTGTTGGAGCAAGAGTCTGGTTTCCTCCATTTGACGATCCAACATCGCCTGGATCATCGCTTGCACTCCTGCCATTGTTATTGGCTCAGCAGCGGCTACCACAACTGGTATTTGTTCAATTACTGGGGGTTGGCTTCTGTTCCCATTTGCATTCACGTTTCCGCTACGGGTCCTTGCCATCTTGATCTATACACCGAATAAGGTGAATTTAGATCTTTATTTAGGAGAGACGTTTTAAATCGTCCTTATCACTCCGAAACGTTTACGTGCTAGTTCTAATATCGTAGTCGTACGTTTAGAATCCTAAACACATAAGGCTTCCAGATCCGGTCGGCAACAGACCATAGATCCGAATAATTAACAGCATATCAGGCACAAAGCATTTAGCACATAAAAGCAATTTAGGCATAATTCCTAAAATAAGCTAGTGCTCACACCTCACAATCATCGCTTAGCATTCTAAGTTTAAGTCTAAAAATCCTAAAAATTCCTAGTTCGCTTAAACTAATGCTCTGATACCAACTGTGACATCCCCAAAATCACGGCCAGAAAAACCAGTTTGTTTATGCTTTGTTTAAAAATCAGAGTAACATTTTAAATGAAAGTGTTGCGGAATTTGTCCCAAAACAAAACATGATAAAGATTTATCAAAAGCATTTCCGTAGAAATGTATTTCATTAAAAGACTTGGGATGTCATGTTCGTACAGATCAAAAACATAAACAATACAATATAAGCCTTACTACATTATTTCATATCTACAGGCCTATATTCGTAATCCCTCGTCCAACATCATATCTATGCTCAAGTGCCACTACCTGTAATACATAAAACTGAGTGGGTCAGGCTTGGGAGCCTGGTGAGCACATAGGGTTTTCAACCCACAATAAATAAGTTTATTAACTTCATTAAATTAAACAAACCCGATTACCCATTCCCGTTATCCTCACATTACGTCCCTAAGCATCTATCATAAGGGACCTATCCTAAGGATTATCATCGGGACGGACACTACTGCTAAGGGGATTCCTCAACAATAAATGTCCTTAAGGCAACCATGTGGGGGATGGAGTACATCTGGTGAGCACACAGTTCAAATAAACACACAGTTTGAATAAACACCTACAGGTTGCGAGCCTCCTAGTGTTCCACTGGACTGTCTAGAATAGTCTGTGGTCGTCATCTATACTCCGCTAGATGACTAGATCATCGATAACATCTATAACGAGGCCTCTCATTATTTCATTTTATCATACAGCAACTAATACATCTACCCATGTTTTACCCCAACATTTTCGTAGATATAAAATAAATATACAATTTAAATCTTTGAAAACATGTATAAAAATGTTCATCTAGCATAGATAGCAAGTATTCAGGTAATATGCAGGCATAGCACGTAATTTATATAAAATACTTCATATCTATGTGTAAGCTGAAAGTAACTATGCACTCACCGGAAAAAGGTGGTGATTCCGAACTTAGACAGCGCTTCGCTTCTTAAAAAGAATTTTCTTCGACGAAACCTAGTATTATTACCACTAGAGTTTAGTTTATTATTCGTCGAGACTAATTAATAGTCTAGCTATTATTATTATTATTATTATATAAGCGTCAAAAAATACTTATATAACCCATAATAATAGCCCAAGTATTTATTATAAGTTCCTAATAACGTTACTATAATTAAATAAAAGTTATATTAAAAATAGCGTAGGCGTAGCTCACTTACAGCGGGTTTTATAGAAAACCAGGATTTGCTTGGAGCAGCGTTTCCAAGTCAAAAAGCTCTTCTTCTCGTAGCCTTCGAGCACTCCGGGGCTTCCGCCTCGTGCTAGGGAGGTTCCCTAGGCTTTTCGGGGGATTTCGGGGCTAGAGAGAGGTTCTAGAGAGAGAGAGAGTGAAGAGAAGAAATAATGGGAAAGGTGTGAAGAAAATGAGGGTGGGAGAGGTGGTATTTATAGGGTGAAATGTGGTTGACTTGGTGCCACATGTCACCATCTGGTGGCAAGCCTTGGGGAGAAAGCAATGGCCAAGATTGTGCCACATCACCCATTTTCGCACAACACACTTCCGACTTCTAAAATTCGTAACTTTTACATACGACCTCCGTTTTTGACGTTCTTTATATCCACGCGTAGGTTATAATAATATCTACAACTTTCATTTTGACACCGTCAGCTAATTCTCGACCGATCTTAAATTTAACAGTACAAGGAGATTATACTGTTAAACGTCTGCGTAAAATTAATAACTTCTACATACGGACTCTGTTTTTGTCTGTCTTTTTACCGTTGATTTCCTATTAATGAGATCTTCAACTCTCATTTACGTTGCGTAAGCCAAAACCGCTCGAACTAAAATTCGAGTTTCAGGCCGTGCACTACTAAGCCGAATCTTAGAAAAATCATAACTTCTTCATACGAAGTCAGATTTGGTTGTTCTTTTTATCGATGTTATTAGTTTAACATATTCTACGACTTTTGTTTAGATTGCTAAGGCTAAAAAGTCTTCTATCGTAAATTCACTATTTACGTCTCCCGGTGCCCTGCCGGTTTTTCCGTAAAACTTCGGTGGGCCATAACTTCTTTGTTATAGCTCGGATTTCGGCATTCTTTATATGTACGGAAACCTTGAGACATATTCTACAACTTTATGTAGAGATATAGGGATTATCTCACACTTTAATTTTGACGCTCATTTTTATTCTTTATTAATTATACATTTATAATTAAATAATAAACACATAAACACACATAATTCACATAATACTCAAATATTTCATATTTATTACTTCAAAAAGAGTTACAATAGTTGACCTAGACTATTACATTGACAAAAAATGCTTTGCCCTGAAAACCCAGGCGTTACAGATGTGCAATGTAGTATGGGATCGTACTACTGGAAGCAGAGGATCCGTACTCGAGTCAAGGAGGGCCGAGATGGAACTAGGGAACTTTGAGAGTGTGTGAGACCTTTCGAGAGCATGTATGATCCTGACATTTATGTGTTTATTTGTAGTATGGAGATCACAAGACAAGGAGCGGGAGGTTCAGGATCAGGATCAAGATCAGGCTTGGGTGCAGGATCCGAGCAGGTTGATGACAGGCTACGCGAGTTCATTGCGTTTGAGATCATGAGAGGTATCCTTGAGTCGACCCCGGTTATTTTCAGGTTGATCAAGGAAGGGATTGTTGAGCTGATGGAGGATCACCTTCGAGCATTCAGGAGTGACTTGGTGTCCATCTAGTCGAGTACGCAGACACTGTCCTTTAAGAACTTTAGAGGGAGTGGTGAGCAAAATTTTCATGGGGTGAAGTACCCCATTGCTGCCAGGAGATGGATCGCAGAGATAGAGTCTGCGCAGTTGACGATCTTCTGCCCGGAAGGGTCGAAGGTCCTCTTTCCTGCGGGGTGTCTGAGGGATAAAGCTAGAGACTGGTGGGAGTTGGTTGGTGACTCGTTGGGATCCCAACTATCGAGGCTATGATGTGGTCAGATTTCGTGACCAGATTTAGGGTTGAGTTTGCGCCGGCTATAGAGCTTCAGTAGTTGTCTAAGGAGTTTTTGGATATGAGGCAGACGACTGACACAGTAGCGGAGATCACTGCCAAGTTCAGTGAGAGGGCCTTGTTTGGGGGATGAGGAGATACGGAAGACCCGCAACCATGATATGTTGAGGGTTGATATTCGGGAGCATGTCAAATATTCACCGTCCCCGACCCCTGGAGTCTATGATCGCCAGGGCATGGGAGAGGGAGCTTGATTTGGACCACATCGGGAAGAGGAAAGCAGAGACTGAGCAGGTGACAGGGGTGTTGGGGAAGAAACTATAAGGATCCGACGTTAGGTCGAAGGGCCAGCCGGACCAGAGCCGCTGTAGGAAATGCGGCAGACCACATGAGGGAATTTGTAAAGCGGGATCGTTGGGCTCCTACAAGTGCGGCAAGACTGGGCACTTTGGCAGGGATTATACTGCCCCCGCCTTCACAGTGTATATGTCGGACTTGATTTTCTTCCATTGCAAACAGAGGGGCCATAAGAAGGCTAACTGCCCTAGATTGACAGCAGCAAAAGCAGCAGCGCTAGCAACGGCGCCGACCCCAACGTCAGCACGAGTTACGGATAGCCGGAAGGCTAAGGTATAGGCTCTAGTGGTGCGGAGCTGAGCATTTCACTTGACAGCCGAGGAGGCACGCGCTAGACTCGATGTGTTGATAGGTACGATTTCTTTCTTATGCTTTTATGTTATGTCGCTATGATTTTGATATGTTATGTATGTGCTCTGTTTAGGATCGTTCCTTGTGAATGGTATCCCAATTCAGGTATTGTTTGATTTGGGTGCTACCTAATTATTTGTCTCTCTTGCGCTTAGCAATAAGTTTCCTGAGCCTTCGGGCATGTTGGACTGCCCTATAGAGGTCGAGATTGCGGACGACCGGTCAGTGCAAGCATCAGAGGTCTACTGAGATTGTGTTTTGAGGCTGGTCAAGGAGCATTACCTGGTAGATCTGGTTCCTATACCTTTGTGGGGGGAACAAGGTTATTATTAGTATGG
This sequence comes from Lactuca serriola, assembly GCF_051521515.1. Taxonomy (NCBI): domain Eukaryota; kingdom Viridiplantae; phylum Streptophyta; class Magnoliopsida; order Asterales; family Asteraceae; genus Lactuca; species Lactuca serriola. Next base: position 229,209,597 of record NC_136410.1, on the reverse strand, counting down.
ATTGGCTAAGCCCCAATGGGCCAGTGATTGAGTACGCATAGCAGTTCGTGCGGATCAGGACCCCAAGTGGGGGAGAGCTAGTGACTCAGGGCGAGAGGCCATAACGAGGACCAGCTTTACGTTCAGCAGCGAGAGCTAGGTGCTACCTTCATCAGGGTTGCGCATCATTTTTTTTTCCTATGTTATGGATACCCGGGAGGAGGGTAAGGCGGTGGTGGGCAATGTGCCCGTGGTACAAGATTTTGCAAATGTATTCCCCGAGGAGTTATCTGGGATACCTCCGGAGAGGCAGGTAGAGTTCAAAATTGACCTAGTCCCTGGTGCGGCTCCGATAGCCAAGGCATCGTATCGGTTGGCTCCTCCTGAGATGCAGGAGTTGTCTACACAGCTGCATGAGCTGTTAGACAAAGGATTCATTAAACTGAGCAGTTCACCATGGAGAGCCCCGATTCTGTTTGTGAAGAAGGACGGGTCGCATCGAATGTGTATAGACAATCGGGAGCTGAATAAGGTAACGGTGAAGAATCGTTACCCACTTCCGAGGATTGATGACCTATTTGACCAGCTACACGGAGCATCTTGGTTCTCCAATATCGATTTGCATTCAGGGTATCATCAGATGAGGGTCAGAGAGGAGGATGTGCAGAAGACTGCTTTTCGGATGCATTATGTCCACTATGAGTTCGTGATGATGTCTTTCGGTCTCACCAATGCTCCTGTCGCGTTCATGGATCTCATGAACCATGTGTGCAGACCGATGTTGGATCGGTCTATGATAGTTTTCATCGATGACATCTTGGTTTTTTCCAAGATGCGGGAGTAGCATGGGGACCACTTGCGAGAGGTTTTGGATACTTTGAGGAGGAAGAGCTTGTATGCTAAGTTCTCCAAGTGTGAGTTCTGGTTGCGCGAGGTTCAGTTTCTTGGGCACCTTGTCAAACAGGACGAGATTTCGGTTGATCCGTCCAAGGTGGAAGTCATGATGAGGTGGGAGGTTCCGAGGTCTCCATATGAGATTCAGAGCTTCCTGGGACTGACAGGCTCCTATCATAGGTCCGTTCAAGACTTCTCCAAGATAGTCGTGCCCCTGACCCGGTTGACAAGGAAAGTCGTGGCCTTTCTCTGGGGGCCTGAGCAGCATGTCGCATTTGAGACTTTGAGACAAATATTGTGCGAGGCACCAATCTTAGCTCTGCCAGAGGGCATGGAGGACTTTTTGGCATACTGTGATGCATCCATCTCGGGTTTGGGCCCGATATTGATGTAGAGGGGGCATGTTATAGCTTACACTCCGAGGTAGCTGAACCCTCACAAGGTGAATCATCTGACGCATGATTTGGAGTTGGCGCTGTTGTTTTCGCCCTCTAGATTTGGTGTCATTACCTCTATGGGGTTCGTTGTATCATTTACACGAACCACAAGAACCTAAGGTATCTCATGGACCAGCCAAATCTGAATACGAGGCAACACCGGTGGCTTGATGTAGTGAGAGATTATGATTGTGACATCCTCTACCACTCGGGGAAGGCTAATGTCGTGGCTGATGTGCTTAGCCGCAAGGCAGCACCGATCAGGGACATCTGTCTAAGGATGACAGTTGTGACTCCATTGTTAGTGCAGATTCGGGAGGCCCAACAGGAGGCCATGATGGAGGAACATCGGAAGAGTGAGCGAATTGTGGGATAGGTTTCCTCTTTCGACTATGATAGTCAGGGATTGTTGCCTCTGCACCGTAGAGTGTGGGTCCCTTATCATGGTGGCGTGCGCCAGGTATTGATGGTAGAGGCACACAAATCCACATTCTCTCTCCATCCAAGGGTGACGAAGATGTACAGGGATCTTCGTCTCGATTATTGGTGGCCCTGTATCAAGAGGGACATAGCTTGGTTGGTGGAAAGGTGCCTAACCTGCAGAAAGGTCAAGGCTGAGCACCAGAGACCTCATGACAAGGTCCAGCTGTTGGATATCCCGCTGTGGAAGTGGGAGGATATTACTATGGACTTCATTACGAAGCTTCCCATGACCGTGCGAGGGGTGGATTTGATTTAGGCCTTCGTAGATCGATTGACCAAGAGTGCCCATTTTATTCCGATTCAGGAGAGTATTTCGGCCGAAAAGTTGGCCGACATCTATATCCGGGAAGTAGTGGCGCGACACGGGGTACCAGTTTCAATGATTTCAGACAGGGACGTGCGGTTCACTTCCAGGTTTTGGAAGAAGTTTCATGACGAGCTGGGTACTCGACTACATTTTAGCACCGCCTTTCACCCGCAGATGGATGGTCAGAGCGAGCAGACCATCAAGACTCTGGAGGATATGATGCAGGCGTATGTATTAGACTTCAGAGGTAGTTGGGATATTTACCTTTCGTTGGCTGAGTTCTCCTATAACAATAGCTATCATGCGAGTATCGACCGTCCTCCTTTTGAGATGTTGTATGGGAGGAAGTGCAGGACCCTAATATGCTGGGGAGAGGTTGGGCAGAGAGTCATGGGTAGTAACGAAGTGGTAATCAAGACTACGAAGAAGATCCAGCAGGTTTGGAGTAGGCTTCAAACTGCTTAGAGTCGGAAGAAAAGTTATGCCGACAAGCGGCGGTCAGACCTGGAGTTTTAGGTCGGGGATATGGTGTTCATGATGGTGTCGCATACAGGTTGGACTTGCCAGCCAAGCTCAGTCAGATTCATAGCACTTTTCATGTCTCCCAGTTGCAGAAATCTCTGGTGGACGATTCGGCGGTGGTGCCTCTAGTGGATATTAAGGTTGATGATAATATAAACTACATTGAGTAGCCAGTGGCAATCCTTGATAGGAATTCAAGGGATCTGAGGAATAAGAGGGTGGAGCTGGTAAAGGTGCAATGGCAGCACCGCAAGGGCTCGGAATGGACCTGGGAACCGGAGGACGAGATGAGGGATCACGACCCCAAGCTTTTTCAGGATCGAGCAGCAGACTTCGAGGACAAAGTCTAAGATAATTGGGGAAGATTTGTAACACCTAATTACTGGTATGCGTATTATTCAAGTATTTTGTGTTTTTCTCTGGGACTCAACGAGTTAGAGGCCAGACTCGTCGAGTAGAGTCGTGACCCGCGAACATTTTAAGTAACCTACTTGACGAGTCGGGGGACTGACTCGGCGAGTAGGTTCTGGTTGAGTGTAACCCTAAATCTGAAGGTTTGTACCCTATTTAAACACCTTATCACAACCTCTATCACCCTTATCTCTCCCAGAAAGCTATGTATTGTACCCCTAGCCACTTTTAAGTGTTCTAAGGCCTTTTTGGTGCATTTGGTGGTTTGTGAAGCTTGAAGAAGAATAAAGAGGCTTGAGAGTTCGAGTTGGGGCTTAGAGAATCAAAGATCTAGTTCAATTTAGCACAATAATGGTAAAATTCCCCTGTTTTGGTCTTCTATGTGTTTATTCATCTTTAGACTTGTGTTTTGGTCACATTTAGGGCTTTCCAAGCCATATTCGGATTTGTGGAGTGTTATTTAGGGTCTTGACTTTAGATCTGAGTCATTGGAAGGGTCTCATGGCATAAAGGTGCCAACTTTATGGCCATAAGAGCCCCATGCATCTTGTAGAGCACCTTTTATGGCTTTTTGAGCCGAAACCCCCAAGCATGTGCACCAAGTTTGGAACTTTACGTATAAAATGGACAGTAGGGAGCCAAATCTATGGTTTTGAGGTGTTAAGGATCATCTAAATCGACTGTATAGTGTTAGTCAAGGATGGACTCACCGAGTTGTTCTTGGGACTCGACGAGTCGTGGTGTAATGACCACCAAATCCTTTCTATGGATGGACTAGTTTTTAGAGAGGAAAGTCCAATATATGTTTAGATGCGAAAGGGACCTGGGAATCATGGGACTCGAAGAGTGTATGATCGGACTTAGCGAAGATGAACTCGAAGAGTTGTTCATACAACTCGGTGAGTCGTAGACTGGACACGTTCTTGTGAGGGAGATGAACTCGCCGAGTTCAAGGAAGAACTCGGCGAGTCGGATGAAGATGGTCCTGATGGTTTGAATGAAGGAGAAACTGTCGAGTTCTTGATAGACTCGACGAGTGGAGTCGGGATTGGATTGGGTTAGTGAAGTACGGACTCGACGAGTTGGTAGACCAACTCGGCGAGTCACGTCAACTAGATGTTGACTTTGACCAATGTTGACTCTGCCTTGTATTGGTAATGACCCTGTTTAGGGTTGTATGTTCTGTTTGATGACTTGAGGGTTGTCGTGTAGGGATTGAGGAGTCGAGGAGAGCCGAACTTCATGCCGAGGATAGTTCACACACTACACGACATCGAAGTGAGTTACCTTCCAGTAGGAGTGGGTCTGAGGCACCAAGGTCGGCCCACTAGTAATTGTTAGTTGGGATGGTTATCTTTGTGATAATTGTCTGGTCTGATTGTTGGATAGGTGAGTATGCTAGACTACTAGATATGTGAGTATGCTAATTTGCTAGTTTCCATGTTATATGATACAGTATCAGTAAGAGAGGACTAGTCCCCACTTCGGTCGTTAGGACCAATGGGTAGGTCGGACACCCCAGATATGCCTGACAACATGATTATGATTTGATGTTATGTGTTAGTAGTAGGGGAGAAATAGTCCCCATGCTCGGATGATATAAACCGGAGGGTAGGTCAGTAACCCAGAATAGCTTGACATGGGTAGGTCAACACCCCAAAATGGCTTCACATGGGTAGGTCAGCACCCCAAAATAGCTACACATGGGTAGGTCAGCACCCTATAATGACTTGACACGGGTGGGATGGGCGCCCGAGAATTGCCCAGTAGTATGTATGCTATGTGATTGTATGGTATGTGGTATGATGGGGGAACTCACTAAGCTTCGTGCATAAAGTTTCACTTTTGGTTTCAGGTACCTCTTCATCCAATGGTAAGGAGTCAGCGGTGTAGCACCGATCACACACACACACACTTATGATTTCTGCTTAGAGTTTTCTGGGATTGTACTATGATACTTTACGATTTGGTTTTGAAAGATGATATTATGGTTTTTAAGTATTGAAATGATTTTGGCAACATTTTGATGAACCATTTTATAAATCACTTAATCAAAAGTGAAATTTTTGGCCTCAAATTTTGGGATGTTACATCTTAAGAGACAATCTCATGAGAGATATGAAATTGCATATACTTCAGGGTCCTAGTCCTAACCTATTTGCTTTGAGAAATTAAACCTGAACATGATACCTGGTGAAGGCATCACTGTGATGCTTAAAATGCTTATAACATCAAGCTAGGAATATTTATTCATGACTCTTGTAAGTCTAGGATAATTTAAACATATATATGAGGATATAATAGATCAAGAAATATTCCAATAAATATGTACAATGATATTTTATTTAAAGCTAGTTTAAACTTTGGAATAATGCAAGGATAAAAGAGTCACCTATTGGGATCTAAGAGCCCATGTTTTATGGACTGAATACTTTTAAGCCTAAGAAATCTATTAAAGCCCACATAGATGGATATTGTTTCTATTGTGAAGAGACTGGACACTAGAAGAGGATTTACTCCTCTTATTTGGAAAGAAGTCTAGAAGAGACTAGTACTTCTTGTATCTAATAGATAAAACGCATACTTTTCATATAACACTTAGGTACTTGGTACTTAAATTTTAATCTAATATCTGTAAATGGTTTGCATATATTTACTGAAGAGTACCAACTGAGCACAATCAAGTTGGAACTACACTCTCGGGGTTTAGTTTATTATTTATTCTTAGAACATAAATTACTTGTAATGTAAAACAATATTTGATTCAGAACAATATAGGTTTTGAGTTCACGGCCGTAAACTCATGAGTTTACAACCTTGAACTCCATGTGTGATGATATATTGTGACATCCCCAAAATCACGGCCAGAAAAGACCGGTTTTGTTTATACTTTATTTCAAAATCAGAGTTATCTTTTAATAAAAGGGTTGCAGAATTTGTCCCAAAACAATAATATGATAAAGTTTTATCAAAAGCACTTCCATAGAAAAGTATTTCATTAAAAGACTCGGGATGTCATGTTCGTACAGATCAAAAGTATAAACATTACAATATAAGCCTTACTACATTATTTCATATCTACAGGCCTATATCCGTAATCCCTCGTCCAAAACATCACACCTATGCTCATGCGCCACTACCTGTAATACATAAAACTGAGTGGGCCAGGCTTGGGAGCCTGGTGAGCACATAGGGTTTTCAACCCACAATAAATAAGTTTATTAATTTCATCAATCAACAATAACCCGATTACCCGTTCCCGTTATCCTCACTTTACGTCCCTAAACACCTATCATAAGGGACCTAGCCTAAGGATCATCATCGGGACGGACACTACTGCTAAGGGGATTCCTCAGCAATAAATGTCCTAATAGGCAACCATGTGGGGGATGGAGTACATTTGGTGAGCACACAGTTCAAATAAACACACAGTTCAAATAAACACCTACAGGTTGCGAGCCTGCTAGTGCTCCACTGGACTGTCTAGAATAGTCCGTAGTCGTCATCTATACTCCGCTAGATGACTGGATCATCAATAACATCTATAACGAGGCCTCTCATTATTTTATTTTGTCACACAGCAACTATTACATCTACCCTTGTTTTACCCAACACATTTTGTAGATATAAAATACATATACAGTTTAAATCTTTGAAAACATGTATAAAACGTTCATCAAGCATAGATAGCAAGTATTCAGATAATATGCACACATAGCACGTAATTTATATTAAATACTTCATATCTATGTGTAAGTTGAAAGTAAATATGCACTCACCTGATTAGGTGGTGACTCAGCACTCGGACAGCACTTCGATACTCTCAAAATGATATTCCTTCGATAAAACCTAGTATTGATACCACTAGGGTTTAGTCTAATGATAACCGCGACAAATTAATTATCTGACTATTATTATTATTATATAAACGTTAATAACACTCAATATAACTCATAATAATAGCCCAAATAATTATTTTAAGGACCTAATAACATTCCTATATTAAAACATAAGCTAAACTAAAGATAGGATAGGTACAGCTCACTTACAACGGGTTTTTCTCGAAAACCGGGCTTCGCTGGAGCAGCGTTCCCGAGCCTAAAGGCTCTTTTCTCGGGACTCCGGGAGCCTCAGTGCTTCCTTCGGGTGCTAGGGGGTTTACCTAGGCTTTTAGGGGGGTTAGGGAGCTTAGAGAGAGAGTTTAGAGAGAGAAAGAAGAGGGGTGAAGGGTGAGGAAATGAGGGAACCCGGCACCTCTATTTATAGGGGTGGAATATGATGGACTCGCCGAGTAGGGGGGACCTACTCGCCGATTTGGCCTTCTAGTGGTGCCACGTGTCCAATTCTGGTGGTGCCACGTCACCCCCTATCGCGTATCAGCCCTCAAACATAGAAAAATCATAACTTTCGCATACGAGCTCCGTTTTCGACGTTCTTCATATCCACGTGTAGGTAAAATCAAGATCTACAACTTTCATTTAGACTCCTTTGGCTAATTCTCGACCGATCTCAAATTTAACAGTAGGAGGAGTTTAGACTGTTAAATGACCGCGAAGAGTTCATAACTCCTTCATACGGACTCCGTTTTCGTCTGTCTTTTTACCGTTGAGTTCCTATTAATGAGATCTTCAACTCTCATTTATGTCACGTAAGCCAAAAACCACTCGAACTAAAATTCGAGTTTCAGGCGGTGCACTACTAAGCCGAATCTTAGAAAAATCATAACTTCTTCATACGAAGTCAGATTTCGGCGTTCTTTTTATCGATGTTCTTAGTTTAACATATTCTACGACTTTTGTTTAGATTGCTAAGGCTAAAAAGTCTTCTATCGTAAATTCACTATTTATGTCTCCCGGTGCCGTGCCGGTTTTGCCGTAAAACCTCGGCGGGCCATAACTTCTTCGTTATAGCTCGGATTTCGGCATTCTTTATATGTACGGAAACCTTGAGACATATTCTACAACTTTATGCAGAGATATCGGGATTATATCACATTTTAATTTTGACGCTCATTTTTATTCTTAATTAATTATACATTTATAATTAAATAATAAACACATAAACACACATAATTCACATAATACTCAAATATTTCATATTTATTACTTCAAAAAGAGTTACAATAGTTGACCCAAACTATTACATTGACAAAAATGCTTAGCCCTGAAAACCCGGGCGTTACAATTCTCTCCCCCTTAGGATGATTCCGTCCCGGAATCATGCATCAGCAAACAGATGTGGATACCGACTCATCATGTCATCCTCTGTTTCCCAAGTGAGATTCGGCCCATTCGAATGTTTCCATCGGACTAGCACCAAGTCGACCATCTTGCGTCGTAACTTCTTAGTCTTACGGTCAATAATTGCCTCAGGCTCTTCGATCAGCCTTTTATTCTCATCCATCCTTAATTCCGAGATTGGAATTATGTCGGGAACATCTCCCATGAATTTCCTCAAATAATACACATGGAAGGTGTTATGAATACCAATGAGTTCTTCGGGCAATTCCAGCTTCTAAGCTTCGTTCCCAATCCTCTGAAGAACTTTGAACGGTCCAATAAACCTTGGACTCAACTTTCCTCGTTTCCCAAATCGTATAAGTCCCTTCCACGGTGAGACTTTAAGTAAAATGGAATCCCCAACTTCGAAGGTTATCGGTCGTCTTTTCTTGTCAGCATAGCTCTTTTGACGATCCTGAGCTGCTAACATTCTTTCCCTAATCACCTTCAATTTCTCAGCAGTCTCATGGACTATCTCGGGGCCCATAAAATGCTTCTCTCCGGCTTCAAGCCAACAAGATGGCGTACGACACTTCTGTCCATATAAGGCTTGATAAGGTGCCATCTTGATGCTCGAGTGAAAACTATTGTTGTAGGAAAATTCTACTAGAGGTAAGTGCTCGTCCCAATTCCCTTGGAATTCGAGGGTACATGCTCTCAGCATATCTTCCAACGTCTAAATCGTTCTTTCACTCTAACCATCAGTTTGCGGATGGTAAGCAACACTCAAACACAACTTTGTACCCAGCTCCTCTTGTAGACTCCTCCAAAACCTTGACGTGAAACGACTATCATGATCTGACACAATCGTAAGAGGGACACCGTAAAGTCTTACAATTTCCTTCACGTAAGCATTTGCGAGCTTATCCATAGACCACTTCTCGTTGGCTGCTATGAAGTGTTCACTCTTGGTGCAACGATCCACGACTACCCAAATCATGTCGTGTCCGTTCTTCGTTCTGGGCAGTTTAGTCACAAAATCCATGGTGATGTCTTCCCATTTACCCATGGGTACAGGTAAAGGTTCTAAACTCCCATACGGTTTCTGATGTTGTGTCTTCACCCTCGCACATGTTACGCACTCGGCCACGTACTTCACAACATCGAGCTTCATCGTCGGCCACCAGTAGTAGGGTTTTAGGTCCCTATACATTTTAGTGCTACCGGGATGAATCGAGTACATGGTCTTGTGTGCTTCTTCCATTAGAAGATCTCTTATTCCTCTCGTCTTAGGTACCCAGATTCGATCTTGGAATACCTTCAGTCCTCGACTGTTTGTACCGAACACTAACGTTTTTCCCAAATGTTCTTCCTTTCGGTCATTCTTTTCTAAGGCTTCTTCTTGAGCTTTCCTGATACTTTCCACAATCGTCGAGACGACTTCAATTCTTAACGCTCTTGGCCTTTTTCTTTCAAGATTGACTTTTCGACTGAGAGCATCAGCAACAATATTTGCTTTACCTGGGTGGTAAAGTATCTCACAGTCGTAGTCCTTGAGAAGCTCTAGCCAGCGTCGTTGCCTCATGTTCAACTCCTTCTGATTAAAGAGATACTGGAGACTCTTATGATCAGTGAAGAGCTTGCACTTCGTGCCATAGAGGTAATGCCTCCATATCTTTAAGGCAAATACTACCGCTGCCAACTCCAGATCATGAGTGGGGTAGTTCTTTTCGTGCTCTTTCAATTGTCGAGATGCGTATGCTATCACTTTTTCTCTTTGGGTCAGAACACAACCCAACCCGACTCTAGATGCATCACTATAAACCGCGAAATCTTCAACTCCATCGGGTAGAGAAAGTATCGGTGCTTCACATAACTTCTTCTTTAGCTTCTCGAACGCCTCATCGTGTTTCTCACTCTATGTATACGTAGCTCATTTATGGGTCAAAGCTGTTAATGGAGCAGCTATCGAAGAAAAGCCTTGGATAAATCGTCGGTAATATCCGACTAATTCTAGAAAGCTTCGAACCTCCGTGGGATTCTTCGGACGTTCCCACTTCATTACAGCCTCGATCTTGGCGGGGTCAACCATTATTCCTTCTTGGTTAACAACATGACCCAAGAATTGGACTTCCCGTATCCAAAAGTCGCATTTGGAGAACTTTGCAAAAAGCTTCTCATTCTTTAACACCTCCAACACTTCTCGTAGATACTTGCCATGCTCCTCCTGCCTTTTCGAGTAGATGAGAATGTCGTCGATGAACACTATCACAAATTTATCGAGGAATGGTTTACAAACCCTATTCATCAAATCCATGAATGCTGCGGGAGCATTGGTTAGTCCGAATGACATAACCAAGAACTCGTAGTGTCCATATCTTGTTCTGAATGCAGTCTTCTCAATATCCTGCTCTCTCACTTTCAGCTGATGATATCCTGACCTAAGATCGATCTTTGAGAAGTAGCTCGAACCTTGCAGCTGATCGAATAGGTCATCAATCCTTGGCAATGGATACTTGTTCTTCACCGTTGCCTTATTCAGCTCTCGGTAGTCTATGCACATCCTCATGCTTCCGTCCTTGTTTTTCACGAATAACACTGGAGCTCCCCAGGGTGATGAACTAGGTCGAATGAATCCGCTGTCCAACAACTCCTGAAGTTGTGTCATGAGCTCCTTCATCTCCTTCGGTGCTAATCGGTAAGGTGGCTTTGTTATCGGTGTTGTTCCTGGTAACAAGTCTATACGAAACTCCACTTGTCTATCAAGTGGTAATCCGGGAAGATCTTCGGGAAAGACTTCCGAATAATCGCACACAACCGGTATATTCTGCACCTCTTTCTTTTCTTTCTTAGCATCGATTACGAATGCCAAGTATGATGCACATCCTTTGGACAAACATTTCCTGGCTTTCATCAGGGGGATGATTCCAGAAGTTACTCTGCGTTTGTCCCCGTACACCATAAATGATTCCTTTCCGGGTGGGTTTATCCTAACTATCTTCTTTCGGCATAATATCTCGGCATCGTTGGCGCTAAGCCAATCCATACCCAAAACGATGTCGAAACCGTTTAACTCTATGGGTAATAGTTCCTCATGGAATTCATTTCCGTTTAGGTCAATGACGATGTTCCTAATACGATTACTAACAGGTACGAATTTGCTACTGGCAACTTCTACAATCAGGGCATTATCTAGTTTTTCTACAGGCAATGCTAATCTTCCACCAAATTTATGCGACACAAAGGAGTAATTGGCTCCGGAATCAAATAGTATATTTGCAGGCAAACCATTTACAAGAAAGGTACCTGAAGCGACGTATGTTGCCTCCTTCGCAGCCTCGAGCGTCATCTGAAAGGCTCTCGCCTTTGGCTTTGGTGGTATGTTGGGCCTTCCCGCATCTTTCTTCCTTGGGAAATCCTTAGCAATATGCCCTTCTTCACGAGACTCGTAGCACACCTTCTTGTTGGTGGTGCACTCATTGGCATAGTGCCCCGTTTTCCCACACTTGTAGCAGGTTACTTCATCGCCACATTTTCCCGAGTGCTTCTTCTTGCACTTCTCGCACCATTTAAATTCGTTTCCTCCCCCGAATTTTTTTGAACCGAACTTGCTCTTCTTTTTGTTGGGTTTAGCAGACCCTTCAAATTTCCTCTTCTCGCCAACCTCGATTTTGCTGGCAGCTCTTCCCTTAATCATGTCCTCCACAGACTTGGCAGCCCAGATAGCTGCCTCCAAAGTAGGTGCCTGACGTACTGGCACCGCGTACTCCCATGGAAGTCCCTTTGCGTACTTATCAATTTTTCGTCAGCTCATCCGGAACAAGACGCAAGGCAAACTCCATCTTTTCTGTGAAGTTGTTCGTGTATTCATCGATTGACATGCTTCCCTTCTTCAGGGTTAGAAACTGGTTCTCTAACTCTAGCAGGTTTTGAGCCGAGTAGTATTTTCATTTGAATTGCACCAGAAATTATGCCCATGTCAGTTGCAGGGGCTTGTTGGGGCTTAAAGTCTTCCCCAAGGTATTCCACCAATGTACAGCGCCTCCTCGAAACTGACGTACTGCAAACGTGGTCTGTAGCTTTCCTCTGCAACCGCACGTCATGAAAGCTAACTCCATCTCCGAGATCCAATCCATGACCCCGATTGGATCTTCTTTTCCCGTGAAAGTCGATGGCTTGCAAGTCAGAAAATCCTTGTACTTGCATCCATTCCTCTCGACTTCGTCACCTTGGTTGTTTTGTTGAACTATTGGTGGGTTGGCTTGACCAACGGTTCCATTGTAGTCTCCTTCCTCAGTCTGCCCTTCGTTCAACTCGGGCTGTTCGATTTGAATAGTCGCTTCCTCTCGATTTTGCTGGAGCAAACGCCTAGTTTCCTCCATTTGACGACCCAACATTGCCTAGATCATCGCTTGCACTCCGGCCATCGTTATTGGTCCGGCAGCGGCTTCCACAATTGGTATTTGCTCGATCACGGGGGGTTGGTGTCTGTTTCCATTTGCGTTTACGTTTCCGCTACGGGTCCTTGCCATCTTGATCTATACACCGAATAAGGTGACTTTAGATCTTTATTTAGGAGAGACGTTTTAAATCGTCCTTATCACTCCGAAACGTTTACGTGCTAGTTCTAATATCGTAGTCATACGTTTAGAATCCTAAACACATAAGGTTTCCAGATCCGGTCGGCAACAGACCATAGATCCAAACAATTAACAGCATATTAGGCACAAAGCATTTAGCACATAAAAGCATTTTAGGCATAATTCCTAAAATAAGCTAGTGCTCACACCTCACAATCATCGCTTAGCATTCTAAGTTTAAGTCTAGAAATCCTATAAATTCCTAGTTCGCTTAAACTAATGCTCTGATACCAACTGTGACATCCCCAAAATCACGGCCAGAAAAGACCGGTTTTGTTTATACTTTATTTCAAAATCAGAGTTATCTTTTAATAAAAGGGTTGCGGAATTTGTCCCAAAACAATAATATGATAAAGTTTTATCAAAAGCATTTCCTTAGAAATGTATTTCATTAAAAGACTCGGGATGTCATGTTCGTACAGATCAAAAGTATAAACAGTACAATATAAGTCTTACTACATTATTTCATATCTACAGGCCTATATCCGTAATCCCTCATCCAAAACATCACACCTATGCTCATGCGCCACTACCTGTAATACATAAAACTGAGTGGGTCAGGCTTGGGAGCCTGGTGAGCACATAGGGTTTTCAACCCACAATAAATAAGTTTATTAATTTCATCAATCAACAATAACCCGATTACCCGTTCCCGTTATCCTCACTTTACGTCCCTAAACATCTATCATAAGGGACCTAGCCTAAGGATCATCATCGGGACGGACACTACTGCTAAGGGGATTCCTCGGAAATAAATGTCCTAATAGGCAACCATGTGGGGGATGGAGTACATCTGGTGAGCACACAGTTCAAATAAACACCTACAGGTTGCGAGCCTGCTAGTGTTCCACTGGACTGTCTAGAATAGTCCGTGGTCGTCATCTATACTCCGCTAGATGACTGGATCATCAATAACATCTATAATGAGGCCTCTCATTATTTTATTTTGTCACACAACAACTATTACATCTACCCATGTTTTACCCAACACATTTTGTAGATATAAAATACATATAAAGTTTAAATCTTTGAAAACATGTATAAAACGTTCATCCAGCATAGATAGCAAGTATTCAAATAATATGCACACATAGCACGTAATTTATATTAAATACTTCATATCTATGTGTAAGTTGAAAGTAAATATGCACTCACCTGATTCGGTGGTGACTCAGCACTCGGACAGCGCTTCGATACTCTCAAAATGATATTCCTTCGATAAAACCTAGTATTGATACCACTAGGGTTTAGTCTAATGATAACCGCGAAAAATTAATTATCTGACTATTATTATTATTATTATTATATAAGCGTTAATAACACTCAATATAACTCATAATAATAGCCCAAATAATTATTTTAAGGACCCAATAACATTCCTATATTAAAACATAAGCTAAACTAAAGATAGGATAGGTACAACTCACTTACAATGGGTTTTTCTCGAAAACCGGGCTTCGCTGGAGCAGCGTTCCCGAGCCGAAAGGCTCTTATCTCGGGACTCCGGGAGCCTCGGGGCTTCCTTCGGGTGCTAGGGGGTTTACCTAGGCTTTTAGGGGGGTTAGGGAGATTTGAGAGAGAGAAAGAAGAGGGGTGAGGGGTGAGGAAATGAGGGAACCCGGCACCTCTATTTATAGGGGTGGAATCTGATGGACTCGCCGAGTAGGGGGGACCTACTCGCCGAGTTGGTCCATGTGGTGACCTTCTGGTGGTGCCACGTGTCCAATTCTGGTGGTGCCACGTCACCCCCTATCGCGTATCAGCCCTCAAACTTAGAAAAATCATAACTTTCGCATACGAGCTCCGTTTTCGACGTTCTTTATATCCACGCGTAGGTAAAATCAAGATCTACAACTTTCGGTTAGACTCCGTCGGCTAATTCTCGACCGATCTCAAATTTAACAGTAGGAGGAGTTTAGACTGTTAAGTGACCGCGAAGAGTTCATAACTCCTTCATACAGACTCTGTTTTCGTCTGTCTTTTTACCGTTGAGTTCCTATTAATGAGATCTTCAACTCTCATTTAGGTCACGTAAGCCAAAAACCGCTCGAACTAAAATTCGAGTTTCAGGCCGTGCACTGCTAAGCCGAATCTTAGAAAAATCATAACTTCTTCATACGAAGTCAGATTTGGGCGTTCTTTTTATCGATGTTCTTAGTTTAACATATTCTACGAATTTTGTTTAGATTGCTAAGGCTAAAAAGTCTTCTATCGTAAATTCACTATTTGCGTCTCCTGTTGCCGTGCCGGTTTTTCCGTAAAACCTTGGCGGGCCATAACTTCTTCGTTATAGCTCGGATTTCGGCATTCTTTATATGTACGGAAACCTTGAGACATATTCTACAACTTTATGTAGAGATATCGGGATTATCTCACATTTTAATTTTGACGCTCATTTTTATTCTTTATTAATTATACATTTATAATTAAATAATAAACACATAAACACACATAATTCACATAATACTCAAATATTTCATATTTATTACTTCAAAAAGAGTTACAATAGTTGACCCAGACTATTACATTGACAAAAATGCTTAGCCCTGAAAACCCGGGCGTTACATATATGGAGAGTAAACTCAAGTATAGGGTCCTTTGGAACCCTAAACCCAAGTACCTTGTCCCACAATAGCTTAGATGAAATCCTTAGGGCTTAAAACACTTATATAAAGTGTTTATTATGTTCTAGGATGTCTTAACATTATCAATTAGTAAATAAGTCTAATTGAGTGCGTATATGTGTGATTATATGTTTATTAGGATCGTAGTGTGTGTATAAGTCCTCACTTGACACCTAACAATCCTACACCATCCAGTTCATCCAAACCACCATCTACAGTGAGTTCATACCCCTTAATTAATGTTTTAAAATGTTTTAATGGGGGGAATACAAGTAGAAAACAACATGCTATTAAATCACTAATATGTATTTTATAACTGTGTTTTCATCCAGCAGATTTCACATACTACAAAATGTGATGCATGAAATGGTTTTCTATCTTAAAATACCTTGATAACAAAAGTATTAGTTTTAAAATGTTTATTAACATGACATCAAGTCACTCTTAATTATTATTCAAAACTCTTAGATACCTTGCAAAACCATTACGTTTACCTTCTTGAACAACCAACTACCTTTCAGTAAATTATCATAGGGATAAATTGAAAATATCAAACATTATTCCTATTACAAGGAACATGTTTACATATACTTACCTGATACATTAACACACTTACATAAATACCATACATGAACACTGTTACATAGATGCATTATCCTGTATTCACTTACCTGGATACTCGTATCTTGACTTGCAAAGATGATTTATTAGTACTTTCTGTGTAAATTATCTTTCCTATCCCGGTTCAATGGGATATCTAGGTAGGACTAACTATTCCGAATCCCACTGATTAGCACCACTGGTCGATGACCATCTACGGAGGTCTTAGGTTACTACATATACTAGGTAGATCGATATCGGAACTAACCATTCCTCCATCCCGCTGTTGCAATAGAGGATGAGATGAAAATCTTCGGATGATCATTAGGTTACTATTTATATTAGGTAGATCGATATCGGGACTAACCCTTCCACCCATCTGCTGCTGCTACAAAGGACAAGTGGACAATCTTCGGATGCTCATTAGGTTATACTTTTCACTTATTGCGATGTTGTGTTACTCCTAGTACCCAGTGACAACACTTACATTAGTACATTTTCCTGTTTACTTTATTTTGTGATACTTTCACATAAACGATGAGTTAGACTAAGTACTTTAGTACTAGTTAATAGAAGGAAAAACTATCATTTTACTTACAAAACATTCAGGTCTAGGTTGAAGACTACATTTCATAATAATAGAAAATAAGGGATTTTCTAGGGCTTTTCAAACTTATATCAACATTTTCATTTAAAGGTTTACATGACTTTTAAAACAGCTTTTCAAAGCATGTCAATGACACTTAAATACTTATGAATTCACCAGCTTTAAAGCTGATACTCTCTTTCAAAATAACTTGTATTCTCAGGTCATCAGTAGACAGGTAGGGTGGCCAGGTTTTGAGAAGACGGAGCAGACAAGTCTCGTCTTTTAGTTTGATTATATATTTTTGGTGTCTTATTACAATGAAAGAATACACATGTACTAAAACTTTACTTATAATGCAATGGATGATGTTGTTGCTTGTTTACTATTTTACACTATTGTGATACTGTACATGACGTCCTCCGCCCCTAAACGTTTCCGCCGTTCGTGGTTTTGCGGTGTAACATATGTCTTCAATTTGTCGGCTGTAGGAAACAAGAAACCAAATAGGGCAAAAAAGTGAAATTAGGTTATTGATTTTATTGGGCCTTTTTCTATCCGACTAAAGTGAAGAATTAACTGGTTTAATCAACAATGGTCTATTCATGTATAAAGATAAAGATTATTATGTAAATTTATATGTATATATCTATTCATTATGAAATATATGTATTAACAATTATAAAATAGATTAATAAAAGAAAATGATAAGATGATAGATTCTAATAAACAAAATATAATGTTATTTTTAAGCATATAAATTAAAATGTGAGTTATGTAGCATTATGTTAGTAGAAGGGTTGTCCCCACATAGGTACCATCATTTTTAAACTGTTTTTTTTAATTTGATTAATAATTAAATCAAACAATCAAAGGAGGTGTTCTTACGTTATTTGAAACTCAGGTTCATTTGATTACATACTTAAATGAATAAAATGATGATCGCTTTTTGTGATAACTAACATATTTTATATGTAATACAGTAATAAAAGATAAAGTGAATCCTACTGTCGGTCATAAGGTTTATAAAATATCCACAAAAATGATTAACTAATACTATTAATGTTTTAACCTAAAGTTGTGCAACCTCATCCCACCCTCTTTGGAACCATTTCACACATTTCAAATTTCAAATTCACTTTTTAGAAACACACACACACACTCTCTCTCTCTCTCTCTCTCTCTCTCTCTCTCTCTCTCTCTCTCTCTCTCTCTCTCGGTAATTGAGCTTTAAATTTTTTCACAACAGAGTCCGTAATCAAGTTTTAATTCCACAGCTTTTGAATGTAATAATAAAGGTAATTGAACATTCAAATTTTTGAAAAGCAACATAAATATAACATTACAATTACATTGGTTTTCAAAAATCTACTCAAGTATAATTTCTCATATCAATGATTAAATAAGACAATATCTTCGTTAAAAAATCATATATAAGAAAATATTTAAATGTTCAATTTTTATAAAACCCAAAGTTTTAGTTGTTTGATAATATCTAACGATTGAACTTTAAAATTATTTTTTTTATAAATGACTATTATGAATAGGGATGAGTTTTTTAAAACCAAAAAACCGAACAAATCTCGGTTAGTGGTATTAGGTTCGGTATAAAACATACATACTTTGTAACAAAAAATAAAATATAAACAATAACGGAAATTCGTACACACTAACCATTTGCTAAAAGAAAACTAATCACCAAAAGAATATAACAAGTTTTGAGAGAAAAATATTCGACTAAAGAAACCTATTTAATATCTTCCGAAATGATACTAATCGCCAAAAAACTATTCACTTCTCGGGATTTGTCGCCCGCCGCATTGCGCGGGTACGCTACTAGTATGTGTGTGTGTGTGTATATATATATATATAATACGCTAAGTGTGGTTTAGATTGTTATATGCAAACCCACTAAGAATAGGTTCTCTTATTCTTATTAAGTCTAGGTTAGTAGGAAAGCAAGCTTCTAATGACAAAGAAAGTAGGAGGTACATGGAACTTGAAGCTCCTCAAGAACCATAACCTTATGTTCTAATAGTTGGCCCTAGTTTCAACAAGGAATGTTAAAATTGAGTAATATCTATTCATAAACACAAATTGTTGGCATCAATGGTAGAAATCATCTATTGTCAGATTAGGTGTCCAATCCCATAACTATAATTGGTATGAACTTGATTTGATAGTAGAATGATCGTATTAGGTTGTCTTCACTTTAGCAACTTGACAGGATGATTCATCGAGAGATGGGTTAATAAATGATTTATTAATATATTAAGAGAATAATATAATAATTAGGAATCATATTATTTAATTAGTAATTGATCAGAAATTAATTTAGAATTTATTTTGGGATTAAAGGAACTGATTAAAAGAAAGGGGACTGGTTTCCAAATCATTAATAGTTGCAAAACTGGGATGCTGGACTCCTTTTGGATGCAGTAGACGAAATCTATAGGGAGGCCCTACGGAATTCGTCCAAGGCTTCTAGAATAGGAGCTCCATAGACTTCTTAACGCCTAAGCAAGAAATTAGGGTTTCCACCTGAAAACCCTAGCAACCTCAGCTATTTAAACACCCCTTCATAGGGTTTTCGGCCAATGCTTAGAGCATAATAAACATAGCCGATTTTTTTTGCATATTCCCTCTTCTCTCCTCTCATCCTCTTGCTACAAGTGTTTGTGAGCCATTAGAGGAGCAACATTTGGGACACTAAGCTTTCAAGAGTCAAGATCAAGCAAGGAATTCTTGTTATTTCTATATAACAAGCAAAGTAATCTTCTTAACCCTTTTCATATGTAAATTTCAAATTATATATGCTAGATCTAGGGTTATTGATTTTAAATTTCTTTTGCATGTTCAATTAGTTAAAAACTTAGATATAAAGCAATTAGGGTTGCATAAACACATAGGATGTTGTTATGCTCAAAACTCATCAGTGGTATTAGAGCCAAGTTTTTTTTAATTGTATTTGATGGAATAGTGATCTGTATAAAGCACAAGTAATATACATTCACCATCTGTTTGCGAAACTCGATGAGTTCAATGAGGAACTCGACAAGTTGCGTCTACTTAACGAGTTGACTCGTTAGATGCCTGATTTTTTTATTTTCAGATGTTGTTTGCATTATGATAATTAAAAGTTGTGTCATAGTTTTATATAATAAAGCTATACGAAGATCGCATTTGTTAGATGAAGAATAGTTTTAATAGCTACCCGTTCATAAAAAGCATAATACCATAATAATTGTATATCCGATGAGTTTTATAACCATACTAAACATAATATGCCTGTAACGACGTTCTTCAGGCGTCGCAGCGTTATGACAACTGTCACCCCAAAGGACGGACTGTAGCTAACAGTCAGGGCGCGGGATCATGACTTCCCGTATAGATCTATACACATTTGACACGTTCTCCAAACGGGAGAATCTGGTTATAGACAGGACTTGCAGCATTACTTTCTAATAAAGAAAAGTAGTGTTTGAAGATATACACGTCTCATGGATTCTCAACTAAGTCTGCATTAAAGTGATAGTTTTGTATGCAAAGTTTATCCTTTTTCACAATGTTTGACAAAGCAAAAATCATAAGTTTTTAGAATGTATAAAATGACTTAGCAATGAAAGGTACTTTGAAATCACTATATATTTTATATAAGTCTAATGCACGCAAAGTATGACAAGAGTTTTCCATAGTAGTAATGAATTCCAAGTGATTTATTCGATAAAACAAGTGAAGTGAAACTTTATAAAATACACGATAATAACCGTATGTTTACTTGTATCCCCCCCTAAAAGAGTATAAAAGCATTTAAAATGTATTTAAAGTGTGTTTGAAAGGGGTATGAACTCACTGGATTGAAGTGGTTGATTTGAAGTGGTTGATTTGAAGTAGTCCAGAGAAGAATCGAGCAGAACTTCGACAGGAAGAGTTGAAAACACGGGAAAATCTCGGGATTCTCGGGAATCTCGGGAACACAAAACCTTCCTTAGGGACTTGAAGGTGAAAACCGGGGCTTTGGGAGGGTCTCGGGGGCTTAAACGCAGAGTTTCGGCGCGAGAAAGAAGGGAATTGAGCAATGGAACTCGGAGCCCTTGAAATCTATTTATAGGGGCATTTCTGGTGTGCCACGTCATGGCTAAGGTTGGCCACATCGTGGGGAGCAAGCCATATCCTCTTCCGTTGATTGGACGCCCTCAGTCACTTGCCAGGTCGCGGCCAAGCTGTGCCACGTCGTGGGGGCCTGACAGCCTCGGATTTTGGACCCCAAACTTGTAAAATCCATAACTTTCGCGTACGACCTCCGTTTTTGACGTTCTCTATATGCACGCGTAGCTGAAAACATGATCTACAACTCTTGTTTAGACTTCATTGGCTAATTTTGATTTTATTTTTAATTATTTATTTTTAACGGGTCGTGACACGAAAATTCCGTTAAAAATCCATAACTTCTTCATCCGATGTCCGTTTTCGTCAGACTTTTCATCGTTGCACTACTATTGTTGAGACCTTTGATTCTAATTTAGGTTGTTTTGGCCAAAAGTCTCTCGATCTCTATTTCGAGTTTTTAGCTGTCTACTGCTATATCCGGATCTTGGAAAAATCATAACTTCTTCATATGAAGTCAGATTTGGATGTTCTTTTTACGTGCATTTACGGTTTTGATGATATCTAAAACTTTCATTTAGATACCTAAGGCCAAAAAATATTGTATTGAAACTTCGCGTTTTACGTTTATCAGTATTGTCGGTTTTGCCGAGAATCTTCGGTTGGTCATAACTTCTTCGTTATAACTCGGATTTTAGGGTTCTTTATATGTACGAAAACCTTGATACGATTCCTACCACTTTGTTTAACCCAAATAAGATTTTAGGAAAGTTAAATATTTAGCTAAATTTGACTTGCGTTCCATCATATTGCCTCGAAATATCAGGTTGTCACACCATCCCCTTGTTAGAGGGGATTTCGTCCCGAAATTACAGTTTAAACCAAACTGGTAAACATGCTACGGATAGATGTTTTATTTGCTTCTCGTGTTCTGAAGTTAACTCGGTCCCTCGCTTGGCATTCCAGCGAACCTTTCACTATCGGGACACGACTTTGCTTCTTTCGTTTAATTTCACTGGCATGACAACTCTTCTTGGTCGAACGTATGTTGAATGTTTTTGTGTACTGTGAGAATAGTACATCTTGTACCCTACAAGTAGTGTCTCCAGATCTTCAGAGCAATTACCGCTGCCCCTGACTCAAGATCATGCGTTGTATAGTTAACTTCCTGTGTCTTAAGCTGTCTTGAGGTATAGGCAGTGACCTTTTCTCTTGCATAAGAACACAACCTAGTCGTACTGATTATGAAGTCAAAACCTTGTGGTCGATTAGATGTCGTGAAGATCTAAAATAAGGTATGGTTACTCATGAATTAAGGGAAAAGGATAGGTACTCTTGTTCTATCTGTCTTCCTTGTCCCAATCGATAGAAAGGGCATGCGTTGGGCTTCTAAGTTTATTTGAATGGCAGCACGATCACTCGTAGTCTTGGGAAGTCTCCGCCCTGGAGTTCATAGTAGAACCCATACCAGGTTCATCAATCATAGTCTCGGGTATTTGAGCTGTATATAAATAGGCTTGAAATTGTGGGTCTTTGGATTGAACTTGACGTACTACACGAGTGGTACTTCGGGGCGGTTTGTTGAATTTTTCTTCGGAAAGGATGAGAAACAATAAGTGCTCTATGCACGAGTACTTTGGTATTCTGGAATGACGGCTTTGCTAGAAAGAAAATTTCGGAGGAAGAGATGTACGTATGAAGCTGTTTTTGTGCGGATCAAATTGACTCAAGTCATATGATAATGTCGGAATCATAAGGAAGCTTAAAGACATTAGATTTGAACGTAAGATGTTTACAGATAAAACACAACCGTGCAACCATCAACAGAGTTACAGCACTTTAGACTACTATAAGACTATTGTTGCGAATAAGGTATACAACAAAAGGTAAGTATACGCATTACGAGCATCCCTATACCGACGGGATCCCGCAAGAGATAAGACTCTAGTTGCACTAGTTTTAAACATGTTTTAAAAAGACATACATAATACTGACGATTGGAAGTGAACGTATACTATAGTAGGTTCTTTCGTTGCTTCTTTCCATTTTGAGGTCAAACTCCTCCGGATTCGCCGTCGTCCTTCTCTGTTGGACAGTCCCTCTTGAATTGTCCCATTACGCCACATAGATGGCATATTCGAGAGATTTCGACATTGGTGTTTGAGGTAATGTGTTGGGTCCGAGTCCGGCAGCAATGTGTAGTATGTCTGTTCTTGTTGCATTTAAAGCAGTGTAACGGACGACAACTACCCAGATGATGGAAGCTGCACTTATTGCATTTTGGTAGGTTTCCGGCATACTGTCTAGCTGGTGTAGGGACAATTGGGATACCAGGAGGGATGGTAGTAGGATGTACAGATGTCATGCCTGCGAAGGTTGCCACATGTTGTTGTCTTTTGCTCGCCTCTTGGGGTGACTTTCCTTTAGCTTTAACCCGAACTTTCATTTATTATTCTTGGGCTTGGGATTCGGGGTTTCGTGGTAGTTTGTTGCCCATTGAGGTATTTCTAAATGATCTGTTGGAGGATACTACGGGAAGGTTGTAAAGATTCCTCACATTAGTACTTCGGGGTTTTGAAAGTAGGAACCAATTGGTGTTTGTGTCGGTTTTGTCATTATGAATCGATCGAGTTTTGTTATTCGATGGTTAAAGTGAAAGGGTCTTTTATAATACATGGAACTGGTATGGGTAGGGCCATACCAATCCATGTCGAATGCTGATGTCGGTACTTCTCATTGTAAGACGTTC
The DNA here is from genome assembly GCF_051521515.1 of Lactuca serriola. NCBI lineage: Eukaryota > Viridiplantae > Streptophyta > Magnoliopsida > Asterales > Asteraceae > Lactuca > Lactuca serriola. The sequence continues at coordinate 229,186,039 of NC_136410.1, read as the reverse complement.
GTTAGTGAAATAGTGCATTCTACGTGTGTGTTATCAGTGCTTTTTAGTCTATCTCCATTATTACTACTATGAAAGTTTTGTTTAATGGTTAGGGTGTTTTGTTCAAGTAGATTTTTAAACTTGTGACTCACGGAACTCCTCTGCATCCCTACTATCAAATGGAATGTACGTAAATAAGTTATCAAGGAGAAATGTACCCAGAATAACCGTGGGGTCTGCAATAGCCTCCTCTTGGCCCATTGCGAATACTTGGCCTCCTCCACCAGCATTCATGATGTTTGACTCCAGGCAGTCCCTTTGGAAGTGTCCCGCTACTCCACACTCATAACAAGCAAGGTCTACTCCTATATTTGTGGCTGGAGTAGTTGGTTGGGCTAGTTCTCTGCAGTAGCGGATGGTGTGTCCCTTTCTATTGCACCTAACGCAATGCATTTCACGGCAGGGTCCGTGATGATGAAAGTTGCATCGGTTGCACTTAGGCTGGTTGCCGTTGTACGACCTTTTGGGTGTAGGAGTATGGTTTGTTGATTGCTTTTTGGCATTTCTTTGAAATGATTTGGCTCCCCTCTCGCTCCAGGGTTTTCGTTTCATGTCCTTGTTTTCGCACCTTGCGGTATTCTTGTAGGTAGCTACTGGTAGGTGGCTTCGATTGTTTCTTTGATTAGGATTTTTGATATCGTTTCCTTCCTTGCTTGAGTAGACATAGTTATTGTATGCTATAATGGCTACCATTGTGGCTATAACTGTAGCTTGCAATGTGGCGGTGTCCAATTGTAGGAATGGGGTTGCGTTGGTAAGTTGGTTATTTCCAGTCCTTGCTGCACTGCTAACGTTTGCTTGAGACAGTGCGGTTGTTACTGTCGCGGCGATAGCAGATTGCACTATGTTGGGGTCATATGGAGGGGTTGCGTTTCTACATGCTGATCTACGAGGAGACATTGTTCTGATAAGGAAATAACAAGAAAAACTATAAGTTTTAATGATTCGAAAGTCGCGCATTAGTGATTTGTTATATCAAAAGTTTGGTTTACCCCTGAATAGGGTTTTGAGTTCGACTCATAAGGAGAGTAGATAAACTCATGAATTGGAGGGGTATGCAAAGGGTTTAATAAAGTAAATAGATCATATATTATAAAACATGGTGCATTACATTTTCTAGTTAGGAAAGTTTCACCTATCTAAAGGTCTCCGATTACAAGGTTAAGAAAAGTAAGGACTTTATCCGAGGTCTTATGCTATGACAAAATTTTGGAAGTCAGACAGGTATTATTTGTTACATGAGCTGGCTACATGGGCCTTAGATTCTGCCAACTGACGCTCCATCTCGAGCATATGTAGTTCATGTCTTGCCTGGCGTGCCCGAAGTTCTATCACTTCGGTTTGAGTTGCTGTTAGCTCTCTCTGCAACGCTTCATTTCGATTTACGATTCTCCCGTGAGCTAATCCTAACTGCCGGATGCGAACTGTGTTGACTCCAGTGTTCGCATCATTTTCCTCGGTTCGATGGATGGTCGTCCGTCCTTGTTCACCAACGCGAGAAATCCGACGAACCAATATAGGAAGGGCTCTGTCTGCTGAGCCTCCCTCGCTTAGGTTGTAGAAGCTTCGGTCTCCATTGAATGGAAGGGGTTGATCCTGTTTGCGGCTCCACCTATTCAGGTTAGTTTCCCAAAGGGGCGTCGAGCCATGAAATTCCGGTCGAGGATTAGGATTTTGAATTGGAGCCGTTAAGGGTAGGTTATTGTTCTCTGGATCTGAGTTTGATTCTTCTTGCATTCCTTCTTCAGGATCATTCTCTATCCCTTCTCCATTACCTTGGTTGGGGTAGTAGGGGTCACCGGGGTGATGGAATCCAGCCATTTGAGTCTATACGAGAATAGGGTTAAGAATTGACTATAAGCTAAAGTACATGGAATTCCTCTTAAGTTTAAGGGTTGAAGGCACCCGAATACTCCCTTAGTATTCTGTAACGATATGCTTTTGGTAAGTTTTAAATTTGTTGTCCATTGTAGACACTCCTTAACATACGTTAGTCGACCCTTGGACAAATATAGTTGATCAGGCTACATTCTTCCCAGTTCCGATTACATGTCCCAAGGCATACCTGCACTGCACAACTTATTTATAATACTTCTATCTTGTTTTAATTATGATACTGACCATGTTATTAATATGAAATGAATGCATGCCAACTTTACCAAAAACTAAATAAATTTAATTTTAAAAGTATGACTCTTACTCAGAGTGTTTTTGCCCAGTTGTGTTTATAGTTGTATACCAAAAATGGTTTTGATATACTTAATTCAGTATAAACAATGCTCTGATACCAATCTGTCACACCCCCAAACCAGAACGGCGGAAACGTTCGGGGGCGGAGGACGTCATATTCAGTATCATAACAGTTCATAGAAAGGAAAGTACACACCACCATATATATTAAAGTTTCCAAAATGTTTACATAATTGTATTCGTTACATGTTCAAAAGTTAAATACATAAACATCTTTCAAAAGAAGTAATTAACGTCAGTACGTTAATCCCCAAAAGTTGATTTCCCAATCTGCTTAGCGGTTCCCTGAGAATACAAGTTATTTCAAAGAAAAAGTGTCAACAATTATGTTGGTGAGTTCATGAGTAGTGTTTTGAGAAATGAACGCCATTCGAAAGTTCGTGTATGTTTTCCAGAAAACGCAGTATTTCAAATGTAAAGAGTTGTGATTCGTTGTGTTGAAAGTGAATGTATTAGATCCAGAAAATCCCATATTTTCCCTAATGGTTGAGATATGAATTGTTGTGTTTTCCAAGAAAAACCCTTATTTTCTTATAAAAGTATGAAATGCATATGAATGTTCGTGTTATAAGTTGTAAATAATTGCACCAGGAAAATTCCTTATTTTCCTATTGGTTGTTTGCTTTGTATATAGGAAAAACCCTTATTTTCCTAACATAACTGGCAGTATCTAAGACCGAAAATCGCAAGAAACCGACGTTCTTAAAAGTTGTGTCATAGTTTTATATAATAAAGCTATACGAAGATCGCATTTGTTAGATGAAGAATAGTTTTAATAGGTACTCGTTCATAAAAGCATAATACCATAATAATTGTATATCCGATGAGTTTTATAACCATACTAAACATAATATGCCTGTAACGACGTTCTTCAGGCGTCGCAGCGTTATGACAACTGTCACCCCAAAGGACGGACTGTAGCTAACAGTCAGGGCGCGGGATCAGGACTTCCCGTATAGATCTATACATATTTGACACGTTCTCCGAACGGGAGACTCTGGTTATAGACAGGACTTGCAGCATTACTTTCTAATAAAGAAAAGTAGTGTTTGAAGATATACACGTCTCATGGATTCTCAACTAAGTCTGCATTAAAGTGATAGTTTTGTATGCAAAGTTTATCCTTTTTCACAATGTTTGACAAAGCAAAAATCATAAGTTTGTAGAATGTATAAAACGACTTAGCAATGAAAGGTACTTTGAAATCACTATATATTTTATATAATTCTAATGCACGCAAAGTATGACAAGAGTTTTCCATAGTAGTAATGAATTCCAAGTGATTTATTCGATAAAACAAGTGAAGTGAAACTTTATAAAATACACGATAATAACCATATGTTTACTTGTATCCTCCCCTAAAAGAGTATAAAAGCATTTAAAATGTATTTAAAGTGTGTTTGAAAGGGGTATGAACTCACTTGATTGAAGTGGTTGATTTGAAGTAGTCGAGAGAAGAATCGAGCCGAACTTTGACAGGAAGAGTTGAAAACACGGGAAAATCTCGGGATTCTCGGGAATCTCGGGAACACAAAACCTTCCTTAGGGACTTGAAGGTGAAAACCGGGGCTTTGGGAGGGTCTCGGGGGATTAAACGCAGAGTTTCGGCGCGAGAAAGAAGGGAATTGAGCAATGGAACTCGGAGCCCTTGAAATCTATTTATAGGGGCATTTCTGGTGTGCCACGTCATGGCTAAGGTTGGCCACATCATGGGGAGCAAGCCATATCCTCTTCCGTTGATTGGACGCCCTCAGTCACTTGCCGGGTCGCGGCCAAGCTGTGCCACGTCGTGGGGGCCTGACAACCTCGGATTTTGGACCCCGAACTTGTAAAATCCATAACTTTCGCGTACGACCTCTGTTTTCGACGTTCTTTATATGCACGCGTAGCTGAAAACATGATCTATAACTCTCGTTTAGACTTCATTGGCTAATTTTGATTTTATTTTTAATTATTTATTTTTAACGGGTCGTGACATGAAAATTCCGTTAAAAATCCATAACTTCTTCATCCGATGTCCGTTTTCGTCAGACTTTTCATTGTTGCACTACTATTGTTGAGAACTTTGATTCTCATTTAGGTTATTTTGGCCAAAAGTCTCTCGATCTCTATTTCGAGTTTTTAGCTGTCTACTGCTATATCCGGATCTTGGAAAAATCATATCTTCTTCATATGAAGTCAGATTTGGACGTTCTTTTTACGTACGTTTACGGTTTTGATGATATCTAAAACTTTCATTTAGATACCTAAGGCCAAAAAATATTGTATTGAAACTTCGCGTTTTACGTTTATCAGTATTGTCGGTTTTGCCGAGAATCTTCGGTTGGTCATAACTTGTTCGTTATAACTCGGATTTTAGGGTTCTTTATATGTACGAAAACCTTGATACGATTCCTACAACTTTATTTAACCCAAATAAGATTTTAGGAAAGTTAAATTTTGACCTAAATTTGACTTGCGTTCCATCTTATTGCCTCGAAATATCGGGTTGTCACACTATTAGACAAGGAAAGGGGAAAAAGATGAAAGCTCCCTCTAAGAAAACCTGGAAGTGAAAGTCTCATGATGGGTCTTCTTCTAGTGGACCCAAAGCAAAATCTAGTTCTGATCCCCCTGCATCAAATCCAAAAGCTACAACATGTTTCTACTACCAATACAAGAGGCATTAGAAGAGAAGTAGCCCTAAGTACCTGCAAGACATTGAGGATAGCAAGATCAAGCCTACCTTGGCAAGTATTTACACTATTTTGTCTAAAAATTAATTGCATCCTAATTATTGGGTCCTTGATATAGGATATGGTTTTAACATTTGCTCTGACTTGCAGGGACTAAGAGAAAGTAGGAATGTGGAGCTTGGGAAGATGAACGTAATAATGGGTAATAGAGATGCACAAAACCCGAATCCTATCCGATCTAATCCGGTTTCGCTTACATCATCAAAAATCCGGTCCAATCAAAATCTGATCCGGATCCAGTAAAAATCCGATTCTAATCTGATTTAAAACCGGTTTAAACCGACTTTAGTAGGTTTTAATCGGATTTTGGGGCGGATTTGGATCTGGTTTTTAGTGAATCCGGTTTACGATCCAGTATCAAATCCGATTTGGAATATAGGATTACGATCTGATTGAAAATCCGGGTTTAAATCCAATCCGATCCGGTTTGGTAAAAATCCGATTCTAATCTGATTTAAAACCGGTTTAAACTGACTTTAGTAGGTTTTAATCGGATTTTTGGGCGGATTTGGATCCGGTTTTTAGTGAATCCGGTTTACGATCCGGTATCAAATCCGATTTGGAATATAGGATTACGATCTGATTGAAAATCCGGGTTTAAATCCAATCCGATCCGGTTTGGTCAAAACCGGTTTTGACCCAATCCGGTTTCGGATTGTATCCCGTTTTGAATAGTGAAACCAATTTTTGTGTGCATATCTAATGGGTAATAGGAGATCATCACCTATTACCAAGATCGACGTTTATTCTTAAAAGCTTAGTAGTGGATTATGTTTAGACTTGAATAATTGTTGCTACTCGTCAGAAATGTTAAGGAATATTATTTCTTTTCTTGGTTTGTATTGACAATGCTTTAGATTTTCCTTTAATAATGAAATTGGTTCTATTAATGCTTATTATAATGGTATTTTTATTTTGAAGCATTGCCTTGTGATGGTGTATATGAAACTGTGATGGTTGTAGACAATTTAGGAAATAGTGTGTTACAAATTGATTCGTCTAATAGTTTAGAGAAAGCATGATTGTGGCATTATCGTCTTGGACATATCAACAAGAAGTGCATTGACCAGCTCCAAAATGATGGAGTTTTGGGATCATTTAGACTAAGGTCAGATGATACATGTGAATCTTAGCTACTTAGAAACATGACTAAATCACCTTTCACTGGTACTTGTGAAAGAGATGAGGGACTGCTAGATCTCATACACATTGATGTGTGTGGTCCCTTCAGATCGGACACAAGGGATGAGGATCAATTTTTATGTGACTTTTCCCGATGATTATAGCAGATATGGATATATCTACTTAATCAAGCATAAGTCAGAAACCTTTGAAAAGTTCAAATAGTTTAAACATGAAGTTGAAAATCAATTGGGGAGGAAGATCAAGATGCTCAGATCTGATAAGGGTGGTGAGTATCTTAGTATCGAGTTCCACGACTATCTTAAGGAATGTGGAATTTTTTCACAATTGATACCTCCTAGGACAGCACAGCTTAGTGGTATGGCTGAGAGGCGTAATCGAGCTTTGTTGGACATGGTTCGTTCCATGATGAGTCGAGATTTGCTTCCGATATTATTCTGGGGGCATACCTTACAGACTGCCGCCCATATCCTTAATCTAGTCCCAAAAAAGAAGGTTGTCAAAACACCTCATGAGATGTAGACAGGGAAGGTTCCCTCGTTGGCACACATCAAGGTTTGGGGTTGTGAAGCTTTCGTTGGACGAGAGACTCACGAAAAGCTTGAACCTCAAAGTAAGCGATGTATTTTCATCGGCTACCCACATAATTCCTTTTATACTTGTTCTACAGACCTAGTGAGAAGGTGGTCTTCATAACATGAAGGGGTGTTTTCTGCGATAAGGAACTCATATGCAAAGAGGACAGTGGAGTATAATTTTGAAGGGTTTTGAGCATTCTAACACTTCCTAAGTGTACATGCAACCCTAATAACCTTGGATCTATGTTTGTCTAATTATCATGCAAAGTTGAATTCCAAGGTTATATTCCTATCTAGCATACATGGGGAACAATTTTAACTTGAATCATAGATAGAATAACTTACCTTGTTGTTGCTTGTGTTCCTTGAAACCTTGTGAGCCTAGCACCCCAAGTGTGATGCCTCAAATGCTTCACACAACACCAAATGCTCTTGGAAATACTCTTGAGATAACACACACTTCTCAAAATCGGCCAAGCCCTCTAGTTCCTTAGTAGTACCGATTTTTGGTGGAGAATATGCTTCTTATATAGTGTTGACAAATCTAGGGTTACACCATGTAAACCCTAATGTGTCATGACTCTTCATTTCCATGACCCATGGGTTTGTAACTCCCATGGAGCATCCATGGAGTATCCTATGGGTAGAGCCCAACTTGATAATCCATGGAGCCTCTTAGCCCACTATACAAGATATGGATGATTTACATAATCAACCCATATATTTAATTAGTTATCCTTTGATCACTTAATTAATTCCAAATTAATTCTTTGATCAACTAATCAAATAATATTATTAATATATTAGAACTTATAATATATTAATAATCTCCAAGTGTTATTTCTCTCATTTAGTCTATCCAATTGCATGGTGCCATGCAACCCAAATGGACCATGCCGGGTCGGGTCAAGTACAAGCCCGAAATAGTTATGGACTTAGACACCTTATCCAACAGTCTCCCACTTGGATAAGTCTAATAACTATATCTCTAGTACTTCAGGAACCGACCGGCAATCGTAGCTCTTTCAAGGTTTCTCGGAACTGAGAAGATGATAGTACGCCATTTAAGATAAGTGATCATATAATCCTCCGTTCTAGATATCAGCCGGACAAATACATGGAACAATGTCTTGCTTATTGTCCAGCATTTGTTTCCCGATTTCCGATTTGTTTGACATAGAACTTAATTGAACACATCAACTTAGTTCTGACCGGGCCCGGTACATGGGTCAAAACAAAATCATCGAGGGGCCCAGATATCAGCTTCTAATCCAAGAAGGAACAGATAAACTTCGACTCATATGTTTGTTCTACCACTCATTGAATTACACACAAAAGTACGTTTTATAACATCGAGTTACCAATGCGGTTTCGTACAGTCAATGCATAATCAACTTGTAATTAACAAATCATATCTCTAGGTTTGAAGACTTATATGATATTACCGTCTCACGATCACTCGAGATAGAATTCCATGAAGTGATTCCAGTGAGCGTGGGTTGAGTCCAATGCTCAGAACTTATGAGCACTCATGATTGTTGTAGCCTTGTCCAAGACCTCTACAACCAAACATGACAGTCTTGATTCATATCTACTTCCAACATATGACCGACTGTGGAGGTTTGAATAATATGTTATACCAAACAAAATTATTCTGGAAGTCAAAACATGCAAAAGAAATATAGTAAACGATCGACAAGAGATAGCAACACTTTACTCATAAATAAAACACTTTTATTCATCATCAATTGTCAATTACACTTTACAAATTTCGAGATTATCTAACTACTAAATCTAATATCATCCTTCAGCCCTATGCTCCGAGCATGCTGTAGATGCTTAACCCGAGTCAGTCCCTTTGTGAGGGGATCTGCCGGATTCTCATCTGATGATACCCTCTTTGCCACGAGGTGTCCTTCTTCGATCCGATGTCTAATGAAGTGGTATTTTCTGTCGATGTGCCTGGATCTCCCATGATCCCTTGGTTCCTTAGCTAAGGCAACAGCACTTTCACTATCACAGAAAATTTCCATTGGCTCTTTAATAGCTGGTACAACTCCAAGGTCTCCAATGAAGTTCTTCAGCCATATCGCTTCCTTTGCTGCTTCGCTAGCTGCAATATACTCTGATTCACAAGTAGAATCTGCCACTGTCTCTTGCTTGGAACTCTTCCAAGAAATTACTCCTCCGTTTAGGGTAAAGACCCAGCCCGACTGAGAGCGGAAATTATCCCTATCAGTCTGGAAGCTAGCATCACTATACCCTACAACTCTCAAGTCATCACTCCCACCGAGGGTAAGAACCCAGTCCTTAGTCCTCCGTAGGTACTTGAGGATATTCTTTACCGCAGTCCAGTGTGCCTTACCAGGGTTCGCCTGATACCTGCTAACCATGCTCAAGGCAAAAGCTACATCGGGTCGAGTACACGTCATAGCATACATGATCGATTCTACAGCCGAAGCATAAGGTGTTCGACTCATTTCTGCTATCTCAGCCTCAGTGCTAGGGCTTTGTGTCTTACTCAATCTGGTGTTACTCTGGATGGGTAACTCTCCTTTCTTGGAATCCTGCATGCTGAATCGCTTCAGCACTTTATCCAAGTAGGTACTCTGACTAAGTCCAATTAGTCTTTTACTCCGATCTCTCAAGATTCTTATCCCTAGAATATAGGCAGCTTCACCAAGGTCCTTCATAGCGAAACACTTCCCAAGCCAGGACTTTACTTCCTGCAGAGTTGGAATGTCGTTTCCTATGAGTAGTATGTCATCCACATACAATACCAAAAAGCTAACTATACTCCCACTAGCCTTGACATACACACAAGATTCATCTTCACTCCTAGAAAAGCCAAATTCCTTGACCTTTTCATCAAAGCAAAGATTCCATCTGCGAGGTGCTTGCTTCAATCCATAAATGGATTTCTCAAGCTTACACACTCTATTAGGGTACTCGTTGCTGACAAAACCCTCTGGCTGACTCATGTAAACATCTTCAGCCAACTTTCCATTAAGGAAAGCGGTTTTGACATCCATCTGCCATATTTCATAATCATGAAATGCAGCTATGGCTAACAGAACCCGAATAGACTTAATCTTGGCTACTGGAGAAAAGGTCTCATCATAATCCACTCCAGGAATTTGAGAGAAGCCCTTTGCAACCAGTCTAGCCTTATAAGTGTGTACTTTACCATCCATGTCGGTCTTCTTCTTGAAGACCCATTTGCACCCTACTGTCTTGCGACCTGGTACATTTTCAACCAAGTTCCAAACTTGATTGTCATACATGGATGGTATCTCGCTATCCATAGCCTCTTTCCATTTATCAGACTCGGGGCCTGCCATGGCTTCCTCGTAGCTGTTAGGGTCATCTTGACTTACTAGTGTCTCATCACTAATAAGTGTCTCACCTTCTGCAGTAATATGGAATCCATAGTAATGCTCAGGTGCACTCCTAACTCTCGTGGAACGTCTCAGAGGTACAGATTTGTCAATTTGCTCAACAGGAGTTTCCTCCTCAAGTTGAGGGCTAGAGTTTGAAGTTCCTTCACCGCTTGATTCTTGAATTTCTTCAAGATCAATTTGCCTCCCACTGTCTCCTTGGCTTATAAACTCTCTTTCTCGAAAGACTCCTCTACTTGCTACAAAAACCACATTGTCACTAGGTCTGTAGAAGAGGTAACCAAAGGATCGCTGTGGGTAACCGATGAAAATACACCTCTCGCTTCGAGGTTCGAGCTTATCATGAGTCTCGCGTCTCACGAAAGCCTCGCAACCCCAAATCTTGATGTGGTCTAGTTTAGGTACTTTACCAGTCCACATCTCGTGAGGAGTTTTGGCAACTTTCTTTGTAGGGACTAGATTAAGAATATGGGCGGCAGTCTCTAAGGCATACCCCCAGAATGAGATTGGTAGCGTAGCTCGACTCATCATGGAACGAACCATATCTAACAGGGTTCGATTACGCCTCTCAGCCACACCATTCAACTGTGGTGTTCTGGGAGGTGTCAATTGTGAGACTATCCCACATTCCCTTAGATAGTCGAGAAACTCTGAACTAAGATACTCACCACCACGATCGGATCGAAGCATCTTAATATTCCTGCCCAATTGATTCTCGACTTCCTGTTTAAATTCCTTAAACCTCTCGAAAGTCTCTGACTTATGCTTGATCAAGTAGACATATCCATATCTACTATAATCATCAGTAAAAGTCAAATAATAACGATTAGCATCCCTTGTGGCATGTTTGAATGGTCCACACACATCCGTGTGTATAAGGTCCAACAAACCTTCACCCCTCTCACACGAACCTGTGAAGGGCGACTTTGTCATTTTTCCAAGTAAGCATGATTCGCAACTATCATCTGACTTTAGGTCAAACGACTCCAAGACTCCATCCTTTTGGAGTTGGCCTATGTGTTTCTTGCTTATATGTCCAAGACGACAATGCCATAAAGATGCTTTATCCAAGTTATTATTAGTAGAATCAATACACAAAACATTATTTCCCAAGTTATCTACAACAGATACAGCTTCATACACACCGTCACAAGGTAATGCTTTAAAATAAAAGACATTATTATAGAAAACATCTATAGAACCAACTTCATTATTAAATGAAAAGGTAAACCCTTGTTTGTACAAAGCATGAAAGGAAATAATATTTCTTGCCATTCCTGGCGAATAACAACACTTATTCAAATCTAAACTAAACCCACTACTTAGCGATAAAGTATAAACTCCAATCTTGGTAACAGGTATAGCTTTCCTATTCCCCATGATCAAGTTTATCCTTCCTTGCTCCACATCCTCACTTCTTCTTAGTCCCTGCAAGTCACAACAAATATGAATACCACAACCGGTATCAAGGACCCAAGATTTAGAATGGGGTGAGTTATTAGAAATGATAGTGTAAATACCTGCATGGTTGGGTTTAACTTTCCCATCCTTCACATCTTGCTGGTATTTTGGGCAGTTCCGCTTCCAATGAGCTTTTTCATGGCAATAGAAGCATTCAGCCTCTTTTGGGTCAGAAGAAGGAGTAATGAAACCTTTCTTGGTTCCACTTGAAGAAGAGCCATCAAGGGTCCGAACCTTGGTACCCTTAGAAGAGCTCTTTCTCTTCCTCCCTCGACTTTTCCCGATTGCCAAAACCGGAGTAGAGTTTTGAGTAGGAGTGATAGCAACCGACTTCCCCTTAAGACCTGTTTCTGCGGTCTTGAGAAGTCCCTGAAGTTTGCTGAGGGTGACTTCTTCCTTGTTCATGTGATATGTCATGCGGAATTGATCATAGCACGATGGTAAGGAATGCAAAATAATATCTATTGCAAGATCCTCCGGGAAGTTCACATTAAGCTTCAGCAAACGATCCACATACCTTTGCATTTTCTGCATGTGGCTCGTGACGGATTCCCCGTCCTTCATCATGGTTGTTATCATGGAGCAGATGATTTCATACCTCTCTTGTCGTGCACTTTGATGGTATCTTTCCATCAAATTTTGGTGCATGTCATAAGGGTAGAAATCCTCATAAGACTTTTGGAGTTCTGCTATCATCGTGGCCATCATGATGCAAGCCACTTTCGTAGCATCCCTTTCATGTGCCCGAAATTCAGCTATCTCCTGAGGAGTTGCAGTGGACTCATCAATCTCCTTAAGCTCCTTGTCAAGGACATATTCTTTGTCCTCGTAGCGGGTAATCATCCTGATGTTTCTGATCCACTCATTGAAGTTGGATCCATCAAAGGTGACTTTCCCACACAAGTTCATAAGGGTAAAGGAGCCATTAGGATTAGAGCCAGAAGCATTGGTGAAAGACATCTGAAGAAAAGAGGACAAGATTAGTTTAGATAAGAGAGTCCTTAATAAAACACCCAAATGTAATATTAAGGCTAGGATCCAATCACAATATAATATAACTTAGAAGAGGTATGCCGTAATCTAAGCTATATCATATTTGAAAGGTAGGTGAATGACGATTCACCAATTTCCACCACGAAAACCGCAATATTTTAGTATTAGGTTTTTTTTTTTTTGAATGGTTCTTAGAAATTCCTAGATTCTTTGAGATTCAATGAACTTTTCAAAGGCATGTTTCAATCTCGAGTGTGCCCTCCAAGTTTTGTGACTGGGATACCGAGGATCACAAAACGAGGTGTGAAGTAACCATGCAAATCACTTGGTACCCTTAAAGTTTATCACTCAATCGATGTGCAGGTTAACCACACACGCTCCATCGATACTATAATAAACCCTAAGTCACCCTTTACCTACCTTGTTAAATCCAAGTTAGTGTGCCGGTTAACCACACACGCTCCACCAACGACTTAATCAAAGTGTAAAGTGTAATTTCATGGAATAGCACCTTATTCACATTTTTCTAAAGTAACTAAGATTGGGAATTTAATAAAACATTTAGTTACTTTATAATATTCATCATACTTTGAATGAGAATTAATAAGTCCTTGTCTTACCCGTTCGGCTAACGACCCTCCACCGATCAAGTAAGCGGTGGGTGAGAGTGGACACCCATTAAGTCACCATTTTATAGGCAACAACCTTATACCCACCTTATAGACCGGCTTCGTGAATGAGGCGTACTAGCGGTAAGACGACTTTGTTCTTATACATATATATATAATTATTAAATCATAATAATATAAGTATAAGGGTTGAATTTTAACTTTTAAAATTCTAGGGGTTAGAACTAATGTTTTAACTTAACTTTACTTGTTCCAAAACTTGAGGGCAAGTTTTGTAAACTTTCAAAACTTTTCATTTCTTGTAACTTATGAGTTTAATAGAGTAATAAAATGAAGACTCTTCATTTTTCTAACTCTTATGTTCTTTTAATGGTTTTTAATCCAAGAGACTTTTGGTTTTCCATAACTTGAGGACAAGTTATGGACTCCATTAAAACACATTATGATCAAGAATTAAATTACCACATAGGTTACAAATAATTCCTATGATCATCTAAACATCATAAGAACAAGAATATGAATATGAACACTTTCAAGAATCAAAATCACATAAAACTTTGTAATTTTGATAACTAGTTGTTGTAAATGAATTAGCAAAAACATTACTCCATCTAAAACAAGTTTTCAAGTACCAAAACAGTTTAGAATAATGTTTCCAATCCATTTTCCAGCAACGAAAGTCGAAATTCCGTTTTTTTTTTATAAATATTTTCGACTTTCTTCAACTTTTAAGCACAAATAACAAACAAACAAGCCTAGGCTCTGATACCACTGAAGGGTTTTGAGCATTCTAACACTTCCTAAGTGTACATGCAACCCTAATAACCTTGGATCTATGTTTGTCTAATTATCATGCAAAGTTGAATTCCAAGGTTATATTCCTATCTAGCATACATGGGGAACAATTTTAACTTGAATCATAGATAGAATAACTTACCTTGATGTTGCTTGTGTTCCTTGAAACCTTGTGAGCCTAGCACCCCAAGTGTGATGCCTCAAATGCTTCACACAACACCAAATGCTCTTGGAAATACTCTTGAGATAACACACACTTCTCAAAATCGGCCAAGCCCTCTAGTTCCTTAGTAGTACCGATTTTTGGTGGAGAATATGCTTCTTATATAGTGTTGACACATCTAGGGTTACACCATGTAAACCCTAATGTGTCATGACTCTTCATTTCCATGACCCATGGGTTTGTAACTCCCATGGAGCATCCATGGAGTATCCTATGGGTAGAGCCCAACTTGATAATCCATGGAGCCTCTTAGCCCACTATACAAGATATGGATGATTTACATAATCAACCCATATATTTAATTAGTTATCCTTTGATCACTTAATTAATTCCAAATTAATTCTTTGATCAACTAATCAAATAATATTATTAATATATTAGAACTTATAATATATTAATAATCTCCAAGTGTTATTTCTCTCATTTAGTCTATCCAATTGCATGGTGCCATGCAACCCAAATGGACCATGCCGGGTCGGGTCAAGTACAAGCCCGAAATAGTTATGGACTTAGACACCTTATCCAACAAATTTATCTTGAAGAAATTCAAGAGTCAAACGATGAAGGAACCTCTAACACTCGCACTCTACCTGAGGAAGAAATTCATGTTGAACCAATTGACGAGTTGTTACCTCTTAGGCATTCCACTCGAGTTAGCGTTCAACCTATGTTGTATGGTTTCCATATAACTGCAGAAGGTGGTATGTTTATTAGTAATAGTACACTGATGAATTTGGATTAACCTGCTAACTATAAGGAAGCCATGGCGGGACCTGAGTTTGCTAAATGGAAAGAGGAAATGGACAGTGAGATCCAGTCCATGTATGCCAATCAAGTTTGTAACTTGGCTGACCATGTACCAGGTCGTAAGATAGTTGGGTGCAAATGGATTTTCAAGAAGAAGACCGACATGGATGGGAAGGTGCACACGTTCAAGACACGACTGGTTGCGAAGGGCTTTACTCAAACCGATGAGACCTTTTCACCAGTGGCTAAGATCAAATCTATTAGGGTTATGTTATCCATAGCTGCAATTCATGATTGTGAAATATGGCAGATGGATGTCAAAACCGCTTTCCTTAATGGAAAGTTGGCTGAAGATGCTTACATGAGTCAACTAGACGGTTTTGTAGATGATAAGTAGCCTAATAGAGTGTGTAAGCTTCAGAAATCAATCTATAGATTGAAGCAACCTTCTCGTAGATGGAATCTTTACTTTGATGAGAAGGTCAAAAAGTTTGGCTTCTAGGAGTGAGGATGAATCATGTGTATATGTGAAAGCTAGTGGGAGTATATTTAGCTTTCTAGTATTGTATGTAAATGACATACAGCTTATAGGAAATGACGTTCCAACCATGCAAGAAGTTAAGTCCTGGCTTAGAAATTGTTTCGCTATGAAGGATCTAAGAGAGGCTGCTTATATTCTAGGAATAAGGATCTTGAGAAATAGGAGTAGAAAAATGATTGGGCTTAGTAAAAGTGCTTACTTGGATAAAGTGCTAAAGCGTTTTAGCAAGGAAAATTCCAGGAAAGGAGAACTACCTAGCCATAGCAACAGGAAACTGAGTAAAACTTAGAGTCCGAGTACCGATGTTGAGATAGCAAAAATAAGTCAGATTCAATATGTTTCTGTCGTTGGATCCATCATGTATGCTATGACATGTAATCGCTCTAATGTGGCTTTTGCTTTGAGCATGGTTATCGGATATAAGGGAAACCCAGGTAAAGCTCACTGGATAGCAGTTAAGAACATTCTCCACTCAAGGGCTGATACTTTGTGCTTCTCAAAACCATAATATGCTTAGATCTGAAGTAGCAACCTCAGATCTGGCTTGTAACTCAAAAGAGGTAACTAATTATGGCTAGAAAAGCCCCAAAACTCACAACCATACTAGATCTAAAGGAGAGAATGACTTAATACCTTCAATAACTCCGAAAACTTCTCCAATCTTCGGATCCAAGGCCAATCCTTGAAGCTCCAATGATTCCCCTTCTTCTTCTTCCTTCAATCACCCCACAAATGGCTTGGAAGCTTGAATGAGCAACAATGGGGCTTAGGGTTCGATGTTCTGGGTGAAAGGGGCAGTAAAGGAGCCCTAGGGGAGAGAATGAGATGTTTAAATAGGCTCCAAGTCCCGGTTTTAGGGTTTTCCTCATACAGACCAGACTCGCCGAGTCCCCTTGGCCGACTCGCCGAGTCGGTTACTTACTCCTTGACCCGGATCCCGCTCGGACTCGCCGAGTTCATCCTTGGACTCACCGAGTCGCTCTTAAAAGTAAGGTTTTCTTTCGTTTTCTTGGCCTTCCAAACTTTGGGTGTTACAACTCTCCCCTACTTAAACTAAACTTCATCCTCAAAGTTTGCTATGATCCACCGCCAGCGATCTGCCTCCAATACCCCACCATTTAGTCTAACACCAGTTTCCTACCTTCGTTGGCCTTCCGCTCAATCATTCAGACTAATGTCAATCCTTACAGATAACAATCTCGGGTGCATCCTGACCCTGAACATCCTGGAAACACAACTTACTCAACCGACAATCTTTTTGGTGATCCCTAAATACTGCACTAACCCCCTAGGAGTTCACCCCTTCTTTCCTTGCGCAATTTCCTTTCCTCCCCAAGGCAATGTTCCATAACCATCCATCTCCTCTGCCACTGTGAAGACCCTGTCCTCACCAAATCTATTACTCCCGCTACTCCCAGTACGGGTCATCACCTCTAGTATCCACTGGGCATTCTTTCTACTATCATTTTGTGTCGAGCACCCCACGATCAACTCACTGAATCCTACCATACGCTGCATACTCGCACCGCTACTGACTGAAAATTCTGCTATTCCATATCTGGCTTCCGGATGAACTGAGATCACCCTGGTCCCCACCAACCTATCAATATATGCATTACCGGCTCCCACCGAGCGCTGACCCAACACAACAACTAGTCGCTCCCAACGACATTCGAAGAAACTTCAACCACCTATACTGCTCAATCTATTCTACCAAGCTGGCACTACAATTTCCTGGGATCCCCGATCCCTATCTAGACACTAAGATCCCTACCAGGTCCCACCTGTGCTGCTAGAACTCATGGGCCTCGCCCATGGGTCTCACATCTCAAGCGCTATACAGGCAACTCCTTACCATTCTCATCCATTACCCATTCCTGATCCCTATCCGAATGCTTGGAGATAAGGGCCTCGCCCCGACTCCGCCAACGAAGCTACCACGTATTGCTACGGCTTACCCGCAGTCTTACATCACCTACTATCGCCGTCTGCTAGTGAATGCTACGGCTGCCCCGTAGTCTGACAACACTTCCCACCACTAACCGCTAGTGAATGCTACGGCTGCCCCGTAGTCTTACAACACTTTCCACCACTGACTGCTAGCGACGAAAGCATCCCATGCTATCTGACCTCAAGATCTTCATTCCGACTCACACGAGTCCTACAGGTGACCCTTCACCGAAATCCAAACCACATATATACCATCACCATTTACACGCCCGGACTGATGGGGAGTTTCTCAAACTCCTAACCCTGAACTATTCAATCCATCAAACGCTGAACTACTTCTTTTCCTTCTCAAAAATCGCGTACTCGTTCTGGATTTGCATGCTCTTACCCTTGTACACTCGGAGGATTCTCCCCCACTTCGATCCTGCTTACACCTCGATGCTCAATGAAGATAAATCCCAACCCTTGCTACCATTCCAAAATCAATCTACTGAGGAATCCCACGCTTACCATAGCTAGGGATCTAACCAGTCCATTCTAAAACTTATACGGCTCCGAACTAGCGAGACATACCGAGTCCCTCCAAGGCATGCTACAGTTACTGCACCCTAAGTAACCTTCTCCAATAGAACTCATCCCTTAACTACTATCTAATATCCAAGGTATCCAGATGGCATATAACTTGATTACAATCAAACCGCTCAAAAATAAAATACTGATACCGATAATGATGCAGAACCATAACAATATAATATCATACACAAACAAAAGAACTGAAACGGAAATCGCATACCTGCAACGTCCGGCGCTGTTCGCATCTCCAAAGTAGCCATCTGAAAAGCCCTGCCTCCTACCGCAGGCGCCTCTGCATGGCCCCGACGGCCGTCTGTGATCCTCAAGGTTGCAGGTGTAGGTGCCATCACCCGTCCTGCTGAAACCAAACTGGGGCACTGAGCCTTCTTGTAGCCCCGCTGATTGTAGTGAAAACATATCAAGTCTGATCCCTAAGTGGTGGTAACAGTACAATCCCTGCTAAAATGACCAATCCGACCGCACCTGAAGCAGCCATACTCACCACCACTACCACTCCTGCACGCGCCCCCGTGCACCCTGCCACACTTTCCGCATCGACTGCGGTCCTGATAATCCCTCGATCTCGAATCCGATCCCTTGGGCCTTTTGTCCGAACTTGCAGCTACCTGAAACTCATCCGGCTTCCTCTTCCGGATAAGCTCCAAATCAATTTCCCTTTCCCTGGCCCGAGAAATCATATCTTCCAGCGTCTTTCAGCCGGACCTGCTCACGAACTCCCTGATGTCATCCCTCATCATCTCGTGATATCGGGCCTTCTTCATCTCCTCATCCGCGACATACTGCGGAACAAGAAGGGCCCTCTCCCTGAACTTGGCGGTGATCTCCGCCACAGTCTCAGTGGACTGCGTTAAATCCTGAAACTCCCGGGCCAACAGCTGCACCTCAATAATCGGCGAAAACTCCGCCCTGAACCTAGCTGAGAAATCGCTCCAAGTCATCGCGTCCAACACGGAATCATCACCCAAAGCATGACCAATCTCTTCCCACTAATCCCTCGCTCTGTCCTTCATAAGACAGGAAGCGAGTCTGACCTTGTCCTCCTCAGGACACCGGCTCGTACGGAATGCATTGGTAACATCAGCCAACCATCTGCTGTTAGCGATGAGGTCCCTAGCCCAATGATAATCTGGTGCCCCACAAGCCCTGCACTCCCGAAATTTCAAGGTACGCGCTGCCAAGAAAGCCATCATCTCAGTACGGAAGGCTCCCAGCCTCTCATATAAAATCTCCAATATACCCGCCTTGACCGTGCCAAAGATCACATGAGTTTGATCTAGAATACTATGTGTAACCTCGGCTGATATCAACTCTCTCATCCGCTCCTCGAGCTGCTCGGCCGCTGAACCCGAGCCTGATCCCTCACCGGCGCCTGATCCGCCCGCTGGTCCCTCTCGCTATGTCAGCATACTGAAACATATAACATAACCATCATCATAATACTCCTCACTGTCGCGAGACCAAACATACTAACTACCAGGTTCCTGGTCTTGTCTCGACCTTTCCCGAATCGAGTACGGATCCTCTGTTTTCAGTAGTACGGGCCCATACTACCTTCCACATCTATCCTTACTTTCCTCAAGAACCGCTTCGACTCCACCAGGTCCCTTTTTCGACTACTACTGCTCCCAGCACTACCTCATCCTAGGATTACCCTAGGGAAACCTCTGACTCAACTCAAAACAGCCCTCAGCTGCTGAAGGTCTCCTTGTGATGCCAATTAGCCATCACCTGGATACCACCACATGTGACGAGGCTCAGATAATCCTTCAAGTAGAGGACTCGTTCCTACAAAGCTTGGACTCAAACAAGAGTTGCGCAATAGGACCACATCCAACACTCTGAGATTATTCAACCCTGATCACGTGTGACGTACCGTATCCACCTAATGGCTAACTCCCATCACTTAGAATCCCACAATGCACAAAGCAAGCAGCATTCACACAAAAGGGAAAATATAACCATAACATACTCAAGCAATCATATCCACATAGCTGATGGGTTTTGTACATAAGAACATTCCTAAGTGCGCATACAAACCCTAATGCTCGGATCTAGGTTTCTCTATTAAACATACTTTGAATCCAAGACATCTAATGACTAATTAGGTGTAAGAACAAGACAATATCATAGTTAGAATCATACCTTGAGACACTTGTTTGATCTTCTTGTTCTTGGAGCTTTAGAGTCACAATTGGCGCTACTCTAATGGCTTACAAACACCAACTAGCAAAGAGGATGATTTGAGAGAGAGGAGAGAGGATGGAATTCGGCTAGGGTATCCTTACTTTAGAGGACGTACCGAATTCCCTTTGCCATAGGGTCTATTTATACTTGTAGACTCCTTAAGGGTTACAACTCAAACCCTAGTTGGATAATCTTCTCTTAAAGCAATCCATATCCTTACCATAGATAGCCTTGGACGATTTTGAGGCTTATCCTAGCCTAGAAATCGTCCAACCCCTATCCAATAAGGATTTACAGTCTAAAGTTTAACTATCAAACAATTGACAGTTTATACCATCTTATTTAATTAATATCTTTAAGTCACCAAATTAATACTATTTAATCTATGACTTATATTAATCAAATAACTATATTATTGTTCCTTATATTATTCTCATAATATATTAATAATATCTATTCTCTCATAATAAATCATCCTACCAAGTTGCTATGGTGAAGACAACCCAAAAGGACCATGCACAATCGGGTCAAATACTTGCCTAATATAGTTGCAGCCTTAGACACTATTCTAACAGTCTCCTACTTGGATAAGTCTAGTAACTATATGCGCAGGTACACTCCGATTTGCAATCGTAGCTCTCAAAGACGCTGTCAAACTCTAATCTAATCAATCTTTTCCTTCAGATAAGGGATCGTACAGTCCTCTGTAAGATATCATGCTGACAATACTATGGAATAGTTAGTCTAGCATTTGGTTTCTCGATCTCCGATTTATTTGACATAGAACTTAATCGAAAACATCAATTCAGTTCTGACCGGGCCCGGCACATAAGTCAAATCAAATCATCGAGCGGCCGAGATATCACTTTTTCCTTAAAAGTTACAGATAAACTTCGACTTATATGCATTTACTTATTCATTAACCAACTACACACAACAATGCGTTTTATAACATCGAGTTACCAATACGTTTTTGAATTATCAATGTACAATCAATTAACCAATAACAAACCATATATCTAGGTTTTAAGAGTATATGATATTATCATCTTGCGATCACCTTTTACTATCTTATTCCATAAGGTGATTCCGGCAAGCGCGGGTCTATTCCAATGCTCAAACCTAGTTCATAAGCACTCATGAACGTTGCAGCAATCTTTTGCTATGTCCAACACCATTTAGACACTCTACACACCTATTCATGACAATCTTCATTCATATCTACTTCCGACATATGAACGATTGTGGACTATTTGAACAATTCGATTATTCTTAATAAACTCAATTATTCTGGAAGTCAAAACATGCAAAGTGAAACAATAGTTAAACAATTAACATAAGATAGTAACATTACTTATAAATAAAACTCGTTTATTTAATCATCAAATGTTAATTACATTTATCTACTACACATTTCTAATACTACCTAATCTATGCTAATATCATCCTTCAACCCAATACTCCTAGCATGCTTCAAATGCTTAACCCTACTCAGTCCCTTCGTAAGCGGATCTGTTGGGTTATCTTCTGATGATATCCTCTTCACTACGAGTTGTCCTTCTTCTACACGATGTCTAATAAAATGATATTTTTTTGTCGATATGTCATGATCTAACATGATCTCTTGGTTCCTTGGTCAAGGCAACCGCACCTTCATAATCACAGAAAATCTCCATGGGCTCCTTTATGGCAGGTACAACTCCAAGATCACCAATGAAGTTCTTTAGCCATATTGCCTCCTTCTACGCTTTGCTCGCTGCAATGTACTCTGATTCGCACGTTGAATCAGCTACAGTTTCCTGCTTGGAACTCTTCCAAGTTACTGCTCCTCCATTCAGGGTAAAGACCCAGCCCGACTGCGAACGGTAGTTGTCCCTGTCGGTCTGAAAACTGGCGTCACTATACCCTCGCACCTTTAAGTCATCACTCCCTCCAAGGACAAAGAACCATTCCTTCGTCCTCCGAAGGTACTTAAGGATATTCTTCACCGCAACCCAATGGGCTCTGCCTGGACGCCCTTGATATCTACTAACCATGCTCAAAGCAAAGGCTACATCAGGGCGAGTACAAGTCATAGCGTACATGATTGAGCCAACTGCAAAAGTGTATGGAACTCGGCTCATTTCCGCTATCTCAGCTTCGGTACTCGGACTTTGAGTCTTACTCAACTTGGCATTGCTTTATATAGGTAGTTCTCACTTCTTCGAGTTTTCCATACTAAAACGTTTCAGTACCTTCTCTAAGTAAGTGTTCCGACTAAGTTCTATTAGTCTCTTACTTCTTTCTCTTACTATCCTTATTCCCAAAATATAGGAAGCCTCTCCGAGGTCCTTCATAGCGAAGCACTTCCCGAGCCAGGACTTAACCTCCTGCAGAGTCGGAACGTCGTTTCCTATGAGTAATATGTCATCGACATATAGAACGAGAAAGCTTACTACACTCCTACTGGCTTTGACATATACACACGATTCATCTTCGTTTCGTACAAATCCAAATTCTTTGACTTTCTCATCGAAGCAAAGATTCCATCTGCGAGACGCTTGCTTTAGTCCATAAATGGACTTCTCAAGCTTACACACTCTATTCGGATGCTTCGGATCCATAAACCCCTCTTGCTGAGCCATGTAAACATCCTCAGCCAACTTTCCGTTAAGGAAAGCGGTCTTGACATCTATTTGCCAAATCTCATAATCATGAAATGCGACAATAGCTAGCATCACTCTAATAGATTTTATCTTCGCAACAGGTGAGAAGGTCTCTTCATAGTCAACTCCGGGAGTTTGAGTAAAGCCCTTCGCAACTAATCGCGCTTTATACGTGTGTACCTTTCCATCCACATCGGTCTTCTTCTTGAAGATCCATTTGCACCCAACGGTCTTATATCCGGGTACATTATCAACCAAATTCCAAACTTGGTTATCATACATGGATTGGATCTCGCTATCCATTGCCTCTTTCCATTTCGCAGACTCCGGGCCTACCATGGCTTCCTTATAACTAATAGGTTCATCAAGGTTTATTAGTGTACTATCACTAATATTCGTGTCCCCTTCGGTAGTAATATGAAGACCATATAACTGGGGTTAAAACCTAACTCTTTCGGAACGTCTAAGAGGTAATGATATGTCAATCGATTCAACCGGAGTTTCCTCCTCGGTTTGAGCACCAACGGTTGAGATTCCTTCATCTATCGACTCTTGAATCTTTTCAAGATCGATTTGCCTCCCACTGTCTCCTTGGCTTATGAGTTCTCGCTCTCGGAAAACTCCTCTTCTCGCAACAAAGACAACATTGTCCTTCGGTCTATAAAAGAGATATCCAAAGGATTTCTGCAGGTAGCCGATGAAAATACATCGCTCACTACGAGGTTCAAGCTTGTAATGAGTATGTCGTCTTACGAAAGCCTCGCAACCCCAAACCTTGATATGTGCTAATGAAGGAGCTTTCCCCGTCCACATCTCGTGAGGTGTTTTGGTAACCTTCTTAGTAGGGACTCGGTTAAGGATATGGGAGGCAGTCTCTAAGGCATACCCCCAAAAAGAGATAGATAGCGAAGCACGACTCATCATAGAGCGAACCATGTCCAACAAGGTTCGATTACACCTTTCTGCCACACCATTCAACTGTGGTGTCCTAAGTTGCGTCAATTGTGAAACTATTCCACACTCCTTGAGATAATCGTGGAATTCAAGACTTAGGTACTCTCCTCCTCGATCGGATTGAAGCATCTTGATCTTCCTACCCAATTGATTCTCCACCTCATTCTTGAACTCTTTGAACTTTTCAAAAGTTTCTGACTTTTGCTTGATTAAGTAGATATACCCATATCTACTATAGTCATCGGTAAAAGTCATGTAGAAGCGGTTTCCATCCTTCGTGGTAGATCTAAACGGTCCACATACATCGGTATGTATGAGGTCCAATAGACCCTCACCCTTTTCGCAAGTACCAGCGAATGGTGACTTGGTCATCTTTCCAAGTAAACAAGATTTGCATGTGTCACCTTCCCTAAGGTCGAATGACTCCAACACTCCATCCTTTTGGATTGGAGTATGCGTTTCTTGTTGACATGTCCAAGATGACATTGCCATAAGGATGCCTTATCCATACTATTGGAAGAATCCAAGTACAAAGTATCATTTCCTAAGTTATCAACAATTATAACAGTTTCATAAATTCCATTACATGGTATAGCTTCAAAGTAAAAGACACCATTTAGATAAGCTAAAATAGAACCATTCTCATTATTAAAAGAAAATCTAAAACCTTGTCTAAACAAACCATGAAAAGAAATGATATTTCTAGCCATTTCTGGCGAATAGCAACAAGTGTTCAAATCTAAAGATAAACTATTCCTAAGCACTAGAGAATACACTCCAATCTTGGTCACATGCGACAATCTTCTGTTCCCCATGATTAGATTTATTCTTCCATGTTCCACGTCTCTACTTCTTCTTAGTCCCTGCACATTGGAACAAATGTGGTAACCATAACCGGTATCAAGAACCCAAGAAGTATTGTGAGATGAATCATTAGATTTAATTGTATATATACCTGCGAAAGATGGATTGATCTTTCCTTCCTTGATGGCTTGCAGGTACTCCGGGCAGCTTCTCTTTCAATGTCCTATCTTGTGGCAGTGGTGGCACTCTGCCTCCTTTGGGTTAGAGCAGGGCTTAGCAGGATCAACTTTAGTCCCACTAGAAGAGGCACCATCTCGGGCTTTAATCTTTCGATAGTTCTTTGATGAAGCCTTCCTCTTCTTTCCCTTTCCTTGTCCAATTGCCAAGACAGGAGCAGCGGGCGGATTAGGAGTTGGTGCAACAGACTTGTCCTTGAAGTTTCTCTCAGCGACCCTCAAGAGACCTTGGAGTTTGCTTAGGGTGACCTCTTCTTTGTTCATGTGATAGGTCATCCTAAATTGATTGTAGCTTGGAGGCAAAGAGTGAAGCACCATGTCGATCGCCAACTCTTCCCCAAAGTCAACATTTAACTTGCGAAGGCGGTCGACATACCTTTGCATCTTTTGCAAGTGCACGGTAAGAGACTCTCCATGACCCATCTTAGCGGAAATCATGTTCATGAAAATCTCATAACGCTCTTGTCTTGCGTTTTGATGGTATCTCTGATGGGTTTTGGTCATAAGACATCCTATGTGCTCATACGAACCCTAAAGCTTGGATCTAGGTTTCTCTATTGTACATGCTTTGAATCCAAGACTATAAACCCTAATTCTAGCATGAAAGTAATCACATTAACATAAGAATGAGTTTATAATGTTACCTTGATTGTTATGTAGCAATAACAATCACAATCCCACCTTGAATTGACTTTGGAAGGCTTAGAGTCACAAGTGTCACTCCTCTAATGGCTTACAAACACCAAGAGCAAATGGAGAAGGTATAAAGAGAGAGGAGAGAGGTTAGAATTCGTCCTTAGGACTTCTTGGGAAGAAGTACACGAATTCTAAGGCCTTAGGGTCTTTATATAGGTGTAGAGATAGGGTTTCAGTCATTATCCTTATCTAGTTGCTTATCCACAAAGCAACCATAAGATAAGCCTTGAAAACCCTTATCCTTTATCCTTTGGACGATTTCAAGGATCCTTATCTCCTTGAATTCGTTCAACCCATATTTAGGATAACCATTACCATATTTTGTAACTATCACATAATTACAATTCAACCCCTCTAGTTTAATTAATTACACTTGATCACAAAATTAATTCCTAATTAATTATTGACCAATATTAATTAAACAAATATGATTTCTCCTTTAATATATTATTCTTATAATATATTAATAAATCATAATAACCTCTCTCTCTATTTATTTCTCCAATCAAGTTGCTTTGGTGAAGGCAACCCAAAAGGACCATGCACCATCGGGTCAAGTACATACCAAAATAGTTATGCACTTAGACACTAATCCAACAGTCTCCCACTTGGATAAGTCTAATAACTATTCTACGTATGACTTTAGATCCTGATCTGCAATCGTAGCTTTCCAAAGCCGATGTCAACTCTGATCATATCAGATACGCGTGTCCTTAGATAAGGGATCATATATTCCTCCATTCTAGATATCGTATGAGATATGATTTCAAATCATTCTCTTTGTACTACTTCTTGATTTCCGATTTATGATGACAGACTAATTGAACAAATCAAATTAGCCCTAGCCCGGCCGAGCATTTACGTTTGTCATCACTAAACCATCGAGGGGCCCAAAGATATCGCTTTTATCCTTCTTTGGATAAAAGGAACGGATAAACTTTGATACAATGCTTGCTTGCACTCATTCACCGAATTACACACAACAATATGTTTTATAACACCAAGTTACTAGTGCGTTTACATATTATCAATGTGCAACCGATTAGCAAGATACAACTCACACATCTCGGTTTCAAGAATATAAGATGTTATCGTCTCACCAATCACTCGTGATACAATTCATGGAGTGATCCAAGTGAGTGTGGATTTAATCCAATGCTCAAATTCATATTCATAAGCACTCATGAATGTTGCAGCAAACATTTGCTTATGTCTAATACTCTTTTAGACAATCCACACACCAATTCACGACAGTCTTCATTCATATCTACTTCCAACATATGAATGATTGTGGCCCGTTCGAATAATTCGATTATTCTTAATAAACTCAATTATTCTGGAAGTCAAAACATGCAAATGTGAAACACAAGATTAATACTAATCCCATATGGCCTCAAACCTTTGAGTATAAATAAAACGCCTTTTATTTATCACCATATTAATTACTCATTATTTGTCGTTTCGGGTAATCAACTTCTTACTTGAATTATTACACTTGTCCCATGCACCTAGCATGCACACAATGTTTACCTATAGTTCTTACTTTTGTGAAATAGACAAATTGCACACATTTCCAATCATTCTCATTTCACAACTCCAAATCCATTTTCATAAGTGAAAGAATATCAAATTCTTGCTACTTATAGAATATGCTAGATTCTAACATCCTATGCAATGATTCTTTCGTAATGTCACTGCACCAAAGTCACAAAGACTATTGTCAATGATATTACAAAGTCCTCTATCGGAGATTGTGTGACAACCCGAAATTTCCATTTGTACGAACATCATCTATTCAATAGAAGCTAGTTCAGTTTCAGTGATTTTCAAGCTTTTCCGAAAGAGTTTGTGTACATTAGGGTTTATGTTTTAGATGATATCAGGAGAGTGGATACTCCTGGTTTTGTGAAACTTGGGCATTTCAAGTTTCATACTGTTACAGTCCAACATCAGGAATGAAAATATTTTCTGTCAAAATATTCCAGGACTATAAATAGTTTTCTGAATTAAATTAATTCATTATTCACAATTCCAAATAGAGAAAAGCCATATTCTCTCTGACGGATCTTCGGGTTTTCATCCCAGATTGTGAGTCTACTTTTCTATATGCGTTTCAATACTTGTTTAATGCATATTAACAACAATTACTTGTCTAGATATCAAGATCCAGGAGTTTACCGCCCAAGAACGTTCTTGGGGAGTAAACTCCAAAATGAAACTTTAATGCTTTCTAGACCCATCCACATGTTAGGGGACTTATCAAGGACATTGTGTATGATCATTATAGCCTAGAAATCATCCAAGAAACACAAGTTCTTAGAGTTTACGGCCAAGGAACTACCTTGGGCCGTAAACCCCTTTTAAAGGGCAATTAGTGCCCTAAAACTTCCCCAAATGCTTAAGGACTTAAACCCTCAATTACTTGTGCTTATTTAAGACATCTAAACCCATAAAAATCATAAGTTTCTAGGAGTTTACGGCCAAGAACTTCTCTTGGACCGTAAACCCCTTTTTGTGGGACAAAAATCATTCCAAGCACACCTAAGGCCTTTAGACAAATTACCTTGCACCTTTGGGACTAGAATGGAGAGTAGAACACATCTAAACCACTCCTTGAAAGGAGTTTACGGCCAAGGAACATGGCTTGGGCCGTAAACTCCAAGTGAAGGCACCAAAGTGTGCCTCTTGTCCCCATTAGCCTTAGATAAAATCATGGATGCCATTCTTGATGTTTAAGTGCCTCA
This sequence comes from Lactuca serriola, assembly GCF_051521515.1. NCBI lineage: Eukaryota > Viridiplantae > Streptophyta > Magnoliopsida > Asterales > Asteraceae > Lactuca > Lactuca serriola. Next base: position 229,157,700 of record NC_136410.1, on the reverse strand, counting down.
AATCAATTTATTTCCTAGAGTTTACGGCCGTAAACTCTAAGGTGAAGGACCTTAGGCCGTAAACTCCTATATGGGGTGTTCTAGAGCCTTAAAACTACTTCATGCATTATTCCAATAAAGCTAGGAGTGTTCTAGATGCAAGATAACACCACAAAACACCCAAAAAACACCATTTGAGGAGTTCACGACCATAAACCTATGAGTTTACGGCTGTAAACTCCAAGGTGTGGGGTTTGTTGGATGGTGAACTCCTATACAAGGCCCTTTGATGATTCAAACCCTTTTGCCTTGTCCCGTAGCAACTTAGATGCAACCATTTGGACCCTAAACACTCACAAAAGTGTTTAAATGTTTTCTAAGTGTCTTAACTTATTTAATTAAGTTATTATATGTCTAATTAGTTATATATATGTTTATTATATGATAACTAGGCTCGTGCGTGTAAACCAGTCTCCGTTTGTCACCTAGCACGGTAGCCGACACTGCAATTCAGACAACTCACCACAAGTGAGTTCATACCCCTTGAATCAACCTTTGAAATGATTTTAAGTGTTTTAAATACTTTATGGGGGGGGGAATACAAGTCAAATACTTATAAGTTATTACTTCAATCACATGTGATTGTGTTTAATCACATGTGATTAATAGCTAAGCAAACAACGATTTTCACACTGTTCAAACTGTTTTTCAAACTACTTCACTTTGAAATGTTTTACAAACTATTTTACTATCCAAACTTACTTATAGACTGTGATTTAAACAAATGCTTCTTTTACTTAAACTATTTTACCAACGTATGCCTTCAAAATGATTTATAGATCGACATCAAGTCAATCATCTCTGGAAATTATAATTATGCTTCAAAATGTTTTATGAAAACTTATTTATGCTTTATATATATAATTGCATGCCCATATATGTATAGATATATAAATAATGTTCAAAAGGCTTAGGAATGCCATCCGCCCTATTTCCTTTTCCTCGATTTGGATGTGGTCTGGTGGGATTTCGGGTGACCATCCGAAGGTCATTTCCATATTACTTATATATCATATATACATGTATAGACATAAAAGTACTTCCATATTCATATTTATCAGTACATCATTAGCTGGTTACCATCGGGGTAACGCAGGATCAATACATATACAGATATACTAGAAACAATACATATACAGATATACTAGAAACAATACATATACAGATATACTAGAAACAATACATATACAGATATACTAGAAACAATACATATACAGATATACTAGAAACAATACATATACAGATATACTAGAAACAATACATATACAGATATACTAGAAACAATACATATACAGATATACGAGAAACAATACATATACAGATATACGAGAAACAATACATATACATAAATACGTAATAATTGTGATCCACTGTATCGGGCATGCCTTAAATGTCATGGCTCGAGTTGTAGCCAGAATTCTCCTGGAGGGAGAGCGTGAGTTTGCGTATAGATCTATACTGGATTGACTATCCTACACCTTGCTGCTAGCTACAGCCGGACCTGCAGGTCTGCGGGTGCCAAACGTCATTTCTTATTACGACCATTCATTATGTCGTTGTTACCAGTCGATAGCATGGTGCAATTTATCACATTATGCCTTAATATAAATCCGGTTTAAGGTAGTAGTATTTAGTACAGCAGTAGTCTTATTATACAAAGCTACAGTACTACAATGACTTACCCATTACATATTTTAGTGATAATCTCACTTAAGCATTAGTGTACAAACTATATTTTAACAAATGATAGTTATACTTGGGTAATTGCATACTTTTCCAACAGACAAGTTTACAAAACAGTTTAGCCTTGGTAGAAGGTTACTTTTATAGAAAATATAGGATTTTCTGAGAGATTCAAACTTTTACAAACACTTTCAAACAATTGCTTACATTTTTACAAACTTATACATTGAGACAGGTTCAAACATTTTTACAAGAAACATTGACACTAAATTACTTATGAACTCACCAGCTTAATGCTGATAAACTCTTTCAAAATAACTTGTATTCTCAGGTCATCAGTAGACAGGTACAGAGGCCAGTTTTTGAGAAGATGGAGTGCTTTCAAGACTCATCTCATATTATTTTGTGTTTCATTATTTTGGTGTCTATAACTGTACAGAACACACTTGTATTAAAATTATATATTTAATGCAATGGATGATGTTGTTTGCTTATTTACATTTACTGTGTTGTGATACTATACATGACGTCCTCCGCCCCAGAACGTTTCCGCCGTTCTTGGTTTTGGGGTGTGACAGATTGTTACAAGACAATTCCTTAGATATTATGTCTCTCACTCAAAGTACATTCCTTTGAACATCCTTTTGCATAAAAGTTTCTAATCTAGACATAGATTTTCAATATTTACTTCCTAATATGAACACGCTTCCATATTTTCCTCATGACAACTCATTCTTAATAGAATATTTTCTATTTGTAATGATGTCGATATGGTCCATCCAATATGGAAACATTTCCATATTTTCCAATACTATACTTCCAACTACTCACAAGCGACCAATCCTCGTCGAACTTTGGATTGTCCTTTAATAGTTGTTTAGTTATTTTAGTCAAAACCAATTCTAGTCCCTTTTCCCTCTAAATGCGCTAGACATTTGGAAAATTTTAGAATGGTCAAACATTAAAGCATTTGCAATCGATCCTATACCCGAAGCGTATGGGACACGACGCATAATGTTTTATTTGCTATGTTCTCAAAATTCGAATTGTGAAGAGGAATGCCGTAATCATAATTGAAATTTTAAGAACACGCTATGTACCTTTGACTAAATTTATCAACATTTCTCAACCTAATCCTTTAGATTTGAAATGAAGCATAATATTCTCTCCCTTAATTATAGCAAAACAACTTTACAACCCTTACGACTTTGCAAGGTATAACTCTTGTTTTTCTATAATTAATATTGCCAACTTGCAATACTTTCTATAATAATCATACAATCATAACTTTTATGCTCCCACTATCATGATGATTACTATAAAACATAACACTTATGCTCCCACTAGCTTCGACATGTATTCATAAACATCTTAACTTTCAGAAAGACAATACCTATTGAATTTCTTAAGTCCATGTTTCTAATACTTAGTGCTTTGATAATCTTTTATCAAGGCTTCTTGAACTTATACACCTTTTCCTTTAGATAGTTCATATGTGTGTCTCAACAATTAAGACTAATTGCCAAACCTCACAATTCAAATTATGGAAAGGGATACCGTAACCATGATCGAATTCGAGAATGCAATTTTACAATCACTATCTTTTTAAAATCTTTCTTAGTGAAAGCATTTCCTCACAATCATTTTCATGAAGGAGGAAATCTTATGACACTTAGATTTAAATGGTGTATTTGTTCCTATCCATGTGAATTTGTTAAAACCAAAGTTTACGACAAATTCAAACTCATATGGACCGAGCCTTTTTTAATCTTAATTTCTTGCCTTATGGTAGCACAGCTGCCCACCACGTCTTCCAAGTAGTTAAGCATCTCACCCTTTTCCTATCAATGTACCTTTCATTGATCAAGGTGCTTTGCCTTTTATGCGTTCAAAATGAGTACTCATAGGACTCACATGCATAATTAACTCAATTGGAACAGCAAATAATCAAAATATCGTCAACACGATAGGTTGTAAAACTCAACTCGTGTGCTAGTGATGATCGATAAGGTTTATTTGATTTGTTCTTGAAACTTTTCAAGACCATTAAGACTCCCACTGACTCCTTGACATATAAGATTCTCTTGTCAATAAACATTTGTTGACAACCAAATATTCAAGAGTTAGTGTAGCTTTTATCAAAACACTTCATAAATTGGTCCAAGTTGGTCTTTGTCTTATTCAAGACATCACAACTTTCCACATTTTATGAATGTTATAAACCTTTAATACTTTTCACTCATTGCCACAATCTTAAATTTAAGACTTGTTATTGGAACGAAGTATGATAGACTTCTTGATTTAACCATTTCTTCAATCCTTGATTCCTCTTCTTAAACATACAATTATACTAAGACTTACTTAGAGGATCAATTGAGACATGGTTCTTAATCATTAAGACCCATTATAAAGCATAAAAGCTACTCTCCCTTCTTCTTAGAATGGAGAAACTTTTATCTTTCTGCCTACTTGATTCTTCTTGTTCGTTCTACTATTGATCTAAACCCTTTAATCAATTCAGAATTACACTTAATCTTGTAAGTGTAATCATATTTACTAAGCCTTTAGTAAATCATGACAAATATCTTTGTTACTCTTATGGTGAACTTGATCAACACACAACTTTGTGTACTCGATCTCTTAGTCCTTCACTTGACACTTTGTCAACGAATTTGTCTAATTTCCAAATATGAAATTTCTCATTCACCATGCAACCAAGTTGCGTGATTCCAAATTTCAGTCCAATTGAAACTTTGGGCGATGAGAAACTCTCCCTATTTGGTAAATTCTCGACATTTCCATAAATAACATAACTAAAAATCATATCCATTCGTTGTAGAAATATGCAAACATCAATTTTCATAACGATTTCATTGCAAGGAAGTAAACAAATAAATAAATAAGTCAAACAAAATTTATCTTATTTATAAAAGCAGCGGAAAAACATTTGTCCTTACAATGCAAAATCTATTGAAAACTACGTAAAAGGAAATTTTCTAACAACTCTATCATAACTATCTAAGCTCAAAATCCAATCTTCAAGTCCATGCGATCAAGATCCATCTCTTGTGATTAGATTCATCTTGCTCTCTTATCAACCTTCCTTTCTTTTCACCGATCCTTCAAAACATTCAAATGCAATCTTATCACATCATGTATTAAGAATCAATGAATAGGAACTTAACGGAGTTAGATAGTGGATTTTACCTGAAGCGTGGTCATACTTTTGACTCTCCCATCTCTTAGATCTCTTAGGTAAATAGGGTAACTTCATCTCCAATGCCCCTTCTCTTGGCAATAAAAGCAAATTGACTCTTTTGGAACAACACATGGAACTACTTCAGACATCGCCTTTCTCTTGTGATCAAACTTTTCGATCATTGCATGTCTTTCATTGCCATTGTCTATATCCATAGGGGACTTGAAGGCAGATTCACCAATCAACTTTGCTTTTCTATTGCGCCAAACCATTGCTAATTCAGCAGCAATAAGCATATAGGTGAGATCTATAAGGGTCACGTCGTGGTTTATCATATAGTACTCTCTTGAGAGCTCACTATATGAGTTAGGAAGTGACTGAAGAACCCAATCAACAGCCATTTCCTCACAGACAACGGATCCCAACATTCTTAACCTATCAATGTGTGACTTCATCCCTAGGATGTGTGCACACACCGACTTTCCTTCTTTATGTTCACTTGCCAAAAGGGCTTGAGTGATCTTGAACTTTTCAAGCCTTTGAATTTGTGGTTAGGGAGAATAATTGGAGGAGGAGGAGGAAGTGAAGCATGATTTCTTGTTCCTCGATCGAATCGTGGAATATCATCTTCATGTGGAATGCTTGTTCCACGGGATTTGGGAAGACCATAGGTGTCGAACTTTGACATCTACAAAACGGGAGAAAAATGAATTCAAGTTTGTTGATAGATTGAGTCCTTAGTAAATCACCCAAATGAAATACCAAGGCTAGGACCCAACACAATATTCTACAACTCGGGAGAGGGATGTCGTAACCCTAATTGCAGAATATTTGAAGGTAAGTGAATGACGATTCACTAATTTCCACCACGAAAAATGAAAAAGAAATTTAAGTTTTAAATCTATGAAAACTCCTAGATCCTTTGAGATACATTGAACTTTCAATGGCATGTTTAAATCTCGATATGCCCTTCTTGTTTGTGACTGGGATGCCGAGGATCACAAAGCGGGTGTGAATAACCATGCAAAATTACATGGTGCCCTCACATGTTACACTCACCTATTCGATGTGCGGGTAAACCACACACGCTCCACCGAACTATGACAAACATTGAGTTACCCTTTGCTACCTTTGCTTAGAACCATTTAGTGTGCCGGTAAACCACACACGCTCCACTAACGTCTTCGCAAGGGCACAAAGTGTAATTTCATGGAATTGCATCAATTCACTTTTGCCTAAGTAACTAAGATTGGGAATTTGAAAAACATTTAGTTACTTTGTATTTCATTATACTTATAATGGAAGGTTTCTTCATATCCTTCCCGTTCGGCTAATGACCCTCAACTAGTCAAGAGTACAGTGGGTAAGAGTGGATACCCATTCAATCGCCATATTATAGGCAATTTCCTTAAACACCCCTTCTAGACCAGCTTCGTGAATGAGGCCTACTAATGTAAAACTGACTTTTACTCATACATACATATATATATATATATATATATATATATATATATATATATATATATATATATATAATGTTAGACTTTTAATATTATATATAGTATAGGGTGCATCTTACACTTTTAAAATATTAGGTGATCAAATTTAACAATTATACTTTTAATTCAATTAAATTGTAAACCTAAACTTTTATGGATTTATTAAACTTCTTTTAATTATACACATTAATTGATTAATAAAACCATAAGGGTGTGATTTGAACTTTTCAAAACATTACTAGGGTTTTAGAATTTAACATTCCTAATTAAACTTTTAATCAACTTTTAAATTCCAAAACTTGAGGGCAAGTTTTGAAACATTTCAAAACAATTTAGTTTTAATCTATCTTAAAATTTTGAATTTATGACATTTAAATTAAAATTTTGAATATTAAAACTCTTGATTTAATAATTATCTTGAATTAGACTATTAATTTAATTATTAAATTATAAGGGATTATCTAAATAATGAGGATAATTACCATTTAGACATTTAAGTTATCCTAATCCCTTAAATATCTATATAGATTTCGAAAATATGGATGGATAATGCAAGATCTTGAATTACCATATATAACAATTAGAGGATAATTACAAGATATGGGATAATCAAAATCCCTAAAAATTAGGACCTTATCTTGGGGAGGAGGCAAATTTCGAAAATCAAGGGACTATAACAAACCCTAGATTTCGAAATTTAAGGGTTTAAGGAAAGGATTTGAAGATCTTATTCAAACTCTTGCAAATTAGGGTTTGCAAACCCTAATCTCGAAAAACCCTAACCTCTTAGGGTTTGTTGGCAATAAACCCTAATATATCAAGTTCATACAATTGAAACCAAACCAATGGCTCTGATACCACTGATGGGTTTTGGTCATAAGACATCCTATGTGCTCATACGAACCCTAATGCTTGGATCTAGGTTTCTCTATTGTACATGCTTTGAATCCAAGACTATAAACCCTAATTCTATCATGAAAGTAATCACATTAACATAAGAATGAGTTTATAATGTTACCTTGATTGTTATGTAGCAATAACAATCCCAATCCCACCTTGAATTGACTTTGGAAGGCTTAAAGTCACAAGTGTCACTCCTCTAATGGCTTACAAACACCAAGAGCAAATGGAGAAGGTATAAAGAGAGAGGAGAGACGTTAGAATTCGTCCTTAGGACTTCTGGGGAAGAAGTACACAAATTCTAAGGCCTTAGGGTCTTTATATAGGTGTAGAGATAGGGTTTCAGTCATTATCCTTATCTAGTTGCTTATCCACAAAGCAACCATAAGATAAGCCTTGAAAACCCTTATCCTTTATCCTTTGGACGATTTCAAGGATCCTTATCTCCTTGAATTCGTTCAACCCATATTTAGGATAACCATTACCATATTTTGTAACTATCACATAATTACAATTCAACCCCTCTAGTTTAATTAATTACACTTGATCACAAAATTAATTCCTAATTAATTATTGACCAATATTAATTAAACAAATATGATTTCTCCTTTAATATATTATTCTTATAATATGTTAATAAATCATAATAACCTCCCTCTCTATTTATTTCTCCAATCAAGTTGCTTTGGTGAAGGCAACCCAAAAGGACCATGCACCATCGGGTCAAGTACATACCAAAATAGTTATGGACTTAGACACTAATCCAACAATCTCTCCAATAAGTCTTGGTGCATTTCGTACGGATACATGTCCTCGTAGGACTTTTGGAATTCGGAGTTCATAGTCGCGATCATGATGCAATGCACTTTCGTTGCATCACGCTTGTGAGTTTCGAAAGCTGTGATTTCGGCGGGAGTAGCAATTTCGGGGTTGATTTTCTCGAGCTTCTCATCGAGGACATACTCCTTATCCTCATAGCGAGCAATCGTGCGAATGTATCTTATCCATTCGCTAAAGTTCGTTCTATCAAAGGTGACCTTTTGACAAAGGCTCATCAAAGTGAAAGAACTCGCAGCAGCATTGTTGGCGTTCGAAATCTATAAATAGAAAGGACAAAGATAGATTAGAATATGAATCCCTAATATTCACCCAATAAGAAAATTAGGGCTAGGATCCAACAACAATATTTACACATTAGAAAAGGGATGTCGTAATCTAATATGCAAACAATTTGAAGGTAAGTGAATGACGATTCACTAATTCTCCACCATAAAAAACATAACTTTAAGTCCTAAATGTATTGAGAATTCCTAAGTTCGGATGAGATTCATTGAAACTTTTCAATGGCATGTTTAAATCTTGATATGCCCCTCTTGTTTGTGACTGGGATACCGAGGATCACAAAGCGGGTGTGAATTACCATGCAAATTCACATGGTGCCTTCATTGTAACGATCACATATTCGATGTGCCGGTAAACCACACACGCTCCATCGAACTATGATAAACAATGAATCACCCTTTGCCACCTTCGCTTAGAACCAATTAGTGTGCCAGTAAACCACACACGCTCCACTAACTTCTTAGCAAGGTGCAAAGTTTAATTTCATGGGATTGCATCAATTCACTTTTCCTAAAGTAACTAAGATTGGGAAATTTTAAGAAAACATGTAGTTACTTTGTATTTCTTATTATATTTTTAATGAGAGGATGAGGTTGCCCTATCCTACCCGTTCGGCTAACGACCCTCCACCAATCAAGCGAGCGGTGGGTGTGAGTGTACACCCATTAAGCGCCATTTTATAGGCCACAACCTTATACCCACCTTATAGACCTGCTTCGTGAATGAGGCCTACTAACGGTAAGACTAGCATTTAAGTTATATATATATATATATATATATATATATATATATATATATATATATATATATATATTAATCTTGTAATATTATATTAGTATAGGGTTGTATTTTAAACTTGTAAAATTATAGGGTTTGAAATTTAAATTGTCTAAATTAAACTTTTAATCACAATACATAAATTTCAAAACTTGAGGACAGGTTTTAAACATTTAAAACATAAAGGATCAAATAACAAATAATTTAAATTAACAATTAATCACATAATTATCCATATTTTATTAATAATTATCATATAAGGAAATTAAATATTTTATTAATTGATAAATATCTTCAATTAGATCAAAAATATAGTCATATATATCACAAAATCGGATTAGGGTTGATCTAATATGATTAAAGTAAGTATCTATAAGATAAATATGAAAAAATCCCGTTTTTGGCTAATCCTGACGCTCGTACTCGCCGAGTACCCACACTAGACTCGTCGAGTCAGGCTAACTCGCCGAGTCCACTATGGGACTCGTCGAGTCCATGACTCAGAAACACAAAAATCAAATATTGCAGTTAAGATTCAAACATTCAAGCATCAATTTAATAGAAACCAATCAAGGCTCTGATATCACTGATGGGTTTTGTACATAAGAACATTCCTAAGTGCGCATACAAACCCTAATGCTCGGATCTAGGTTTATCTATTGAACATGCTTTGAATCCAAGACTTCTAATGACTAATTAGGTGTAAGAACAATACAATATTAGAGTTAGAATCATACCTTGAGACACTTGTTTGATCTTCTTGTTCTTGGAGCTTTAGAGTCACAATTGTCACTCCTCTAATGGCTTACAAACACCAACTAGCAAAGAAGATGATTTGAGAGAGAGGAGAGAGGATGGAAGTCGGCCAGGGTATCCTTACTTTAGAGGATGTACTGAATTCCCTTTGCCATAGGGTCGACTTATACTTGTAGACTCCTTAAGGGTTACAACTCAAACCCTAGTTGGATAATCTTCTCTTAAAGCAATCCATATCCTTACCATAGATAGCCTTGGACGATTTTGAGGCTTATCCTAGCCTAGAAATCGTCCAACCCCTATCCAATAAGGATTTACAGTCTAAAGTTTAACTATCAAACAATTGTTTATACCCTCTTATTTAATTAATCTCTTTAAGTCACCAAATTAATACTAATTAATCTATGACTTATATTAATCAAATAACTATATTATTATTCCTTATATTATTCTCATGATATATTAATAATATCTATTCCCTCATAATAAATCATCCTACCAAGTTGCTATGGTGAAGGCAACCCAAAAGGACCATGCACAATCGGGTCAAATACTTGCCTAATATAGTTGCAGCCTTAGACACTATTCCAACAATAGCAAGAATCTGAACTAGCGTGCAACACAACTCATAAACTCAGGCATAACCTAAACAGGCTATCCTACTACTATCTATTCAGCACTATCATGCAGATCAAAAGCACATCTAATAGGCACATAAGGCATCATCCCTAGATCCTCAGTCCAAATCTAGCATGCTGTTCTATTAACTGATAATCAAAGCATAGACTTGTATGGGTATTTTGGGGTACTTACTTGAGCTCGGTTGATTGCATGCACCACACATCTTTTCTCTTTTAAAAGTTCTTATCTTTCTGAATTATTTTTGCTTTTCTAAAACTGTTTTCTTTCTCAAAACTCTCTTTTTACAAAACTGTCTTTTCATTTTGAAAACTTCTTTACCAATTCCTCAGTTTGAGTTTAGACACACCCGAGAGCATGTCTGAATCCCTCAAACCAAGGCTCTGATACCAACTTGTAACGACCTAAATTTAAAGACCAAAAATTTCTATTAAATAAACATTACTTTAAGCAAAGTTATCATTCCAAAACATAATCTAAGTATAAGTTTTCAAAACACATGTTCATTATCAGAGTAAACATTCCTAGGTTGTCTAATCTATGGTGTGTGCCATGCGATCACCCCGAGCTCTTCCCTCCTCTACCAGAAGTACCTGAAACCAAAACTGAAAACCTTAAACACGAAGCTTAGTGAGTTCCCCACCCTACCACATACCATGCATAACCACATACTGCACATACTAGGCCACGCCCGCTATCTTGGGCCTCGCCCCTACCTCGGGCCTCCCGCTACAACGGCCCCGCTGCTCCAGGCCCCGCCTGGCTTCGAGCCCCGCTTGGACAAAGATCTGTTTTACTTAGGCCTCGCCTGTCACAGGGCCTCGCCTGTCAACAAATAATAACACATAAACATATCACAACACATAACTAAACACACACAACTGGTTCTGTCCTAAGGCCTTGCCTATCCTAGGCCTCACCCATGTCCTGCTATTGATGAGTCATGGAACCCCATCCATGCTCCTAATGTTAGTGAGGTACGGGCCCAGCCCACTCTCACTCCTGTTCTAGTTTGGGTCTCGCCCCAGTTCTGCTGCTAATGAGATATGGAACTCCATCCACACTCTGCTGTTGGTGAGATACGTGACCTCGCCCACACTCACCTCCCTACCAGGCACATACATGTATCACACAGACAACAAGTATAAACTAGCATATAAACAAATCCTTGGGCACCCGCCCGCTATTACTGGACCTCGTCCGGAATATCATACTAGCATATTGTGCCTAGGGATAACCCCCGGGCCTTCTACTCGTAACTACATGGGCCGACATTGTGGCCTTAGACCCATTCACACAAAGGGAAACTCACCTGCACTGGCTGAACTTGCTGATGATCTCACTAGCTGCTGCCCGACAACTCACTGCACTCCTGCTCCCCTTGCTCCCCAAACTACCAATATCAAAGCAACACTTAGTCTAACTGACCCCCGAAAGACAACCAAGTCAACCCTGGTCAAAGTCAAAGTCCTGGTCAGAGTCAACCTTCCAGGTCAACCCTACTCGCCGAGTCACCCTACTGACTCGCCGAGTTCAAAGTGTTCAGATTCCTTCCATTCGCGTCTCGACTCGCCGAGTCAGTCCATGACTCGCCGAGTCTACCGATATCTGAGTCCTGACCTGCCCAACTCACCGAGTCTCCACCCGACTCACTGATTCGAGTCTCCACTCCAAGGGTTTGGGGTTTCGCAACTTGACTCGCCGAGTCCAAGAACCGACTCGCCGAGTACAAGGAAATCTTCATCTGACTCGGCGAGCTGTTCATCCCACTCGTCGAGTTGCTCCCCATCTTCATGCTACTCGCCGAGTCCACTCAAAGGACTCGCCGAGTCCATTCAGATCTCCTTACATGCAAAGGACTTTTGAGTCATGCATGGACTCCAAACTGTAGATCTACCCTTCCCAAGCCTATTCCTCACGTAAAGTTGCAAACTTTACGTGTAGAGAAAGAGATCTAGGCAAAATACACCATGAACTAGGGTTTAAGGCAAAAAGGCTCCATGATCCACTCAAGGGCTGATACTTTGTGCTTCTCAAGACCATAATATGCTTAGATCTGAAGTAGCAACCTCAGATCTGGCTTCTAACTCAAAAGAGGTAACTAATCATGGCTAGAAAAGCCCCAAAACTCACAACCATACTAGATCTAAAGAAGAGAATGACTTAATACCTTCAATAACTTCGAAAACTTCTCAAATCTTCGGATCCAAGGCCAATCCTTGAAGCTCCAATGATTCCCCTTCTTCTTCTTCCTTCAAATCACCCCACAAATGGCTTGGAAGCTTGAATGAGCAACAATGGGGATTAGGGTTCGATGTTCTGGGTGAAAGGGGCAGTAAAGGAGCCCTAAGGGAGAGAATGAGATGTTTAAATAGGCTCCAAGTCCCGGTTTTAGGGTTTTCCTCATACAGACCAGACTCGCCGAGTCCCCTTGGCCGACTCGCCGAGTCGGTTACTTACTCCTTGACCCGGATCCCGCTCGGACTCGCCAAGTTCATCCTTAGACTCGCCAAGTCACCCTTAAAAGTAGGGTTTTCTTTCGTTTTCTTGGCCTTCCAAACTTTGGGTGTTACATTTTTTGCTTCAAGAATTTTTGTTTTTTGTTTCAAAATATTGTTTTCAATCTGGCTTTGTATATGTTGTGTATCTTTTTCATATTGGATAAGTTGTTGTTGTAACTTTGCAATAGTTTCTTCCTGAGCCTTGATCATTTGCTCTGGACGAGTTCTTGCTATTTCTAAAAATGTTTTCACCTGTGCGGGTTCTATGAAAAAACTGTTTAACCCAAAATGTTCTGGAGCAATATTCATAGCTTCTTGGAAGCTATAACATCCCTTGTAAAGGGGATTTTGACACTGTATATATTTTATGACTGTTGCCCAATTATTAAAAATCCCAACTTTAGTGCCCCTGATGACAACATAATGTGTAAACTTCTTTATTTGTTTTTCAGGAGTCAATAGTAATTGTTTATGAAAGTAAAAACTTAAAGCATTGAGAATTTAAACTTTAAATGATGAAGTCTGTGGAACTGTCTGAATATGCTATAAGTTGTCTAGCAAACATTGTTGGTCTTCTGTCAAGTTTACCCCGATGATGGGCCTAAACTTTTTACGTTCATCGAAGCAAATTGGTAAAGTGCAGTTATCAAATGCTATAACGGCTTCTCTGTTCTGTGTATATTGTGTATTTTTTGAAGGTCCTGCCCAATAATGTGCATATTGAATGTTTTAAGATTGTGGTCTAGATCCTTGCAAAAGGTTATTATTATGTATAATACTCGTTATTTCCATATAAGGAATCGAGTTCTGTTTATACAAATATTTTATTATATTATTCCACGAGCTTATTTAAGTCACTGTTACTTTTACATTTTATTTTTTGACCTTGTAGTCAACAAAGATTTTAAAGTAGGATTTTGTTGGGCAAAGTAGAGTTTTTGACCAAAATAGAGTTATAGGAAAAAATATTTACTAATCTAGTATACTTTAAAAAATATTTACCAAACTAGTGATTTTTCATTTTCTCTTGTATTTTTCAAATTTTCATGTTGTTTTTATTTATTTTAAATATTAGTTTTTTTCTTTATTTAAGTTTTTTACTGTTTTTTTTTTTATTTTTTAAATATCAGATTTTTATTCTTTATTTCAATTTTTTTCCCTTTTTTAAATATATGTTTAACATAGTATACAAAATACATAATTTCATGCATTTTCGTCAATTAAAAATAAGATGATTTAATGAATAACACTATTATAATTGATTATTGTCATCCATCACAAAAGAAATGCCATAAAAAATAGAGTTTCTCGGTTCCACTGAACATCTTTTTAACGATAATACATTTTATGGATAAATTTATATAGAGGCCGTTACCTCCTCCGTTAGGCTTTTACTTATTAAAAATATATGTCAATGTACGTCTTCTAAATAAATTTTTATGTGCAAATTAAAAACCCACAATATTTTATTTGAATAAATTCATTAATGCATTATTTTAGTTTCAATTTTTCTAATTTGAAATATATATATATATATATATATATATATATATATATATATATATATATATATATATATATATATATATATATATTTCATTTGATATTAAGTGTTAATGTGTTGTTACATTATTATATAATTTTCAATTATTTAATAGTTCATAGAAATATGGATAATTTTATGGGCAAATTTTCTTATAATACCACAAAAAACTGAGCAATTGCAATGATATTTACCACTGCTCGTAGTGTATAATATTACGATATTTTTTTAATCGGTCATTTATAATAGTTTATAGCATGAGTAATTGCAGTCACTAACATAATTTATTGAAATGTTATCTTAACATTTTTAATATATGTTGAACAAAGATGTTTTGACGTCAATTAAAAATGAAATATTACATAATTATTAGAAAATATTTTTAGCGGAACTAGAAAACTTTATTTTTTTATGGTGTTTATTTTTGTGATAGGTGGCAAGAATCAATTATAATAGTGCAATTCATTAAAACATTTTATTTTTAATTGACGATAAGGCGTGTAACTATATACAATTTTTGTTTTTTATACTATTTTAAACATATATTACAAAAAAAAAACTGAAATAAAAATAAAAAAATAAAAAAATAAAAAAAAAAAACTGAAATAAAAAAAAAAACTGATATTTAAGAAAAAAAAAACAATAAAAAGTTGGACAAAAAAACTGATATTTAAAATCAAATAAAAAGTAAAAAAACTGAAAAATACAAGAAAAATGAGAAAAACACTAGTTTAGTAAATATTTTTGAAACTATACTAGATTGGTAAATATTTTTTTCCAATCATTCTATTTTGGTTAAAAACTCGGGCAAAGTATCTATTAGAATTATGATTAGAAACATATTTGTAGTTTTCTTTGGATAGACACAGTACCGCCCGTGTGGCTATTCCTTCACTAATCTTTGCTGGATGGTCCGATCCGTGTATATATATATATATATATATATATATATATATATATATATATATATATATATATATATATATATATATATATATATATATATATATATATATATATATATATATATATATAAGGTAAGTTCATTTGAGACCACCTATATTTTGTGAAACCGTGAGATGTATTTTTTAATTTTATTTTTTATTTTTTTAGATAATTCATTTTTCGAAAATAATATTTAAAAAAAGAATTTTTTGATTTTTCCATTTATTTTGCATTTTAAAATTATTTTTAAAATATGTACAGTGTAATATTCTATTTAGAATATTTCACGTATTTTTCAAAAAAAAAAATAGAATTTTTTTTTTATTTTTTTTAGTTAATTCAAGTTCCGAAAATAATATTTAAAAAAAGAATTTTTATATTTTTCCATTTATTTTGTATTTTAAAATTATTTTTTAGAATATGTCAGTATAATATTATATTTAGAATATTTCACGTATTTTTCAAAAAAAAAAACGGAATTTTTTTTTATTTTTTTTTATTTTTTTTATATTTTTTTTAGTTAATTCAAGTTCCGAAAATAATATTAAATTTTTTTTTTTTGAATTTTTTCATTTATTTTGCATTTTAAAATTATTTTTAGATTTGGTCTCACGGTCTCACAAAATTAGAATGGTCTCAAATGAACCTGAACCTATATATATATATATATATATATATATATATATATATATATATATATATATATATATATATATATATATTCTAGATCAAATAAGAAGTGAATTATTTGTAGGAAGTAAGGAAGACATATATATATATGGAAGTTATCCTACAATTAAATAATGAAATATATAAATACGTTACAACTTATGGTAAATAATAACTTTCATTTAAATGATGAATTAAAATGAGATAAATACGCTAAAAAGTTATCTCTTTGTTATCCCTAATATTATCACATATCTTTATGTCTTCCTGCCCTAATTTCCGCCTAAAAATGAAGTCGGCATCAGTGATTGATAAAGAAAAATCAATAGTTTAAATGAAAGCTATCAAATTGAAGATCATGCTCTACGATATTGAATTTCTACTCCAAGGGTTTATACCAAACTTCAATATTCCTCTACGAATCCGGTTATACAGAACCATATTTTTCGCCCAAAAAACTCATTCGTATTTTCAAATTGAAAAAGAAGAATCGATGGTTTATTATTGGAGATTGTATACCATTAAATTGGAGATATTGTACTACGGATTTTTCTGTTATGATGGTTTTACAAAGATTAAATGGATGGTAAAGCAATATAAAGATGGTCGAAGGCTTCATACCGAAATTCAGCAATCAGATACAATTTCTTGTGGGATTTGCGCTGGTGTTTAATTTTTTTTTTTTTTTTTGACTAATGGAGTATCCTGGTGAAGCACAACCTCATACAAACTCGACGGGTAAGTACTTTTTGATAGCTTATTAGTATTCACTTGTTGTGAACAAGACAGCAGTGCTTGACATTATTTATGCAAGTTATATACATTTGTTCTTAATGATAATAGTTGTCAAGTGTTTAAGTGAATCAAGTGTTTTTTATTACTATATATGATGTGAATTTAGAGTCCTGGTAATAAAACCTAGGTAGTAAAGTGATTATGTTAGTAGAAATGATTTTGGTTACCAATGTTTATCTTTCAAATGAATCCGGTTAAACAGGTTTTTGGTATTAGGGTTGTATAGGATGTATTGATAGATCTTTAACTGATTCAAAATACTGTAACATATATTCAGTTAGGTATTCACGTTAAATTTATTATATTTTCTCTTTAATTTTACATTAATAATCGTTTAAGTAATTTATTTTTACATATTTGGTTCTAAAGTGATTACATCGGATACTTATTCTCGAAAGCGTCCAAGTGATGATGACGACGATTTTGTAAACCCGCCACCTGTTACAACGTCGATACAAAAGATTGTGAAAAAGCAAACCAGAATAGAAAAGCCAAGAAACGTGGAAAATTCATTAAGATGTTTGAATACCAGGTTCCCCACGGAACACATAACCAAAACCATGACCTTGCTGAACAAAGATCAACAAAGATGTGTACAATCTATTGGATTTGGATCGGCTCTAAATATGCAGTTAGAAAAGCTACCTCGTAGGATATGTTACTGGGTCGTTGAAAACTACAACCCAACTAGCAATTCCATTCATGTACAAGACCAAAGACTTTTAGTGACAAGGGACAGAGTACACGAGGTATATGGGATTCCAATGGGTGACATACCAATGTCTAACCCTTCCAAAGCAAATTCTGAAAATAAGGTTGTCAAACTTTGGAAATCCCAATTTCCAAAAACAATAAAAAGAATACGGCTAACACATGTTATTGACATGATAGTAAAGGATACAAATGCCGGTCCATTTTTTATCATGAATTTTCTTGTGTTGTTTGTATCGGTGATGATTGAGTATTCAACGATGGGGACTGTCAATCAAGGGTTTTTGGAAAATATTCCGGGTGATATGGATATCAAACAACTAGATTGGTGTGGATTTGTTGTGTCATGCTTGAAATCAAGCCGAAAGATGTGGAAACCCTTGGACGATAAGTGCGTTTACACCGGTCCCATTGTATTTCTTCTGGTAAACAAATTTCCTTAAGTTTATCAAAACATTATTGAAGATGCTTATATATATCTTATATATTCTTGATCAACATATTCTTTGCAATTGTTTTACCTTAATTTTACAAAAGTTGAGGATGGCACAATTCAAAGTCCAACTGCTGGAATGATTCACTGGACAACAGACATGTTGAAAAGGAGGGAGTTAGAAGAGCTATCTAAAGGAGGTTTCGGAAATGTAACCATATCATTACAACACATGAACATGAACCGCACTGAACAAGGTATATTCGAGCATTTTCAAACTATTTTTGTGGTATCAAACAAATAAAACGTACAAAACATTAATTCACAGAAGATAATTACAAAACAGAAAATGGAGAGGATGATGATGTTGTTGGATCTGAAAGAGATTGCATATCTCCTGATGGGTTTATTGGAAATGTAGTTCAAGAAACATCAGAAAATGATGCAAACAACAACTTCAAGGTAAAAAACATTCTTTTTATAATTACTGATTCACGTACTTCATGTATAAACTGATTCAAGTTATGATGCCATTTTGTTTATCTATAGCATTAAACATGGTAAACATTGTGGTTTTAGTGCTTCATTTATACACTCATTCACATAATTTTTATTTTACGTTCTTTAATTTTTAAACTGATTCACCTAATTACTGATTCAAGTTCTTCACTTTTTGTGACACTTGTGAAAATTATGCTTTTTAGTGATTCATTATAAAACTAAAATGAATCAATTGCTTCATCACATTTTGTTTTATTGATGGAAGTGCTTTTTAGTGAAACATATGCCATTTGTTTTATTGATTCAAGTGCTTCACTTTTTGTGACACTTATAGGATACTTGTGAAAATTATGCTTTGCAATGATTCATTATAAAACCAAAATGAATCAAGTGCTTCATCACATATGTTTTACTGATTCCATTTCATATATTGTCACAATATTACTTTTATAGCATTCTACTTATGTTATGCTTCTTCCCAGGAAATTATGAGGGAAATAAACTTCAATTTCAATGCATATCACAATGCAAAGAGAGCTATAGATAAGTTGTTGATGCGAGGTGTAAAGAAGTTTCCCGATTCTGTCGAACTGTGCATGCTAGTAACAAAAAGAAATCACGAATTCAATCTGGCATGGCCAGATTTTTCAACTTCTGATGATTCTGATGATGGGACAACTTCCAATGGCACCACCACACCTGTTATGCATTATCAACAAAATACAACCGCAATTAAAAATGATCAATTTCAGGAATCAACAATGGTGGGTGATGATGCAGTTGCTGATGTTGTGTGTACACCTTTTACTCAAATTCTAAACGAAGATACTTTTGACATGTTGTTGGAATCAGCATTAGCTACCTCTATTAGACATTCAAGTCATCAAAGTCTCACTCATTTAGATCAGCGTGAAACAAATATCAAAAATGATGATGTAAACACTGTTCCTGTTACTATTGTGGCACCAAGACGGTCGAGAAGATTGGTTCAACTAACCGACAAACTTAGATCACCTCATTATAGGAGGGCCGTTGATCCAAACCAACCGATTAGATCAATTGAGGAGAGAGTGTCAGGTTGGATTTTCGCAGGGCTGGAAGATGAATGGTACATTTTCTAAATTAATATATCCCCTCTACATTAAACAAATAATCACACTAGCTATATAGAAATTGATGCGAGCTTATTTTGATTTAGGGATCTTGTATTTGAAACAATGTTTGGAGATAGTGGACCTCGGGGAATTTTTGAGAGTATGATTCCTGGATCCAAAATCCATGGAACAATAATTGATATTTGGGCTACTATTCTAAACCATCTAGAACTGAGCAGAAATAAAAAGTCACCAGCAAGGATGTTTTTATCATGCACACTCCTGGTAAAATTACACTTAGGGTGTATACTTACTTTAAATGATTCAATAATATATATATTTTAATTGTAGAGCAACTTCATACTGGATGAGGCGATTTGTATAGAACAACGATACAAAATGTTCGTTGATCCCATGAATGAACATATCGAAAAGTTCAAGCAATGCACAAGCTTTAATGACATGGACCTAGTAAGTCATTTTCATTACACTAATTCACTTGTTTTAGACAAACTTCATTCAACCAATTTTGTTATGGACATCAGGTATTCTTCCCGGTGCTTGAAAATGATCATTACTACCTTATTGTCTTTGATTTCAAAAAATCAGAATGCGTAATAATAGACAACATTTACTCTGAAGAGTCGATTGAAGTAATTTATGGAAATGTGCCGAACGATCTGGTAAGGAAATTTCATTTTAATTTAACTTACCCATGATCATATATTATATTCTAATCACCTATCATATTTATTCCAGAAAATATTGTTTACTCTGTACATCGACGCTTTGAATCATCCAAAAAGAAATTCAATTAAGCGTGCAGTCACAGTTCGATTGTCCATGGCATGGATGACAAAAATGAACTACATAGATTGTGGAGTATTCATTTTGAGGCACATGGAAACATATAAAGGTGATGATTTGGATAAATGGAATGTTGGTTTGGAGCCTGAGTTCCCAGACAACGATGACCAACAGATGCAGTTAAATGAATTAAGAAAAAAGTATGTTACGAAAATTTTGACATCCGATTTAAACCTTATCAAACGATCTTTGCACAAAAAGTTGGCATCATACGATAAGTTATCTGATTTGGAAAAGGAAAACTTCAAAACCGAAGAACGTCTCCAACGGATTGAGCGCATAATCAGTTTGTTTTATTAGATTTTCATTAAGCTTTCAAGCATGTTTTATGCTCTTTTTTTGGCTTTGTTTTTGATGTGACAATGATTCAGTGTTTTGTTATCCGTTTCAAGTGAAAATTATTCAGTGTTATGTTATCTGTTTTAAGTGACCAATCTTTCCTTATTATTCATTAATTTATTATGCATTTTTATGATTACTGTAATTTCCTCTATCAAAATCGTTTATGATATTTCTGATATCAAATTCGAAACGAAGTTACAGTCTTTGATATTTACTACACTCACCTGTTCAATAACATTTTTATGATGTATGTATTAATCACATGGATTATTAAAATAAAACTAAACCTTAAGCCTCAAGTTGATTCCTTTTATTACTTAGGTTGTCATGAATCACTTTCATCAGTTTCTAATTCATGCCATTAAACTACATATGCCACATAAAGTAATTCTCAAGTTTGTTAAGGCATCACTTATCATATAAGCATTAGAGCTACTATAACATGTGATTTACACATATGCAATTACTGTCTTAATACATTAGAGCTACTATAGCCTGTGAATACATTAAGTAAACTTATCATGTAAGACTTAGAGCTAGTTTAGCATGTGATCTACACAAATGCACTTACTGTCTCAATACATTAAGTAAACAAAATTAGCTTCATGTCTTACTACTTAGTGTGTTATACGGATAGAATGAAATATTGGATTCATCCAAAAAAGTTGGCTTAATTTATTAATACTCTTACCATTTACAAATATTGCTATCATGTCAGATTGAGTCTACTTATTGTTTGACCAATCCTTTTAAGTAATAATTAATATATTTAAATCATTTTTTAATTCATGCCATTTAACTAACGTATGCCACATAAACCGATGTTCCATGTAGTTATGACATCACGTATCATCTAAGCATTAACAATACCATAACATGGATTCAGGCATAGATAGTAATTTATTAAAAATAACACTTCAACTATCTACATATATTCTTGCAAGTACATTGCATAAATGTAGAACTCAAACATTTATTTTTATTTGTAAAATAACATTTTTTTTCTTGAAAACTTAGTATGTAAGAAGGAAAAACCAAATTATTTAGAAGTAGCAACATTAGCTTTTTGCTGGCAAGTGCGAGCATTATGATCAACATACTTTCCGCATTGTCCACATTTTCTCGAACCCTTTTTAGCATTCACAATCGCAGTCTCTTTTTGTCCTATCATCCTTTTCTTAATCGGGCCACTACCTTTGTTTCTAATTCCTTCTGGAACTTTAACCGTTACTTCATCTCTCTTCTCAACACCAAGTACCGATCCGATGAAGGCTGTGTTCGTCATGGGTTGTGCATTTCTTGTTTCTTCTTCAACATCTTTCATCAACTCCTTTACTTTCTGTCTATATAACTTTAGCTTTTCCATATTAAAAACTAGCCGATCAACACAATAATCAACTGAAAAGTATATGTCCCGGATCATTGCTTTAAAATCTTCATTTGCATCATTTGTAGGAAATTGACACGTATTATATCCGCTTGCTGATCTCGGCACCACATCCTTTGTCCATCTTCTTGAAACATATTTTTTAGGGAAATGTTCCACACCCGACATCCTTAATACATAAAAGCAGTGTCTACATAGACACCCAGTTAATTCGAATCGTAAACACGAGCAACTAACAGTGCAATCGGATTTCATGAATGAAACCTGTCAATATTACAAAATAATAATATCAGTTTTTTTAAACCAATACTAGATACAACGGACTAGATTATACATACCTCAAAATCACCAAAACGTTTTACATCTTTGTCGATATCCTTGATGCTGAATTTAGTTATTCCATCATATTCTACTACTTTAATTGAGTAGCATGTAAGCATCGATGCCATTATCTCTGTTTGAACTTCAAAGAACACAGTTCGTGTGAATGTTTGAGCTGCCTCCTCTTCAATCAGCAATTTAGTTATAATTTCAGGATTCGTGTAACGCGAGTCATGATTGTTTTTACGTTGAACAAAACGTTGTGCTTCCATTGCCGTTTCAAAATGACTGACAAACTCAATTAAGTGCAAATCTGCATTTGTCATCAACCCGTAGAAGTAATTCTCACCTTTCGATCTTGATGTCGTTCGCATTAACCGTGATAAGTGGCAATCCTGAAAATAAGCAGGAATCCATTTATCTCGTATTGAAAACATTTCGTTAAACCAATTGTTACTATTTAAATCGTATTCATCCATTATTGATTGCCATTCTATATCAAACTCGCTTGCACTGATTCGTTCATTCCATATTAGACTGTTTAAACGTTTCAACACCCCCGTCTTCGACATATGTGAACCCAACTGAAAAATCAACTAGTAATCATCATTACATAAAAAATTTGTCAATTCAAGTAATGCATACAATGTATTATGTGTGTATATTCTTTACCTTATCAGTGAACTTCTGTGATATGTGCCACATACATAATCGATGCCTACATGATGGTGAGAAAACAGCTGGAATCACTTGCTTGATAGCCGGGTCTTGATCGGTCATCAACACTGTTGGTTCCCGTCCAAAAGTACTTTTAAAAGCCATTAACAACCATTTATATGATTCTATTGACTCACTAGCAAGTAAGCCAACAGCAAAAGTGACACATTTTTTGTGATTGTCGATACCAGTAAATGGCACGAAAATCATGAAGTACCTGTAAAACAAGTAATACGATATGAATTAAACTTGTTATTACTCACTATAAGTTCATATGATACGCCCAAACCGAAACATGATAATTTTTTAATAAGTAAAGCTACTGCATACTTGTTTATTCGGTAAGTAGCATCGAATCCAACAACATCTCCAAATACGGAATAATTACGTTTTGCTTCTTCATCTGCCCAGAATAACCCACATAGCTTCCCCTCACTATCCACCCAATATTCAAAAGTAAAGTCATGTAAATACTCCTTTTTTTTTAGTAAGCTTCTCAATTACCATGTCCGCATCACTCTCACCAATATATGTTATCATATCCCTTTTCAAATTCTTACATTCAACTTCCGTTGCCCCTACATTGACAAATCCACCTTGTGTTTGCTTCAATATCTTGAATGCTCTAACCGGACCAATATTTATATCTGAAACATCATTTACAAGTTGTTTCTGATGATATGTAAGCCTCCTGTTACTGTTAAAAAAAACAAAATCTTTTGGATTAACTAGTTCATGTGTGTGTTTCACCTCAAAATATTTGACCACCCAAAGATTTTCATCATTAACCTTCAATCGGATACAAGCTTTACATCGGGTTCGGTGACTTGGCCGATTACGACGCTGTTTGCTCCGGTCTTTCAAACTATCAAATGAACGTTTTTTTTTCTCTCCCTCCCTATTACATACTATGTACCTACGGGAATAACCATCTCCTTTTTTTGACTGCTCTGTAGTTGCCTTTCGTATTTCAAACCCACTATTGCGTGCATATTCTCTATAAAATGCCAGTGCTTCATCATATGAAGGAAACACTTGCCCTACATATGGTTTCAACTCCACTTCTGGTTTCCAACCTTTTTCCACAAGTTCTAGACATTGAACCTCATCAGACTGAATACTTGTTGGTTGCGATTCAAACATATCTGTAACACATAAAAAGATTTATGTCAGATTCAATTAATACACAATTAATAAAGATTACCAACTTTAAGCTATTTCTTGCTGGGTTTATTGGAAATTTAGTCTAGGAAACATCATAAAATGATGCAGACAACATCTTTAATCTAAAAATTGATTCGTCTATAAACTGATTCACATACTTTAAATCTTACATTATTTAATTTTTATACATATTATATGCGCTGTAAAATCATTGTTTTTATACTTACTGATTCAAGTTATTCAAGTGATTCAAGATTTTCAATTCAAGTGCTTCACTTTTTGTTATACTTGTTTTTTATTTTACTTGCTTCATTAAAACCACAGTAACGAATCCATTTCATCATATCTGTATTACTGATTCCAGCGATTCAATTCAAGTGCTTCAGTTTTTTTGACACTTGTGTTTTTTTTTAAACTGCTTCATTAAAAACACCTAAACGAATCCAGTGTTTCATCCACTAACCGAAAAATAGGAGGCACAACTCATATTTAATTAAAACCTTTGTTTAGCATTTTTTTAAAGACAAGAAACAGCTTGCATCAGTTATCAACTTCTTTTACAACACCATTGAATAACATAAGTAGCATCACAAAATGCAATGAATCACAAAAATTGTTCCTCAAACAGATTTAATCACTAGTTTCCTAGTCTATAAAAACATACATCATATTGAATCAACATATTCACATTAACATAGAGTTCCAAAACTACATTCTTTAGATTCAAATACAAAATAAAAATAAAAAATTAACAAAAAATAACAAAAACAAACGTGAATCAGTAAACTTCTTTCTTCGAATTATGTTTAACGAATCTGCAAATTCATTGATTAATAAGTTGAAGCTTCTAACCTTTGATGCGTCTTCTTCTCTTGGTTGTGAAATGTGAATCCGTATACCTTTGCCTTTTGAATTTGGAAATCGGTGGATGTATATATGAGCTTCTTCATAGAGCTTGGTTGCTCTTTTTATCATGCTTACTCGTTCCAAAAAAAGCCCAGGCAAGAAAATAGGCAAAAAACAATTTTTACTTTGTAACTGATGCAAATCTTTAATATCATCATTGGAACGTGACTTACTCCTACCAATTTTAAAACCACTTACTTAAACATATCCTTGGCTCCAATATTACATTTCTTCCCTTTATCAATCATTAATTAGTATTACATTTCTTCCCTTTATCAATCATTAATTAGTATTTCTTCTTGCCTTCTTGCCTTCTTACCATTTTCACATTTCTTAATGGATCTATATATATATATATATATATATATATATATATATATATATATATATATATATATATATATATATATATATATATATATATATATATATAGATTAATTTAAAACCTCGTTAGGAACAGTAATTCATTCCTATTGTTTTCTTTTTTTTTTTAGTTTTTTTTTTTTAATTTTTATTTTTTTAGTTTTTTCTTTTAAAAACTATCTGTTTTTTTTTTTTTTTTAGATTAATATCCACCGTCTCTCTATACCAATGGACCAGGTTAGAGTCATCGACTAAGTATCCACTAATCGTCTTTCTATTTCACCACCGCCTCAAATACAATTTCTTCCGGAACATCATCCACTGTATCGTCTTCTCCTCACATTCACCACCGCCTTATCTCCCTTCTCTCCTATCTTTCTCTTTCTCTAGATGGTTCCTACCGCTACCCATCTCCCACACTACTCTCACCTCTGATCTATCTCGTCTGATCAATCGACTCAATCAACAGCTGGTTTGCAAAGCATAAACCCTATCTCCTACGCGATTAGGGCGGGTCGGTGATTAAGGCTTCAAATTGAGTTTCGTTCGATTCTCCACCAGGTTTATAATTCTACAATTTTCTCATAAAGGAGGCATATTCACAGCTGAATTCCTTACCTCATATCGATGCATTGATGCCTGATGTCCTGCTGACGGAGGTCGAAGTGGTGGAATTGAAGTCCGTTTTTGACCTCCACTCAAGGATGTTCTTAAACTTGCTGATGTTGACTAATCTAAACAGTTCATTGATAACATCACTGAAGCTATTATGGAGAGTAGTGTATATGATAAGAATAGCGATCCTTCGCAACATGAGATTCTGTAGGTTTTTAACAGAGAAATCGGTTTCAATCCTCCCAGAAACTTCTATCGCTGAATCTCTGCTTCCAAGGTTCATTCTTCCCCAGATATATTTACGTTTGTGAAACTAATGCGAAGTTTTATATTGAAATCGTGAAATTGATACAGAGTTTTATCTTTAAGTTTATTTACAATTTATTTCAGCTCAAGTTTTATAAATTTTAAATTGATTGTGCACCTTGTGTCAGGTTCTGATGTTGCTTCTGGTCATGTAGACAACATATTTCAAGCTAGAATCATGCCTTTCACTAATGACAGAACAATAGTTACTTCTGCTGCTGATGGCCAGGTTAGTTGTTTCATAGATTATGTCCTTTACATTATAATGTTAGTTGCTCACTTAGTTTCAAACATACACATTCATTCAAAACATATGTTCTTTTCTAATATACTGTGTCAGGTTTTTTATCAGGGAAGATGTGATTATTTCTGAATCAAGCTTTTCAGATTCAAGAAATATAGTTATGATCAAGATCATCCCTAATAAATAGAGGTTTAATTCTTTCTTTATTAGTTTGTTTTCTTAAGTCCATTTATAATTTATCTGAAAGTGAAGACTTAGTTATGCCAACAACCAACAGCAGCAACAAGATCGACATTGATTTGCTTTAGTTCCATATCCAAAGCACACAATCTACTTTATGTTTTTCCCAAATTGATTTGCTTGAAAATCTAGGGTTTATGTTTTTCCTAATGAGTTTGTGGTGAATTGGTAATGGTTCAACAAACAAACAGATTCAAAGTTCAGTGAACAAATCTTTGGTTTGAGGAATTTCTTTGAGAAAGAAAAGAAAATGGAAAATTGAATTTTGAATTTTGAATTTTGACCTGTAGTTGTGAACAATCAAAATTTGGAGTTGTGTCCATGTGTTTGAGAAGCTTGCCAGGTGTACAAATCTATATATTCATTCGATTCACATGATCTTTCTCTTCATCGTATTCATTACCACCAATTAAAGGTAGCATTGATCTTCAAGAAAGAAAATGACTACTATATCAGATATTACAGTGTCTGTTGCCAATTGTTGTTAGAATCACTATGTTATTTTAGTCACTTTATTATGTTTGATTTCTAAAATCACATGCCATGAAAACTGCTAAACTGTGTTTTGGATCCTTTGTATTTTTAAGTGATTAATAGGAAACAGATGTGTTTATAACTGATTAGTTATAGCCCAATCATTAAAAATATATATTATTCCTAGAAACATACATGTATTTATACGCTTTTACTAATTTTTAATTAATATGATGAAGTTTTATACCTTTTTTTGTGAAGCCAAGCAATGCTTTTTCCGACTTTCATACTGGACCAGGCTAAAAATGGTAAAATAGTTGTTTGCTTATATTCAAGCTATGCAGCTTTCGTATCCATAGGTGTTGTAGGTTATACATTTTAAATTCTAGAAAAATAGGACAAACATCATGGATTTATAACACTTATTAGGCAAAATCAATGTAAGTGATCTTTCTGGTATTTATGTACATATGTTACCAATCATGTATCTGATTGTTTTGTCATTTTATTTTGATTATTATGGATGGAAGCATTTGATCAAGCAAAACAATAGGTAGATAAATTGAAATCTTTGTTAATAAAAGAATCAATGACGACTTTTTATGGTCACTAATTAGGTAATATAGTGACAACATTCATTGATTAGTGACAACATTTAGTGACGAAACGGATCGTCATAGATTTAGTGACCAATGTATTTTAGTCACTATATAGTGACCATTTTATATTATGATTTAGTGACCAATGTATTTTAGTCACTATTTAGTGACCATTTTATATTATGTCAGTAATTAGTTTTTGCGATGGACCTATAGTGACAAAAAGTGAGACCAAAATTTTGGTCACTAAATCATTTAGTGATGACTTCTATTCTTAGTGACCATTTTGTTTGGTCACTAATTGGCAAATTTTTTAGTAGTCTAAAAAATGTTTACTATTTTCTTAATATAATTTTTTTGTAACTTTTTGCTAATAATGTTTATCAAAAAAAATTCAAACACAATTATAAGCAACAAATTTCTTTAATCTAAAACATCAATGGTTTCTTACAAAAACTAACAACTACAATTTTAAATTAAAGCCAATTCGTAAGTACAACGTTGTTGGTACAAAACTAACAATCACTTCTTACAAACAAATAAAAGAAAATAAGAAACTTTTAGTATAACTTGATTCAAGTGACAAGAAAGTTGAAACCTCACTAGATCCAACCTTTTATGGACCAACTCCACTTGCTTCTTCTTCAACACCACTCAGAATGCACAAAGAACACTAAACTAACCAATCTTTTATGGACCAACTCCACTTGCTTCTTCTTCAACACCATTCAAAATGCACAAAGAACACTAAACTAAATGAGACAAGGATATTGTATGATTCTAGGGTTTTTTGGAGGACGTATGCTACAATAAGAGAAATCCTAGAAGTTAATCCATTGGATAAATCAACACTGATGTATCAAATATGACCACTTTTCAAGATTTTTGCAAATTTATTAATATTTTAGTGAATTCAACTTTTTTATTGTTAATAAGAAACAAAAAATATTTTCATATTGTTTGTGTTGTTCAAACTTGCACTCCAATGTTGAGTCATTAATGACTCTTGTTGTGAAAGTTCATCAAGTTATGTAGTTGAATCAATGTCCCTCTCGTTATTTTTTTTTAATTCTTTTATTATTTTTCTTAACAAACATCGGGTCCATTCCTAAATCATAAGTTATAGGGATAATGACTTGAGAGGGTAACATACTATTCCATTTTGTCACATTTGGTCACTAAACTTTTTTTCGTGCTCTAATAGCCATTTAACTTGTTCATTCGTGTAAATTTCACCCCTATGACTGATTATAGCCGGTTTCACCGGTTGCATGGGTCTGATGTGGCTTTTTTTTCCTAGGTGGACAATGAGATGGCATGTAGGCCCCGATTTTGCCTCCCATCCTCATTAAAGTTAAGAGTGAAGTCTCGTTTGGTCCTTAAATTCGATTAGGGCACCAAGTCTCATTAACCCCCGATTTTTTCTCCTTCAATGTTCAATCGGTCTCTTTAATGGCTTCATCTCAATGTCCCATAGATCGAAACTTCATTGTAGTGGATTTCCACTATAATGGAACGTTTGCACCCAACCCATTAGTATACTTTGATCCCGACAAACAATCAGTAGGAGATGTTGACTTCAGTGCATTTGAGTACGAGGAGTTCATGGAATTCCTTCAAAAGCTCACCAGAACTAGAAGCAAAGACATTTACTTCTGCCTTCCACAAGAGTCTTTAAGTCAGGGAATTCATACACTGGTGAATGACGGTGATTACAAAGAATTTTTGGATTTGGCTTATGCAAATGAGAGGAGAATGAATGTGTATGTGGACCACTATAATGAACCAATCTTCGAATGGATTGAGGAAGAGGAAATTGAAGATCAAGACTACAGCTGTGAAGAGGATGAAGACTCAGTATTCTCAGAGACTTATTCTGTTGATCATGAAGAAGATGATGTTGAATATCCATTCCCAGCCAACAAAACCAAGGGTGACAGGTTCTTAAACAAACTTTGTGTAGACACATTAGATGAAGATGTTGAATATCTTGAACCTCGATACCCTGTACATGATGATAGACAACCATGGAATCAGATGAAACCACTGTTAGGTATGCGATTTTCTAACCCTGATAAACTTAAAAACATGTTGAGCAACTATGCAGTTGCTAATGGATATGATCTCTGGTTTGAAAAAAATGACTCCCAAAGGTTGTTAGTTAAGTGTTGCAAAAAAAACAAGTCACCTAATTGTCCATTTAGACTTTGGGCCTCTTGGATGAGTAAAGAGAGGACTTTTCAGATAAAATCTTTAGTTAGTGAACATAATTGTAGCAGGGTGTTTAAGTTTGGGTCCATAGTAACTTATAAGTGGTTAGGAAAACAGTTTATGAGTGAAATTATAGAGAAGCCAAAAATGAGTGTTAGGAAGATGAAAGCTAAAGTTTCAACAACATTAAATATAAATGTGAGTGAAGGGCAATGCAGAAATGCAAAGAAATTTGCATTACAAGAAATTGAAGGAAGTCTAATTGAACATTATGGGAGATTATGGTCATATGGTCATGAAATTATGAGGACAAACCCTGGGTCTACTGTGAGGATGGATGTAGACATCATGCAAGATTCCACAACTTTGTTTTCTAAGTACTATGTCTGCTTTAAAGCTATAAGTGATGGTTGGAAGGAAGGGTGCAGGCCTGTGATTGGCCTTGATGGTTGCTTTCTAAAGGGTATTGTTAGGGGAGAAGTTTTGGCAGCTGTAGGGAGGGATGCAAACAACCAAATCTACCCTATAGCATGGGCTGTAGTTGGAGTTGAGAACAAGACCACATGGAAGTGGTTCATAGATCTCCTCATGGATGATATTGATGGTGGTCTTGGTGCAGGCATTACCCTTTTTTCTGATGGACACAAGGTGAGCATTGGTTCATATTTATACATATGGTTTTATGCATGTTTCACTAATTTTGTTGTTGTTATTTGTAGGGGTTGCTAGAAGCAGTAAAAGAAAGGTGTCCAGAAGCTGAACACAGACAATGTGCCAGGCACATTGTGGCTAATTTTGCTAAAAGGTTTACCGGTCAACATTTCAGGAAGCTTTTTTGGAGGGCTGTTAGAGCTAGTACTGAACAGAAGTTCAAACATGTAATGGAAAAGATCAAATCTTTAGATACTCAAGCATATGAGTACCTTATAGACAGAGATCCTACTACCTGGTCTAAGGCATTTTTTAAAGAGGGCAGAGATTGTGATGCAGTTGAGAATGGGGTGAGTGAGAGTTTCAATTCTGCTATTAGGCATGCTAGAAGGAAACCAATCATCACTATGCTAGAGGAGATTAGGATATTTGTGATGGAGAGGATATACAGTCAAAGAGTAGAAGGAATTGAATGGGATTTGAATATCTGTCCAAGTATTAGGAAGCGTATACAAGATTTGAAGGTTAAACAAAGGTAACATGTAGTTTTACAATTCATCTATCCAAGTATTAGTTTGTGTTATTAGTTATTAATTTGTAGTCATTATTGCCTTATACAGATTGTGGGGGGTTACTCCTTGTGGTTATCAAAAGTATGAAGTTAGGTTCAATGATGCAGCATATGGAGTGGATCTGATTGCAAAGACTTGTGCATGCAGAATATGGCAACTTACAGGGATACCATGCTTACATGGAGTAGCTGCAATCTCTTCCCTGAATCAAGATGCAGAAACATATGTGTCCCAATCATACAGTAAAGAGGCTTTTCTAAAATGCTATAATTATAGCATTAACCCTCTCAATGGTAGTGATATGTGGGAAGAAGTTCCTTATCGAAAGCCTTTGCCTCCCAAAAGAAGAAGATTACCTGGTAGGCCATCAGTGAAAAGGAAGAGGGATGTAGTGGAAAGGGAGTTGAGTGGACCAGTTAGACATTCTGTGACAAGAAGGGGATCCCTGATAAAGTGTAGTATTTGCAAGGAACCAGGTCATAACAAGATAAAGTGTCCATCTAAGCAACAAACAAATACATCAGGTAAATGTCCCAATTATATGAACATGATACATTAATTTAATATGTAATCTTGAGACTTCAATTTTTTGTTGCAGCACCAAGTTCATCCAGGGATAGTGGAGCAGGACCAAGTCAACCACCAAGTTCATCAGGGGTAGTGGAGTAGGACCAAGTCAACCACCAGCAGCATCCCAACCACCTCCACCACCACCACCACCACCAGCAGCCCAACCACCTCCACCACCACCACCACCAGCAGCCCAACCACCTCCACCACCACCACCACCACCAGCTGCAAGGCCTGTCCCAAGAAGGGCCCCAATTGGTAGAACTGGACGGAGGAAATATTCTGAAAGGATTGTCAAAATGGCATTGAGGAGGAACATACCTGGGGTTGGGAGTAGTGCAGAGAACCCTGCAGTCCTTAATTAAGTAGGTGTGTAGGTAGTGGGTGGGCACATCTTTTGTTATCAAGTTGTGATGTAAAGACAATACTATCTGTTATTTATGCTTTTCTTTTGGGTTTGTAGGCACATGGTTGCCCTTCTTTTGTGGTCCCTAGAAGGAATCTTTTGTCCTTGTGTATGCAGACAACTACTCAGTACTCACCCTTTATTTAATTTAGAATATTGATGGAGTATTTGCAATGAATTCAACCACCGTATTCAATTAGTTTCTTATTATTTCTATGCATTGTTGTCTCAATGATTCCATTACAGTCAAAGAATGGAATCCTATATTGTTAGATAATATGACAGTTAATCAGTTTTTACTACCAAGGGTAGTTTCGTCAATTCCTATTTTCTAGTCTATTACAAGTTATTTAAACATGTTGATGTGTAATGTTATTAAGGGATAATGACAGTTAATCAGTTTTTACTACCAAGGGTATTTTCGTCAATTCCTATTTTCTAATCTATTACAAGTTATTTAAACATCTTGATGTGTAATGTTATTAAGGGATAATGACAGTTAATCAGTTTTTACTACCAAGGGTATTTTCGTCAATTCCTATTTTCTAATCTATTACAAGTTATTTAAACATGTTGATGTGTAATGTTATTAAGGGATAATGACAGTTAATCAGTTTTTACTACCAAGGGTATTTTCGTCAATTCCTATTTTCTAATCTATTACAAGTTATTTAAACATCTTGATGTGTAATGTTATTAATTGAAGGAAGTCTAATAGAGCATTATGAAAGATTATGGTCATATTAGCTAAGATGTTGACTGGAATTAGCTAAGCTTTTGACTGGAGTTAGAAAGAAGTCTTTGATGTGTAATGCTATTAATTGTACATATATGCCTTCATTCCAGTCAAAATTACTACTTTGTGATTCCATTCCAGTCAAAATTACTACTTTGTGATCCCATTCCAGTCAAAATTACTACTTTATGATTCCATTCCAGTCAAAATTACTACTTTGTGATTCCATTCCAGTCAAAATTACTACTTTGTGATTCCAATAAGAAGTTAAGATAATACATTCATTCCATTCAAACAACATCTTTCAATACATCATTCACATCATTTCATCATATACACGATGATCAAAAAAAGAAATCCTATGGTAAACTTATATATTTTTTCCTTCATTGCAATGGCATCAGAGCACTTTTCCTTCTTCATTTGTTCCATGTCTTCCTTCACCTTCTCTACTTCGGTCTTTAATGCTATTAATTCAACTTTCATTCCCTCCACCACTTCCATTAGAGGCATTTCTACAGGTTCTACATCCAACCATTTCCAATATTTGCATTTACCCTTCAACACAAATAACTCGTAATGAGATTTCAAATTAGGAAAAAAGAATCAGAAAAAGGAGAAGATTCAAGTGAAATAGTTTACCTCATTGCACACCATGAAATGCCTCCCTGGATTCTTTGGTGTTTTTGATGTTAGAATACGTGCAGGGAACCCACAATCACAAGTTTTTGTATTGTGCGCAGTTGATTTCTTGCTTGATCGATTGAGAGATGATGAGAAGCTGTAGGAGGAAGCCATCGAGGGTATTAGGGCACAATCAAGGAACCGCATACACCCCTCTTTTAATAACATTAGCCTACATGCCACGTAGGATCATAATGACACGTAGGATCGACCAGTCCATTGAAACCGGCTATAATCAGTCATAGGGGTGAAATTTACACGAATGAACAAGTTAAATGGCTATTAGAGCACGAAAAAAAGTTTAGTGACCAAATGTGACAAAATGGAATAGTATGTTACCCTCTCAAGTCATTATCCCTAAGTTATAACACTACACATTGTCTTAGATTGAAATTGTTTGCTCATATTATTTACTTTAGCCGATATATAATATCATAGAACCATACCAATTATAAAATCAAATCTGCCAAGTTTATATTTTTCTAGTCATGTAACTTCACTTTTTATCTTTATACATGTCTCTTCATCAATAAGTTTAAACAAAATTTCTATTATATTATTTCAGGAGCTTGAGTCATTATTGCTTTCAAATTTTCAATAATATTTTCCACCTTGTAGTAGACAAAGATTTTAAAGTAAGACTGCAAAGTGTCTTTTAGAATTTATAATTAGATTTTGACTTTATGTTTTTGTTTTTGTGTTTTGTTTTTTTTTTGTTTTTTGTTTATTTATTTATTTATTTATTTATTTTTTGGGTATAGTGTGGTTTACAAAATATGAAATTTGTTTGCTACAATTTATACTAGAAACATATGTAATTTTCTTTGGATAGACACCACTGCCGCTCATGTTCGGCTATTCCTTCTCTAATCGATGCTGGATGGCCGATCGATATATTTCTTATTTTTATTTTTCAATTAATTAAAGTTCGTTTTGTGTAGTGTGTATATCTAACGAGTTCCTTAACCATAG
This sequence comes from Lactuca serriola, assembly GCF_051521515.1. Taxonomy (NCBI): domain Eukaryota; kingdom Viridiplantae; phylum Streptophyta; class Magnoliopsida; order Asterales; family Asteraceae; genus Lactuca; species Lactuca serriola. The sequence goes on along the minus strand of NC_136410.1, from coordinate 229,122,546 downwards.
TTTGTTTTTAGGCATAATGACGTGAAAGGGTAACGAACTTTCGACTTTTGTCACATTTAGTCACTCAACTTTTTTTCGTTATTTATTTGCCATTAAACTATTGACACTGTTCACATTTTACCCTTATGACCGACTGTTACTGGTCATAAGGGTAAAATGTGAACAGTTTCAATAGTTTAGTGGCAAATAGATAACAAAAAAAAGTTTAGTGACTAAATATGAACAAAATCGAAAGTTCGTTTCCCTCTAAAAAGTTCAATGACTAAATGTGAACAAACTTCCTCTTGTATTATGTTTTAGCAAATTATTTATTTTTGTTAAATTTTAGCAACATTTGTTGATGAAGAAATCTATGAAATAAAAAAATAAAAAATAAATAAAAAAAAAACAAAACAAAACATAACCCTGAAAATATATTTAAAAAAAAACAAAAAGCCAAAACCGAAATAAAAAACCAATGGTTTGACATTTTCCAAAATAAAAAATCAAAATTTCCAATCTGATTTTGGTTTTACAAAAAAAAATGAACCATTCTCACTGATGTGAATTATGACAATTGGTTTGACATGCAGAATTTGTGACATCCCATGAATATGTAGTTACAACATCGTCTGAACTCGTAATTCATAGTAAGGAGTTAGAGTATCATCGCATGAATACGTAGTTACAACATCGCCTGAACTCGTAATTCATCACCTACAGGTTATGGGTCTGCTGGTGTTTCCACTGGGTTGTCTAGAATAGTCCGTGGTCGCCATCTATACTCTGGTAGATAAATACATCGCCACATTGCCGGTTAAGGTTATGGTATCTCCTTTCATCCTACATCACATATTCATCATCGTCTATTTACCTAATTATCATCACCTATCTCTTATCATTTTATTTCATCATACACCAAATATTTCATCTACCCATGTTTCATCCGCAACATATTTGTAGATATAAAATAAATATACCGTTTTAATCTTTTAAAACATGTATAAAATCGTTCATCCAACATAGACTGCAAGTATTCAAATAATATGCACACATAACACGTAATTTATAGAAAATACTTCATATCTATGTAAGATGAAAGTAACTATATATACCATAAAAATCCCATAAATGCTTCCTAACTTCGAACCCCAAGGTTTACTCTACTAAAGCTTCATATTCTCGGCTCTCTGGACCTAGAAGGGTCCAGATCTATCACACCAAAAAGCTCAAGATAGCTCTTCCTCTCACTCTACACACTTAAGCTCGCTAGGGTTCTCACTTATGGGAAAGTTAGTCGCAATTGAAGGTCATAAGTGCCTTTAAATATGGCTCGGGCCGAAAGATTTAGGGTTTCTGCCAACAGCGCGGACTCGTCAAGTCGCCTCACCGACTCGTTGAGTCCATTCATTAATCTGAGTCATTAGTCGCGACCTTACTCGACGAGTTGAGGCGTCAACTCGTCGAGTCGCTCTTCTTAACTCAAAAGAAAATTACTTCAATTATGATACCTGAAAATCCGGATGTTACATTTTGTTTTTTTTTATTTCATAGATTTCTTCATCAACAAATTTTGTTACAATTAAACAAAAATAAATAATTTGCTAAAACATAATACAATAGGAAGTTTGTTCACATTTAGTCATTGAACTTTTTAGAGGGAAACGAACTTTCGATTTTGTTCACATTTAGTCACTAAACTTTTTTTTCGTTATCTATTTGCCACTAAACTATTGAAACTGTTCACATTTTACCCTTATGACCGGTAACAGCCGATCATAAGGGTAAAATGTGAACAGTTTCAATAGTTCAATGGCAAATAGATAACGAAAAAAAGTTTAGTGACTAAATGTGAACAAAGTCGAAAGTTCGTTACCCTTTCAAGTCATTATCAATAGTTCAATGGCAAATAGATGACGAAAAAAAGTTTAGTGACTAAATGTGAACAAAGTCGAAAGTTCGTTACCCTTTCAAGTCATTATCCCTTGTTTTTATTCCCCCAAAAATTAGTGTTGTGCTATATTTCTTACTTTTGATTAGTTAAATTTGGGATTTTTAATTTTTTTTTTGTTAAAACTTGTTTGTTTTAATTGTTAATCGTTGTTAATCAGGTGGGATAGTTAATGTAGATTTAGTATTTATTAATAGTATGATTATTTTACTAGAACAATAGAAATATAGCTTAAATGTTTATACCTATTTACATTCTTTTGAGTCTCTTTTGAGTCCCTGCATCTTCTTCTTCATCTACATAAATATACAATAAGAACTCTAAGATTGTCATCTTCTTCTTCATCTACATAAATATACAATAAGAACTCTAAGATTGTCTAAAGGATGTAAGTGATGCACTCAAGTATAGAATTAGCTAAACATATTCCAAATGCAAGGTTGTAATTCTATTGTGTTACTAATTTATTTTATTAATTATAGAACTAGGTGTGAGACCCGTATGTTATATGAGTTTGATAAAAAAAAATTAAATACGAAAGTTTAAATAAAATTTTATTTAAATTTGAAATTTAAAATTTAAAATGAAACATATTAAATACTATATGAATACTAATATTATAATTTATTGGTTATTTTCAATTAAGGCAATTATTAATTGAAGTCTAAATATGATGTGTTAATTAAGAAAACATAAAAAAAATGAAAATATGACAAATGGAAAAAACAATTAATCAAAATTATCAAAAAATGACATGTGTCCAAGTTAATGAGAGAGTGACACGTGTCAAAATAATTTTCATTTATTAGGAACTAGGTGTGAGCCCCGTGTATTACACGGGTTGATTTAAAAAAATATTAAACGCGTAAACAAAAAATATTTTTTAATGTAAAACTTTAAAATAAAAAAGAAAGAAACATATTTATTGCAATTTAATATCATATATATGATATTTAATATTTTACATATATATATGTATATGATTTTAATTTTAAAATTGAAACAAACCAAAAATTAACAAGTGGATAATATTTATTTCAAAAATACCACAAAATGACAAGTGTCAAAACTCATGAGAGATTGACATGTAGCAAAAAAAAAAACCTTCATTTATTAAGGAGGATAATTATATCCGTTACCATTGTGGCTCCACCACGGCCTAGGTGCCACCTGGTAGTAGTAATGAATGTAGAATACAAAACCACGTAGTTCACATTTGATGTGAAACAACGTATTTAATATTAAGTTGTATTGGTTATCTCTTATTGTATTATATCTTAAGTAAACTCGACATTTGGGATTTTCGGCTATTGAAAGAAATAATGCCGGCTTTAAAAATCTTGATTTTTAATATAGATTTTTATGAGAAAAACATTAAGACAAGTCGTCTCAAATATTTAAAATATTTAAGATGGTCCTAAATTAATTTTATATATAACTGTTACTAAATTTTTTATTTTAGGTGATTTCTTCTCAAGAATTGATATCTAGATACATATTGTTGTGTTCAAGGGAAACTGTCTGATCTCTTTTTATCCACTGCGTTGATGCTCATGTACGAAGTAATTTTATCTACAACGCTAACCTTTTTTTCATTTGGAATTGTTATGATGCGACCATTTGTCAAAGATCATATCCATATAAAGTCTAATACGTACTCAACTTCTAGTGACTAATATCACTCATATGGAAGCATCAATTAACCACTATATTGAGGATTGTGGAGTAGATGAAAGTTCGTAGAATAGAGACTAGAGGCCTTTCACGAAAAGACGTATTAAATATACAAATAAAAAAAAATTGTATATCTTACAGTGTTTTTTTCCTCTATGTAGAAGACCAACATGTGGTGTTGTGTTGTCTCATTGTTTCTCTACATAACTAGAAAACCAAAGTTTTACTTTAGATTTTATTCACCCATGTGACATGTCTCCCTAGCTTGTTCATCTGGTTGCTTATACATGGTTCATCTGCAGCATATACAAATAGAAGGAGTTTGTCTCAGTTTACACAAATAAGAACATCAAACATCCAACCAAATCCAATAGTAGATATTATAACATCAAGTCCACACAGTTCAAATCAGGAAAAAATAAAAAGGATATTCAAACTTATTTGAATTTTCCAGGCTTCCTTAAGTTGGAAAGCAATCTAAGAAATTGTAGGTCGTTGTTCCCGACTTTTATGCAAGCATTGATATGCAATAGATGACGACTTGCTTAATGATCTTGTCTTGATGTGTTTCTTAATGTTGTGATCAATAATCTTATCCAACTCGCCATTTTTGTAGCGGATTCGAGCCAAATAATGTAGGAATCGCCGCTCATCATTATAATAGGAAACACACGCCAGCCTTCCACACAAAACTTCAAACAAAACCACACCAAACGAATAAACGTCTGACTCTTTTGTTAAAAACCATGTTCTTTCATATTGTGGGTCAGTATAACCATATGTGCCAGCAGGGTTAGTGATCACAAAGGTGTTAAGTTGATTTGCTAAACCTATTCTAGCCAAACCAAAATCGGAAAGTTTTGCATTCCAATTCTCATCCAATAACACATTCGCACTTTTCACATCGCGATGTATTATTCTATGTTTTTCAGCCACTTGGTTATGAAGATAGTCCAATGTAGAAGCAACACCAATACATATTTTAAGGAGTAGATGCCATGGTAGTCCAACCAACATGGTATTGCCACTTAAATATTTGTCAAGGCTTCCATTGATTGCGTATTCATAAACAAGGATCATCTCCTTATTATCATAAAAAAAGCCTACTCTGAAAGCATTGTAACCTCTGTGCGAAACTCTTTGTTACCTTGAAATCTGGTGACATCTAGCCGTTTTACAACAACTAGTTGGTTTACATGATCCGCCCAGGTAAGGATTCCCTTGTAGACCCTTTTGTAATCACCCTTTCCGATGAAATTCCTTTCATTCTTGGGTACAATCTTTTATGACATGCAATGGTATTTTGAGGTCCTTTGGCCGCTTCATTGAAACAAAATCTAGAGTAATTAATATTCAACAATGCAAAACACAATAGATGGTCTCTTTAGTATTTCAATGTGTTTGGACTTGATGCTTTACAAATTAAATCAAAATACAAAAAATTTGGTGTAATTTTTTATTTTTTATTTTTTTGAAAAATATTGTGTAGTAGAAAAGTTCTTAATTTATTAAGGTTTTTAAGTTCTCATTTGATTTTAATCATGTATGTGTGAGTATATATATATATATATATATATATATATATATATATATATATATATATATATATATATACACTCACACATACAATATTAAAATCAAATGAGAACTTAAAAACCTTATTTTTCATAAAATAAATAAATAAATAATTACACTAATTTTTTTCTATTTTGATTTAATTTGGAAAGCATAAGTCCAAACACATTGATATACTAAAGAAACCATAGTAATGAAATGAACAATGTTCATTTTCCATAGTAATGAAATGAAGAATGTTCATTCTCTTTCTATCATTTCTCTCTCATCACCCGTTCTAACAGTTGGTGAAATGTGAAAACTGAAAGTTGGTTAGATACAGCAAATCTATTCTCTACATAAAAAAAATAGAAAATCATTTTCCATAGTAATAAAATGAAGAATATTCTTTTTTTTTAATACATATACATATGCTATTGCTGTCACACCCCAAAACCTCGAACGGGGGAAACGTTCAGGGGTGGAGGACGTCATGTATAGTATCACAACAGTGTAAAATAGTAAACAAGCAACAACATCATCCATTGCATTATAAGTAAAGTTTTAATACATATGTGTTCTTTCATTGTAATAAGACACCAAAAATATAATCAAAATAAAAGACGAGACTTGTCTGCTCCGTCTTCTCAAAACCTGGCCACCGTACATGTCTACGGATTACCTGAGAATACAAGTTATTTTGAAAGAGAGTATCAACTTTAAAGCTGGTGAATTCATAAGTATTTAAGTGTCATTGTCTTGCTTACTAAAAGCTGTTTTAAAAAGTCATGAAAACCTTTAAATGAAAATGTTTATGTAAGTATGAAAAGCCCTAGAAAATCCCTTATTTTCTATCAGTGTGAGATGTAGTCTTCTACCAACACCCGAATGTTTTGTGATGACTATGTAGTCTTCTACCAAGACCCGAATGTTTTGTAAGTAAAATTATAGTTTTTCCTTTCCAATGACTAGTACTAAAAGTACTTAGTCTAACTCGTCGTTTATGTGAATATATCACAAAATAAAGTAAATAGGAAAATGTACTAAAGTAAGTGTTATTCCGAGGTACTTTGGGCTAACACGACATATGTAAATGTTATCCCGAGGTACTAGGGCTAACACGACATATATAACCTAATGAACATCCGAAGATTGTCCAATTGTCCTCCGTAGCAGCAGCAGGGCGGAGGAAGGGTTAGTCCCGTAATTGACTCCTAATATAAGTAATAACTATAGGCATCCGTAGATGTTCATCACCCACTAGTGCTAACAGCTGAGTTCCGGAATGGTTAGTCCCGTACATATATCCCGAGGTACTAGGGATAGAGTCCTGTCTAGATATCCCGAGGTACTAGGGATAGGCAGGAAAATTTACACAGAAGGTACAAATAAATCTTCCTAATAACTTTAGGTACATGTATCCAAGTAAGTGAATGCAGGATAAAGTATCTAAGTAACAGTATTCATGTAATGTTTTCATGTAAGCGTATTCACGTATCATGTAAGCATATGTAAACGTACTCATGTATCATGTAATCACATGTAAATGTACTCATGTATCAGGTAATGTACTGGTATAGACTCATGAATAAACTGACTCTTGTGTGATTCCTTGTAATAGGAATAATGTTTGATAACTTCAAATTATCCCTATGATAATTTACGGAAATGTAATTGGTTGATCAAGTAGCTTTATACACTCTTACTACTCAAGGGTGTGGGAAACTAAATGAAAGATGTAAACTATAACATCACTACATATATACAATATAAGTGTACATGCATAGTTTAGTTCAAGAATGTAAAATGGTTTCGTAAGACATCCAAGGGTTTCTGAACAAACATAAACGTGACTTGATGTCATTTTGATAAACTTTTCAAAAGTAATACATTTGATAACAAAGTATTTTAAAGATAGAAAACCATTTCATGCATCACATTTTGTAGTATGTGAAATACGTTGAATGAAAACACAGTTATAAAATACATACAGATGATTTAATAACATGATGTTTTCTACTTGTATTCCCCCCCCCATTTAAAGCATTTAAAATCATTTAAAACATTGATTAGTGGTATGAAATCACCTGTAGATGGTGAATTGGATGAACTGGACGGTGTAGGATTGTTAGGTGTCAAGTGAGGACTTGTACACACACTACGATCCTAATGAACATATAATCACACATATATGCACTCAATTAGACTTAAATTACTAATTGATAATGTTAAGACATCCTAGACCATAGTAAACACTTTATATAAGTGTTTTAAGCCCTAAGGATTGCATCTGAGCTATTGTGGGACAAGGTACTTGGGCTTAGGGTTCCAAAGGACCCCATATATGTGTTTACTCTCCATATACCATCACACATGTATTTTACGGTTGTAAATTCTTGAGTTTACGGCCGTAAACTCCCAACCATGGGGGTATTATGTGTTTTGAAGTTCCAAATGATTCATAGAATTATTCCAACTTGGTGGTTAAATTCTTGGCAGGGTTTAAGGCATAGAAACACTCCTTAAAGGATTTTACGGCCCTAGGGCCATTTCCTTTGGATTTTACGGTTGTAAACTCTCTTGGAATGTTTTTTTTGTTGTTTTCAAGCCTCATGCACAAGTGGTATAGGTTCTTGGCTTTTATTCCAACCACATGAAGAACCTTGACACACTTTGGTGCCCTTTTAATGAGTTTACGGCCCATGAACCATGTCATGGCTGTAAAATCACTTTGTAAGGTGATTTTGTTGTGTTTAAGGTCGTTGATTTAATGGGAACAAGTCTAGGTAAAAGTCTAAGGCCTTAGGTGCCTTAAAAGCACCATTTTGAGCATGAACTTTGGAGTTTACGGCCTAAGATACTCTTGGGCCGTGAACTCCCAAACTTCGGTGATCCTTGCTTGATTTCATGTCCCTAATACACTCCTTTACAAGTCCAAGGCAATAGTATATCACGGGGGACAGTCTAGGCTCGGTTTCGGGAGTTTACCGCCCAAGAACACCTTGGGGAGTAAACTCCCAAAATCTAATGATTTAGCTATGTAATCTATGTTATGAACACATTTAAAGCTTTCTAACACTACTAGAAAGAGTTACTCACGTTTTGGTATAAAAACCCGAAGATCCGTAAGATAGAAAATGGCTTTTCTCTAGTTGGAAATGCGAATAATGAATGAATTTGGTTCAGAATTCTATTTATAGTCCTGAGATATTTTTGGCAGAAAATAATTTTATTCCTGAAATGACCTCTAATATAATAGAGTGATGAAATAATAGAGTTGCACTAAACCCTAGTGCATACAATCTCCTGATATATCCTGAAGTGTAAACCCTGACGTATTCAAACTTAAACTAAAAAGTCTGAAAATTAACTATGACTGTTATAACTTCTATTGAATTGATACTGTTTGTACGGAATGGAAATTTCGGGTTGTCACATCATCCCCCCGTTAGAAGGAATTTCGTCCCGAAATTAGAATTTAAGCAAGTAAGAAATTACACATAACTAAGAGAACATATGAGGGTATTTCATTTTCATCAGATCCTCACGTTCCCAAGTGAATTCAGGTCCACGCTTTGCGTTCCAGCGCACCTTCGCTATCGGGATACGACTCTATTTTGTTTGCTTGACCTCTCGGTCCATGATCTCTACTGGTTCCTCCACAAAGTTGAGTCTCTCGTTGATCTCGATCTCGTCGAGTGGAATAACAAGAGTCTCGTCGGATAGACACTTTTTCAAGTTCGAGACGTGGAAGGTAGGATGTACGTTACTAAGTGCGTGCGGTAGATTGAGTTTGTAAGCTACAGGGCCGATTCTCTCGATAATCTCTAAAGGCCCTATGTATCTTGGATTGAGCTTCCCACGCTTTCCAAAGCGTATCAATCCCTTCCAGGGTGAGACCTTCAGTAGGACTCGGTCGCCCACCTAGAACTCCACTGGTTTCCTACGCTTGTCAGCGTAGCTTTTCTGTCGGTCTTTAGAGGCTTTCAATCGTTCACGAATTTGAACGATTTTCTCTGTCGTTTCCCGAATGATCTCCGGACCCGTGAGAGTGCTTTCGGGAACTCGTCCCTTAGCTAACTGGGTATCACCCACTTCAGCCCAGCACAGAGGGGATCTGCACTTTCGGCCATAGAGGGCCTCGAATGGAGCTGGCTTTATGCACGTGTGATAACTGTTGTTGTAGGAAAATTCAACAAGGGGTAAATGGGTATCCCAAGCTTTTCCAAAGTCAATTACACAGGCACGCAACATATCTTCTAAGGTTTGGATAGTTCTCTCACTTTGCTCGTCGGTCTATGGATGGTAGGCTGTACTCATGTCCAACCTAGTTCCTAGGGAACTTTGTAATGACTATCAGAACCTTGAAGTGAATCCACTATCTCTGTCCAAGATGATAGATAAAGGAACACCGTGCAACCTTACAATCTCCCTAATGTAAGTTCTGGTAAGTTTCTCCATCTTGTCTGTTTCTTTGATCGGCAGGAAGTGTGCAGACTTGGTTAGTCTATCGACGATGACCCATATGGAATCAAGTACACCCGTCGTCTTGGGCAACTTGGTTATGAAGTCCATAGTGATCCGCTCCCACTTCCATTCTGGTATCTCCGGTTGCTGCAGGAGACCGGAGGGTTTCTGGTATTCGACCTTGACCTTTGTGCAAGTAAGGCATTTACTCACGAAGGTAGCAATATTTGCTTTCATGTTAGGCCACCAGTATAACTTTTTAAGATCCATATACATCTTATCTGAACCGGGGTGGACGGAATAACGAGTGTTGTGAGCTTCCGTCATGACCAAGTCTCTGAAGCCACCGTGTTTCGGTGTCCAGATCCGATCCATGAGGTATAAGGCTCCGCCACCCTTGACTTCCAAGTTCTTATCCATCCCTCTAAGGGATTCACCTGCCACGTTTTCAGGTTTCAAAGCGTCGAGCTGAGCCTCCTTAATTTGCGTGGACAAGTGTGAATGGATAGTTAGAGTCAAAGATTTGACTCTACGACCAGTATATGCTTTCTGACTCAGGGCGTCGACTACTACATTGGCTTTACCTGTATGATAACAAATTTCGCATTCGTAATCACTAAGTAGCTCTACCCACCGTCGTTGTCTCATGTTGAGCTCCTTATGGTCGAAGATGTGTTGTAGACTCTTGTGGTCTGTAAAGATCGTGCTTTTTGTACCATACAGGTAATGTCACCAGATCTTTAGAGCAAACACAACTGCTCCTAGCTCAAGATCATGGGTGGTGTAGTTAACCTCATGTGTCTTCAGCTGTCTCGAGGCATAGGCTATGACCTTACCTCGCTGCATCAGAACGCATCCGAGTCATTGATTGGATGCATCGCAATAGACAATGAAGTCCTCTATCCCCTTGGGTAGGGATAGTATCGAGGCGGTGCACACGGCTCGTTTGAGCGTTTGGAATGCTCTTTCCTGTTTTTCTTCCCAGTCAAAGGCCACGCCTTTTTGGGTCAGGGTTGTAAGAGGTTTTGCAATGCTGGAGAAGTTCTGAATGAACCTATGATAATAGCCAGCTAGACCTAGAAATTGACGAATTTCTATAGGTGTCTTCGGTGCTGACCAGTTCTCAATGGCCTTGATTTTGGAAGGGTCCACGTGTATTCCCTCTTCGCTAACAACATGGCCCAAAAATTCGACTCATCCACATACGTAAGTTAGTTATCCTAGTATAAAGGGATAATACGTAAGTTAGTTATCCTAGTATAAAGGGATAATACGTAAGTTAGTTATATTATTACCATTATCTTGTGACTCATCCACATAACCAATGAGGTGAATCGTATTTGAGTATCCTAGTACCAAAGGATACAATTTCTTATATTAATAATAATTGTCAAACAGTCGGGTTTTGGTAGAAGACTACTTTCAAAACAACTAGGTCTTGGTAGAAGATTTCATCTATACTAATAGGAATCATAGGGATTTCTAGGGTTTACCAAACGATTTCGATTACTTACAAACATTTCCACACGTATACAAACTTTCTTTCAGAACAATATCAAGTCTTTCATTACAAGTTTTACAAATCAAAAACACATTAATACTTATGAATTCACCAGCTTTTTGGCTGATACTCGCTTTCAAAATAACTTGTATTCTCAGGTCGCAAATAGATAGGTACGACGACCAGGTTTTGTGAAGACGGAGCAATCCAGACTCGTCTTATTTTCTGATTATTCATTTTATTGTTGTATATTATGAAAGAACACACATGTACTTGAAACTTATACTATTAATGTAATGGATGATGTTGTGTCTTGTTTACTACTTTACATTGTTGTGATACATTACATGACGTCCTCCGCCCCAGAACGTTTCCGCCGTTCTCGATTTTGGGGTGTGACAGATTGGTATCAGAGCATTGTTTATAGCGAATAAAGTATATCAACCCATAAAAGATATACTAACTATAAATACAATGGGATTAAAAGTACTCTGACCAAGAGTTTATACTTCTAAATAATGAAATATTTAAGTAAGTATACGTGCCTGCATTCATACTAAAATCCGTGTCACAATGACAAGAAGAAAAGTATTACGATTATTGAATATCACAGGTAAGCTCGGGGATGTATGGTCAGTCCTGGGAATGGCATAGCCTGATCAACTATGCTGGTTCGAGGAGTGATTAGCATATGCCCAAGAATGGTTGTGATGTGGCAACAAGTCTAAAAACTTACCAAACACTACCACAATGAGAACATTATAACATAACCTAACTCTAAAATACTATAGGAGTATTTATGTTACTATAATTACTTACATGAGAACTAAAAGGGATCTTCAGTACTAAGTTGATAGTTTCTAAGTGGATATACTAAGGTTATATGTAACTAGGATGTCATAGACTTAGAATCTGTGAAATTCTGCTTTACCCCGGTTCCTTGTGAATTTGGAGTTGAGTTCACTTATTCGAAAGCCTATCCTGTTTTGATTTCATATAATTGGTATGTACTTTACAAATAATGATGTAACTAATGGAGGTTATTTAATAATTATCTAGATAGTTCGTCTAATAATTATTTCTTTACCTAAATTCTCGTATAGACAACATGCCTGGACTCCATCCCCACGACAACTCGTACTCCCCGAACAAAGGCAGTGATGGATGGTTCAGAGAAGAACCAGAGAATGATCATTCACTCCCTTTTGAATGATCACCATGCTGAAGACCTTTCGGATGATGATAACTCCGAACTCGAGGATGAGAACCTACCCCTAATAGCTCCTAATTCAAACCCTAACCCTCGTCCAGCTCTTCATGGCCGGATGCCTCCTTGGGTAGAATGCTTGGAAACATGGAGCGAAGAGCAAGATCAACCTATGCCGTTTAATGGATATCGAAGCTTCTACCACTCAAGCGAAGGAATATCAGCAGATAGAGTTCTACAAATCATAATCCGTAGAGTTTCCTGAAACGAAATTCAGGGCATGACGACTTTTCAACGTATCAAAGAGGTTAATGCCAATACAAGAATGCATACCATTCGCACCAATCACCTTGAACACATCCATGAGAGATCTGAGAGAGACCATGAAACCTTGCTACGAACACTAGCTGAAACCCGAGCCGAAGTCATAGAGCTCCAAGTACGCCAAAGGGTGTACGAGAGATACCTACTTGATATGAAACGTCAACTAACCGAACTAAGGGTTCACCATAGGGGTGATCGTCGCCAGTAGGAGATACCTTACTTCCTTCTTTGTTTTAAAGAACCGTGTTCCTGTCTATGTTCTTTGTAGTAATTTTTATGTGACTACCTTGTACTATAAGTACTTTTAGTTAAGTCTTTATACTGTCAAATACTTTTCTACTCCGAACATGATGTATGACCTACAACAAGGTCAATTTCCCCAAACCTATTACATCTTAAACATCAATGATATCGAAAGTCGGCTAACTTCTGTGTTACTCTTTGTTCAAATACCTTCATTTTACTACCGTTGGAGTCTATCTGAAACCCCATCTAGTCAAGATTATTGGAATATGGTAATTTAACTCCAAAACCATTTTCAAGCCTCTTTTAAAGGTTGGATCATATTATCCACCAACCTATAATACCTCGTCTTGAACAAACAAACGCTTAAAGACCATTCTACAAACATACTTCTACTCTGAACTAGGACTACATCATAGGGTTGTAGGTCAAACTATCATGAACATACTTCCAATCCGTTCTAGGACTGCATCATAAGGATGTAGGTCAAACTTTCGAGAACATAGTCTTACTCTTTACTTGAACAATCAAAGTACATCTAGAGTCAACCAGAATCGCTCACAAAATCTTTATCTTTCGTATTACAGAATCATGTCGTCATCCGGAAACAATCAGCCGAGCAACAAAACCCTTATCCTCCATATCGACACCGCTACATTACAAGCTGTAGTAGCAGCTGCTCTAACAACTTTCCTTACACACATCAACTCAGGCAACACAAGCAAGACCGAAAAAGGAGTCGAGGGTTCCGATAGTAGTACCAAAGCGGGAAACCAACAAATGGCAACAGTCATAGACTTGCGAAGCCATAAGACCGAAAGGAAGAGACGATATTGTCAAGCCCTAAAGGAGCGCAAGAGATCCCAAAGACTTGTCATGCCACAACAACACGTGGCAACTCCTGTAGAACGCTTTAGGAAGCAATTTCCAAGGTGGTGTAATGAGGAAGGAACACGTGTCCACATAACATTGGCTAAACACCTCACTCCCTCCACTAAGGCTAGTACTAGCCAGTCATGCCACCAATGCGGGGAGATAGGGCACCTCAAGAAGGATTGCCCTATAACAAAGAATTCTGGCGCAGACGGTAGGATTCTCAGGATCACGGCTGTAGGAGAACCTACTCTGAACCCACGTTAATGTAATTTAGGCATTTCGTTGTAACAGACTTATAAACCATCCAAAACTAGTGCAACCAGAGTCTTATCTTTTGCAGGATCCCGTCAGTATAGGGATGCTTGTGCTGCGTATACTTGCCTTTTGTAGTATACCTTATACGCAGCAATAGTCTTGTAGTAGTCTAAAGTATTGTAACTCTGTTGATGGTAGCACGGTTGTGTTTTGTCCGTAAACACCTTATGTTCAAATCTAATGTCTTTAAGTTTCCTTATGATTCCGACATTATCATATGACTTGATCCAATTTGATCCTCACAAAAATAGCTTCATACGTACATCTCTTCCTCTGAAATCGTCTTTCTAGCAAAGCCATCATTCCAGAACACCAAAGTACTCGTGCCTAGAGCACTTATTTTTTCTCATCCTTTCCAAAGAAAAATTCAACAAACCTCCCCGAAGTACCACTCATGTAGTACGTCAAGTTCAATCCGAAGACCCACAGTTTCAAGCTTATTTATATACGGCTCGTATACCCGAGACTATGATTGATGAACCTGGTATAGGTTCTACTATGAACTTCAGGATGGAGACTGCCCAAGACTACGAGTGATCGTGCTGCCATGCGAATAAACTTAGAAGCCCAACACATGCCCTTTCTGTCGATCGGGACAAGAAAGACAGATAGAACAAAAGTACCTATCCTTTTCCCTTAATTCATGAGTAACCATACTTTATTTTGGATCTTCACGACATCTAATCAACCACTAGGTTCTAACTTCATAATCAGTATGAATTAGTTTTGTTCTTATACAAGAGGAAAGGTCACTGCCTATACCTCAAGACAACTTAAGATGCAGGAAGTTAACTATACAACACATGATCTTGAGTCAGGGACAGCGGTAATTGCTTTGAAGATCTAGAGACACTACTTGTAGGTTACAAGATGTACTATTCTCACAGTCCACAAAAACATTCAACATACGTTCGACCAAGAAGAGTTATCATGCTAGTAAAGTTAAACGAAATAAGCAAAATCGTGTATCGATAGTGAAGGGTTCGCTGGAATGCCAAGTGAGGAACCGAGTTCACTTAAGAACACGAGAAGCAAAATAAACTTCAATAGCATGTTTATCAATTATGTTTAAACTCTAATTTCGGGACGAAATTCCCTCTAATGGGGGGATGATGTGACAACCCGATATTTCGAGGCAATATGATGGAACACCAGTCAAATATAGATAAAAATTGAACTTTCCTAGAATCTTATTTGGGTTAAATAAAGTAGGGAGCGTGTCAAGGTTTTCATACATATAAAGAACCCTAAAATGCGAGTTATAACGAAGAAGTTATGGCCAATCGAAGATTCTCGGAAAAACCGGCAATACTGATAAACGTAAAACGCGAACTTTCAATACAATAAGTTTTTTTTGCCTTAGGTATCTAAATGAAAGTTTTAGATATCATCAAACCGTAAACGTACATAAAAAGAATGTCCAAATCTGACTTCGTATGAGGAAGTTGTGATTTTTCTAAGTTACAGATATAACAGTAGACAACTAAAAACTCGAAATAGAGATCGAGAGACTTTTAGCCGACACAATCTAAATGAGAATCGAAGGGCTCAACAATACTAGCGCAACGGTAAAAAGTCTGACGAAAACGGACGTCGGATGAAGAAGTTATGGAACTTTAACGGACTTTTCCTATCCCGACCTATTAAAAATATAATATTAAAAATAAAGTCAAAACTAGCCGACGGAGTCTAAACGAAAGTTGTAGATCGTAGTCTCGCCTTCGCGTGGATATAAAGAACGTCGAAAACGGAGTTCGTATGAGAAAGATATGAATTTTTGAAGTTTGCTAATTAATTAAAATATAAATTTAATTAAGGCATGGTATTATCCGAAGAACGAGTCAGCAGTCCGATCCCCCGTACGTCCAGCGTACCCTCGTACGCCCAGTGTACTCGGATGCTAGGGTCTGGTTCGTCCACGTCGCCCCGATGCTTCGACCGAGGATGCGGTCATCTGTGACGTCTCGTACGCCTCGCGTACCGAAGTCCTCCAGCCCCTATATAAAGGGTGCGAGGGTGCCGACATTATTTGCTAATTTCCTTCCTTTCTCGCGCCGAAGCTCTGCGTTTCAACCCTCGGAGTCATCCCAAAGGCCCAGTTTTCATATCCAAGGTGGGAAGAAAGTTTTACACTCCCGAGACTCCCGAGATTTCCCGAGAATCTCGAGAGATCCGCTTTCTCGAGTAGAAGTTCTGCTCGGTTTTCGTCACGCTTTCTTCAATCAGTCAAGTGAGTTCATACCCTTATAAACTACACCTTTAAATGTTTTATAAATACTTTTATATGCTTTTAAGGGGGGGGGGGGAATACAAGTTAAATACTCGATTATTGTTGTGTGTTATATAATAAAGTTCATTATACGCTTTTCATCAACGGAATCATATGTGATTTATAACAATTATAGGGAAACTTTCGTATGAAAAATATATCACGATAACATCATAACTTTTGAAATGAACAGTGTTGTTATATATATAAATCAAACACTCTGCTTATACTGTATGTATATGTGTCCATCTTTGGTACTACAAACATACAATTATTTTGGCACGAAAAACATCAATATTTTGGGATACTTGTTTTTAATAAATCAATCATATGGGATTTATAACTAGTATACAAATGGATTTACTACAAGTTTAGCAGTTTTACTAAACATATTACTTCAAATGACTTTCTTAAAAGTTTTTACATGATTAAAGCTCTTTATCAAACTGTCTTACACACTGTAAGCTTCCTTTCAAACTTGGTTACAAAGGTGTTTTCAAACAGTGGTTTTCTGTGTACTTAAACTGTCTTATCAAACAAAATACTTTCAATCGTTTTATAAGCTGACATCAAGTCACAAATTCTTTATTAGATTTTTCAACGGTTTTACAAAACTTCTTTATGCTTTTATATTATAAATTGCATGCCTCTATATATATAGTTATATAAGAAATGTTTAAAAGACTTAGGAAGGATATCCACCCTATTTCCTTTTCCTCGATTTGGATGTGGTCTGGTGGGATATCGGGTACCCGTCCGAAGGTCGTTTAAATATTAGTTATATATCATGTGTACATATCTAGTCATAAATGTTCTATCAATTAATTTTGTTCTGACGCTCTTGGGTAGCAAGGGTGTATAAATCTACTTGGACACTCATTAATTACATTTTAGTAAACTATTATAGGCATAGTTTAGGGGATACAAAACATTATTCCTATTACAAGAAATTACACCAGAGTCAGTTCATTCATGAGTCTAGACTACCTGCTATATGAAGGGATACTCTTACAGAGATTCCTCTTACATGGATATATTTATAGGGACACTCTTACATAGATACGGTTACATGAGTACGTTTACATGAATACTCTTACATGAATACTTATACATGAATACTTTTAAATAGAGATTATATGGCAAATTACTATTACATATTATATGTCTAGATACTGTTATATAGTTCTCCTTTCTATCTTTACCTTGTGATACAAACACATCATGGACGAGATAGATTGGACTTTATATCCTAGTACCAAAGGAGACTTTACGGGATTAACCATTCCTAGTATCTCTATTAGCTACAAAGGTAAATGCACATCCACGAATGTCTTCGGTTGATACCATTACAGGTATACTTTAAGGGATTAACTATTCCTACACCCAGTTGTTAGCAACATAGGTAAATGTACATCTACAGATGTCTAAAGTTAACACTGTTAGTTATCCTAGTATAAAGGGATAATACGTAAGTTAGTTATCCTAGTATAAAGGGATAATACGTAAGTTAGTTATATTATTACCATTATCTTGTGACTCATCCACATAACTAATGAGGTGAATCGTATTTGAGTATCCTAGTACCAAAGGATACAATTTCTTATATTAATAATAATTGTCAAACAGTCGGGTCTTGGTAGAATACTACTTTCAAAACAACTAGGTCTTGGTAGAAGATTTCATCTATACTAATAGGAATCATAGGGATTTCTAGGGTTTACCAAACGGTTTCGATTACTTACAAACATTTCCACACTTATACGAACTTTCTTTCAGAACAATATCAAGTCTTTCATTACAAGTTTTACAAATCAAAAACACATTAATACTTATGAATTCACCAGCTTTTTGGCTGATACTCGCTTTCAAAATAACTTGTATTCTCAGGTCGCAAATAGACAGGTACGACGACCAGGTTTTGTGAAGACGGAGCAATCCAGTCTCGTCTTATTTTCTGATTATTCATTTTATTGTTGTATATTATGAAAGAACACACATGTACTTGAAGCTTATACTATTAATGCAATGGATGATGTTGTTGCTTGTTTACTACTTTACATTGTTGTGATACATTACATGACGTCCTCCACCACAGAACGTTTCCGCCGTTCTCGGTTTTGGGGTGTGACAGAACTTGACCTTGTTGCCTTCTTGGCATCCGCAAATTTCGAAGACAGATTCCATCTTCTCAATCCACTACCTTAACACCATAACCCCACCAGTACCATTGAAGCTGCGGGGTTTGGTGTTTGTGAAGTCCTTGTAGGTGCATTCCCGAGGGTGTCCATGGCTTTCGCCGTGGTTCGAGGGAGGTGCACCTGTTCCCAATCCACTAGGGACAGGAGTGTTGATTGCTGACACAGCAGATGCAACTGCCGCTGTGAAAGCTGCCTGGAACATGTTGGCATCAAAGGGGTTAGGTGGTTGAGGAGGTTGAGGTTGTGGTGGTGGTGGAGGTGGTGGTATCGGTGCTTCGTTTTTTGGGTTACGCCTAGGATTTCTGCGTGGCGGCATCTTTAACTATACGTTTAAAAGATGACAATATGGATAAGAATAAATGAATAATGACTTTGTCTCATGGACTAATTCCCCATAGCCCAACAACAAATAAATAGAATGACTGAATGAAGATGACATCGTTTGGATAATAATTTCCATATGATTAGATATCTGTCAATAATATTGGAATTACAGATGTAACAAGTTCGGGAAAAATGGCCTAGAAGTAGGCCTTACATCAACCAAGATGGAAAATTTTGACAGAATTAAGATTAGATCAAGACCTAATAGGTCTAAGATTTATAAAGATAGGAAATTAGACCAAATTTTTACATAAACTAGGTTATATCCAAAAGATGGGTCGTCGAGATTCTATCGGCGATGAGAACTGCTAGCATGACTTCTTGATCCTGACAGTAGACGTTCTATGTCCCTCATACGCCTGTCAGCTCTCGCTTGCTGAGCTCGAAGTTTCCTAACTTCAGCTCGCGTTTTAGCAAGTTGCCTCTGCAGAACTATATTGCGGACTAGAGTTCTTTCGTGTGCAGACTCTAGTTGGCGAATGCGGACAGTGTTAACACCAGATTTGGCGTCAACTTCCAAGATTTGATTGACAGTCGCCTGAGCCATTATCGTGTTCCGAGAAATCCTACGCACCATGATTGGTAGGAGTCTATCAGTAGAACCTCCTTCAGTGAGGTTGTAGAAACTTTGGTCTCCATTGTAGGGAATGGGTTGAGCCTGTTCATGACTCCATGTATTCAAGTTAGTGGCTCATAGAGGTGTGGGTCCTTGAAATGCGGGACGGGGGTTCAGGTTTGGGTTTTGAGCATTTGGGGGTAGGTTGTTGACTTCTGGCTCCGAGTCAGAACTATCAGAAAAACCTTCAGCATGGTGATCATCCAAAGGGATTGGGTGATCATCTTCTGGTTTTGCCTCTAGCCAACCAGCATTGCCTTGGTTCGAGAAGTACGGATCGCCGTGGTGAAATCCAGCCATTTTAATCTACGCGAGAAAAGGGATATAAGAAATAGCTAAAATAGACGAACTAACTAAGATAATTACAGTAAGACCAAATACCCCTATGGTATTTATTTATGGTTGTGTTGGTAAGTTTTTAGACTTGTTGCCACATCACAACCATTCTTGGGCATATGCTAATCACTCCTCGGACCAGCATAGTTGATCAGGCTATGCCATTCCCAAAACTGACCATATATCCTCAGGCTTACTTGTGATATTCAACAATCGTAATACTTTTGTTCTTATCATTGTGACACTGATTTTAGTATGAATGCAGGCACGTATACTTTTTTAAATATTTTATTATTTAAAAGTATACCTCTTAGACAGAGTGTTTTAATCCCTATTTATTTATAGTTAGTATATCTTTTATGGGTTGACATACTATATTCACTATAAACAAAGCTCTGATACCACTGTGTCACACCCCAAAACCTCGAACGGCGAAAACGTTCAGGGGTGGAGGACGTCATGTACAGTATAACAACAGTGTAAAATAGTAAACAAGCCACAACATCATCCATTGCATTATAAGTAAAGTTTTAATACATATGTGTTCTTTCATTGTAACAAGACACCAAAAACATAATCAAAATAAAAGACGAGACTTGTCTGCTCTGTCTTCTCAAAACCTGGCCACCGTACCTGTCTACTGATGACCTGAGATTACAAGTTATTTTGAAAGAGAGTATCAGCTTTAAAGCTGGTGAATTCATAAGTATTTAAGTGTCATTGTCTTGCTTACTAAAAGCTGTTTTAAAAATTCATGAAAACCTTTAAATGAAAATGTTGATGTAAGTATGAAAAGCCCTAGAAAATCCCTTATTTTCTATCAGTGTGAGATGTAGTCTTCTACCAAGACCCGAATGTTTTGTTATGACTATGTAGTCTTCTACCAAGACCCGAATGTTTTGTAAGTAAAATGATATTTTTTCCTTTCCAATGACTAGTACTAAAAGTACTTAGTCTAACTCGTCGTTTATGTGAATATATCACAAAATAAAGTAAATCGGATAATGTACTAAAGTAAGTGTTATCCTGAGGTACTCTGGGCTAATACGACATATGTAAATGTTATCCAGAGGTACTAGGGCTAACACGACATATATAACCTAATGAAAATCCAAAGATTGTCCAATTGTCCTCTGTAGCAGCAGCAAGGCGGAGGAAGGGTTAGTCCCGTAATTGACTGCTAATATAAGTAATAACCGTAGGCATCCATAGATGTTCATCACCCACTAGTGCTAACAGATGAGTTCCGGAATGGTTAGTCTCGTACATATATCCCGAGGTACTAGGGATAGGGTCCTGTCTAGATATCCTGAGGTACTAGGGATAGGCAGGAAAAATTACACAGAAGGTACAAATAAATCTTCCTAATAACTTTAGGTACACGTATCCAAGTAAGTGAATGCAGGTTAAAGTATCTAAGTAACAGTATTCATGTAATGTGTTCATGTAAGCGTATTCATGTATCATGTAAGCATATGTAAACGTACTCATGTATCATGTAATCACATGTAAATGTACTCATGTCTCAGGTAATGTACTGGTATAGACTCATGAATGAATTGACTCTTGTGTGATTCCTTGTAATAGGAATAATGTTTGATAACTTCAAATTATCCCTATGATAATTTACTGAAATGTAATTAGTTGATCAAGTAGCTTTATAAACTCTTACTACTCAAGGGTGTAGGAAACTAAATGAAAGATGTAAACTATAACATCAATACATATATACAATATAAGTGTACATGCATAGTTTAGTTCAAGAATGTAAAATGGTTTCGTAAGACATCCAAGGGTTTCTGAACAAACATAAAAGTGACTTGATGTTATTTTGATAAACTTTTCAAAAGTAATACATTTGATAACAAAGTATTTTAAATACAGAAAACCATTTCATTCATCACATTTTGTAGTATGTGAAATACGAGGAATGAAAACACAGTTATAAAATACATACAAATGCTTTAATAACATGTTGTTTTCTACTTGTATTCCCCCCCCCCCATTAAAGAATTTAAAATAATTTAAAACATTGATTAGGGGTATGAACTCACCTGTAGATGGTGAATTGGATGAACTGGACGGTGTAGGATTGTTAGGTGTCAAGTGAGGACTTGTACACACACTACGATCCTAATGAACATATAATCACACATATATGCACTCAATTAGACTTAAATTACTAATTGATAATGTTAAGACAACCTAGACCATAGTAAACACTTTATATAAGTGTTTTAAGCCCTAAGGATTGCATCTGAGCTATTATGGGACAAGGTACTTGGGCTTAGGGTTCCAAAGGACCCCATATATATGTTTACTCTCCATATACCATCACACATGTATTTTACGGTTGTAAATTCTTGAGTTTACGGCCGTAAACTCCCAACCATGGGGGTATTGTGTGTTTTGAAGTTCCAAATGATTCATAGAATTATTCCAACTTGGTGGTTAAATTCTTGGAAGGGTTTAAGGCATAGAAACACTCCTTAAAGGATTTTACGGCCCCAAGGCCATTTCCTTTGGATTTTACGGTTTTAAATTCTCTTGGAATGTTGTTTTTGTTGTTTTCAAGCCTCATGCACTAGTGGCATATGTTCTTTGGATTTTATTCCAACCATATGAAGAACCTTGACACACTTTGGTACCCTTTTAATGAGTTTACGGCCCATGAACCATGTCATGGCCATAAAATCACTTTGTAAGGTGATTTTGTTGTGTTTAAGGCCCTTGATTTAATGGGAAAAAGTCTAGGTAAAAGTCTAAGGCCTTAGGTGCCTTAAAAGCACCATTTTGAGCATGAACTTTGGAGTTTACGGCCTAAGATACTCTTGGGCCGTGAACTCCCAAACTTCGGTGATCCTTGCTTGATTTCATGTCCCTAATACACTCCTATACAAGTCCAAGGCAGTAGTATATCACGGGGGACAGTCTAGGCTCGGTTTCGTGAGTTTGCCGCCCAAGAACACCTTGGGGAGTAAACTCCTAAATCTAATGATTTAGCTATGTAATCTATGTTATGAACACATTTAAAGATTTCTAACACTACTAGAAAGAGTTACTCACGTTTTGGTATAAAAACCCAAAGATTCGTGAGAGAGAAAATGACTTTTCTCTAGTTGGAAATGCGAATAATGAATGAATTTGGTTCAGAATTCTATTTATAGTCCTGAGATATTTTTGGCAGAAAATAATTTTATTCCTGAAATGACCTCTAATATAATAGAGTGATGGAATAATAGAGTTGCACTAAACCCTGACGTATTCAAACTTAAACAAAAAAGTCTGAAAATTAACTGCGACTGTTATAACTTCTATTGAATTGATACTGTTTGTACGGAATGGAAATTTTGGGTTGTCACAATTGCTAATTCAGATATACATCCATTCATCTGTGGTAAAAACTAATGTAATGCAGGTAGTTATTTATGTATAACATGATTTTCTATTTTCGCATAGGTACTTTGTTTATTTTGTGTTTAGTTTTAATATGACACATTTATAAACTAAAGAAATCGTAAAATTAAGTGATTAATTGTTCATCTGGGGTATGCTTGAATGAGGATCCCAAGTGTTTGTGGAAATGACTCAAAGAGTGAAAGAAAGGATGTGAAGTAAGATTATTGACCTGATTCGTGGAACAAAACAAGCCTCGTTGAGCTTGGGGAGGTTAGTACTGAAATGAACCCTTCGTTTAGGGTTCTTTACAATAACAATATTATTCCTCCATCTCGGTAACGTCTCTTAAGGATCGACTTTTGGTTTCCCTTCCCACAAATTCGTGCGCAAATCATAATCCCACATCCCTAATTTTTTTATCAGTCATGTTTTGTGATATATATATATATATATATATATATATATATATATATATATATATATATATATATATATATATATATATATATATATATATATATGGGAGTGAATATACCCTGAAGCGTATATTCACTTAGGTACCTAAACTCATCATACTATGTCATTTTGTATATATATATATATATATATATATATATATATATTGTAATAATCCAATCTTCTTATAATTCAACTTCTAACTTGATTAGTTCCATGATTTTTTTTAATGTCACAATTATCTTCTTATAAAATTTTCATTTTTAATTATAATATATATATATATATGTGTGTGTGTGTGTGTGTGTATGTATATATATATATATATATATATATATATATATATATATATATATAGCGTTGTAGGTGTTCTGCAAAAATATATGATGTAAGAAGAAGATAATAGTCAAATTCAAAAATCTTGAAAGCAAATCAAGTTAAGTGTTGAAGTTTAAGAACATTCTAATGAATAAATCAAACAAAACGACGTATTATAGTGAGTGTGTATATTTAAGCTTATATACCTTTAAGGCTATATACATCAATATACATATATATATATATATATATATATATATATATATATATATATATATATATATATATATACCCTGAGTCAACAATGGAAAATTGTAACAGCCCGAAATCCAGGTATTCTTCTTTTGGCCTTGCATCTTGGTTAAGTTGGTGATTTAGGGTTTTCATGGTAGGCGAGTACGCTGGGCGTACAAGGTGTACGATGCATGTACTCGCGCGCCTCATTTTGGACGCGTTCCCCCTCAGGTACGCGGGGCGTACCCAAGGTTACGCCTGGCGTAACTCATTCAGTCCCAAACCCTAATTTCCTTTGAAGGGGCTATAAAAGGAATGTGTGGCTGGACTTCTCAGCCACCACCCCTCAGAGTGAAACCCTAAAAAGAGTGTACCTTCGTTCTTTAGCCATTGTGTGTGTATTCTAAGCTTGGTGGTGCCATTCCAAGGTTGCAAAGGAGAAGAAGAGCTTGTTGGAGAGGCTAGAAGTGGCGCTCAAGTGTAGATCTGAGCTTTGCAAGGGCTAAAGCTTCATTTCCAGGTATAAAGTTCGGATCTTGTCACTTGGTTCATGTTGTATGCTTTAGATGTCATTTTTTAGGGTTTAAGTCCCAAAGGTTGAGACTTTTGTGCAAATGGCCTCCATAAGCTTAGATACTTCATATTTATGATCTTTTGGAGTTGTAGACTCATAAAAATGGCATCTTGGACGTGGGTATTGCACCATGCATGAGATCTAGGTCCTTGAGTTTGAATAAAAGGTTGTTATGTGATGTTGGAGCCTTTACAGCCATGCCAAGGCTTAAAGGTCTCGACTTTATGGATTTAGACACACTAAAGGAGTCGGATCTGGAAGTTGGAGTAATGACTTAACCGATTAAGACCAGAAATGAAGAGTGGCTGATTCTGATGGTTACGCTGGGCGTAACTTCCAGTACGCGCAGCGTACTGGGTGGAGACCTCGATCCAGGGGGGTTGGCGATGTACGCCCCGCGTACATCTAGCAGTACGCCCTGTGTTTTCGCTTTAGTAGGATGTGACAATTAATCAGATATTAATTGGAATTAATAAATAGTGCAGGTGCTGCTTGGCATTTTATTGATAGTTAAGGAAAAAGCCCTAAAACCTGCTTGTAAAGAGGTTAGACGAAATCTTCTAGGAATCCAAAGGCTTTTAGATGGAGGCTTGTGGCCCGCTTGGTAACCAAGAAAAGGGATTAGGTTATCCACCCTTAAACCCTAGCTTTGGCTCAAAGCTACCTCACCTATATAAGGAGCCTTTACGTTCTCAATTTCAGCACTCCTAACCCGAAGAGACTTTTGGGCGAATTCTCTTCCTTCCTCTCCATAATCCTTAGTTTCTAGCCTTGGATGTGAACCATTAGAGGCATGATGCTTGTGCTGCTAGCTACAAAATTTTTGAAGAAGAATGATTCAAGATTGTTTACAATAACAATCTAAATGTTAGTTTTCTTATCTCATGAATTAGTATATTCATAGGAAAGTTTTGTATGCTAGAGATTCATAGTATGTTGCTATATGTGAAAGACATAGATCAAACTAGGTTGCATGCTCCCTAATCAATTGAATTGTTTTGATTGTTTTTCCATTTATGGTGTAACAACATAATTTTTCATTTTTAATTTCATAAAACACATGTCATTTTATATAAAACACCATAATAGTCAACAAAGTTTTCAAAACATTATATCAAATCCATGATCCATAATCATAGCTCCATGTCCAAAGAGTGTGTACAATCATGCCGGTGCCTTCCCGCGATCCTCGGAAGTACCTGAAACACATAACGAATAACATGGTAAGCACGAATGCTTAACGAGTTCCCCAAAATACCACATGCATATAAATTAGCCACTCGAGGCTATAACTCTGTAAGACCATCCGGTCAATGAGTCTCAGTGGGACCTTCCGGTCCCACAACTCTGGTAGACTTTTTGTCCCTACCATGATTTGCTTTCTGGCCCAAACTCTAACTATCTTCCGGCCATAAATATGATTGCCTTCTGGCCATAACTCTGATTGCCTTCCGGCCTTAACCTTGTTGAACTTTTGGTCCCAAACATATGACATATACATATCACATAAATTCACATAACTCATATCAATACATAAGACCTTCCAGTCCAATATAAATTCCACTCTAAGTAACGTATAGTGAGAAGACTCACCTCGAACTATCTCGGAATAATATGAGACTCAAATCTCCGTTCTAACCTCCATCCAATACATAAACAGAAATTCTTGTTTAATAACAGCACTCATTAAGCTAGACCCCCCCAGGCCCTTTTATGCTCTCTCAAAAGGGTAGAAGACCATTTTACCCCTTCGTGAGTCAAAAAGTCCATTTGTTCACCAAACCTTAAAAGTCAAACAAAGTCAACACCCGCGAGTACGATGTGCGTACCGGATCCCTACGATGGGTGTACTCGTCCTCTTTGCTAGTATCGGGCTGATCGAACCCTACACCGAGCGTACTGGGATTTACGCTCAGCGTATGTCTCAGTTTCACTATTTTCTCACTTATCGTCTTAATCAGTTAAGACCTTGGCTCAAAATACATATATGGACCCCCTACAGTCTCCTAGTACATAAAGTCAAACACTTTACGCGTTTGCATGTCTGGTTTGGCTTTAAACACTCAAAACCTTCATCCATTTTCTTCTTTAAGCTCATATCCCATGCATGGTTAGTTCTTATTGATCAAGATTGGATTTTTATGACCTTATAACACGAAATACACTAGCAAGGGACAGATCTAGGTTCTTAGAGCTCATCAATTCATAAATCCATCAACTTTTCGGACAAAACCCCCAAGACATCCCATATAAGAACACACAACAGAAAAGGAAGAAAGTTTGAAGCTTTATACCTCCAAATGAAGCTTCTCACACTGCTATGCTCGGATCCAAGTGCTTGGGCTCTTACTCCTTCTCGAAAGCTTCCTTTCCTATCTTAAGGCTCAAGAACACACCAACAAGCTCTCAAGGGCACTCTCTAGCTACAAGAAAGAGGATTAGGGTTTTGGACGGACAAGTCTCTGGAAATGGTGGCCAAAAATGAGGCCATAACGCTCTTTAAATAAAGGGCTCATTTAGAATTAGGGTTTCATTCTAGGCCTGGTACGCCCCGCGTACACCTTGGTACTCCCCGCATACCAGGCAACCTCCGCATCATGAATGCGCTCACGAGTACGCGCGGCGTACTCGCTATTACGCCCAACGTACTCGATTATCACACAAACTACACAATGGCTAAAACTTAGAACTTAAGGAAAAAAGAAAGGCCAAGGAGATATACTTGATTTCTGGATGTTACAATTCTCCCTCACTAGAATCAGACTTCGCCCTCGAAGTCTTGCTCTGCAAATAACTCAGGGTACTGCTCCTGCATCTCCGATTCCAGTTCCCAAGTCAAATCGGATCCCCTCCGATGCTGCCACTGGACTTGAACCAGAGGCATTTCCTTGTTCCTCAGAACCTTCACTTTCCGATCTAGGATCGCGATCGGCCTCTCGATGTAATTCAGGCTCGCATCCACCTGAATGTTCTCCAATGGTACTACTACCGTCTCATCAGCCACACACTTCCGCATAGGGATGAGCATAATAACCGAAAAACCGAACCATAACCAAATTAACCAATCTAACCGAGCCATTAAAACCGAACCATTATTGAAAATGGTGGTGCGGTTTTTTATTTTCATTAACCGATTCTAATGGTTTGGTTTTGGTTTTTCTGAGAAACCGAACCATATATAACCGAACCGAACTGATTAGGATATATAAATTTTAAAATTATTTTATATATTATATAATTGGTAATTATCTTATTGTATAAGGAAATAAAGGAATTTAAGGCCTTTATATTTGAATGATATGCAATTAGCATATTAAGCACACAACAATGGAACAAGTCAACAAACAGTCAAACACTATCATATTGTCGCTGGTTCTCCCTCATTATCGGCTATCCCACAACGAAAAGATTTTGATGCCCAGTTACATATGGATGTTTGAATAATATTTTTGATTCTCGCTTAATCGGCTATCACACTCAATACAGAAGGTACTCTCAAATCTCATGTCCCGATATTTGTTGGATATATACCATTGTTTAAACTTATGATGTTCTCCAATCTATTGTTTGATTAGTTTTTTATTAGCTTTTTGTATTATAAATTATAGTTATTTTCCTAAATTTAACGCAAGTCGTTGATTCTTGGTGGTGGTGGGGGCTATTCCTTTACCCATAAAACAAAGATTCTAGAAATTCCTTTATGGAAAAATAATAGTTTAATACATTGCATTGGATCTTGTATATTTTCGTCAGTGTTAATTTTCTCCAAAAGCATATAGGCTAACATCTATATTTTAATTTTTAAATTACGAGTATGAGGGATAACTTATTCATATTTGTTGAAAAAAAAAAGAAAAAAAATACATATGTCGATGTTTTCATATTGTTTCCTTTTAATGCTTGCACTTTCTTCCATGTTTTATAAATGTCAATATTATAATATGGATCCCATCATGCCAATGTGTTCTATAGAACCAATGTTATTGTGTTGAGTGCTTTTTGAATAATTTGTTGAATCACTGAATGTAAATGTCATAATACACTTGTATATAGTTGTATATTAGGCTACTAGCTTATAATTTGAATAACGTCTCAATGTGTCTTATTTATTTGTTATCTTCAAGAAATTATAGATGGAAGCAACGAGTACAGAGAACGCAAATAGAAATTTAAGGGATGAACCAGATCTGATCATTGATGATGATGATGAAAACAATGAACCGGAGAATGATGTGGATGACGTAAACGATGAGACCGAAAATAAGGGTGATCGTCCGAAGAGATCCTTCGTGTGGGACCATTTTACTCGCATTAAGGGTAGTAAAATTAAGGTAGAATGCACCTATTGTAAAATTATAATGGCAGGGGGTAGCAAAAAGAATGGTACGAGTACCATGTCATATCATTTGAAGAATGTATGCAAACGATCTCCACTTTACAAAAAAACAAATATGAAGAAACAATCCACATTAAACTTCAAGCCTGCAATAAAGGGGGAATTTGGGGGTAGTTTAACTTCTCATCACTTCAACCAAGAAAAGGCTAGGAAATTCCTAGCTAGAATGTGTATCAAAGATAATAGGCCTTTTAGTATTGTTGATGATGAGGGATTTAAGGAATTTGTATGGGAAATTAATCCCATGTTTAAATTTCCATCTAGGTGGAATGTGGCAAAAGATTGCTTATCGATATATGAAGAAGAGAAAAAGAAGCTTAAAAGACTTCTAAAAAACCAAACAGTTTCTCTTACCACCGACACATGGACATCGGTCCAAAATTTTAATTACATGTGTCTTACCGCCCGTTGGGTTGATGAAAATTAGACATTGAATTAAAGAATTTTGAATTTTTGTCAAACACCCAACCATAAGGGGGTGACAATAAGGAAGTTAGTGTATCGTTGTTTGCAAGAATGGGGCATAGATCGGGTCTTAACCATAATCGTTGATAATGCTTCATCAAACGATGGGGCAATCAAATATTTAAGATCTATGCTTAAGGGATCTCGTTCTGTCTTAGATTGCAAATATTTGCATTTAAGATGTTGTGCCCATATCATCAACCTTGTGGTGAGAGATGGATTAGATGAGCAATTTGATACAGTTACAAAGATTAGAAGTGCGGTTAAGTATGTGAGATCATCCCCTTCTAGGTATGAGAGCTTCAAAGAGTGTGTTGAGTTTGAAAAAATTGAATCAAAAAGTAAGCCATGTCTTGATGTAGACACACGATGGAATTCAACATTCTTAATGTTGGAAACAGCGGAGAAGTACTCAAAAGCATTTGATAGGTATTTTATTATTTTTATATTAGTTTACTAATTAATCAGTTATTGTGAACTTCACTTTCTTTCTAAAATTTTGCTAATGTTTGTTTGTTTGTTTTTTCTAATAGGCTTCAAGAGATTGACATCAACTATAGCTCTTACTTTTATAGTGAATTAAATGAAGATGATGATGATAATGAGAAGAGTACTCGAAAGAGAAAGAAGAATGATCGAGCTTTAGGGGCTCCCGAAGAAGAGGATTGGGAAAAAGCTAGGTACTTGAATATATATATATATATATATATATATATATATATATATATATATATATATATATTACTTTTTTCATTCAAATTAATTCTAATCACTTGCTAACAAAAATGGACAACACATAATTTTTGAAACTATCATAAAACAAAACCCTTTGTTGTGATAGTCCTTGCAGTATTTACTATTTATTAAGTATTCGTGTGTGTTCATTTAAGCATCTAGGATGGTATTTGTGATATTAAATAGTCCACTTGAAATAAGTGATTACCACATATAAGTTTTCCTACATGGCAAGTGACTTGCATATATTGGTTTGTTTAGGCGTTAACAATGGCCTTTAAGCACACTGTGATGTTAGAATTTTTTTTAAAACATGCTTTACATATATTGGTTTAAGTGATTACTACATATAATTTTCTATACATTGCAATCATATATTTACCAAGATTTTATGTTAATTATATGTTTTCAATAGGCATTTTATGGAGTTCTTGAAGATTTTCTGCAATGTTACAAAAAAAGTGTTCGGTAATAAGTACGTGACTTCAAATTTGTTTGTTGGGGAGCTTGTCACAATGCATGCGGCCATATCAAGTATGTGTCTAAACACAGATGAGAAAAAGAAAAAATGGCATTGTCAATGAAAGCCAAATATGATAAATATTGGGACAACTTGGACAACATGAACTTTTTGTTGCATGTTGCATTAGTCTTAGATCCGCGAAACAAGATGTTTTTTCTTGATTATTGTTTGGGGCTTATTTATGGTGGTGATAATGAGAAAGTCAATAAAGTTAATCACCGAGTGCTAGAAACTTTAAGAGAGTTATTTACTCACTACAAGAAGATTGAAGATAAAGATAATGAGAAAAATACAACCTGTTCTTCATCTTCTACTACTACATCGTTTAGTAGTGTTGTAGATCTTGATTTGGATGACGGTTATGCAAAATATTTGGAAAATCGGGGGAAAGGTGTTAATAATACAGAATTGGATATATATTTGGCCGATACAACGGAAAAGAAATCAAAGGGGGAGATTTTGATGTATTAAGTTGGTGGAAACTTAATTCGGGTAAATACCCTGTACTCTCTAAAATTGCAAAATATGTTTTGGGAATGCCAATTTCTACCGTTGCAAGTGAATCAGCGTTTAGTACCGGAGGTAGGGTTATCGACAAATTTAGAAGCTCTCTTACACCAAACACCGCTGAAGCTTTGATATGCACACAAGATTGTCTACGTGCTACACCGCCATACTTGCAAGAGACTCCCATTCATGGCCTACAACTAGAAGAGTTGCTCGTGAATTTGGAGAATTTCGAGATTGGTAACCATTTAAGTAAGATGTTGGTTTTGTGATGATTATCGCTTTTTTGAATTTTGTTTTTGCTTTTTATAGCAACACACTTTCTTATTTTCTTCAGTTTTTAGTTTTATAGCAGTGTGGTTTGTTTTCTTTTTTTTTTTCACTTTTATATCAATTCATTTTTAGTTTTTGAATCATTTTTTATTGTAATGGTTAACCGATATTAACCATTAACTAAAATCCATTAAGTGACTAAAACCATTAACCATAACCATTACTAACCATAACCAATGGCTACTAAAAAACATTAACCGATTCTAATGGTTATGGTTCGGTTTTGATCTATAACCGAACCAAACCGAACCATTCACACCCCTACTTCCGCAACTGGGACACGTGGAAGGTCCTATGGATCTGGCTCAACTCCTTAGGTAGCTCCAACTGATATGCTACCTTGCTTACCTGGAAATTACCCTGAAAGGTCCAATATATCGAGGCCCCAACTTGCCCCGCTTCCTAAACCGAATTACTCCTTTCCATGGGGAAACTTTCAGAAGCACAAAATATCCGACCTGGAACTCAAGCTCGGATCGCTATCTGCCTGCGTAACTCTTTTGACGGCTCTGGGCCATTTGCAACCTCTGTCGAACCTACTAAATCTGCTCGATTGTCTTCAACACTATCTCGGTGCAACCCATAACTCTATACCCCACCTCTCCCCAGCAGATGGGAGTACGGTACCTCCTCCCATAAACAAGCTCAAAGGGAGGCATACCGATGCTCGAGTATTGGTTGTTGTTATAGTAAAACTCAGCCAAAGGTTGGTATGAATCCTAACTCCCACCGAAATTCATAACGCATGCCCGAAGCATGTCCTCGAGTGTCTGAATCATCCATTCATTCAGTATGTCTGTGTGTGGGTGGTAGGCGGTACTAAAATGCAATCGCATTCCCAACTCCTCATGGAACTTCTTCCAGAATCTGGAAGTAAAATGCACATCCCGATCTGAAACTATAGACGTCAGCACTCCATGCCGAGCTACCACCTCTCACACATAAATCTCTACCAGCTTCTCCGCAGAAGAGCTCTCACTCATAGCAAGGAAGTGAGCACTCTTCGTCAACCGATCCACAATCACCCATATCGCGTCAACTCCACGAGCCGTCCTCGGCAATTTGGTGATAAAGTCCATCGAGATCTGCTCCCACTTCCACTGGGGAATCTCCAAAGGCTGCAATGGACCATGAGGACACTAGTGCTCTGCCTTGACCCGACGGCAGGTTAGGCATCTCTCTACTACCCACGTTACATCCCTCTTCATACATGGCCACTCGTAGTCTCTTTTCAAATCCAAAAACATCCTAGTGGCTCCGAGATGGATCAAAAAACTCGACCTATGCGCCTCCTCCATCAGAGTGCTACGAGCTCCGCCCATATAAAGTACCAAAATCCAAGCTCGAAAGGTCATAAGCCCCCGACTATCCGTTACAAATTCGGATACGTGGCCGACCACCCACTCCTTCTTGCGGTTCTTCGGTCTCATGACCTCTGACTGGGCCTCTTGAATGGTATCCAATACCGGAGTCATCACTATCATCCTCATTCATATATCTCGAATCGGGGCACTCTCCGCATTGCGACTCAGGGAATCAGTCACCACGTTAGCCTTGCCCGGGTGATACAGAATCTCACAATCATAATCTTTTACCACGTCCGGCCATCTCCTCTGGCGCATATTCAAGTTAGGCTGATCCATCAGATACTTCAAGCTCTTGTGGTCCGTGTAGATGGTACACCGAACCCCGTACAAGTAATGATGCCAGATCTTGAGGACGAACACCACTGCCCCCAACTCTAACTCGTGGGTGGGATATCTCGTCTCGTAACGCTTCAGCTGCCTCGATGCATATGCTATCACGTGCCCCCTCTGCATAAGCACTGCACCTAACCCCGATATAGATGCATCAAAGTAAACCACGAAGTCCTCCATTCCCTCAGGAAGAGCTAACACTGGAGCTTCGCACAACCTTTGGCGAAGAGTCTCAAACGAGGTCTGTTCATCGGGACCCCAAACAAAAGCAACACCCTTCCGGGTCAACTTGGTGAGAGGAACATCAATCTTGGAGAAATCTCTGATAAACCTTCGGTAGTAGCCGGATAACCCTAGAAAACTCCTGATCTCAGTGGGGGACCTCGGCACCTCCCAACTTATAACCGCCTCAATCTTGGCCGGGTCGACCAAAATCCCATTTTGATTAACGGGGTATCCCAAGAAATGGATCTCTCGTAACCAGAACTCACACTTGGAGAATTTGGCATAAAGCCTCTCCGATCATAATACTCCAAGAACCTCTCCCAAATGCTCCTCATGCTGCTCTCTAGACCATGTATACACCAAAATATCATCAATGAACACGATCACCGAACGATCCAACATAGGCATGTATACCCGGTTCATGAGATCCATGAACGCTACTGGTGCATTGGTGAGCCCGAAAGCCATCACCACAAACTCGTAATGCCCATAGCAAGTCCTAAATGTTGTCTTCGGAATATCTTCCTCATGAACTCTTATCTGATGATAACCAAACCTCAAATCAATCTTGGAGAACCAAGATGCTACCTAAAATTGATCGAACAGATCATCGATCCTCGACAATAGATAACGATTCTTGACCGTCAATTTGTTCAACTCTCGATAATCAATGCACATCCGATGTGAACCATCCTTCTTCTTAACAAAAAGGATTGGCGCTCCCCACGGTGAGCTACTCGGCTGGATAAATCCCTTTCCTAACAGCTCCTGAAGTTGCGAGAATAACTCCAGCATGTTTGGCGGTGCAAGGCGATAGGTGTCCCCTGTGGAAGCAAATCAATGTGAAACTCTACCTGCCTCTTGGGAGGCACACCCGGTAACTCCTCGGGGAATACGTCCGAAAACTCGTTAACCACCGGAACCACAGCGATAACACGCGGTCTCTCTGCAATATCCCGCGTATCCGACATATACGCCAGAAAAACCATGCAACCCTGCTGCAAGCTCTGTCTCGCTCTGGCAGCCAAACAAAATGATGAGCCAGATCTGGTACCCTCTCCATATATAGTAAGCACTCCCCATTGGGGTCTCATATCGTCACCAACTGACGCTCACAATTGATCATAGCTCCGAATCGACTCAGCCAATCCATGCCCACAATAACACATACATCTCCCATCTTGATAGGTACCAGATCTATCGGAAACTCAACTTCGAAAATCTTGAGAACACATCCCCGAATCACATTAGTCGCAAACACTGCATGCTTAGCGACTATAGAGACTATCAGAGGCCAACTCAACGCCTCTCGTCGCATACTGATGTGGCGACTAAATGCTAAAGATACGAAAGATCGACTCGCGCCCGAGTCAAAGAACACCAAAGCAGGTACAGAATTCACAAGAAAAGTACCTAAACATATCATAAATAAGCATCATATATAAGCAAAAGAATAAGCAAAAGATCACATAGCAGCCACAACGTCGGGTGCTGTGCAGACCTCTTCCGCGGTCAACTGAAAGGCTCTCCCGCAAGCCTTTGGTGCCTCGGCCTTCACTGGTCGACTCTCAGTAGTTCGAATAGCAGCAGGTGCAGATCCCTGCGTTGACCCCTATAACAGCTGCGGGCATTCAGCATTCCGATGGGCGGTCTGGTTATAGTGAAAACATATTGTGAACCCTTTGGGGCAATCCTTGGCTATGTGCCTCTCCTTGCCACACTTGTAGCAAGGACCTACTTGACAGACTCCCTCGTGACTCTTTCTGCACTTCCCACAAGTACGGCCCTTTTAGCCTCCCGATCTTGAATCCGAGGGCTTTTCCCACTTGGCCGCCGACTGAGACTGTGTCAGCCGCTATCTCTCCTCTGAGACTCTGCCTCCTGCCCGGTTCGAGTCTCTAGCTCAATCTCCCTCTTCCGAGCATTTTCCTGGAGCTTGGCAAATGTTCGGTGTGTCGATTTTGTCATGAACTCACGAATATATCTCCCCAGTATGCTCAGATATCAGCTCATATATATGCTCGGTAGAGACGTGCTCAAGGCAAAACAACACCCTCTCATGAAACATCCGCGTGATCATAGTCATAGACTCAGCCCCTGCTTAAGGGACAAGAACTCATGGGCCAGCCGTTCCCTCTCCACCTGAGGAATGTACTCGTCTTGAAACATAGAGGTGAACCTCTCGCAAGTCACCGCGGTAAGCTCTGCAGTAGAGAAATCAGATGTCACAAACTTCCACCAGTCCTCCGCTCCCAAGCGAAGCTGGTTTAATGTGAACCGTACCATCAGATGCTCCGGACAAGAACAGGTGTAGAAGCATCCCTCAATGTTAGAATCCATCTCATCGCTGTTATCGGATCCTGATTCCCATCAAACTGTCACACCCACGAACCAGACGGCGGAAACGTCCGAGGGCTCGCGTGACTTACATTGAAATATCATCACAATGAATATACATGAAACATAACATAAACATAACCATGCATTAATACATTACAACTGACCTTGTTCATGTCAAGTACATTGTTTAAATATTACATATCCATAGCATAAATTGTTTGAGAGTTTTCAAAACATAACATCCTAACAGACTTGGTATTGTTCTTCAGCTTATCTGTTACCTGAGAATACAAGTTATTTTGAAAACGTCAACATATAGAATGTTGGTGAGTTCATAAGCAGGTTTGATATGAAAATGTTTTGTGTAGTTTATAAAACCTCGAAAATCAGATATTTTCTGAAACGGCACTTGTTTATACAAAAAGTGTGATGATCCATAGGTATATACGTGAATGATTTCAAAACGTGTATAAATGAGAAGTTTTGCATTATAGTTATTGAACGTACAAGTGAATAATGTTGATTTCCCCAGAAAACCTGATGTTTTCCGATAAAATAGTATGATCGTTCTGTATTATTGTATCGCCACAACGAATGAATATGATTTCCCCTGATTACTTAGATGGTATTGGATCTCTATGTGAGTCATTATAACCATGCATGATAATGACTATTTCGTATGTCTTGGCATTCTAGTGAACGCCGGAATTGATCTTAAGATTTTATCACCCTAGACTGGCTGAGTCTAACTATAGCGAACAACTTACGTGTTGCGGAGTCACCCCCATATAGATCTATACACAAACTCTCGCTCTCCCTCCAGGAGACTTTGATTATAACTACGGACTACCACCAACACTTATTGGTGTCGCCCGTTATTACTCACTTAATCCAAATGAATATGATTAACCTTGATTATCGACTTGATTTTTTTTGTTTACATGAATAGAAGGTAAGCCTAACAGACGAGGAGAAGAGGACCACGAGGTCGTACTAATCACGTATGTTATTTAAGGTTGTCGAGTATACGAAGGACGCGTTGACCTATTTCGCATATGATTTATTTGGACCTTACTAGCAATGCTAATGGGCCACAGAGGCCCAATAGTATGTAAAAACCATTGAGGGTCTCTTAAGCATGTAATTGGGTCACAGGAGGCCCAATAAACATTTATTATTTATGTTAGGCACGAAAGTCATGTTAATGGGTCACGAAGGCCCAATAAGAATGATTAGAATCTTTCAAGCCCAATAATTAGAATGTTTACTTGTTTTGTATAGTATTAGTGTTGCGAAGTTATTTAATCGATATGTCGTAAAAATCACCAAATTGTTTTATAATGATTCATAGATTTATAAAAATAGATATTTTTCTATTTAAACCTATAAGTTATAAAGTTTTGTATATTTTGACCCAATTATTTTATTATTAACATAATTGACCAAAAGTATTAGTTTGACCAATTCAGCCCGCTTATTTTGGTAAAGTTGGCAAATTTTTAGCCCTTTTTATGAAAAATGACATATTAGGTCCTTGAACTATTTTTCTTGACATTTTGGACCTAAACACTTAACTAAATAATGTTTTTACCCAAAATTTTATTTTGGACAGTTTCATCCCCTTAGTTAAAATATTTGCATTTAAATCCACACTTTTCGCAATTTTTACAATTTTAACCAAAATTCAAAGTCTTTGCATTTTTAGTCCCTTTTGATAAATAAGGCCATTTTAATCCATGAAATAGGTTCATTTACGTTTATAGCCCCTATTTTGAGAAAACTTTCCATTTCAACCCCCTTAAATTTGATTTTTCGCATATTTGGGCCTAAATAGCCGAAAAGCCCAAATTTTAGCCCGTTAGGCTAAAATTTACATTTTTAGTCCTTTAAAAAGCATAATATTTATAAAAAGTCTTATTTTAGCTGTTTTGACCTTTTGATCCTTGTAAAAACCGTAAATGACATCTTTTTCCCCATCTTTTGTTTATTTATCAAAATAGTTCAATTACAAATTTTATGTTGTAGTATGCTTGTTATAACCTTGTATGGTAGTTTATCTTGACATGTTAAGTGAAATATATCCTAGATCACATATTTTTACTTTTTGAACTATAGATCTCGGAATATCTTTCATTTTTAGCACATATTCACCACATAAACTTAAGAAATCACACATAACATACAAATACACATAGATCTTCATATTTTACTTGTATTCTTCCCCATAAATCATATGAAAACCGAAAATAGAGGGGTATGAACTCACCATGGGTTTGTGGGTTCGGCTTTGAATAGAAATGGAAGAAGTTTCGTCTTTAGTAAGCCCTCCTTGAATAGATCTCGAACTTATGGAGGTTTTCTAAGAGTATGATCACAAAAATGATTAGAATGAATGATCTTAGCATAAGAATGAAGTTATACAACTTAGAGGTGTAAGGAATTACCAAGGAAATATGAGTTTTTGGTGGTAATCTTCTTGATCCACCATAGATCTCCGAAAATTTGTGAAGGAGATGAAGCTTTTCTAAAGAGAGTGAGATTGAAACAAGTTGATGAAATGTGTGTGTGTGTGTTGTAATCTTTGGCCGTGAGTGATAAGAAGAGTAGGGGAAGAGAGATATGAGTGCATGGGAACATGAGATTTATCTTAGATATATGTTGGATAATCCCATAATTAACCCCTAAACAACAATGAGGTGTCATGGGCATTTACTCATTTTTTTTAACTTGGTTCGAGAGGGGGTAAAGGAAAATAATGGTTTGGGCCTTTGGTGCTTGAGTCCATAATATGAGGCCCAATTTGATGATTTTCAGCCCATTGGGCCTTTATAGTAGTTCACGGTCCAAATCTTGCATAAAATAATGGATTTGAGTCCATAAAAGCTAATTGGATTTGTTGTGGCCCAATAAGGCCCATTAAAGATAAACAAGTCCAATTTAGGCTTATAAGACCCAAAAAGGTTAAGTCTCATGACAATGGGTCCAATGAGAGCCCATTTAAGAGTTCTAAGCCCAAAATACTTAAGTTGGAAGTTTATTGGCCCATTAGGCCCAATAAGGAAATCCTAGTCCATATTAGACTTAAACCGGGATTTCTAGGGTTTCCAACCTTTTGTTGACTATTTGAGTGTTTGTATAGAGTGCTTGATGGATTTTTGTTGTCATTGAATAAGCATCACACATGCTTTCAAGTTTTAGTTACAACGTTATCCTTGTTAAGTGTTTACAAAGCATCAGAATTCCTAGTTGTGACACAAAATCTGGTAGACCTTCCGGCCCTACCATGATTTTCCTTCCGGCCCAAACTCTGACTGCCTTCTGGCCATAACTATGATTACCTTCCGGCCATAACTCTAATTGCCTTCCGGCCTTAACCTTGTTTACCTTTCGGTCCTAAACATATGACATATACATATCACATAAATTCACATAACTCATATCAATACATAAGACCTTCCGGTCACATATAAATTCCACTCTAAGTAACGTATAGTGAGAAGACTCACCTCGAACTATCTCGAAATAATCTCAGACTCAAATCTCCGGTCTAGCCACCACCACCCTACCCATCTCCCTTATTCCTAAGTTCATCATTGCCGGTAGGTTTGAGCCAAATTGGTTACTAACCATGGAAGATGAATTTCATGCTTTACAGATGAATAAAACATGGGAACTCGTTCCACGACCAACAAACAACCCTGTTATTCGGTGTATGTGGTTGTTTCGCCACAAGTTTAAAGCGGATGGATCGCTTAACCGCTATAAAGCTCACCTTGTGGTTAACAAGAAATGTCAGACAATTGGTATTGATTGCCATAAGACCTTCAGTCCAGTTGTGAAAGCAACTACAATTAGAACCGTTCTCCGTCTCGTTGTCTCGTAGGCATGGCCAATACATCAGCTAAACGTCAAGAACGCCTTTCTGCATGGCGATTTACATGAGATTGTTTTTGTGCACCAACCTCCAGGCTTTGTTGGCATCCACTTTCCATCACATGTTTATCTCTTTATGGGATTAAACAAGCCTTGTGTACCTGGTATACTCATTTTTCCTTATTCATCACATCTCAGGGTTTCCGGAGTAGCATCTCTGATTCTTCATTATTTATTTATTCGCATGACCATCATACTGTGTATTTATTACGATATGTCGATGATATAATATTGGTTGCATCTCACCCTGGTGTTCTTTACAAGATTATCACTTCTTTGTAGTAGGAATTTGTTATGACCGATCTCTGTGATCTTCACCATTTTCTGGGTGTCATAGCCACTTGTGACAAACATGGTCTATTTTTGTTGCAAGCCTCTTATACTTGCGATATTCTTCAAAGATCCTCTATGGCGTCCTATAAGCCGTGTGCACACCAGTGGATACATCCACAAAACTTAGCGCCACTGACGGTGAACCATTTGCTGATGGTACTATCTATCACACTCTAGCTGGAGCTCTCAAATATCTGACTTTACACACCCTTACATTGCACATGTTGTTCAACAAGTCTTCCTGTTCATGCATGCTCCTCGTGAGCCACATTTTATTTCACAAAGAAAATTTTATGCTATCTAGAGGGCACCATAGATTACGGTCTCCAACTTGTTGCATCTTCGTCGCACACGCTAACAGCCTATTCTGATGCTGACTGGGGATGATGTCTTGACTCTTGTCGATCCACTTCCGATTACTGCGTTTTTCTTGGCAACAATCTTGTATCCTGGTCTGCAAAGCATCAAACAACTATCTCTCGTTCAAGTGCAGAGGTTGAATACCATTGTGTTCCTAATGTTGTTTCTGAGACAACTTGGTTAAGAAATCTCCTACTTGAGCTTCATGTTACGCTTCGCAAGGCCACCATTGTTTATTGTGACAATGTGTCTGCACTTTATTTGTCACAGAATCCAGTCCAGTACCAACGTACAAAACATGTAGAGATTGACATACATTTTGCGCGTGAAAAGATTCGTATTGGTCATATTCGCGTTCTACACATTCCGTTCTCCATGCAATATGCATATATCTTCACTAAAGGGTTGACATGCTACCTGTATCAACAATTTCGATCCAATTTGAGTGTTCGTCCTTTCCCAGCTCAAATTGTGGGGGAATATTAGCCGATTATATTTGTAGATTGTACGTATGTTAAGGAGGTATACTTATGTCAATATTTGATTGTATATTTGGTATTTATCTCCAAAAGATGTGGTGGTTTTGCATTGTATTGGTCCCTATATATAGGGCGTGGGTTATCAATAAATAGAGAGTAATTCATGATACCATAATCACTTTTAGTTAATTTATATCTAGAAACAAATTGTTGTGTTTAATACTAATTGTTTGATCTTTTTTATCTAATAGGTTGATTCTCATGTATGGAGTAATTTTTTTCTTTGTTTGTTTCCTTTCAAGTTACAATAAAAACAGATACATTGTGTTTAGATTATAACAAATTACAATAGTTTAGAGTTGTAACTTTTTTCAACTATGGGTATGTTTGGCAAAAGTAGTTGTTAGCTGGAAGCAGGTAGCAATTAGCTGGTAGCTGGTAGTGGGAAGCTGTAACTTTTATTTGTT
Source organism: Lactuca serriola (assembly GCF_051521515.1). Taxonomy (NCBI): domain Eukaryota; kingdom Viridiplantae; phylum Streptophyta; class Magnoliopsida; order Asterales; family Asteraceae; genus Lactuca; species Lactuca serriola. The sequence continues at coordinate 229,080,878 of NC_136410.1, read as the reverse complement.
ATATGAATGTTTGGCAAAAGTAGCTGAAAGCTTTTGAAATATATAAAATCACATAAAAGGACAACTGATTAAAAATAAATAAATATATAAATATATTTTTAAGGGTAGTTATGGAAATTGATTTCAAAAGCTCAGGAGCGTTTTGTTAAACCCTACATGAAGTAGCTTTTAGAATCGGAGTGTTTTGTTAAAACTAAAAGCTAAACGCTCGTGCTGCCAAACGAAACTTTTTGTTTAAACTAGAGCGTTTTATCAAGGGTTTATGTCATTTTTTGTTACTTAACTTTTGGTTTTGTACTCATTTGGTCACTTAACTATTTTGAAGTTTTAAAAGGTCAACAAACTTTTGATTTTGTGATCATTTAGTCACTTAACTTTTGGTTTGGTCACATTTAGTCACCTAACTTTTAGATTTGTACTCATTTAGTCACCTAACTTTTAAAATTGTGCTCATTTAGTCACTAAACTTTAAAAAAAAAAATTAAAAGTTTAGTGACTAAATGAACACAATTTTAAAAGTTAGGTGACTAAATGTGACAAAACAAAAATTGAGTGACTAAATGAGCACAAAGTCAAAAGTTCGATGACCTTTTAAAACTTAAAAAGAGTTAACTGACCAAATAAACACAAAACCAAAAGTTAAGTGACCAAAAATGACCTAAACCCTTTTATCAAAAACTAAAAGCTAGAAGCTCTCAAACGCTTCCAAAAGCTCCGTGCTAAACACGTCCTATAAAAGCATCAATTCGCTACTATTTCGAGGACTATAGAGGTGATGAAGTTCTTAGAAAAAACTTGTAGGCCATTAATGCACAGACATCTTTGAAAGAATCAAATATTTATTAATCTTTCAATACTTTTCTTCATCTGTGTAGATGACCAAATATTTATTAATCTTTCAATACTTGTAGGCCATTAATGTACAGACATCTTTGAAAGAATCAAATATTTATTAATCTTTCAATACTTTTCTTCATCTGTGTAGATGACCAACCTGTGATGTTGTGTTGTTTCGTTGTTTCTCTATACAACCATAAAACCTAAATTTTAGTTTAGATTGTATTCACCCATGTATCCTTTCTTTAACAAAGATTCACCAATGATTTCTTGTGCATCATGTGACAAAAGTCTCATCTCCTTCATCTTGTAACCTGACTAAAAACAAACATCGTGTTAGCCACTCATACTTTTTGGACATCCTTATTTTTTCCCTAAAAAGATGTACGCATATACTGAACTAATTGATTATAACGATGTTAAAACTTACTTGGATTTTCCAGGCTTCCCCAAGTTGGAATGCAATCTCAGCAATTTTAGGTCGTTCTTCCCGATTTTTATGCAAGCATTGATATGCAATAGCTGAGAACTTACTTAATGTTCTTGGGTTAATTTCTGTCTTTATTCTATGATCAATAATCTTATCAAGATCACCATTTTTGTATCGCATTCGAGCCCAATGATGGAGGAATCTCCGTTCATCATGGTAACTAAAAGTACATGCTAGCCTTCCACACAAAACTTCAAACAAAACCACTCCAAATGAATAAATGTCTGACTCTTTTGTTAAAAACCCTGTTTTTTCATACTGTGGGTCACAATAACCATATGTGCCAGCAATGTTGGTGATCACAAAGGTGTTATGTTGATTTGCTAAGCCTATCCTCGCCAACCCAAAATCCGAAAGTTTTGCATTCCAATTTTCATCCAACAAAACATTCGCGCTTTTTACATCGCGATGTATTATTCTGTGTTTTTCGGCCACGTGGTTATGAAGATAATCTAATGCAGATGCAACACCAATACATATTTTGAGGAGCTGAGGCCATGATAATCCACCCCACACTGTATTGCCGCATAAATATGTATCAAGGCTTCCATGGCTTGCATATTCATAAACAAGGATCATTTCCTCGTTATCATCACAAAACCCTATAAGTGTTATAATGTTTTTGTGTTTATACTCTGAGAGCATTGTGACCTCTGTGCGGAACTCCTTGCTGCCTTGAAATCCGGAGATATCTAGCCGTTTTACAGCAACTAGTTGGTTTACATGATCTGCCCAGGTGAGGATTCCCTTATAGACCCTTCCGTAACCACCCTTCGCGATGAAATTTTTTTGGTTGAAGTCTTGGGTACAATCTTTTATTACATGGAGGGGTATTTTGAGGTGGTTTACCTGTTTCATTGGAACATAATAATGTAGAACAATTGATTAATATTCAACTCTTGATATGAATTCCTAGATTTTTCAAAGAAAATCTGACTTGATGGGATAAAAACTGAAAGTATAGTTGTAATTTAATATATTTTTTAAATTACAACTTTTTAATAATTAAAAAAAAAATGAAAGTTCATTGTTGTAGTAGAAGAAAATACAAAAGGAAATCTATAATACAAAAATAAATAATTTCTTGCATTTAGTCATTTAGTGATTTGTGAAATAATAAAAATAACATTTGTATGATGTCAGGAAAGTGAATCCTACTTTTATACTTGGTGGTGGGCATTTTACTCACAACCTCACTTGGTGAAAATATAAACATGGTTATATACAACAATACATATAGGTCAATTCTCTACACAAAATCATTTGCTTTGTGGTATGCGTATTTTTACTTAGTGACAAAGACAAGAATTTTATCTATAATTGTTCATCCAGGGTATGCTTCAATAAGGATCCCCAAGTGTTTGTGGGAATGTCCCAAATAGTGAAAGAGATTGTGTCAAATAAGATTATTGACCTGATTGCTGTGTGGCGTAGCAGAGTCTTTGTTGAGCTTGGGGAGGTTAGTGGCAGCCTTGTTCGGCTTGGGGAGTCCATATTTGAGGGTCCGGAGCTTAAAGTCAACCAAGGGGCGCTCAGAATCATATTTGAGGTTGGGGACCTCAACCAAAACCTTGTAGGGCTCAAAATCATCTTTGAACAAATCATCTTTGAACATGGGGAACCTATGCGAAACGTTGTGGGCCGTTAAATCATATTTGAGGTTGGGGAGCTTAACCAAAACCTTTTCAACTTTCTTCAAATGAAACTTTTCATCATCACGGGTGCGCTGCAGTGTCGACCGACCCATTTGAAATTTATAATTATGGATCCCTAAAAAAACCATAAATAATCAATAATGAGTCCTGAAACAACAAAAACAGGTGAAAGGAATAATTACGGAAAAAGTACTAAGGTGAAGAAACAATTAATAGAATGAAGGCAATTTAGACTACAAATGTAGTCAGTAAAACACGAAGTTTCAGCGCTTGATGTTGTAAATATATCTTAAGAAAGATCGACGAGCAAACTAAGAATAAAAAGAACGCACTTGTTTTTGTAGTAATGAAATCCAAATAAACTGGGTTGAAAAGGATGAATGACCAATCAATTTCCTATTTATCCGGGTGAACTAATGATATTGGGAGGAAGAAATAGCATTCAGTTTATATCCATCTACGAGAAAATACAGAGTAATATATGCTTTGTTGCAATGAGGAAGGCACCTGATACTTGCTAATTGATTGGTTTGCTGGATATCCCACTCTCAACGGCTCAAATATTTATTCATTCAATAATAATTCATTACTAAGTGATAAGTATCTGGTTCCTTATGTATAATTTAATAAAAAAGTTAGATACGATATATACTTATCGATGATTATTAACCAAATTGAAAAATACAAATTTTATAGCTGAAATTCTTTTTAATATCAAGTGGTTGAATCGTGACATTTTGAACAACTTTTTCTCATGTCCTTTTATATTAACACACCCAAATCAAAAACGAAAGGCAAGATAACAATTAAATTAATATAAATATAAAAGAAAAACTAAAAGACGCTTAAACTAAATAAGTAAATTAAAATTACACAATTAACAACAAATATCACTAATAGAGAAAGCATTCCCTTGTCCCCATTGTAACCCATATATTTTGTTCCTTTTCTGCCCTGCCTAGTCACTTGCTAGGCTTGTGGCTTGTTAATAAAATTTGATGTTTCTAAAAAAAAAAAAAAGTAGACAAAGCATTTAATAATGTGGTGGAAATGATTAATTAGTGTGGTTATCGAACCGCATCAAAAAATATAGCATAAAAAAACAACCCCATTTAATGATGCGGTTATAAAACCGCTCCAAAAAACAAAGGGTTCTACCATTTTAATTCGCATCATAAAAAATGAACTACATCTTTAAATCATAAAATGAAATAGCCATCAAATGCAACACTGGGGTTTTGAGTTAAATGTACCAATAAATGCAACTTAATGCTACATTTTCAAAATATAACAAGTTCATACTCATCAAACAAATCTTTCATATTCTGATTCTATTTCCTATTATATCGTCACCAAAATAACATAAAATATCCACTAAAAAGTTTACAATTGAAGAGTGGTAGAAGTAAAATACATTGTCCTTCTAGATTTACTAGGACTCGACAATACTATCATACGTACTATGCACGAAAGCCATTCTCCACCAGCTTCCTCAACTTTATGGGTCCAACCACCGGAATTGTCAACAAATATGGGTATGGCAGGATCAGGTCGTTGTGATCCTCTTTCCAAAAAGGTCAAGAAAACCATTTGAAATTCAATTAATTCTTTGGTATGAAAACACAATTACACAACCAAACCTAACAAAAATGAAAATGATAAAGAAAGGAAAGCCATGCATTAACTTGATATTGATTTCACTTTCAATCTGCAGATTTCTTCCTGTAATGAGTGTATAAGACTTACGTGTTTGAAAAAAAAAGTGTTTAAAACATACAAAGTACATATAGTCTTAGCATTACAGAGAACTTGAGAATGTTATGTTATTAGAAGCATCCAATAGTTGGACACAGTTTCTAGAATCTTGTAGGAGTGAAAACATCATGACAATATCTTAAACTTTCCACCTCTGTTAAACAAATATTTGAGTTATGAACAAACACCATGGTTTTCGGTTAAGAAGGTTCTCGGTCTAAGGAACGCCTCGGTCTTGGGGGTTCTCGGCCAAGAGAAGGTTCTTGGTCTTGAGTATGATTCTGGTTCTAGGCTTAAAACATTTTAAATGCAAATGAAATTTTCGAAATTTTTGGTCTATCTTATTGACTTTCAAGTGTTTATTATGAACATGATCTACAAGGTACACATACTTATATATGGATACATTTTTAAACCGTGCTCATTCCAAAAAAATTCAAGTTTTCACATCATCCCCCCATTAGAGGGAATTTTGTCCCGAAATTTGCATCTTGAATGAGTTCTTTCAATTAGAGGAAGTGTTTTCGGTATTTTTGTTTCATTCGACCTTCCCGCTCCCAAGTGAATTCGAGTCCTCGCTTGGCATTCCAGTAGACCTTTACTATTCTTATATAGCTTTGGTTCGTCCTTTTGACTTCCATGTCTATGATTTCAACAAGTTCCTCTATGAAGTGTAGACTCTCGTTTACCTTGATCTTGTCGATTGGGACCACAATCGGATAGACACTTCTTTAGGTTGGACATGTGGAAGACAGGATGTACATTGCTGAGTTCCTGTGGTAGTTGAAGCTTGTAAGCCACCAGGCCAATCCTATCAAGGATCGAATGGCCTGATATAGCTTGAATTTAGTTTCCCATGTTTCCCAAAGCTTATCATTTCGTTCCAGGGCGAGACCTTCAGCAGTACACGGTCACCGACCTGGAACTCCAAGGGTTTACGTCGCTTATCTGCATAGCTCTTTTGCTGATCCTGGGATACTTTTAAGCGTTCATGGATTTGTATAATTTTCTCTGTGGTTACCTGTATGATTTTTGGGCCAGTGAGCATGCTATCAGGTACTTGTCCCTTTGCCAGCTGCCTGTCACCCACCTCGGCCCAACACCGGGGTGATCTGCACTTGCATACGTAGAGGGCTTAGAATGGAGCGACCTTAATGCTAGTGTGATAGATGTTATTTTATGAGAATTTAACGAGTGGTAAGTAGGTATCCAAGTCCTTACCAAAGTCTATCACACATGCTCTCAACATGTCTTCCAGCCTCCGAATGGTCCTTTCACTTTTCCTGTCGATCTGAGGATGATGAGTTGTGCTCATGTTGAGTTTGGTTCCCAAGGACTTCTACGGTGATTGCCATAATCGTGAGGTGAACCTACTATCCCATTCGAAGATGATGGATATTGGCACCCGATGTAGTCGCACGATTTCTTTAATGTGCATCTTTGTTAACTTTTCCATCTTTTCTGTCTCTTTTATTGACAGGAAGTGTACGGATTTGGTTATCTTGTCTACGATCACCCAGAAGGTGTCAAGTCTACCCGTCGTCTTGGGCCACTTGGTTATGAAGTCCATGGTTATCCACTCCCACTTCCACTCGGGTTTGTCTGGTTGCTGAAGTAAACTCTAGGGCGTTTGATATTCTACCATGACCTTGGCACAAGTCAGGCACATGACCTTGGCACAAGTCAGGCACTTGCCCACATAGGTAGCAATCTCTACTTTCATATTCGGCCACCAATAAAGTTTCTTGAGGTCCTGAACATCTTGTCTGAACCGGGATGAATGGAGTATTTGTTGGATTAATGTCTAAGTCCATAACTATAATTGGTAAAACTTGACCCGACCCGCCATGGTCCATTTGGGTTGCATGGCATCATGCACTTGGATAGACTAAAATGAGAGAAATAACACTTAAGGTTTATTAATATATTATAAGTTCTAATATATTAATAAGGTTATTTAATTAGTATTGATCAAGAATTAATTTGGAATTAATTAAGTGATCAAAAGGAGACTAATTAAATATATGGGTTGATTGTGTAAATCATTCATTCTTATATATGTGGGCTTGTGATCCAAGATTCCTTATGTTGGACTAAGTCCATGGGGTGAACCATGGATACTCCATGGAGGTTAAAATCCATGGAGCATAAGGAATGGGTAAAGTCATGAGTTACATGGTGTAACCCTAATAACCACCATATAAAAGAAACCCATGGCTCAAGAAATTGTGACTATGTGTGTATGAGGGCTAAACGATTTCATGGAGTGTTCAAGTTTCTCTCTAAGTTATTCCAAATGCTTATGGTGTTGTGTGAACCATTTGAGGTGTCACACTTGGGGCACTAGGCACTCAAGCTTCATAAAGACAAGCACCAACAAAAGGTATGTTATTCTAACTTGTGTTATTCAAAGTTTTGTAAGCTAGAATAGTACAGTACCTTGGAAAGTTGATATTTGCATGTATAATAGAGAAAACATAGATCCAAGGTATTTAGGGTTGCATGTACACTTAGGAGTGTTAGATTGCTCAAAACCCAACAGTGGTATCAGAGCCAAGGCTTGTTTTCTTGTTGTACTTGCTTAAACTGCTTAAAAATCGACTTTTGGTGCTGTCAGCCCAGCAGACTCGCCGAGTCCATGAAGGGACTCGACGAGTCCAAGGCAAAATGCATCCAACTCGCCGAGTTTGTTCGTGCACTCGACGAGTTGGACCCCCAGACAGCATATTTTCGAGTTTTGGTGCTGGAATTGGTCTAGAATCATTACCTTTGACTGTTTTGGGCTTATAAAACTTGTTTTGAATGTGGTAATGATTATGTTAAACCAATTTCAATGCTATAATAAAAATTTCAAGTTTATATGTGTTCATGTTATTCTTGAAAATTGTTGATTATGAATAATCATGCTGACGAGTTTTGTTAGATCATAGGAATTGTGTGCAAATAGTTTGCTGATATAATTCATGATCTTGTTGAAAATTGTATGGAGTTCATAACTTGTCCTCAAGTTATGAATTTTCAAGAATTTTATGTTTCCTTGATTTATGAGTTAGTTTAGATTGATAATGAAAAAATTATGTTTTAGTTGTTTTCAATCCATATTAGTCTAAAAGAAGTTCATAAAATATGTTTTTGTAACTTGTCTTCAAGTTATGTGAAAAGTCATATTTATGAATCTTAAAAACTCATAAAAGTTTTGTAGGTTACATAAAATGTAAGAGTTTTTTCCATTAAATAGTTTAATGACTCCATAATTTGTCTTCAAGTTATGGATGTTGAAGAGACACTTCTTTAAAGTGTTTTTAAAGAATAAGGGGTTACATTAAAATGAAGAGTCTTCATTTTAATGAACCATTAAACTCATAAGTTATGATTTGAAGAGTCTTGAAATAGTTTCAAAACTTGCCCTCAAGTTTTGGAATTTGAAAAGTTACTCCTCATGTATACTTTAATTCCAAATTGAACGTTGAACTTTTAAAAAGTTTAAAATTCAACCCTTATACTATTATTATAATTTTAATTATATAGATATGTATAAGAGGAAGTCAATCTTACCGTTAGTAGGCCTCATTCATGAAGTCGGTCTATAAGGGGGGTATAAGGTTACTGCCTATAAAATGGCAGTTTAATGAGTATCCACTCTCACCCACCGTTTCCTTTACTGGTGGAGGGTCGTTAGCCGAACGGGTAGGAATGGACTATAATTCTCCCTTCATTAAAAGTATAATGAAAAATACTAAGTAACTAAACACTTATTAATTCCCAATCTTAGTTACTTAGGAAAATGTGAAAAGGTGCTAGCCCATAAAATTACACTTTGTACCTTACCAAGTCGTTAGTAGAGCGTGTGTGGTTAACCGGCACACTAACATGGACTAGTAAGAGTGGCAAAGGGTAACTTGACTTTATTATAGATCGGTGGAGCGTGTGTGGTTAACCGGCACATCGATTAGGTAATATTGTTAAGGGTACCAAGTCAATTTGTATGGTTATTTACACCTTGTTTGTGATCCTCGGCATCCCAGTCACAAATTTGAAAGGGCACAATCGAGATTCAAACATGCCATTGAAAAGTTCAATGTATCTCAAAAGATCTAGGAGTTTCAAAACCAATAAAACCTAATAATAAAATATTTCGTTTTCATGGTGGAAATTGGTAAATCGTCATTTGCCTACCTTTAACTATTTTATAACTTGGATTACGGCATCCCTCTTCCAGTTATAAATAGGTTATTGGGTCCTAGCCTTAATACTTCATATTGGGTGTTGTATTAAGGACTTTAAATTAACTACCTTGAATTTCTCCCATCATAGATGTCTAGTTTAGATAGCTATGGTCTTCCCAAATCTTTAGGAACAAGCTTCCTAATGAAGATGATATCCCAAATGGCAATGAAGGTGAAAGATCAATCCCTTTGTTGGGCATTTGTGGGACCAGAAATCATACTTCACTTAATCCACCTCCTCCAATAAATCTCCCTATCCCACAAGTTTTAAGACTTGATAAGTTCTAAGTCACTCAATCCCTATTAGCAAGCAAAGTTTATATGTGCTTAGATCTTGGGGATTAAGCCACATATTGACAAGTCGGGAGAGTCGGGTGTCGAAGGCTCGAGGTAGCTGGCTGCTGACTTGGTTCTTCAGTCACTCCCTGATGACAGGTCGTGACAAGACCCTTAATGATCTTACCTATTTTCTCGATGATGCTAAATCAGCAATGATTTAGAGCATTAGTAAAGCAAATTGGATTGAAAGATCTACTTTCCAAACCTATTTGGACATTGAAAATGGTGACATTGGAGGTCCAGGAAAAACTTTCTCTTCCCAATGGAAAGGGATCGGCCATAGTCAACTCGGTTGACCAAATGGTAAAGAGAAAGGTTAAGTCTATGATAGTTCCATGTACGTTTCCAAAGAGTCCATATGATTCTGTTGCCAAAGGAAAATTTGGTTGCGAAGCTGCTAAATTTACCCGAAACATCTTAAGGATGGTAAAGTCAATAGGTTTGACTCTACTTCAGGTAAAGTCCATTGTCTAACTCTATTAAGTTTCTATTCTGAGATTCTTATAGCATAATGTGACGAGGTCACATGTTGATGTTTTAAGAATCAAAGAATAAGTGAAGAAACTTAAAGGAAGTATATGCTAATTCTGATCGCGAAGATGGATTTCGATCTCATGGTTCGGTGATCAGAATTTTGAGCTGTTACTTAAGAGTTATGATATATTGCTTAGGAATAGATAACAACAAGTTTTCCATATGGATTGTAAGGATAAATTTTTCCGCAAAGTTTTAAAATAAAAGAAAATTGGTTTTGATTTTATTTATTTTAAGTATCCTTACAATGACATTTGTGAAAAATTATTGATTATATGTTTCCATTGATAAGCAATATGGGTAAATGGATTTGATTCTTTCATTAGTGGTAGTGTCATAATTTACCAAATGAGGAAAGATTCTCATCACCCAAGTTTCAGTTGGACAGAAACTTGGAATCGTAAAACTTGTATTGTATGATCATGAGAATTTTTTAATATATTTGGGAAATTAAGACTAATTCCTTGTTCACATTCGCATGTGAGTCAAGTGAAGGACTAAGCGATCGGATACACTTGGTTGTGCGTTGATGAGGTCCACCACAAAGTTGATAAGGTTATTCATTATGATTTACTAAAGTTTAGTAAATATGGTTATACTTACAGGTTTAAGTATAGTTTTGGATCATTGGAAAAGTTTCAATGATAGATATAATGAGTAAGAAGAATCAAATAAGGCAGAAAGATAAAAGTTTCTCTAATCTGAAGAGATGGGAGAGTACTTGAGTATCTTGTTTTATGATTATCTTAATGATTATGAAACCATGTCACAATTGATCCTCTAAGGACACCTTAGTTCATTTTGTTTGGATAAAGGAGAGGAATCGTGAATTGATGAAATGGTTAGATCAAAAGATAAATTATACTTCGTTCTAAAATTAAATCTTAGAGTCATACTCCAAGATTAAGCCTTGAGTGACATAATCTTAAAAAATGTTTAAAACACTTGTTAAATGTAGAGTAGAATGTGTTCTTACTCTTGTACATTCGAAATTGGTAAGTTGTGATGTTTTGGATAAAACAAAGACCAACTAAGACCAATTGTGAGAAGTGTTTAACTTGATAAGAATCTGCACTAACTCTTGAATATTCTGTTTTGTCAAGGAATGGTTCTTGACAAAGAGAGTCTTATATGTCAAGAGGTCAGTGGGAGTCTTAAAATGATCTTAAGATAGATTCAAGAACTAATCAAGAGTTATGTTAATCACTAGACCACGACTTGAGGTTTGTAACCTATCGTGTTGACATATTCTGTGCCCATTCCAGTAAAAGTTGGGTTTGTGTTGGAGTTCTGAGAGTTCTCAACTGGTTGCATAACAACTTGGAAGCAATGGCAGGCCCTTGAGCTGCCAGGTGGCAAGAAATTAGATTGAGTTCAATCCATATGAGTTTGGATTTGTCATTATCCTTGTCTTGTGACTATGGTTTTGACAATTCACATGGATAAGAACACATAGACCATCAAAATCTAAGTTTCATAAGGTTTCTCTCCGATTCATGAAAATGATAGTGAGGAAACTCTTTCACTAAGTAGATTTAAGTGGATAACATGTGTGAAGTTTTCATTCTCATGTCGTTAGTGGAGCGTGTGTGGTTAACCGGCACACTAACTAATGAGAATGGAAAAGGTTTAGACTCACATGTGAGCTATCTAAGGAAAGGATTAGACTCCAGGTGTATGGTTTGATAAAGGCTTATCAAGGCAATCTAGTATCAGAAATCTGACTGATTTCTAGGTACATGTCAAAGCTAGTGGGAGCATAAAGTGTTATGCTAGTTAGATAATAATCATTATGCTAGTGGCAGCATGATGATTATGTTGCAAGTTAGCAATGTTAATTATAGAAAACAAAAGTTTCAACTCGCTTTGAAAAAGTTGTTTTACTATAATTAAGGGAGAGAAATTTATACTTCATTCCAATTCTACAAGCTTAGATTGGGATTTTAATAAACTTTAGTCAAGAATATATATGAATGTTATGTTGGAATGGTTCAACATAAGGAATTTCTATATATGTTGCTTTCTCAAAATTCGATTATGATTACGGCATCCCTCTTCATAGTTCGAATTATGAGAACATGGCAAATAAAAATATTATAGCATGAATCGTATCCCATATGCTTCAGATATAGGATCGGTTGCATGTGTTATAATATTCATCCATTCTAAATTTTCCTAATGCTTAGGGCGTTAAGAAGGGAAAAGGGATTAGAACTGGATATGACTAAGATGATTAAGCAATTGTCGAGAACAATTTAGGGTTTTCCAAAGTTTGGTTACTCATGGACAATTGGAAGTATAAAGTAAGGATCTTATTGACATATATTGGAAAGAGGAAACTCTTGTTCAAAAGTGATGGTCAAGATGGGAATATGGAACTGTTTCCATATGTGGAAGTTATTCTTTGAATCTATGCAAAGAAGGATGTTCAAAGGAATGTACTTTGAATTTGAGACTTCATCTCCATGGAATTGCTTTCCATTGGATTACTTTGTAATGTTTGTTGCCAAGTCTTTGTGACTTGTGTGAACATCATTACAAGAGGCTCATTGCATAGATTACGGTAAATGACAAGAACTTGGTATTCTTACATTTACAATAAGGATTGGGATTGTGAAATGAGAATCATAGAAGTCATGTTTAATTGATATACATTTCACAAAGAGATGACCATATGTAAACATAGTGTGCATACTTGGAGTATGGCATAAATATTGTTTAGAGAAACATAGTATGCATGCTTGGAGCATGGCATCACTACTGTTTCAATTCAAGTATTAAGTTGATTAATCGAAACATGAATAATGAGTGATCAATATGGTGCTTAGATATAAGGTGTTTTATTTACGCTCAAAGTGTTGAGGCCATATAGGACTAGTATTATTTTGTGTTTCACTTTGCATTTTTGACTTCCAGAATAACTAGGTCATTCTCCCGAATGAACAAGTTATTCAAACCATCCACAGTCGGTCATATGTTGGAAGTAGATATGAATCAAGACTGTCGTGAATTTGGCTTGTATGATTTGTCTAAAGTGCTTTAGACAATGCAGTAGTTGCTACAACATTCATGAGTACTCATAAGGGCTGAGTATTGGATTCAACCCACGCTCATTTGGATTCACTTCATGGATTTTATCACGAGTGAATCATGAGACGATAATATCTTATATTCTTCAAACCTAGAGATATGAGTTGTTGACTATAAGTTGGTTATACATTGATTGCACGTAAACACATTGGTAACTCGATGTTATAAAACGTGCCTTTGTGTATGATTCAACAAATAGTTAGTACAAGCATATGAGTCGAAGTTTATCCATTCCTTTTGCCTTCTGGATAAAAGCGATATCTGTGGGCCCCTCGATGATTTGATGATGACAAATGGAAGTGCTCGGCCGGGCCAGGACTGATTTGATTTGTTCAATTTGTCAGTCGTCATAAATCAGAAATCGGGAAACAACAAATGGACAGAGACAATGATTATAATCCATGTCTCAGTCCATATGATATCTAGAATGGAGGAATATATGATCCCTTATCTAATGGACAAGTCATTGACAAAGGTCAGAGTTCATCTACAAGGTCAGAGTTCGACAGAAGCTTTTGAGAGCTACGATTGCTAGTCGGCTTTTGAAGTCATACTTGCAATAATAGTTTTAGACTTATCCAAGTGGGAGACTGTTGGATTAATGTCTAAGTCCATAACTATAATTGGTAAAACTTGACCCGACCCGGCATGGTCCATTTGGGTTGTATGGCATCATGCACTTGGATAGACTAAAATGAGAGAAATAACACTTAAGGTTTATTAATATATTATAAGTTCTAATATATTAATAAGGTTATTTAATTAATATTGATCAAGAATTAATTTGGAATTAATTAAATGATCAAAAGGAGACTAATTAAATATATGGGTTGATTGTGTAAATCATTCATTCTTATATATGTGGGCTTGTGATCCAAGATTCCTTATGTTGGACTAAGTCCATGGGGTGACCCATGGATACTCCATGGAGGTTAAACTCCATGGAGCATAAGGAATGGGTAAAGTCATGAGTTACATGGTGTAACCCTAATAGCCACCATATAAAAGAAACCCATGGCTCAAGAAATCGTGACTATGTGTGTATGAGGGCTAAACGATTTCATGGAGTGTTCAAGTTTCTCTCTAAGTTATTCCAAGTGCTTATGGTGTTGTGTGAACCATTTGAGGTGTCACACTTGGGGCACTAGGTACTCAAGCTTCATGAAGACAAGCACCAACAAAAGGTATGTTATTCTAACTTGTGTTATTCAAAGTTTTGTATGCTAGAATAGTACAATACCTTGGAAAGTTGATATTTGCATGTATAATAGAGAAAACATAGATCCAAGGTATTTAGGGTTGCATGTACACTTAGGAGTGTTAGATTTCTCAAAACCCAACAGTATTTTGTCTTGTGTACCTCGTTCATGACAACATCTATGTACCCGCCGAATCTCAGGGTCCAGATTCGATCCATGAAGTAACGAACTTCGTTATTCCTGACTTCGAAGTTTTTACCTATTCCCCTTAATGCATCCCCTGCGATGTTTTCGGGTTTCAAGGCATCTAGTTGTGCCTCCTTGATTTGTGCGGATAGATGTGAATGGATGGTCATGGTTAACGATTCCACTCGGTGGCCTGAATGTTCTTTCCGACTTAGGGCGTCTGCTACTACATTGGCCTTGCCCGGATGATAACGAATTTTGCATTCGTAGTCATTTAGCAATTCAACCCATCGTCGTTGTCTCATATTGAGCTTCTTTTGATTGAGGATGTGTTGTAAACTTTTATGATTTGTAAAGATGGTGCACTTGATTCCGTAAAGATAGTGTCTCCAGATCTTCAGGGAAAACACCACCACTCTTAGTTCGAGGTTGTGTGTGGTGTAATTGACTTCATGAGCCTTGAGTTGTCTTGAGGCATAGGTGATGACCTTCCTTCGTTACATGAGCACGCATCCAAGGCCTTGCTTGGACGCATCGTAATAGACCACAAAATCTTCGGTCCCATCTGGAAGAGACAAGATGGGAGCGCTGCACAGAGCTTGCTTTAGCGTTTGGAATGCAGTTTCTTGCTTGTTCTACCAAATGAAAGTTACTCCCTTCTGAGTCAAGATAGTGAGTGGCTTGGCAATCTGAGAGAAGTTTTGTATAAACCTTCGGTAGTAGCTGGCGAGACCCAACTCTCTGTCGATGTTCTTGGTGTTTCCCAGTTTGTAATCTCCTTGACCTTAGAAGGGTCCACATGTATCCCTTATTTGCTGACTACGTGCCCCAAGAAGTCAACCTTTTGGATCCAAAACTCACATTTTGAGAATTTGGATTATAGCTTTTCTATTTTTAATGTCTCCAAGACCTGTCATAGATGTTTTCGATGTTCCTCCTTGCTTTATGAATAGATTAGTATATCATCGATGAATACTATTATGAATTTATCCAAGTAAGGCCGGCATACACGATTCATTAAATCCATGAACACTGCTGACACATTAGTTAGACTGAAGGGCATCACTACAAACTCGTAGTGACCTTAACGAGTTCTGAATGAAATCTTAGGGATATCTTCCTCCTGAATTCGCAGTTGATGGTAACCTGACCTTAGATCAATATTCGAGAAGTAGCTCAATCCTTGCACTTGATCAAATAAATCGTCAATCCGAGGTAGGGGATAAGGGTTCTTAATAGTGAGCTTTTTTAGTTCTCGATAGTCAATGCACATGTGGAAGGATCCATCCTTCTTTTTCATGAACAATACTGGTGCTCCACAATATGAGAAGCTTGGTTGGATGAATCATTTTCTCAGCAACTCATTCAGTTGACTGGATAGTTCCTGCATTTCTACAGGTGCTAAGCGATATGGGGATTTGGCTACGGGGTGGATCCAGGAATCAAGTTGATTCTAAATTCGACTTAGCATACGAGTGGGATTCCCATAAAGTCTTTTGGGAATACATCAGGAAAATTGAAGACCTCGAGAATATCCTTGATGTCTTTCACTTCCTATTTCTTATCAACAACATGGGCTAAGAAGACATGGTATTCCTTGCGTAGATATTTCTGAGCCTTGATGCAGGAGATGATTTGTAGATTTGCATCGAGTTTGTTGCCATAAATGGCCAGGGTTTCACTATTTGGTAGGTTAAGGCGGACGGCCTTTGTGTAATACAGAATATCGGCATGGTGGGGACTCAACCAATCCATACCAGTTATAACGTCGAAGCTACTTATTGTGACCGGTATAAGGTCGATTCGAAAAGAATGATTATTTAGAGTTAATGTGCATCCTACGAATATGTCATTAGTTCTTTTTGTCTTTCCGTTGACCATTTCTATGGTGAATGTTTCATTTAGTGTTTGAGGTTTCTGTTCGAGTAAGTGTTTAAACTAGTGGCTCACGAAGCTTTTCTCCGCACCACTATCAAAGAGTATGAATGCATATGAGTTATTTTGGAGGAATGTACCAGTAACCACAGTGGGATCCCTCATGGCCTACTCATGACCTATTGCTATAATCTTTCACTCACCTCCACTTTTTCTATTTTGTTCCTTTGGGTAGTCCCTCTTCAATGCCCGGTCTCACCGCACACTGTAGCATGCACGACTCACCCCAGCATTAGCGGGTTGTGTGGTTTGTTATGCCGATGCTTTGCAGAAACGGGTTGTGTGTCCCTTCTTGTTGCAATTGTTACATTGCATTTCCCGACATGTTGCATGCTGGTGGTAGTTGCACTTGTCACATTTCGGAAGAGTCCCATCATATTGCTTGACTGGTGCGGGGGCAGTAGGGGCGATATGAGCGGTGATGGCGTAGATGGCTACAATTTGTTGTTTCTTGAGTGGTTCTTTAGCAGGTTGGCCTTTCATTTTGTTCTAAAACTTCCTCTTGTTGTCTCCCCTCTTTGGTAGTTCAGTAGTGGGGGTTATAATGCCTTGACAGATTCCCTTGTCGACAAGAGATTATGCCAAATGCTTGGCAGTGTTGGGGGTGCATGGGTTGGCGGATATGACCATTCCCTGGATTTGAGAGGGTAGCCCCCAAATGTAAAGTTCCACTTTCTTGGCCGCCAGAGTGACCATTCCCGGGCACAGAGTTTCCAGTTCCTTAAAGTGGGTAGTGTAGGTGGAAATATTAGAGCCATTCATGGAGTGTTCACATAATTCTGGTTCAAGTTTCTGCATCTCGCTCCTTGGATAGTACTCCGCGAGCATCATAGCTTTCAGGTCTTCCCAACTCATAGTGTTTGCAACATCCAGAATCAAAGTTTTAACGTGGCCGTCCCACCACGATAAAGCTGAGTCTGCGAACGTGTACACTGCATATTTGACCTTGAAATATCTAGGCATGCACAGATTTCGAAGATGGACTCAGTTTTCTCAAACCATCTTGTTAAAGTAACAACCCCTCCGTCGTTGTGATAGGTTCTAGACTTGCAGTTCATGAATTCTTTATAGGAGCACACTCGTGGTTGCCCTTGGATATCGCCGAGATTGGAACTACTAGTCTCGTTTCCGCTTCCGTTTCCATTTCCATTCCCGTTATTGCTGATTTGAGCCATGGCGACAGTAACCGTGACTGTTACTACTGCCCGGAATATTGCAAAATCCATTTGCGGAGGTGGAGGTGGTAGAGTTGTCGATGTGTTGTTGACATGTCTTCTACCTCTTCGTGGTGGCATCTTTCTTCCATAAAGTGGAATGATGGTAAGTCTTTGATAAGGGTTATGGAAAACCTCGATTATGTATGTATTAAGTCTCACTGTTATTGTAATTTGTGTGCAATTCATAAATAGAATTTACTACAATGAATAAACAATTATATAACAAATAACACACCAAGTGTAATAAAATAAATATCCGTTCCATTGAAATTTTTAGTAGTAGTACATAATTTTGTGAAAATTGACCTTTAAGAAGGTTTACTATACATCATGAAATAAAAAGAAAAAATTATGGCAACATAACGACCCCGTGAATAGTGTAATCACTTATTCTAGGGTCGGACCTTCATACAGGAAAGAGTAGCAGCAACGCTTACTCATAAACTTAATCTATAACAAAAGTGAGTAGTATGACCCCTAATCACGATGGTTAGTCTCCTGTGGTCCCTGAGATGAAGTCGAGGCGCCATGTAACTCTGCTATTTGACGCTCAGCTGCGATCACTCTCTCCTCGAGAGTCGAGTGCCTCTCCTGATACTCTCACACCTCTGCTCGAGCAGTGTTAAGGTCCTCATAGATATTGTCAATGATATGACATGTCCGAGGGTAGTCCCTCTCCAGTAGTCGGGCTTGTGCGTCGGTAGACTCGACAACGGCTCCCAGCACCATGATCCGGTTTGTCGATGCCCTGGTCTGATCCCCAAGGTTCGTGATCCGCTGAACCATGATAGGAAGGGCTCCGTTTTCTGGTCCTCAGTGACTGAGGTTATAGAAACCTCACTCCATGTCGTATGGAGGATGCTGACGCTGCTGCCTGCTCCACCTCTCCAGGTCCTCTACCTAACGGGGCGTGGGTCCCTGGTAGTCCAGTCGACGTGCTGGAACTCGAGCGACATAAGTAGGATTAATGACTTCGGACTCTGCGTATGAATCCTCCTATACCTCATCCTTGTCTACTTCTTTCCTCTTCCTCTGGATCCTCTTCGGGATTTTCTTCCATGATCTCCTCAGGATCCTCTTCGATCCATCCACCATTTCCCTGGTTAGGGAAACATGGATCTCCGGGCATGTGAAATTCTGCCATGATGTCTATGCAAGAATAGAGATATGAGAAATGCATGAATAACTTAAGTGTATGAAAAATACCTTCATAGTATTTTTAATCTTTACGTTTGATTCTAGAGCTTCTTGGTATCTAGGGTTGGTAAGTTTCAGATTCGTTACCCATCACGACCATTCCTAAACACCTGTTGGTCATATCTCACATAAATATAGTTGATCAGACTATATTTATCCTAGATATGATTACGTAACTGTCTAGGGTTGGTCGTAGTTTTTAACTCCTCTAAAACTTTTTATATAGTTCTTATTATGACACTGTGTTCTAGTATGTATGAATGTATGTTTACTTTTATAAAAATACTTATATTTAGAAAAAGTACACTTTTAGTCAGAGTTTTTTTTATCCCCATTGTATTTATAGTTGTATATCTTAAATGGTTTGATATACTTAGTTCACTATAAACAATGCTCTGATACCAATCTGTCACACCCCCAAACCGGAACGACAGAAACATTCGGGGGCGTATGATTTCATGTGCAGTATCATAACAATTGAATATAAATAAAACAAATCAGTATAATCATTGCCTTGAATAATTAATATGTTTACATTGTACTCAAAACATTGATTACATATTGTCCCATGCATGTGACAAAAATGAATAACGTGATGCGATGACGTCCCACCCACCAAAAACTCTTGAGTCTTACATTTTTACTGATTTCCTGAGAATACAAGTGATTTTGAAAAGTTTCAACATTTAAGTTGGTGAGTTCATAAGCATTTTGTAAGAAAAGGGTTTGTAACTGTTTCGTGAAAATGATAGAGTATACTTTAGAAAATCCAATATTTTCTTTAAAATGAAATGTAAGTCTTAACCCAAAGACTAAAATATAAGTATTGCAGTACTGAGAAGTAGTATTTATGAAGTTTTATCTTACATAAAACTACTTGAATGTATGTTAACCCGTAAATCAGACATTATGTTGATACTCTATGTGAGTTATTATAACCATACTAATACGACTAGTGGCCCGAACGATGTGCTTCGACGTCGGAACTGTTATAACATTTGTCACCCCAGACCTTCCGGTCTAACCGTAGCTAACAGTTTAGGTGCGGGGTTGTCAATCATGTATAGATCTATACACAAGTGTCACGCTCTCCCTATAAGAGACTCTGGTTATGATTTAGGACATAACGTGTACTTTGGTGGGTACGGTGAAGGTAAATGTCTCACAACTAGTATCAGTTGATTTACGTGACATGTAAACTCCTTTTTATTGTAAATGAAATAATTATACCTTTGAATAATAATTTGTTTACTCTGAAGTTATAGTGTAGTTTTTGTGATTCCCAAACTATACCAGTTATAGTTTATTATAAATGTTTTTAGTTTATTATAAATGTTTTGTTGTGTCCATTTATATAATCATGTATATAAATACGTATAATTTAACATGTCTAGATGTTTTAAAAGGTTATATCATATAAAATTACATCTAACACAATTATGAGAATTTTTGGTACGATAAAGTCAACTCTTAGTTTTTGCCCATTTTTAACGATATTTACCCGTAACTAGAAAAAATATAACTTTATAAAACTTATTTTTGTTACCCTTTTTGGGGTTTTTAACTCAAGTTAATCTTATATGTTTTAAAACCATATATTTTTAGTCAAAACCCACAAAAATGATGTCATTAACTTGTTGTGACAATTTTGTTTAAAAATCCATTTTTAAATAAAATCATAGAATTTTGAGTTTTCTTTTTGTAAAGCTAACTCCTAGGTATTTTTGTCTAGTTTCAAAATACATGTCTAAAACAATATATTTTGGGTTATATCCCACAACAATGGTAAAATAACTAGTTAAGTTGGGTTATATCCCAAAAAAATGGTAAAATAACTAGTTCATAACCATATTTGCTAAAAAGCCATGTTTTGTCCATAAAATCTTAATTTTTGAAAGTTTGTAGTTACAACTGTTTCTAATGAACATATAACATAGTTTATGCTTGTTTTTCTTAGTTTTGCATCTCAAAACTATCATACCACAAATAAATGTTCAAAAAAATAGTAGTAACCATTTTTCATGCAAATAATGTTCTATATCCAACATAGAAATGAAACATGCAAACATTTGTGTAAATATTCCAAATATTTCTTGTATTCCCCCCCCCCCTAAAACATGAAAAAATCGAAAATGTGGGGTATAAACTCACCTTGAGTGGATTTTTGGGTAGTTTGAAGTGATGAAGTGAAGATTTCGAGCCTAGAATCTAGAATGGAGTTGATGAACTTCCTTAGAGATGTTATTATCCTAAGGGTTTAACACATGATAATGTGTGTAAATAGGATGAAATTGACATGAAAATGTGCTAAAACACTAGAGGGTCACGAAAATACTTACTAATAACCTTAGGACCAACTTAGAGATGATAATCTTGGAAGAACTTGAGTTTATTTTTGAGAATTGTTTGAAAAATGAAGATGGTGGAGGTGAGGGATACCCCTCTCGGCCGAAGATAAAAAGGGGAAGAGGATGGGATGTTGATTTTGTTGTTTAAGGGATAATAACATGGTAAGCAAGGGTACTTATTGGGTAAAAGGTGGAACATCTTATCATAGGGTCAGCTCATATTCGTTTTCCATCCAACCGAGGCCTCCTACACCCTACCGAGAATATGGGTTCTCGGTCCAAAGTGTTACTGAGATCGTGTGGGTTTTTCGGTCCAATGCCACTGAGATCCTAGGGATTTCGGTCTAATGCTCCACCGAGATCCTGGGGTCCTTGGTCCCAACCGAGAACCCCCTAAACAAAGAGTTTTCTATTCGAGTGGTAGCCTTTGCATGGTTTTCGGTTAAGAGGGCTCTTGGTCTAAGGAACTCCTCGGTCTTGGGGTTTCTCGCCTAGAGAGGGTTCTTGGTCTTGAGTATGATTTTGGTTCTAGGCTTAAAACACTTTAAATGCAAATGAAATTTTTGAAAATTTTGGTCTATCTTATTGACTTTCAATTGTTTATTATGAATATAATCTACAAGGTACACATTCTTATATATGGATACATTTTTAAACCTGGCTCATTCCAAAAAATTTCCAGTTGTCACACTCTGCTACTCCCAAAACCTGTCAAACTCATCCGAAAATTATCCATATTTTGCCACAATTTCGAAATCTTGATATCTTAGAAATGTTCTTGCTTCATCTGAAAATCAAAGTCAAGGTAAGAAGCACAACCCCTTCTTATTGTTTTAGAACTTTACATCTTCCTCTTCATGATTCTTCTTTACTTTTCGGATTCTATGCCATTCTATGGATAGAAATCCT
Source organism: Lactuca serriola (assembly GCF_051521515.1). Taxonomy (NCBI): domain Eukaryota; kingdom Viridiplantae; phylum Streptophyta; class Magnoliopsida; order Asterales; family Asteraceae; genus Lactuca; species Lactuca serriola. The sequence continues at coordinate 229,058,961 of NC_136410.1, read as the reverse complement.
TGCTTTTCCTCTTATTGTTTGTAGATTCTCACCACAACACATTACATGTGTTATAAATGGTGAAAATATGAGATCAAACCTATGCTAAGAGTGAAAAGAAGCATGCATGTTCACATGATGTCAAAATCGAGTTTTACATCTTCTTCTTCATTTATTTTTGTGTTTTTACATGACAAAACCCATTTCTACTACATCTTGGATTCTTACTCACTCCATCCATGTGATATAAACCAGATTTTGGTGCAAACGAAACACCCATTTTGGGGCCTTGGATAACATTAAATCTATGACTTGGATACATGCGCCTACAAGTTTCTTGTTCTTCTATAAGCTCTAGTATACTGTCATTCATATTTGACCATAAACCAAGTGTGCATGTTGTCCTTGTGAAAAATGACCCTAAGGGGCACTCAAATCAAACCAAGGATGACATGCATTTTGTTAGAATAATTTTTTCATAATTGAATAGACACAACTCACTAATTACTAAACCAAATCAAGATATTCTTTTTCCAAGGACTAGTTCATTGACTTAGCTTTTAAACCCAATTAGCCTTACTGTAAAACATTAAAAATCTTATTTTTGACAATTTGTAAAAAACAGTTGCGCAAACAGAACTTTTTCTGTGATCACTAGTTTTGCATTACATGATCAAAGGTCTTAACCCCCACAATAAATGTGGGGAAATTTTTTTAGAAAATTATCATATCCATAAAATAATGCCAAAATTTTCATGTATTAAAACCCCATAGAACTGTCTTCATAAATTTTTGAACTTTCAGCTACATTTGGAACTCATGCATTATATAATGCTACATTCTCTAACTTGTTGAGGTTGAATACCTCATTTAGCTTCGAAATAATTCTAAGACAAATTTTATTTTATGAAAGTTCATGTTTTTAAGAGGTGTTTTGTGAAACCCCAAATGCTCAAACAAAATCCTTATTTTTGTACAAAAATAATGATTTAATTGTCATAAATTCAAAATAATCATTTACAGAAGAGATAAAAATCTAAAGAATTGCAATATTATTGTATTCATAAAATAAGAATGTCATATACATATCTAGACGATTTGGACATTGTTGGGTATTTTATCCATATGTTTTATTAAATTGGAGCATGAACTTACAAATTTGGGTCATTAGATTCAAAGGCTCTAACCAATATTTTTATCAACTTTGAGAACATTATGAGAAAGGGTAAAAATTAAATTGGGAATTATAGAAACGGTTTACCATTTATTTTGAATTTTCTCTATTATTTGGGTTTTAATTTACAAATAAATATCAAATAACCTTCAAAAATGTCTGTAAAATTTATGGAAACCAATGCCCTCTGTTAGAACCGGAAAATAAATTTGTATAATTTTTGGAATTTATTTTTCACGCTTTTGTGAAATTTTGAACAAACGAAACACCCATTTTGGGGCCTTGGATAACATTAAATCTATGACTTGGATACATGCGCCTACAAGTTTCTTGTTCTTCTGTAAGCTCTAGTATACTATCATTCATATTCGACCATAAACCAAGTGTGCATGTTGTCCTTGTGAAAAATGACCCTAAGGGGCACTCAAATCAAACCAAGGATGACATGCATTTTGTTAGAATAATTTTTTCATAATTGAATAGACACAACTCACTAATTACTAAACCAAATCAACATATTCTTTTTCCAAGGACAAGTTCATTGACTTAGCTTTTAAACCCAATTAGCCTTACTGTAAAACATTAAAAATCTTATTTTTGACAATTTGTAAAAAACAGTTGCGCAAACAGAACTTTTTCTGTGATCACTAGTTTTGCATTACATGATCAAAGGTCTTAACCCCCACAATAAATGTGGGGAAATTTTTTTAGAAAATTATCATATCCATAAAATAATGCCAAAATTTTCATGTATTAAAACCCCATAGAACTGTCTTCATAAATTTTTGAACTTTCAGCTACATTTGGAACTCATGCATTATATAATGCTACATTCTCTAACTTGTTGAGGTTGAATACCTCATTTAGCTTCGAAATAATTCTAAGACAAATTTTATTTTATGAAAGTTCATGTTTTTAAGAGGTGTTTTGTGAAACCCCAAATGCTCAAACAAAATCCTTATTTTTGTACAAAAATAATGATATAATTGTCATAAATTCAAAATAATCATTTACAGAAGAGATAAAAATCTAAAGAATTGCAATATTATTGTATTCATAAAATAAGAATGTCATATACATATCTAGACGAGTTGGACATTGTTGGGTATTTTATCCATATGTTTTATTAAATTGGAGCATGAACTTACAAATTTGGGTCATTAGATTCAAAGGCTCTAACCAATATTTTTATCAACTTTGAGAACATTATGAGAAAGGGTAAAAATTAAATTGGGAATTATAGAAACGGTTTACCATTTATTTTGAATTTTCTCTATTATTTGGGTTTTAATTTACAAATAAATATCAAATAACCTTCAAAAATGTCTGTAAAATTTATGGAAACCAATGCCCTCTGTTAGAACCGGAAAATAAATTTGTATAATTTTTGGAATTTATTTTTCACGCTTTTGTGAAATTTTGAACAAACGAAACACCCATTTTGGGGCCTTGGATAACATTAAATCTATGACTTGGATACATGCGCCTACAAGTTTCTTGTTCTTCTGTAAGCTCTAGTATACTGTCATTCATATTCGACCATAAACCAAGTGTGCATGTTGTCCTTGTGAAAAATGACCCTAAGGGGCACTCAAATCAAACCAAGGATGACATGCATTTTGTTAGAATAATTTTTTCATAATTGAATAGACACAACTCACTAATTACTAAACCAAATCAACATATTCTTTTTCCAAGGACAAGTTCATTGACTTAGCTTTTAAACCCAATTAGCCTTACTGTAAAACATTAAAAATCTTATTTTTGACAATTTGTAAAAAACAGTTGCGCAAACAGAACTTTTTCTGTGATCACTAGTTTTGCATTACATGATCAAAGGTCTTAACCCCCACAATAAATGTGGGGAAATTTTTTTAGAAAATTATCATATCCATAAAATAATGCCAAAATTTTCATGTATTAAAACCCCATAGAACTGTCTTCATAAATTTTTGAACTTTCAGCTACATTTGGAACTCATGCATTATATAATGCTACATTCTCTAACTTGTTGAGGTTGAATACCTCATTTAGCTTCGAAATAATTCTAAGACAAATTTTATTTTATGAAAGTTCATGTTTATAAGAGGTGTTTTGTGAAACCCCAAATGCTCAAACAAAATCCTTATTTTTGTACAAAAATAATGATTTAATTGTCATAAATTCAAAATAATCATTTACAGAAGAGATAAAAATCTAAAGAATTGCAATATTATTGTATTCATAAAATAAGAATGTCATATACATATCTAGACGATTTGGACATTGTTGGGTATTTTATCCATATGTTTTATTAAATTGGAGCATGAACTTACAAATTTGGGTCATTAGATTCAAAGGCTCTAACCAATATTTTTATCAACTTTGAGAACATTATGAGAAAGGGTAAAAATTAAATTGGGAATTATAGAAACGGTTTACCATTTATTTTGAATTTTCTCTATTATTTGGGTTTTAATTTACAAATAAATATCAAATAACCTTCAAAAATGTCTGTAAAATTTATGGAAACCAATGCCCTCTGTTAGAACCGGAAAATAAATTTGTATAATTTTTGGAATTTATTTTTCACGCTTTTGTGAAATTTTGAACAAAAAACATTATGAATTCAATATTACCAATAACGAATCGTTCACACTTTGGGCACTTTTACGACACCATTAGTTGAATAGGTAGTTCCTAGAAAATAGTTTAGTTAATTATATCTCACTAGAAACTATTTGTTCCGTAGGACACTAGTAGGAAACGTACTCGTCAATATCAAATCGTGAATCCCGAGCCACAAACTTTCCCTTGTGAGTATTCACAACCCCTATTTTACGTTTTTAATGTTTTGGGTAGGAAAGAATGCTACAATTTCTATGAACACTATTGGATGAACTGGTTTTATGAACTTTATGATACGGACTTTATGTTTACGAACCTTGTAATATGAATTTGTGCTATGAATTTTGTGTTATGAACTTGTATGTTAAGTCCCCGAGAACCAAACTACAACCTATTAAATCATATCGAGCCGATGGTTTTATGGATAGCATTATTTGGGGTCGACAACCCCCACTCGCCCAGAACCGTGAGTACATAATTCCATGAACTGACATCATGGGAACCATGGACATGATACATATGGGGTAAGAACGGTCTTTAGGCCTGGTTATGAACAGAATGCAATGACATTCATCATTTTCTGAACTAGAACTTTTATTGAACAAAACAATATTTTCTTGCTGAAATAATGTGCTATTACAAACCTGTGAACTCACAAACTATTTTATAGTTGAACCTCATTTTTGCATGCTTTTCAGGGAACGGTTAATGACTCAATAAGATGCCAACATGATTTATGTTGTTACTTTTGTTATGTATTAGACTATGTATTTGTGGACACTAAATGTATTTGTTTCGTATGCGATGTATAATTAAAACGCTTAGTGTTTATGGTTGGTACTCCTATTTACTTTTTGTGATGAGACCTTAGCCTGTCACTCTTTGTGTGTCCGTTTTAACGAGGTGTGAGATAAATAGTTATAGCGTTAAGAGTATGATACTACTCTGCTATTGGTAAAATTTAAGCCAAATTCATTATGATACCATCTACCCAATCTTCATCAGGAACTTGAACAACCAATATAGCAACAATAAGTTCTATTTGTTTGCAAGTTAGCACATTGTGCATCTATTTATCAAATAAGTTTAGACAATATCGCGTTCTAACATTTGTTGGGCCCTTGTGAAATGTTCTCAACAAGTTCTGCAGTTAGAAATCCAGTTGGCAAGTAACATATTCAATAGACATAAAAGGGTACAAGTATTTTATGAGTACTCTTATTTAGTTATGTTAGATGATTTGTCTAGATTCATAGCCAAACAAAACCTATTAACAATTAAATCGAAAAAGCTTGCAAATTTGCTAAACTTCACCCCCTATGGATGAACAAAACCTAAATTATTATTTAGAGAGAACAAAAACCGATTACCTAATAGAATTTACAACCGATTTAGGAGCTCAACAAATAAATTTTACAACATCAAAGGATAGAAAATAATTATTAAACTGATCATAAATTAGGGCAAATTAGAGTGAAGGAACATGATATAAACACATATATACCAGAATGGAACCAGGAAAATGACTAGTAGGAAGGGTGGTGTACGACGAATTTTCCATGAAAAAAGTGGTTGTCGGTGAAAGAAATAAGAATAAGTTGAGGTTTTCAGCAAGTCATACTAATGCAGTGAGGATGAAGTTCGATTGTGATTAGAAACGAAAGTTGTAAAAAATTGGACTAGAAATGAAAGTTGTTTGCTTAATAGTCGAAAGACCAGGAACCACCGAGCAGTTCTCCCTATGAGTATAGTATAGCTTGAGAAATTAAGTATTTGATTGGGTCACATCTTATCACAATATGAACTGTGAAGGACATGAAGTAGTGACGCAACTTCTGAGTAACAAAGACTAATGTGAGGCAGTGCCCTTCCACAACTGAGTACCTTGTCCCTAGACCTATGATCACTCGGCTTTTGGGCAGCCCAACAATTATATACCTACTAATTCGATGCCCATCCCGCCTCATATTGTACCGGAATGGTATTTCCTACCGATGTATGTCATTCTTTGTAGTATACCTGACAAAGCGGGAGGTGTAGCCGCAATAGCATCCGTTTTTTATGTCTGTTGGCTTTACCTTTGGGTCCTCCTCCCCTTGATGGTGAATCTTGATTGACTGACACTAGGAGCTGATGAAGAAGCGTGAGATATGCGGCGGAAGATGGGAGGCCTAAAGTCTTTCACGTTGACTCGACCCGACATGATGTTTACTGTGAATTAAGTCTTTCAGTTTTTGCATGCTCCTCGACAAGCACATCTACAAATGATAAGCTTCCTTCTTCACAAGCTTCTCCCTCCCAAAAAAACCGAATCGATAGTGCTTCCCGTTTTTTCCATTCCATCCCATTTCATTCTGGGACATGCGGCTAATACTAATCTAATAAGTGAAGTAGTCGTCGTCTACAATGTAACTATCAATACAGATTTGGGATTGAAGATAACTATCAATGCAACTATTAATGTGATTATTCCAAGTATACTGAGTATCATCCATGTAACGATCATGGTCGAGATTAAGTCTGAGGATCAAAAGTTGCCTGAGAGTCGAAGGGTTCGACTACGTTGTTGCTGCGTTCGTGGCTTATCATGAATTAGGGAAGAAGAAGATTTTATATTTCGTTTTAGGTCCGCACAATTTAAGTGATTTGACAGTTTCTACCCAGTTTTGAATCCGGGGTATTTTCGCTATTTCTGTGAAGTGGGGGGATTTTTCGCAACTGGTCCTTGAAGTACTTGCGAAAATAGTACCCAATTTCAGACTACAACTCTCACCCAAAAGTTGAAATCTTCACAACTTTTGAATATTTTCTCTTGGCTTTTCGTGATCGTTTTTGGTGAAAGATTTTTCGTGGTACATAAACAATTGGTGTTCATTTTCAAGTCCGGGAAGTCAAAGGTTTGAAGACATTGGCGTATTTTTTTAGGGTAGTTTCTTGGATTTGAATCATTTCATTTTTGTCATACATCGAGGGGAGTTTCGTATAGATTATTCATCGAGCATTTCCCTTACCATTTTGGCGTTTTATAATCATTTGTTTATTATAAAAGGGGGATAGAATTGAAATGGGTATTCGAAAAGTTATTCTTTTTCAAAGAGGATTGAAAACCAGTGCTACTTCGAGGGGGAGTTGGTATAGATCGCTTGGTGCTCGTTTGGATATTGAAGTTGGGACATCCAATCCTAACTTTAAGGGGGAGAATGTTAGGGTGCAAAGTTCTCCTTGGATGTAATGTAGGCTTGCCCTTTAAGGGATGTGTAATGGGTTGAGCTTTTTTTATAAATAGGAAGTGAGATGATCGCATTTATGTAAGAATGTGAGATTAGTTTAGAGAGAGATATATTGGATGACCCACTTTGTAATAACTTTCTAGACTAATGAGAGCTTAAAACACTTTATTTACTTCTCATGTTCTTGATATTGTTTGATTCTCATAATCATTATATTCCCGCATTTGTCATCATTCACGGGATCTTACAATGTCATCGAAGAATAGAACCCCATCCAAATTCAATTTCAAATTATCCCTTCCTAATTCATAACGACAGTATTACGAGATGAATTAAGAAGTAAAAAGATTGACATGTCTTTTATTGGAGAAGACTTCATTTTTTGTGTGCATTAAACTCGCATCTTCACCTTTGATAAGATAGCATAATAAATGAGTTGTTGATGTTCACGTCTATAGTAGAATCAGACATGTGTCAATGGCGAGGGCAACTCTAAAGAATTCCAATTTATAGCAAAATAACGCAAGTCCTAATGTTCAATTACCTCAAGTGATTATCACCATAATACATTTAACAACTTGAAAACTAAAGTACTCATTTTCAAATAGTATGTTGCTTCCCACCTTATGTTTTATTTCAGCTGTTTTTTGACCGCCTAATAATGCGACTTTTAACCAATTTTTTCCAGACCAAATTATTTACAAGTAAAACTCTTGCTACACCTTGTCAGACTCGGATGATTTTTACAACAATAGAGAGCAGTAGAATAGAGACAAGATTACCTCTTGCCGGTAACATAGAGCAGATATGTGACTTGTTGTCGTTAATTTATATCCAGTAAAAGATCAGTGCGTTCAGTATTAATTGCTTGATCTGTTTTATCTAGTATGAATACGTTGATTCTCATGTATAGGTAATTTCTGTCCTTGTTTGTTTCCTTTAATGTTTGAATAAAAACAGATGCATTCTGTTCGTATTATAATAAATTACAATCGCTTAGAGTTTAACTTTTTTCAACTACAAATGTTACAATGCAACAAAACATACAGGCCATGCATTAACACAGAAACATAGTAGATATACAAAGAAACAAATATTTGGTAATCTTTCAATGCTTTTTTCATCTGTGTAGAAGAGCAACATGTGATGTTGTGTTGTCTCACTGTTTCTCTTTAAAACCATAAAACCAAGTTTTAGTTTAGATTTTGTTCGTCCATGTCTCCCTTGTTTAATAAAGATTCACTAATGATTCTTTCTTATTCATCATGTGACAAAAGTCTCATCTCCTTTTGTCATTCATCCTGTAAACTGATGATGGACCAAAAACAATTGTCGTGTCAGCCACTCATATATTTCATGGACATCCTTATTTTTCCCCTAAGAAGATGTACGTATTAAAGTAATAGATAAAAACTATGTTTAAACTTACTTGGATTTTCCAAGCTTCCCCAAGTTGGAATGCAATTTCAGCAATTGTAGGCCGTTGTTCCCAAGTTTTGTGCAAACATTGATATGCAATAGCTGAGAACTTGCTTAATGTTCTTGGGTTAATTTCTGTCTTTATTCTCTGGTTAATTATCTTATCCAGCTCTCCATTTTTGTAGTGGGTTCGAGCCCAATGATGAAGGAATCTCCGTTCATCATGGTAATTCAAAATACACGCTAGCCTTCCACACAAAACCTCAAACAAAACCACTCCAAACGAATATACGTCTGACTCTTTTGTTAAAAACCCTGTTCTTTCATACTGTGGGTCACAATAACCATGTGTGCCAGCGATGTTGGTGATCACAAATGTGTTATGTTGATTTGCTAAGCCTATTCTCGCCAACCCAAAATCCGAAAGTTTTGCATTCCAATTCTCATCCAACAAAACATTCGCGCTTTTTACATCGCGATGTATTATTCTGTGTTTTTCGGCCACGTTGTTATGAAGATAATCCAATGCAGATGCAATGCCAATACATATTTTGAGGAGTTGTAGCCATGAAAGTCCACCCGACATTGCACGGCCACTTAAATATTTGTCAAGGCTTCCATGGCTTGCATATTCATAAACAAGGATCTTCTCTTCGTTATCATCGCAATACCCTATAAGTGTTATAATGTTTTTGTGTCTATACTCTGAAAGCATTGTGACCTCTGTGTGGAATTCCTTGTTACCTTGAAATCCAGTCACATCTAGGCGTTTTACAGCAACTAGTTTGTTTATATGATTTGCCCAGGTAAGTATTCCCTTGTAAACCCTTCCGTAACCCCCCTTCCCGATGAATTTTTTTTCATTGAAGGAATGGGTGCAATCATTTATGACATGGAGGGGTATTTTCAGGTCGTTTGACTGCTTCAATGGAACATAATGTACAATAATTATAATTAATTAAAATGTAACAAGTACAACAACACAAGTCATATTTCATTATTTTGAGGCGGTTTACCTGAAATTTGGTAATTGCTACTTTCAAATCTGATTCAAGAATCAATTGTCTCAATCTATTCAACACTTCAATCTCCTGTTCAGTTTGTGAGATTAATCAAAATCGTTTTGCAATTTTTATCAAATTTCTTGAAACGCTTTCAACATAACGAATAATCTGCTACGGTTTCAATTTTTGATGCAATCCCGTACCAGAGATAGAGATCGTCATTTGTTTTTTTGTTTTTGTTTTTTTTTTTAATTAATGGAGAATTTTGTATATATCTTTAATAAATAGAGATAATTTCATATATATACTTTGTTAAACATCGAAATATCATATTTGTCCAACATATTTATAAATATTATAATTATCCAATGTATTTATAAATATCATATTTAATTTTTTTAAAATGTACTTTTCGGATTAAATTGTAAAGATTGTTAGAGGACATGGGGTGTTTGTAGGGTGTCAATTTCTGACACGATACGACAAAAATATACGAAACGAAACGAAATCGGGACGAAATCAAAATTTGAATTCGTGTTCGTGTCGTTTTCGTGTCAAGATTAAAAAACACGATGTCGTGTCGTGTCGTGTTCGTGTTCATAAATCGACACGATTAAGCATGTGGTTGTCGTGTTTTTCGTGTTTGTCGTTTTTGCCGTGTTATATATCTTTAAGTATGAACGAAATACACTAATAGTTATGTAATATTATATTTGTCGTGTCGTGTCGTGTTGTCGTGTTTTAATTGGTTCATTTTCGTGTTAATAAAGAAAAACACGATATCGTGTCGTGTCGTATTCGTGTTATACAAAACCTTGTCGTGTCGTGTCAAACAAGAATCAATGATAATGATTCAGTATGAACGGTCTGTCATGGATTCAGACCATCTCGAGACAACAGATTTCAGACAAAGTAGATGTGATCTTTTTGCGAGGAATTCTTTCACCTTCGGATTTTAAGGCTTCGGGAAGATTGGTCACGGCTACCCTGGGAAGGTTAGGGTGTGACCAGGATGGTGACCACGTTCCTAGAGTGGTTTAGTGTGTAAGGAACGGTAATAAATGATTTCGAGGACCAAATCTAATTTTAGTGGGGAAGATTTGTAACACTCCGTTTATTTAATAAATAAATAAACAAATTAATGAATATATAGTAGCCCTAAAATCAATAATTGAGCAAGGTGTTGGTTTTGAGGAGTTAAAAGTCACAATTATAGAAGTTAGGGTTTAAAATGTAATTTTCGGATTAAATTGTAAAGATTTTTAAAGGACAGGGGTGTTTGGTATCATTTGGACCTAATATGAAAGGAATTATGGAAGCAAGGGATAAAATGTAAATTTTGGATTTATATTGTAAAGATTTATTGAATCAGGGGCTAAAGCGGTAAATATTGGATTAAATTTGAAAAGATTCTCATGGGGAGGGACCAAAGTTGTCAATTGTGCAAAGATTTGCTAGGAGCGGAACTTTAATCCCACGTATCCCATCCCTCCTGTTGTATTGCTTAAACCTAACCCTAGATCGTCAATTCCCCAGCCGCCACAACCCTTGGAACGTCTATAGTTGCTGCCACCTTATGCCCTTATCCCTAGCCGACATTGTTAACCACATCGCCGTTGGATACCGTTGCTTGCACCACCATCACTTTTGTTACCGACGAAGTCAAGAATAAAAACACAACCACTGTGAAGGCCGGATGAAGCAGGTGTAACAACCGTTGTGTTCGTTTTCTGGTGGAGGTGCGACCTCCGTTCCCCACTGCATTCACCACCATCCTTCCACTTGCTGGATTGATGTCGGCACCTCTTCAACATCCACTATCATCGGACGTCTTGTGTAGCCGAGAAAAGACCGCCGAGATCGATGTTGTGCTCGTGGGAATATCACTCGAAATGGCTGCTGTTGGGGCTCATCACTACTGTCCCCGCCACGCGGCTGTTTCACCGGGAGCTGCTGCCAAACGTCGTCACCGCCGCATGCCGTCGGAGAGGGACGATTGTGTTCGAGTTTTGCAACCAAGTGTGAGTTTTTCTATTGAAATACGATGTGTGTGTGTGTGTGTCAAGGGGTGTATATACGTTGTTTTTAGCATTTGTGATGTTGTATTTGTGATTTTTGGCCGGAAGACCCACTGACACCACCGTGAGGTGGTGACTACCGCCATTTACCACCGTCGGCAACCACTAAGGTGGTTATGTGTGTGTGTTTATGTTAGTGAGTGGGTGTCTTACCGGGATTTGGGTTGTAAATTGTAATAGTGTTGGAATAATGAAAAGAAATCTAAAAACCACCACCATAGGGTGGTGGCTGCCGCCACCAGCCGCCGTGTTGGATGCCGGTGTGCTTGTTGTGTTTGATTCGTTTGGGATGTTTGGACAAACAGACTAAAACCCTAATGGGCCTAATAAACTCTATTTGATCTAAGGACATAGCTATTGGGCCTATTGGGTTATGAATGGGTTGGAAACCCTAATTAGGGTTTAGAAAACCCTAATTTTGGAATTATGGGGTTGGACTTATCGGGACCCGCATTTTGGGCCATTGGGATTGGATTATATATTAAGCCCAACTACACCATATCATTTATCTAGTTGAGTTACAGACTTAATGGATTAAGTCCTTAATGGGTTAAGTGAGAAACACTTAACCCTAATTGTTATTTTATGTGAAACCCTATTTTCACTTGGGCCTTGAGCTAGGCTTTTCTATTAGGTTTTGGTAATTGGGCCAATAAAGTGCTATCCAAGAATGATCATATGGACTAGAATAGTTAGATGGGCTTTAAGGTAAGGCCCATATGTGAGGTTTGGGCCCTATTTGGAAATTTGGGCCATAGTCCGGGCCTTTATGATTATGAGATATTGGGCCATTAGAAATGCCAATTGTTGGACTAGACAAAATGGTTGGACCTTAAGGGAAAACCATATAGAGGTTTGGGCCCAATTTGGAAAATTGGGCCATATGCTGGGCTTTGACTCATAGTTGACCTTTAGGCCTTTGGATTAGGCCTTGGGCTTGAGTCGAGCTAAGTTGGGGATAAAGTTGCCTTTTACACTAAGCATGGACTTATGGATATGTATTGGAACTTAATTATTAATTGGGTGTTGTTTTGATGATTGACAGTTTGGGGATCTGCCAGCCAGCTGCCATGGATTTATTCACAGGACTTCAGCAGTGTGAGGTGAGTCTCCTCATTGTTGGTATGTGTCTAAGGCACCAATGCCGACACATTTAGTTTATGTATGATAGGAAGACCTGAGGGTTAGGCCTAGGCATTATGCATGAAAGACTAGGAGGCGGCTCGTGGCACCCAATATATTATTATGTATGGTAGGAAGACCCGGGGGTTAGCCCTACGCAATATGTATGAAAGACCAGGAGGTGGCTCCTGGCGCACTGTATTCTATTATGTATGAAAGACTAGGAGGTGGCTCATGACATATTATATGCTAATTAGCTAAGTAGAGTAGTATATATGCTAGTTGTCTTTGTGATGCTTGCATGGAAGACCAGGAGGTGGCTCTTGGAAGTTGTATGTGAGACCGAAGAGGGTAGCCCACGACTTGGAAAGAAAGACCACGTGGTGGCCCATGGGATAATGGCAAGACTATGTTTGGTACATATCATCTTTACTGATTATAATATATGTATGGCTCATGGTTATGTATGAGAGTATGTGAGTATGTGTTTATATGCTAGATAGTATTCAGTTGAAAGAGACTGAAGGGGTAAGAAAACACCTAGATATACTAGGCAGTATGTTAATATATATGGTATGTGGTATTTGGGGAATTCACTAAGCTTCGTGCTTACGGTTTTCAGTTTTGGTTTTAGGTACTTCGTTTTCAAAAGAAAGGAGTCGACTCGATCGCAACACATCACTCTATGTTTCCACACATGAGATATTTGGGATTGTACTCTGATATTGTTTTATGATGACATGTTTTAATTATTATCACTTTGGTTTTGACATGAGATGTCATTATGGATGTTTTTATACTTATGGTTTTATAATAACTTATTTAAAAATGAAATTTTTGGCCTTGAATTTTGGGATATACAAGTTGGTATCAGAGCCTTGGTTTGAGGGATTCGGACATACCTTCCATTGTGTTTGGACTCAAACTAAGGATTTGGTATGAAAAAATTTCAAAAGTAAAATCATTTTATAAAAGGAGTTTGAACAGAGAAAATAACTTTGAAAAGAACAAGGTGTGTGATGCGTGCAATCAGCCGAGCTCAAGTAAGTTTTCCCTCAAGATATGCATACATGTTATGATATGTTATGTTATGATATGATTATGAGAACCGCATGTTAGATTAGTGCTAAGGATCTAAGAGGATGCCTTGTATGCCTATTGTATGTGCTTGTCGACTTGCATGCTAGTACTGATCAGTTAGTGATAGGATGGCCTATTCAGGTTATGCGTGATTATATGATCCTTTAAATTACACATACAGATTCCTGATTAGAGAATAGAGCGGTTTGATTGGATTAGGATGGTTAGATTTTCCAATGTTTGAATGTTGTTTGCTTTGTGCTTTGTGGGACTCTTAGTGATGTGAGTTAGCTACTAAGTGAATATGCTAAGTCACATGGGATACAGGCCGGATAATCTCAGAGTGATGGACTTGACCTTATTGCGCAACTCTCATTTGAGTCTAACCGTTCTAGGGATAAGTCTTTTACTCAAAGTATTATTTGATCTCTGTTGCATGTGGCTATATTCATGAGGTAGCGAGTGGACATTACTAGGAATCTTTCAAGAGTTGAGGACTAGGTGGGTACGGGAACCTAGGAAATTCTAGGATATGTTTCAGTGGGTTAGTAGTGAGGTTCAGTGAGACTAGGGTGTATAAGTTTGAGGAAGTGACTTGGAGGATTGCTGAGGAAAGTATGGATAGGTGTGCAAGGTAGTATTGGGCCTGTACTACTGAAAACATAGGATCCATACTCGAATCAGTGAGTGTATTAGAGAATTTAAGAAGCTTCAGGGAGAAGTTTGTGACCCAGTTTGGGGACAGAGGATGTTCCAGTTGTTGCATCTTAGCCATTGGCAAGTGAGCTAGTGAGCGTGGTAAGGTGTCAAACCCTGAATGATATGATTTCCAAGAGGTTGTAGAAGCGAGATCAATTTGGAACACTTGAGAAAAGAGGTTTGTGGTAGGTGCGTATATTAGAGGGTCCCGGGAAGAGACCCATGACTTCTGATCATCGGATGAAAGGCCAGCAGGGCCAGAGTCAGCACAGCACCTACGAGAAAGTGCACAAGGGAGTTTGACATTCTAAGGGTTTAGGCTGCTATAAGTGTAGTAGGGTCGGTTATGCTAGCAGAAGGTGATTAGGATTCCTCCAGATGTTGCGGGTATGTCATCTTCTACTACTATTAGGTGGATGTTGGGAATATGTATCACTTTGGAATTGTGAGTGAGTTTGGATAACTTAGATCTCGAGTCAGTTTTCTCCTAGTGTTTGGGTTATTAAGTATCATATGTGCCATCCTGCATGCTGAAAACTCCTTGACGAACCCACAGAGGGATGCATCTTGCGGAGTGGGTTCCACGTGGTCCGTTAGCATTCCAGATCTTTGTCGGGATCTGTGCAGGAGTATTATTTATAGGATACTCGGTCAGGGTTAGAGTGATAGTTCTTCAGTAAAGTCATCGTTCAGTGGTTCTATCATGGTTTAGGTGTGGTCGATAATTGTCTATGGATGAACTTTGGAGTTCAAGGCACTACCGTTGCTAGGACTGGACTGGTAACATGAAGAGGGTAGTATCAGTTGCGGGTGTTAGATACATAAGTGATTGGTCATCAGATGTTCACGAGAATTGTATTTTCGCATGGGCTATGTTCGGTTAGAGTTCAGTGGTGTTGCGAGATTGGAAGTGGGAACGAGGACTCATGAGCCAGAGTGAAGATTAAGGCCTTGAGTTGTCAGCATGGGAGGTGGATTGAGGTGTTATACTGGACCAAATTTCAAGAGTACTCATCAGGATTTCTGAGGATGGGCGATCTCAAGGTTTAACTGGTGATTTATCGCTAGCATTGGTAAGCACATGTTGTCATTAGTGGGATATTAGAAAGCGAGAAGGATTAGGAATCCTTCAATTCTTGCGTGCCATGAAGACTTAGTCGAATCTAAGTGGGGGAGAGACTTTTTGTAAAGTTCTCCAAATGTGAGTTATGTTTAAGCAAGGTGCAATCTCTTAGGCACCTTGTCAACCAGAAGGGTATTCTTGTCGATCCAACCAAGATAGAGGCCGTGATGCAGTGGGAGATTCTGAGGTCTCCAACTGAGATTCAAAGTTTCCTGGGTCTAGTGGGTTATTATCGGAGATTTATACGGGACTTCTCCGAGATTCCGGTTCCTTTCACTCGACTGACCAAGAAGTTGGTGGCCTTTCGTTGGGGGCCTGAGCAGCAGACATCCTTCGAGACTCTTAGACATCAGGATTAGGGAACCAGGTTAGAGGTCCAATTAGGACTCAAGTTCAGCTGTGTTTTAGGTCGAGTGCGTGTTCGAGCAGTATGGAAAGTGTTTTTAGACTATAGGGGTAGCCATAGCATTCACTAGTGATCAGATAGTATGGAGAGTGTTGTAAGACTACAGGTGTAGCTGTAGCATTCACTAGCAATAAGGTAGTATGGAAAGTGTTGTAAGTCTGCGGGTGTAGCCGTAACATTCACTAGCGATCAAGTAGTATGGAAAGTGTTGTAAGTCTGCGGGTATAGCCGTAGCATTCACCAGGTTAGCAGATAGTGCTACAAGTGTTTTAAGTCTGTGGGTGTAGCCGTAGCATTCACCAAGGTGGCAGATAGAGTGAGAAGTATTGTAAGTCTGCGGGTGTAGCCGTAACATTCACAAGGTTATCAGATAGTGCTAGAGGGATGTAAGTTTGTGGGTGTAGCGATAACATTCACTACGTTGGTAGATAGCATGAGCGCGTTGTTAGGATGTGTAAGGAACAATTGTACCCACCAGTCGAGTGTAGCAGTGAGGATATGGAAATCCGTGGATTGGATTTCGGAATCACCCAGATGGTTTAGATTTGGTGGAGCCAGTGATAAGACTATAGGGACGCCACAACAGTTACGTGATCAGGGAAGCAATAGACTTTATAAGGTCGTTTGTGATATAAGGCTAAATTTTGGTCAGGTAGCAATCACTTTTAGTCTTGGATTTGGTGATGACAGGATTCGATACATGGAACTGATCGGGTAGATCAGAAAGTTGTTAGAGTCACAGTGGCATGATAACTAGTGGCAACTAGTTCTAGAGAAGGATTTCGTTCAGAAGTTGTGTGAGGCGACTAAGTAGGGAGTCCTTTGGCTCCGTAGCCAGGCCGGAACCCGATATTTCAGATGATTGGTGAACGAATTGAGACCAGGAGGTCTCGATAGATTTTTCCAAACAACCATGTGGCAACATACTGCTTCAGGCAGTTTAATGTTCGGACAGTTTCAACGATTGGCAGTATTAGTAATTGTGTTTTAGGTTGCAAGTTTGGACGAAATAACAGATTGATTGGGTTATGCTAAATGACCTACAGGGATAATTAGGTCTATGATTTCAGTTTTCTAGTGGGAGCCTCAGGTTATGAGAGGTTTAGTAGTCAGGTGAGGGATAAACAAACAAGAATCAATGATAATGATTCAGTATGAACGGTATGTCATGGATTCAGACCATCTCGAGACAACATATTTCAGACAAAGTAGATGTGATCTTTTTGCGAGGAATTCTTTCACCTTCGGATTTTAAGGCTTCGCAAAGATTGGTCACGGCTACCCTGGGAAGGTTAGGGTGTGACCAGGATGGTGACCACGTTACTAGAGTGGTTTAGTGTGTAAGGAACGGTAAGAAATGATTTCGAGGACCAAATCTAATTTTAGTGAGGAAGATTTGTAACACTCCGTTTATTTAATAAATAAATAAACAAATTAATGAATATATAGTAGTCCTAAAATCTATAATTGAGCAAGGTGTTGGTTTTGAGGAATTAAAAGTCACAATTATAGAAGTTAGGGTTTAAAATGTAATTTTCGGATTAAATTGTAAAGATTTTTAAAGGACAGGGGTGTTTGGTATCATTTGGACCTAATATGAAAGGAATTATGGAAGCAAGGGATAAAATGTAAATTTTGGATTTATATTGTAAAGATTTATTAAATCAGGGGCTAAAGGGGTAAATATTGGATTAAATTTGAAAAGATTATCATGGGAAGGGACCAAAGTTGTTAATTGTGCAAAGATTTGCTTGGAGCGGGACTTTAACCCCACATATCCCGTTCCTCATGTTCCATTGCTTAAACCTAACCCTAGATCATTAATTCGCCAGCCGCCACAACCCTTGGAACGTCTACAGTTGCTGCCACTTTATCGCCCTCATCCCTAGTCGCCTTTGTCAACCATATAGCCGTCGGATACCGTTGCTTGCACCACCATCACTTTTGTCACCGATGAATTCAAGGATGAAACGACAACCACCGTGAAGGCCGGATGAAGCGGGTGTAACGACCATTGTGGTTGTTTTCCGGTGGAGGTGCGATCTCCATTCCCCACTGCATTCACCGCCATCCTTCCACCTGCTGGATTGCTATCCACACGTCTTCAACAACCCCTATCGTTGGATGTCTTGTGTAGCTGAGAAATGACCGCTGAGATCAATGTTGTGCTCGTGGGAATATCGCTCGAAATGGCTGATGTTGGGTCTTATCACTACTGTTGCCGCCACACGGCTGTTTCACCGAGAGTTACTGCCAAACGCCATCACCGCCGCATGACACCGGGGAGGGATGATTGTGTTCGAGTTTTGCAATCGGGTGTGTGTCTTTTCTGTTGTAATACGATGTGTGTCTGTCAAGGGGCGTATATGCGTTGTTTTTAGCATTTGTGATGTTTTATTTGCGATTTTTAGCCAAAAGACCCACTACCACCACCCGTGAGGTGGTGGCTGCCGCCATGTACCACCGTCGGCCACCACTAGGATGGCTGTGTGTATGTGTGTGTTTATGTTAGTGAGTGGGTGTGTTACCGGGAGTTGGGCTGTAAACTGTAATAGTGTTGGAATAATGAAAAGAAATCTCAAAACCACCACTATAGGGTGGTGGCTTCCGCCACCAGTTTCCATGTTGGGTGGTGGTGTGCTTGTTGTGTTTGATTCATTTGGGATGTTTGGACAAAGGGACTAAAACCCTAATGGGCCTAATAAACCCTAATTTATCTAAGGACATAGCTATTGGGCCTATTGGGCTATGAATGTGTTGGAAACTGTAATTAGGGTTTAGAAAACCCTAATTTTGGAATTATGGGCATGGACTTATCGGGACCCGTATTTTGGGGCATTGGAATTGGATTATGTAATAAGCCCAACTACACCATATCATTTGTCTAGTAGAGTGATGGACTTAATGGATTAAGTCCTTTATGGGTTAACTGAGAAACACTTAACCCTAGTTGTCATTTTATGTGAAACCCTAATTTCACTAGGGCCTTGAGTTGGGCTTTTCTATTGGGTTTTGGTAACTGGCCAATAATGGGTCATCCAAGAATAATCATATGGACTAGAATATTTAGATGGGCTTTAGGGTAAGTGCATAGTTTGGGCCTTGATGATTATGGGATATTGGGCCATTAGAAATGCCAAATGTTGGCCTGGACTAAATGGTTGGGCCTTATGGAAAGACCATGTAGCGGTTTGGGCCCAATGTGGAAAATTGTACCATATGTTAGGCTTTGACTCATTGTTGACTTTTGGGCCATTGGATTGGGCCTTAGGCTATCATGCTAAGTTGGGGGTAAAGTAGCCTTTTACCCTAAGCATGGACTTATGGATATGTATTGGAACCCAATTATTAATTGGGAGTTGTTTTGATGATTGACTGTTTGGGGATCTGTCAGCCAGCAGCCATGGATTTATTCGCGAGACTTCAGCAGTATGAGGCGAGTCTCCTCACTGTTTCTATGGGTCTAAGGCACCAATGCCGATCCATTTAGTTTATGTATGATAGGAAGACCCAAGGGTTAGCCCTAGGCATTATGCATGAAAGACCAGGAGGTAACTCCTAGCACATAGTGAGTTATTATGTTACAATTTCCCAAATGAAAATTTTGGCCTTGTTTTTACGGAAATGTTTAAACCATGTTTTATGGTTTGATGGGAAGTGAAAGCTAAAATCCCAAAATATTAGTTTGAATTGGTGCGATTTGAGGCTAAAATATACAAAATTAGAAGGAAGCTACAACAATCTAAACAACCTACACAAAATCATGTCAATCGATTTCGATGTTTACAGAAGAGATTTCTTCTAGTTTGACGCATACACGAAATGCCAATGAAAGTTCACAACAATCGGACGCCCGAACACACATTGACAGTTATGATGAGTTAGTGGATTTTGAAGATAAACAACCTCTTCATCAACCGATAAGAAGAAATAGAGCAAACAAAGCAGCTTTCGGCTCAGGTGCAAAACTTTTGAGTTCTAGCGATATTGATCAGTTTATAGAAAATTTTGATCGATATTTCCAACTATAAGAGAGCATGTTAGCGATGATGAGTTGGAGCGAGATATAGGAATGGGGAGTACTTTTTTATGTTAGGAATTTTTATGTTGCTTTTTGACTTTTTTAATTTTTTTTAATTCTCGTTTTTTTTAGTTGGTGTGTGTTTTTTTTAAATGAATGAAAAATTAGTTTATATATATATATATATATATATATATATATATTGTATTTTAAATATAAAATGATATGGAGTGGTGTTTAGTAGTATGTGTACTAAGTGCAATGTTGTTGGATGTGGTTATGAGGTAGCGACCACCACATCATGATGGATAGCCCTTGTGGCTTTATTACATATGACACGTCCATTAGAATCCCTTCATTGTCCTTGAATTGTTTTACTTTTTAGATTCATCCAACTCTAACTAGTAATCTTTGTTTACTAAACCACCTCAAAGCTATTTATTGTATATACTTAGAGGCCTCATAAACTTAATCCAACACCTTAGTAATATGTTCTCATTGTCATCCTTCACGATCATCACCTTTCTAGTTTGTTCAATTGTTCAGTGAATTTGGGATGAGAAAACAAGAAACTTTAAGAAACAATTTCTTTTGGGAACTGTTGCATTTGTGTAGAGACTTCGGGGAATTACTAAACTAATATAGTCAGAATGATTTTAATAGTTTTAAACCTATGAAAATAGAAAGCATATAATAGTAATTTAATAAAAAGAAGGATTTAAATTGATTATAAATTCTTTAAAAATGTTAAAAATAAACATTTAGACAAATTTGATATTATAAAGGTTTAAGATGAGAAAATATTTTATTTAAAAATTATGTTGTATAAAGTCAACTGATAGATAAGATTAATAGGTATTTGATTGACTTGGATTGACCCTGAATGACAAAATAGTATGTAAAATTGGTGTAGTTTAATACAATTTTATTATAAGTATAATGATTTTAGATGAGGCCAATATAGTCAATCTATTTTTTCTAATAGATATATAGATTTTAATATAAAAAATTTATTATAAAATATTTAACATGTTAAAAGTTAAATTTGGATAAATATGATATTTTCTAAGCTTTAAGAAAAATAAATATAATATTTAAAAAACAGGTTGAGAAAATATTATACTTCGACATTTGGGATATACAAAATATCCCTATAATTAATTGTTATGATTATGAATATGAAAAACTGGTTCTAACCATGTTACCCATCATTCCTAAATTTAATATGAGTGTAATGAAGGTTGTTTTATCACATGGTTAGGTGATGTTATTAGGTACTGAATTGAACACACGCACTATATATATATATATATATATATATATATATATATATATATAATCTTAATGTGGAAAAAAGAAAGTAAAACGGTGTAATTTTGTTGGTTTTTGAAAACCCAACTTAAATGTAGAGACCATGTTGTAATAAAAGAAAATAGAAAAAAAAAAGTTATTATACATAAACAAGCAGAAATAAGTTGGTATTTTGTGCATTTAGTTTTTTGTAAAATGAAAAAAAAAAGGTTTATGATGTCACCAAAGTGACTTGCTTAGCCATCTAGTTTAAATACTTTTTTTTGTGTAAATAATGTTGGGTTTTTTACACTTTTTTAGAATTCCAAACACAACACTTGTATATTATTCCAAAACTACTTCTTTTGCATTAAACCGGACCAAAACCCTGAAATTTTGGTTACCTTTCCACAAAAATTGATACCATTAAACTACAAACCAGTTGGTATGGGGTTTTTTATAATGGTTATATTTCTATTTTAATAAAAGAATAGTTTTAATCTACATTAGACATGTGTTATTTTAAAACAACTCTTCATTAATATTATCCCACATGTCAAAGAGATATATTAGATAACATTTCAAAATCAAAATTTATTTTTTTCTAATTATTATATGTTATGTTTAAAGTTATAATAACTTTAAAATTTTGGTATACCTCTTAATTAATGATTTATCTAAAATAATTGACAAATAATTTTAGAATTTTTACTATGAAAATATAATTTATTTTGTAACCATGGTTTCCACGGTTTATAAACTAGTATAGCAATATATAGGTCATTTCTCTACTAAAAATAATTTGCTTTGTGGTATGCCTATTTTTACTAGCGATAAGGGTATGACCCTTTTATCTATTTTTCCTTTAATACATATACACGCATAGACAATAACTAATAATTTAGCTATACATCGATTAATCTATGGTAAAAAATATTGCAATATAGGTAGTTACCTATGTATAACATAGAAAACATTACGTCCAAACCCATCAATAAACTAAAAGAATCATAAACTTAAGTGATTAGTTGTTGATCCGGGGTAAGTTTCAATGAGGATCACAAAGTTTTTGTGGAAATCTCCCAAATAGTGAAAGAAATTGTGATATAAGATTATTTACCTGCTTGGTACGTGGCATAGCACGAGCCTCGTTGAGCTCGGAGAGGCTTGTATTGAAACAAAATCGTCCTTGAAGGTCCTTTATAATAACAGCATTATTCGGTCCTTTTACAACAACAATATTCTTCATGCATCTACGCACGACCTCTCCAACATCATCCTTTGTCCGCAATTCCCTCAAACGCGGGGTCAAAGGATATCTTATCATCCCTAAAAAACCCTGAATGATCAGTAATGATTCCCGAAACAATAGTAATTAAACATGTATATATATAACCCGAGTCAACTACAAAAAGGGTAAAGGGAAATTACTGAAGAAGTACCAAACTGAAGAAACTACGAATACACTGAAGGCAACTAACTTAGAATCAAAAAGTAGTCTGGAGAACACAAAGTTTCGGTGCTTTATAGATAGAAATACGTGATTTTTAGTGTAGTGATGAAACCAAAATAACTGGGGTTACGAGGATCAATGAGCTATAAATTTCCTATTTATCCTGGTGAATTAATAAAAGAATAATTCACGGAATTAGATAGTATTAGAGAACAAGGAAAAAGAGATATTGGGTAGAAGTGTAGAACTGTAGAAGAAATAGCTTATGGTTCATATCCATCTATGAGAAAATACATAGAATCTGTTACAATGGGGGAGGCACCTGATGCTTGCTAATTGATTCGTTTTTCACCTGGTGGCTTTCCCACTCACAGAGGCTCAACAGATTATTCCTTCAATAATGATCCATTAGTAAGTGATGAGTATCTTGTTCCTTATATATAATTTAATTTAAAAAAATTAAATACCATAAGTACTTATCTGTCATTTTTAAGCAATAGAGTACAACTGCAAAATTTTATAATTGGAATTTCTTTAATATAAGTACTTTCTTAACATTTTGAACACCATTTTTTTCTCTGTGTCTTCTTATATAAACTAACCATAACAAACACATCCGAAGGCTTTTTGTCCAACGGTATCTGGTCCGTGAGGTTGACGGTTCAGTTTCCGTTGTAGATTTAAGTGAAATTAAGAACTTATTTAGAAATAGATTAGATTTGACGTTTAAAAAAAAACTATAACAAAAACCAAACCAAGATACGAATAGAGTTATCTATTATAATACCAACACCACCACCGCTCACTCCTGCACACACCACCGCTCACATAAAACCAAAATCAAATAGAGATTAATTATTACTCTTAAGATCCTTTATTTTTCAGAAAATCACAACAACGTGGTTTGCATATGGAGTTACCATCGGTGAGTGAATACTCATGCGTGATCCAGTTTAACGGTGCTCGCTATTGGTGATAGACCAACTACAAAAGAAGTTGAAAATATAAGGACCATTTGTGTAATTTACAATAACTGGTTAATGAATAATGTGTTAGAAACTAACATGACTTAATAGACATATAAATTGTATGTTTAATGGCCTATTGCGGAAAAAATACTTTATTGACCAAATCGGATAAATGATAATAGGTCACTCTACTACAATAATATTTCCCATTTTTGTTTAAATATTTTAGTTTGTTCAATTTGGTTGGGTGATTGAGTGGGGCAAATATTAGAGTTTAAAATATTATCATCAAGTCATAATATAGGTTTACCATTGTAGATGCTCTAAGATGTAATTTATTTATAATGCACTACTAGAAAACTAAGTAATTACCTATAGCAGAATTGGTAGTAAATCCGTAGGAATAAGGCGTTACCTACAGATTTCCTACAAAAAACGAGTTATAGGAAAAACCCTCATGGTAAATTTTTTCCTACAAATTAGCTACAAAGGTTCCTACGCATTTCCTACGGAATATTCTGTTACAAATTTAATTACGGAATACCTACAGAACACGTTAACTACGGAGTATTTACAGATTACCTACGGGTTATTTAGCTACGAAACTCCTACAAAATACATACGGATTATTTTCCTACGGAATACCTACAAAATGATTTTCCTACAAAATACCTATCAACTACTTTACATACAGATTACCTACCAACACCTTTATACAAAATACATACGGATTATTCTTTTCGTTTTTTTCACAACTTAATTATACTTTGATTGCTTTGTTTTAACCAATTTATATATAACATAAACTTACAAACAAACGTATGCATCATTAGAAACCATTACTATATACATAATAAACAAAAAGCTATCTATGTTTGTCTTTAAGCCAAAATTAACATCATTAAACAAATACATGATATACTAAAATAGTACATACATATGGTGTGTATGTAAATGTGTGTACTTATTTCTATTTGTGTTTAAAAAATAACTTTGATTTAAAAAAAAAAAAAAACTTCTAAATGAGTAATCGATTCTAAAGGTGCATACGTTTTGTCACACCCCAAAACCGGAATGGCGGAAACGTTATGGGGCGGATGACGTCATGTCAAGTATCACAACATATGCAGTATAGAAATCAAAGTACAACAATCATTGCATTAATAGTAATAGTTTTACATAAGTTACAATTCATAGCAACATCAAAGTAATACAAGTAATAATATAGGTCCAGCTTGGTACTAGGCTGACTTCGCCAAAAGCTCCTGGGATGTACCTGTCTATCGCTGACCTGAGAATACAAGTTATTTTGAAAGCGAGTATTAGCATTTTTATAATTGCTGGTGAGTTCATAAGTATTTAGTGTCATTTCTGTAAGTAAGCTTTTTATTCAAAATAACTTTATAAAAGGTAGTAGTTTAGAATCTACAGTGTATTAGCGTCCTTTCCAGAAAATCCTATATTTTCTGATTAAAAGCAATCTTCTACCAAGACTCGACAGTGTTATTGTAACCGCCCGGATCCCCAGGTATCTTTACTTTCATATTTTTGATATTCTGAGAGGGGACTCGGCGAGTTGGAGGTCGAACTTGCCGAGTCGAGTCGCGATTTTGGACGGAGGTTCGCATCCGGACTCGGCGAGTCCAAGAGATGGACTCGGCGAGTCCAAGAGATGGACTCGGCGACTCCGCGCTGTTTAATGAAACCCTAATTTCCCGGTCCTAAGCCCTATTTAAAGGACCTTATGGCCTTCATTTGCGGCCACCTTGAACCCTAAGTGCACCCATACGACTGAGAGACCTTGTGAGTGTGATAAGAGGCCATTTGTTCATCATTTTGTGTGTTATTGCAAGAAAGGAGGGAGAAGATCAAGCTTGAAGAATTGGGGAGCTTGGATCTACTTCTATTTCATCAAGGGAACCTTCTTGAGGTAACTTTCAGAGCTAAACTTCGTATTTTGGGTTGATGTGTCAAATCTAGGGTTTCTTCTTGCCTTATTTGGCTTGAATTGGAAGTATGAAAGGTCCCATGGAGATATGGAACTTAGATCTGGACCTTAGCAGGTCCAGGAGGCCCCATATGACAAGCTTTATGTCCATTCTTTTGAGTTGGAAGCTAGGGTTGCCATATTAGAGGTTATTTCTCCAAAATGAGCCTTGTATGCGTTGCATGGCGACCAAGACTGAGACTTTACGTGATAAATGAGCTTGGGAAGGCCAGATCTATGTGTGTATGGAACGGATCTGACCGCAAAAGCCAGTTTTAGCTGATGCATGGCATGGACTCGCCGAGTCTGAAGAACAGACTCGACGAGTCTGAAGAACAGACTCGACGAGTCGCTTGAAGATTGTCCTTGAGACCACCCAGTGTGTAGTCCTGCCGAGTTGTGGGTGACTCAGTGAGTCACAAAGAGTTAGAAAGGTTTTGACAGGTGGACCGAGTCAAGTTGGGACTCGCCGAGTTGTCCTTGCGACTCGGCGAGTTGAGTCGCGGTGGCCCCGTGATTCAGGCCCAGGTGGAACTCGTCGAGTCAGGGGAGTACTCGACGAGTCAAAGGGAAAATCCTTACGAGTTGGTTAAAACACGTAGACTCGCCGAGTCACTATAGTGCACTCGCCAAGTCCGGTCAAATTGACCAAAGACTGTTGACCAAGTCAACCTGTGTTGACTTGATAAGGATGGTCAACCTTAGTGGTACAAGTAATAATTATAGATTCATGATGTCATAGGAGTATTACAGCTCGGGGGTTCGAGCACGAGTGATTCCAGGGTTCACGAATTAGCGAGACATACGAGGTGAGTCTTCTAACTATACTGTACCCGGAAGGGTTTGATTGTGTGACCGGAAGGTCGAATATGATATGAGATATATGCCTTATGTGTAATAAGTTATTCGTTATATGTGCCATGTATGATATGCTTGATTTGGGCCGGAAGGCAACATGTTATGGGCCGGAAGGCGTGGTCATATGGACCGTAAGGTTGACGTGGGTAGGACCGGAAGGTCTACCCAGTCGGGACGGAAGTCCCCTGAGACACATGGACCGGAAGGTCAAGGCCTAGAAAGGCGTACGTGCGTAGGTTGTATTTTGGGGAACTCACTAAGCATTTATGCTTACAGTTGTTGTGTTATGTGTTTCAGGTACGAGCGAGGACCGTGGGAAGGCGCCGACATGATCGTACACACACTTGGGGAAACCATTTTGTGATCTTTTGTTATGTAATCGGTCGTGACTAAATTGTTACATTGGAACCTAAATTTATTACTCGATGTTTTGATGATTGTAAAAATGAAAAATTTTTGGTTTCGGAATTTATGACGTTACAAGTTGGTA
Source organism: Lactuca serriola (assembly GCF_051521515.1). Classification (NCBI taxonomy): domain Eukaryota; kingdom Viridiplantae; phylum Streptophyta; class Magnoliopsida; order Asterales; family Asteraceae; genus Lactuca; species Lactuca serriola. Next base: position 229,031,973 of record NC_136410.1, on the reverse strand, counting down.
TCAGAGCCTTGGTTTGAGGGATTCGGGTACACCTTCGGGCGTAACTGAACTCAAACCGGGGATTTGAGAAAATTTTAATTAATAAATCAATAAAAATTTGATAAGTGATTTTGAGACAACCAAAGAAGAAAGAGTGTGTACGGTCAGCCAGCGCCCGAACGGTAAAATCCCCAAAATACTCTTACAATATGTGTTATGAGATATGATATGATATGATACGCATGCTAGTAGACTAGGTATACATATTAGGACTAGAGTGGCCTGATTTTGTGATGCCTTAGTCTAGGGAAACATGCTTCTATGAGGTGCTTGAGAGCGAGTGGGTAACTAGTGTATGACAAGAATAGAGTACTCAGGATTCGGGGTTTGGGGAGGAGGACTTGGGGTGAATACCGACGCGGTGTAATTGGTAGTATTAGGCCCGTACTACCAAGGACATCGGGTCAGTGGGCAGCCCAAGTAAGAATCCCTGGGTATCGGAGACGGAGTAGGACTGCGCTATCGAGTGCGATTATGCCCGATAGAGTCTCTGATATTTTTATGTTGTATTTCAGAGACATCATGGTTGGACCACGACATAGACCTGGTATGAGTAGTGTGACTGACGAGGAGCTTCGTCAGATGATTCATGAGAAGGTAGCTGCAGCGATCCGGGCCGAGATTCCGGAGATGTTTGGGTCTATTAAGACCACGCTGATGGAGACATTTGATGAGCGGTACGCCGCGTTGACTGAGGCTGTCGCCGCTGCAGCTACCGCAGCTGTGGCCGCTGCCAGACCACAGGGGGGTGACTCGTTGCTGTTCCGGGAGTTCAGCAACACGAAGCCACCAAAGTTTGACGGGACGCAGGATCCGATTGCTGCGATGAGATGGATTGCTGATATCGAGGGATGCTTCTATACTTGTTCATGTCCGGAGCATCTGAGGGTACGGTTCGCCTTGAACCAGCTCCGCCTGGGAGCAAAGGATTGGTGGAAGTTCGTGACGGCGAACTTCACTCTGGCAGAGGTCTCAGCTGTGACTTAGGAGAGGTTTACTGATATGTTCAGGAATTCATGAACCTCAAGCAGGGTAATGATTCTGTTACGGTGATCACGCGGAAGTTTCATGAGAGGGCGATGTTCTGCCCCGAGCAGGTGTCCACGGAGCAGGCTCGGATGAGTCGGTATTTGGGAGTGCTGAGGAGGGATATCCGGGAGTTCGTATCGAACTCGTCATATCAGACTTTTGCTGAGCTTCAGGCGAATGCCAGGAAGCGTGAGATCGAGTTGGAGACCTAGGCCAGGGAGGAGGCCGAGTCTCAACGGGTGGATCGGATGCCGGCTCAGTCTCAGCCGACAGCCAAGCGGATCAAGTCCGCCGATTCGAGACCCGGAGGTCAGAAGAGCCACACTTGCGGAAAGTGCGGCAAGGGTCACGAGGGGGCATGTCAATCGGGTGCTTGCTACAAGTGTGGCAAGGAGGGGCACATTGCTAGGGATTGCCCCAAGGGATTCATGGTTTGCTTTCATTGCAACCAAACTTGCCATCGGAAGGCCGAGTGCCCCCAGCTTCGCCAGGGATCTACGCCTGCTGCCAGGGTTCCCGAGGTTCGGCCAGTGAAGGCCGAGGCTCCGAAGGCTCGTGGGAGAGCTTTCCAGTTGACTGCGGAGGAGGTCCGCGCGGCGCCTGATGTCGTGGCCGGTATGTATTCTTTCATGTATTTACATTTATACTGAGATATTGTGCTTATATTATTATATGCGTAGGTACTTTTCTTGTGAATCATGTGCCTGCTTTGGTATTATTCGACTCGGGTGCGAGTCGGCCTTTTGTTTCGTTGGCTTTTAGCCAGCACATCGGTATCGATCGGGAGGTGATGAGCCAACCCCTGCGAGTTGCTATAGCAAATGAGAAAGCGGTATATGCCACTGAGGTGATTCGAGGATGCGTGCTCGAGATTTTTGGGGTCGAGTTTCCTATAGACTTGGTCCCTATAGCTATGGGGGATGTCTGCGTTATTGTGGGCATGGACTGGTTGAGTAAGTTTGGAGCAGTCATTGACTGCGAGAGACAGCTGGTGATGATTCGAGACCCTAGTGGGGGAGTGCTCACGGTTTATGGCGAGGGGACCCGGTGTGGGTCGGTGTTTTGTTCGGCTGCCAGGGCAAGGCAGAGTGTGCAGCAGGGCTGTGATGGATTCATAGCCTATGTGATGGATACTCGTGTGACCGCGGAGAGGCCCAATTCGATTGATGACGTCCCGGTGGTATGCGAGTTTTCGGATGTGTTCCCCGAAGAGTTACCGGGTGTGCCTCCGGAGAGGCAAGTGGAGTTTCGTATCGATTTGGTTCCGGGAGCGGTGCCCATCGCCAAGGCGCCTTATCGTCTCGCTCCGCCGGAAATGCAGGAATTATCCTCGCAGCTTCAGGAGCTGTTGGGAAAGGGATTCATTCCCCCCGAGTAGCTCACCTTGGGGAGCGCCGATTTTGTTCGTCAAGAAAAAGGATGGTTCACACCGGATGTGTATCGATTATCGAGAGTTGAACAAGTTGACGGTTAAGAACCCATATCCGTTACTTAGGATCGACGATCTGTTCGATCAGTTGCAGGGGGCGCATCTTGGTTTTCCAAGATTGACTTGAGGTCAGGGTATCATCAGATGAGGGTTCGAGAGGAAGATATCCAAAAGACTGCTTTCAGGACTCGTTATGGACATTATGAGTTTGTGGTGATGCCTTTTGGGCTCACCAATGCCCCGGCTGCGTTCATGGATCTTATGAACCGGGTGTGCCGACCGATGCTGGATCGGTCGGTGATCGTATTCATCGATTATATTTGGTGTATTCAAGGACTAGGGATCAGCATGAGGAACATTTGAGGGAGATTCTTGGGGTTTTGAGATCGGAGAGACTGTATGCCAAGTTCTCCAAGTGTGATTTCTGGTTACGAGAGGTCCAGTTCCTCGGGCATCTTATTAACCAGAAAGGGATATTGGTCGACCCGGCCAAGATTGAGGCGGTGTTGAGGTGGGAGGTGCCGAGATCGCCCACCGAGATCAGGAGTTTTCTGGGTTTGGCTGGATATTATCGCAGGTTTATCAAGGATTTCTCCAAGATCGCTGTGCCACTTACTAGGATGACCCGGAAGGGTGTTACGTTTTCATGGGGACCGGAGCAGCAGTCCTCATTCGAGACGCTTCGTCAGAAATTGTGCGAGGCTCCAGTGCTTGCACTCCTGGAAGGGATGGAGGATTTTGTGGTATACTGTGATGCCTCTATATCGGGTTTGGGGGCGGTGCTTATGCAGAGGGGTCATGTGATAGCGTACGCTTCGAGACAGTTGAAGCCTCATGAGTCGAGATATCCCACGCACGACCTGGAATTGGGGGCGGTGGTGTTTGCCCTCAAGATCTGGCGACACTATTTGTATGGGGTTCGGTGTACGATATACATGGACCATAAGAGCTTGAAGTACTTGATGGATCAGCCAAATCTGAATATGCGATGGAGAAGGTGGTTGGATGTGGTGAAGGATTACGATTGTGAGATCCTGTACCACCCGGGCAAGGCTAATGTGGTAGCCGACGCGTTGAGCCGTAGGGCGGATAGCGCCCCGATCCGAGATATTTGTATGAGATTGACGGTATTGACCCCGATTTTGGATATTATTCGAGGAGCTCAGGTGGAGGCTGCGAAGCCAGAACATCAGAAGAAGGAGCGGGTTGTAGGTCAGGTATCAGGATTTGTCACGGATGGTCGAGGGCTTATGACTTTCTAGGGTTGGATTTGGGTACCGTTTGTGGGCGGTGCGCGTACTATTTTGATGGAGGAAGCACATCGATCGAAATTCTCGATCCATCCCGGTGCTACGAAAATGTATTTGGATCTCAAGAAGGAGTACTGGTGGCCCTGTATGAAAAGGGATGTCGCTTGGTTTGTCGAGAGGTGCTTGACTTGTCGGTAGGTCAAGGTCGAGCACCAGTGACCGCATGGTAAGCTGCAACCGCTAGAGATTCCCGAATGGAAGTGGGAACAAATCACTATGGATTTCAACACCAAGTTACCGCGAACTGCGAGGGGAGTCGATGCGATTTGGGTGATCGTGGATCGGCTGACGAAGAGCGCTCATTTTCTAGCCATCAGTGAGAGGTCTTCTGCGGAGAAGTTGGCCGAGTTATATGTGAGGGAAGTAGTATCTCGGCATGGGGTGCCGATCTCGATTATTTCGGACTGTGACGTGCGTTTCACTTCCAGGTTCTGGAAGAAGTTTCATGAGGAGATGGGTACTAGGTTACATTTCAGTACTGCATATCATCCCCAGACAGACGGTCAGAGTGAGCGGACGATTCAGACACTTGAGGACATGCTTCGGGCATGTGTGTTGGACTTCGGAGGAAGCTGGGACACCTATCTACCTTTAGCAGAGTTCTCGTATAACAACAGCCATCATTCGAGCATTGGTATGCCACCCTTTGAGTTGTTGTATGGGCGGAGGTGTCGCACCCCCATCTGTTGGGGTGAGGTAGGACAGTAGGTTATGGGTAGCACGAAGATCGTACTTCAGACGATCGAGCAAATTCAGCTGGTCAGGCAGAGGTTGTTGACCGCTCAGAGCCAACAGAAGAGTTATGCAGACAGACGACGGTCCGAGCTTGAGTTTCAAGTTGGTGATCTTGTACTCCTGAAGGTCTCTCCTTGGAAAGGAGTGATTCGGTTCAGGAAGAGGGGCAAGTTGGGGCCCCGATATATTGGTCCTTTCCGTGTGATCGCGAGGGTGGGCCGGGTAGCCTACCATTTAGACTTGCCAGCAGAGTTGGGGCAGATTCACGACACTTTCCATGTGTCGCAGTTGAGAAAGTGTATAGCTGACGAATTGGCGGTGGTTGCATTAGGGGATATTCAGGTGGATGCAAGCCTGAATTATGCTGAAAGACCAGTAGCCATCAGAGACCGGAAGATCAAGGTTTTGAGGAACAAGGAGGTACCCCTGGTATTGGTTCAGTGGCAGCATCGGAAGGGATCAGAGATGACCTGGGAGCCGGAACGTGAGATGCGTGAGCAGCATCCGGAGCTATTTGCTTAGCGGGACTTCGAGGGCGAAGTCTTGTTCTAGTGGGGGAGAATTGTAACAGCCCGGATCCCCAGGTATCTTTACTTTCATATTTTTGATATTCTGAGAGGGGACTCGGCGAGTTGGAGGTCGAACTCGCTGAGTCGAGTCGCGGTTTTGGACGGAGGTTCGCGTCCGGACTCGGCGAGTCCGCGCTGTTTAATGAAACCCTAATTTCCCGGTCCTATGCCCTATTTAAAGGACCTTATGGCCTTCATTTGCGGCCACCTTGAACCCTAAGTGCACCCATATGACTGAGAGACCTTGTGAGTGTGATAAGAGGCCATTTGTTCATCATTTTGTGTGTTATTGCAAGAAAGGAGGGAGAAGATCAAGCTTGAAGAGTTGGAGAGCTTGGATCTGCTTCTATTTCATCAAGGGAACCTTCTTGAGGTAACTTTCAGAGCTAAACTTCGTATTTTGGGTTGATGTGTCAAATATAGGGTTTCTTCTTGCCTTATTTGGCTTGAATTGGAAGTATGAAAGGTCCCATGGAGATATGGAACCTAGATCTGGACCTTAGCAGGTCCAGGAGGCCCCATATGAGAAGCTTTATGTCCATTCTTTTGAGTTGGAAGCTAGGGTTGCCATATTAGAGGTTATTTCTACAAAATGAGCCTTGTATGCGTTGCATGGCGACCAAGACTGAGACTTTACGTGATAAATGAGCTTGGGAAGGCCAGATATATGTATGTATAGAACGGATCTGACCGCAAAAGCTAGTTTTAGCTGATGCATGGCATGGACTCGCCGAGTCTGAAGAACAGACTCGATGAGTCGCTTGAAGATTGTCCTTGAGACCACCCAGTGTGTAGTCCTGCCGAGTTGTGGGTGACTCAGTGAGTCACAGAGAGTTAGAAAGGTTTTGACAGGTGGACCGAGTCATGTTGGGACTCGCCGAGTTGTCCTTGCGACTCGACGAGTTGAGTCGCGGTGGCCCCGTGATTCAGGCCTAGGTGGAACTCGTCGAGTCAGGGGAGTACTCGACGAGTCAAAGGGAAAATCCTTGCGAGTTGGTTAAAACGCGTAGACTCGCCGAGTCACTATAGTGCACTCGCCGAGTCCGGTCAAATTGACCAAAGACTGTTGACCAAGTGAACCTGTGTTGACTTGATAAGGATGGTCAACCTTAGTGGTACAAGTAATAATTATAGATTCATGATGTCATAGGAGGATTACAGCTCGGGGGTTCGAGCACGAGTGATTCCAGGGTTCACGAATTAGCGAGACATACGAGGTGAGTCTTCTCACTATACTGTACCCGGAAGGGTTTGACTGTGTGACCGGAAGGTCGAATATGATATGAGATATATGCCTTATGTGTAATAAGTTATTCGTTATATGTGCCATGTATGATATGCTTGATTTGGGCCGGAAGGCAACATGTTATGGGCCGGAAGGCGTGGTCATATGGACCGTAAGGTTGACGTGGGTAGTACCGGAAGGTCTACCCAGTCGGGACGGAAGTCCCCTGAGACACATGGACCGTAAGGTCAAGGCCTGGAAAGGCGTACGTGCATAGGTTGTATTTTGGGGAACTCACTAAGCATTTATGCTTACAGTTGTTGTGTTATGTGTTTCAGGTACGAGCGAGGACCATGGGAAGGCGCCGGCGTGATCGTACACACACTCGGGGAAACCATTTTGTGATCTTTTGTTATGTAATCGGTCGTGACTAAATTGTTACATTGGAACCTAAATTTATTACTCGATGTTTTGATGATTGTAAAAATGAAAAAATTTTGGTTTCGGAATTTATGACGTTACAGTTATGTTTTAAAGAGAACTTTTCCATGAAATACTATCATTACCTAAAATACGGTATTTGAATTTAAAGAAATTAGGAGAATATCACTAGTAAAAATACTAGGGGAAAATAACATATGCCTGAGCAGAAAATACTGCTGACTAACGCAAAAGAAATCATAGACTCCAGGAGAGTATCGAATGAATGATACGCCTGGCTCAGTCTAACTAAAGGAAACACAAACCCTAGACGGTATCAAATGTACGATACGACTAGCAAGGTCTAAAACAAAGAAACATAGACCCCAGACAGTATCAAATGAAAGATACAGCTAGCAAGGTCTAAAACAAAGAAACATAGACCCCAGACAGTATCAAATGAAAGATACAGCTAGCAAGGTCTAAAACGAAGGGTGAATGTGAAATCGTATGTAACCATGCTGATCGACGATAGAGTATCCGATGACCCTCCAGGTCACGCGTAGAGGTAGTGGCAGTAGTAGTAGTGGCTTTATGTCACCCATGGGCCCTACTGGTGCGGACTGTAGCTAGTAGTCAGGGTGTGGGAGTGTCAGTCCTGTATAGATCTATACACACGCTGTTCGCTCTCCTTCCCAGAGACTCTGGTTAAACGGCGTTGGCGCAATGAAGCGTCATAGAGGGAAATAATGTGTCACATTTTAAAGTAAGAGCGAGAGAGAGATAGATAGATAGAGAGAGAGAGAGAGTGAGAGATAAAGTGAAAAATAGAGTCTCCTAACTATTCCTATAATAGTTACTAGGGTTCTAGGAACATGAATAATAGAGGGAGGCCTTTACTACCCAAGGCGATGTAATGGTTGAGAGCGAGAGCGCGCGCGCGCGAGAGAGAGAGAGAGAGAGAGAGAGAGAGAGAAAGAGAGAGAGAGAGAGAGAGCTTTTATGTCCATATATGTATACATGATATATAACTAATGTTTAAACAACCTTCGGACGGATATCCGATACCCACCAGACCACATCCCAACGAGGAAAAGGAAATAGGGCGAACTAGCCTTCCTAAGTCTTTTAAACATTATTTATATAACTATACAAATACAGGCATGCATTTAACAAAGTAAAAGCATAGAAGAAAACTTTGATGAAAACTTTGGAAAACCTTTACACATAAGAAATTTACGACTTAAAGTCAGTTTGTAAAACAAGTTTGAAAATCGTTCATAAACACGTTTAGAATATAACTTGATAAAACAATATAAGTAAAGACAAAATTTGTTTAAAACACTGCTGTAATTGGTTTAGAATTAAAACACATAGCACGAGAGACATTTTGAGAAAAGATTTAAACAAGTAAAGATGTTTTGGAAAACCATCTATAGTGTTATACTTGGTAAAGCAGCTGAAAGTGTGATAAATCCTTGTGCATGCGGGTTATTAATCACATATGATTGATATGATAACTAGCATGTTTTAACATGTATTCCCCCCATAAAATCATGTAAAAACATTTAAAAGATTAATTAAGGGGTATGAACTCACCTGCTGTAAGTGGATCGAACGAAAGTGCCGGTTGGGTGCTCGGTGTCAAGTGAAGACTTGAACACACTTAGTGACCTATTAACATATGATGACATATTTTTACATACAATTAGTAATTATAATACTAATTAAACACGTAAACGCATCCTAATGTGCGGCAAACACTTTGGTCAAGTGCTAGGGGTGTCCCGGGTAGTATCTAAGGGTGTATATGGCCTAGTTAGGGAGTTTACTCTTCAAGAGTAAACTCTTTAGAGAGTTTACGACCCTAAGACCATATCCGCATGATTTTACGGCCGTAAAATCATGGGTGTTGTGTTCTAGGATGCATCAAAGTCTTATATCACTCATAGAATTAGGCTAGGTCCAAATATAAGGCATATGCAGGGGTTTAAGGCTCTAAATGGACCATTTGAGGAGTTTACGGCCCTAAACAAGGTGTTTACGGCCGTAAGCTCCTACATGCTCCTTCCTTTGGTGTATTAAGGTCTTAATGGTAGAGAATAAAGTTCTATGCATTTTTCCAAGTCAAATAGGGAAGTTAGGGCATCATTTGGCCACTTTTTTGGAGTTTACGGCCCATGGACCAATCCTAGGGGGGTTTACGGCCGTAAACTCCTATGTCCAATGTTTCTTTAATGTTTAAAGCCCCTACTTCAATTGCGGTTGATTCTAGACATTTTCCCAGGCCATAGGAGGTGTTTGAGGGCATTTCTAACACCTTTATAGGTGTTCACGGCCTATGAACAGGGGTTTAGAGGGGTTTTGGGGCTTCAAAACCCAACTTATGGGCATTTCTAACAAGAGTGTTCTTGGGCCGTAAACTCATGTTTATTCTCCAAAATGCAAGGTTTTGGTGTTCTAATCTCGAAGGTGTAAGTCCACAAGTCATATATAAGCCCTAGGGGTAGTTTAGAGGGGTTTTGGGGCTTCAAAACCCAACTTATGGGTGTTCACGGTCCAAGAGTGTTCTTGGGCCATAAACACATGAATTTGCCCCTATTTGATGTCTTAAACACGAGTTCGCATGTTAACTAAGCTACACAACAGGTTAGGATAGATTACTTACTAGTTTGGGGCTAGGAATGGGTGTTTTTGGATCGAAAACAAGTTGTAGAGAGAGAGAGAGAGAGTGTGTAGAGAGAGAGTGGAAAGTCTCAAATGGACTCCACTCACCCTTATATAGGGGTTTGAGTGGGGGCTCAGTGGAAATCTACCTGATACTGCCGTTAAAGGGGGTTTTGGTCGCATTTTGACTTGGTTGAAACTAAAATTTTTCAAGGGATTAATGAGGGTGTTTCTAATTTGTTTCAACTCTTACTAAGTCATTATAAAAGTCCCAATTTAATTAACCTATTCCAAAAGGTTAATGGACATTTAATAAAGCGGGTTTTATTAACGGAAGATGTGGTTAAAAAAAATGACGGGATAAATTTCGGGTTGTCACACGTTTGTATGTAAGTTTATGTTATGTATACTTATAACAAAGCAATCAAAGTATAATTAAGTTGTGAAAAAAAAAACCGAAAAAAATCAACATTTGATCCTTGAAAAATAGAAAACAAAAAAAATATGTGGGTAATCTGTAGCAAAATACATACGGATTACCTACAGACAAAGGTAATCGGTAGGTAATCTTTAGGTATTACCTACATATTACCTACGGTCTTTTTTTATTTTTTTATTTTTCAAAGGTCAAATATTGTTTTTTTTTTTTTCGTTTTAGTTTTTTCACAAATTCAATATACTTTGATGGCTTTGTTTTAACCAAGTTATATATAACATAAACTCACATACAAACGTATGCATCATTAGAACCCATTACTATATACATAATAAACAAAAAATTATTTATGTTTGTTCCTAAGACACAATTAACACCATTAAACAAATACATGATATACTAAATATTATTAATTTTAATTGTTTGTGTCTTATATATGTAAAAACAATACGATAAAAAAAAATAGTTGCAACACAACATAATAATAATAATAATAATAATAATAATATAAAATTATTTAATAGTTATTTTGTAGTCAATCTCTTTCGTCGATAGTCCGTAGTTAATCTGTAGCGAATTACCTATGGAATATCTACGGATTTAGTTCCGTTGCTATTCGGTAACAATTTTGTAGCTAATTACTAACGAAATACCGACGAATTTACATCTGTAACTATTTCGTAGCTATTTTGTAGTGATTCTGTTACTAAATTAAGGTTTCTCATTTCGTAGATATTATGTAGGTATTATATAGCTTATTTTCTATAGAAATTTTCCGTAATTATTTTCCTGTAGTAAAATCTTTTGTTTTCAAGTGATGTAAATTACATAAAGTCAAAATTACATATTTACAGCATGTGGTTTGCAAGGTTTGCAAAAAAAAAGACCAGGGCTGTCTTTTTGTGGAATTTGTGACATGATGGCTACTTTTCACATTTTAAATTAACACAAAATGACCTTTTTTATAATGTTGTTAATTTTTGTAGTCAAGTCTCATATATATATATATATATATATATATATATATATATATATATATATATATATATATATATATATATATATATTTCACATAGGGATCATTTATGTAATTTGTTGTTACCATAAGGACTATATATATAATTATATCAATTATTTATTATTAGCCTTATATATTTTTTATGAATTATATTTTTTCAATAGATTTTTTAATTTTTTTATATTTTTTTCGTTTACATTTTTTGACATTTTGTTCGATTACATTTTTAATATTTGTTTGACATTTTGTTTGTATAAATTTGTTAAAGATTTCAAGACAAATAGAATAATTATTGATGACATAATTCAATTAAATCATGTTTTCCTTTTTATGTTTTTGCTCATTTAATATAAGTAAGCTTTTTTTTTATTCAAATGTTTAACTATATATTAAAGATTGTTGGGGTGCAAAGTTCTTCATTCATGACTTTGTAAATGTTTGACTTTTGTAAAACTTACTTGCATGTGGTGCTTTAGCCTTTACACCCATTTGGTAGTTAGAGTGAGAGAGAGACATGTAAACACCTCTATAAATAGTGGGTTTGTCCACTTGTAGAGGTGTGCTTGAGAGATGTAGAAGTGAGTGTGTAAGTGTGTGTTAATTATGTAATCTAGATCTAGATCCTTTTTGTGTAACACCATATACATTCAATATATCTCTTAAACACCCAAATCACCATGTTCAATTGTGCGAGCTTTAATTCCGCATGCCAAACCATGTTCTTTGTCTCTACAATTGGTATCAGAGCGGGTCTTCAAGATCAAGGTGATTTTTGAAGAACGATTCTCGGTTTGACAATTTTTGTCGCAATTTGATCAATTTTTTTGCTTGAGAGTCAAAAGTATTGCTTGGAGTCGGTTGTTGGATTCGATTTGGATGGGTCAGAAATCAAATGAGTCATTTGATTTTGTATTTGATGAGTCAAAATCGTGTTGGGTCTAATTCGTTTGTTTGGAGGTAATCTGGAATCGTTATTCGTCGATGATTATTAATGAGTATTGAGATTTCGAAGGTTGAGTATCCGAGTATTTGGATCTTGATAACGATTGGGAAGATGTTTTTGATTTTGGATGTTGATAATCGGGTTTGAGAAGATATCGATTTCTGATATCGACGTGATTTTTGATCGATTGGGAAGACTAGATTTCGAAAGATTGAAGTTTGCGTTTGATTTTTATTATTAATATTGAGTTCCGAATTAAAACCGAAGCCTTGGGTATTGGAATCGATGGGTGGAACGAAGAATGAAGAACTGGGTTAACATACGAAGGGGGTACTGTTCATTACTGTTCATAATAGAGTCTTCGTATGCTTCGTATCTTCGGTTAATTGGGGAAGATGAAACTGTGTACGAAGTTTGTATTTGGGTTTAATTGGGAAAAACGAAGGGGGTGTTTAGATTTTGAATATTCGAAGGGTATATGCTGAATATTCAAAGGGGTTATATTGGAAATTCATACGAAGACTTTTTACTGTTCCTAATTTGCCCTTCGTATGCTTCGTATGTTCCAAAGTCTTCGTATTTGGCATGAAAATGGAAATGACAAAGTTTCAAATCTGGCCCGTCAACCTTCGAATTTTTGTCACTTCGAAAATTAAAGCAAGTTTCGTATGTTTAACACTTTTCACCCAACTTCGAAAATTGTTTGTGGCTTCACATTTTTGGTACAAGTCTTCGTATGTTTGAGAAAAATGGCAGAATTTACGAAGATGGTCCCTGAAACTTCGAATTTTTGGCAGTTTTCATCCAAATTCGAAAAAGGGCTATTTTTGCTGAAAATTGAAGATTGTGCATTTCAGGCCCCTGCAGTTTGTGCAAATTGACGCTTTCTACCCAGCTTTGGAAAAGGGGGAGAGTTTTGCATATTTTGCTGTTTTGGGCGCAACGGGTCATTGCAGAATTTTGAAATTGACAATTTCTACCCATTTTTGAGAAATTTTGTCAAAGGCGATCCGTGAACGGCAATAAAAATTGAATATTTTTTGGGTTTTCCGGATTGAAGCACAAAGTTTATGCCACATGTTAAGGGGGAGTTTTGACATGAAAAATTCCTTTGGAGTTTTATAATCAAATTTCGATTATAAAAAGGGGGAGAAGTTTTATATGGAAATTCGAACTTGAATTTTTAATATTACGCGGATTTGAAGATCGAAGTGATCTTGAACTTTTGAAGCTTATGAGATGATGCAATTGGAAGTTCGGAAGTGATGTATTCGAAATGGGTTTCATTTTATTGAAGATTTTTGGGGTGTGTTTTTATGCGTAACTTTTGGGTGATTATTTGGAGTTCGGAATACTCTTAATCATTCGTTGCTGCTTGGTTTGTATGATCTCACATCCTAGAGCCCAAATTGAAGAGTTATGGAAGAATTGAAGATTGAAGTTCGTTTCGACATGTGTAACCTTTGATGCTCGAACCGCGTAGTGCTTGATTTTGGAAGATTTGAAGTGGGTCATTCATTCCTAACTTTGAGGGGGATAATGTTGGGGTGCAAAGTTCTTCATTAATGACTTTGTAAATGTTTGACTTTTGTAAAATCCACTTGCATGTGGTACTTTAGCCTTTAGACCTATTTGGTAGTTAGAATGGGAGAGAGACATGTAAACCCCTCTATAAATAGTGGGTTTGTCCACTTGTAGAGGTGTGCTTGAGAGATGTAGAAGTGAGTGTGTAAGTGTGTGTTAATTATGTAGTCTAGATCTAGATCCTTTTTGTGTAACACCATATACATTCAATATATCTCTTAAACACCCAAATCACCATGTCCAGTTGTGCAAGCTTTAATTCCGCATGCCAAACCATGTTCTTTGTCTCTACAAATATAAGGTTGTATAATTATTATTTTTACTTAAAATATTTAACTATATAACACAAATAAGGTTATATAAAAATTATTTTTTGTAAGGCTTTTTATAAATATATTTTTTTGTACAGCTTTTAAAAATACATTAATGTAAAAAAATGTAAAAAGTTCTGTTAAACATGAATAAGATTAATATAGACTAGCTACAAATTTATTTATTTTAATAGGATTAATATTAGCTAATCAAAATCTTTGTAGAGGTGAGACTCGGATGGTCCTAAGCTCTAGGAAGGATAGAGCTTTTCAGTGCTTAGAACATAGTGTACTTCTATGGCGAGATCATCACTGGCGTGATCGCCATTCCGAAGTTCCAAACGTTCTCTCTCATACTGGAAGTGTAGTCATTCAGGTTGGTTCTTAGAAAGCTCGGGTTGTCCTTGGATTCGTGTTTCCTACCAATTGGCTTTCAGAGGTTTTCTAGATCATCAGATGGATTGCATGTCTACGGGTATCTGTTTGTTGTAGGGTGGCTATCTCAATCTTGTGCAAAATGAACCTGCACTTCTGATTTTTGAGACGTCTCTAACGGAAACTCTCAGGGTTGGTGAGATAGGGTTTCACCAGATGAGTGCTCAGAAAGTTTTTAAACTTCCCATCATCGTCTAGTTGACGCTTTCACGACATGATTCCTAACGGGAAAGAATCATGCTCTTACTTGCCTTGCTGTTTCATGAATAGCAGGCTCTGCTCAGGGCTAACTCAATCCTTAGAGATTTTCTGAAATGTTGGACTATCTCGGAAGGTGGTTCTACTATTTTTGCGCGAGATAGTATTCGTGGAACACCTAGTAGTCCAATAAATCTCTAAGACATGTCCTATTCTCTAAGGCGTTGGTTTATTTCAGTTGCAGAAAGCGCGTGCTCTTGTATAACCCATCAACTAACACCTAGACTGGTGTCAAGTCTATAATCTCTTCGGGATCCGGGTTATAAGGCTTAACGCAGCCTACTTTCGCACTTTAATCAAGTATCCTTGGTTGCGGAGGTTATCCTGTGGTTCTTGGCATTCTAGTGTTCACTTCGGAGAATGCAGTCTACCGTCTACAGGGTGACGGTGACTTCTTCCATGTGAGGGGGCGGAGTGTCCTAGGCACTACACATCGGTAATGGGGTGGAAGAAGTGCCTGAGTAGTGCGAACATCTTCTGCAACTACTCTTCCGAAGGTTCTGAGTTTTCTCAATCTAGGTCAAATCTAGTGAGTATAGGGTTCCATCACTCGTAACTTTAATCTCCTCATCCACTTTTCTCAGAGTTTAACTTATCGTAGCTTCCAGGGTTCTGGGATATCCGCTGAGATGCTTAATTCGGGGGATTAATCGTGAATGGAAGGTCGTACTCAATGTCCTTGACTCTTATGACTCATATTTCTTTACCAACCGAGGGTGTTAGCTACTATGTTGGTTTAACCGAGATGACAACAAATTTCGGATTTTTGGTCATTATAGTAGCTCAACCCGTCATGGTTCTCTTGACTCTAGCTCATATTCTATGGAATAGGATGAAGGGTTTTACTATGAGGTTCATGGTAGAGCTCATACTTAGCTTAACCACTAATACTTGGTGTATGCAAGCCGTATATAATTGAGGTCGGCAGGATGTTCAGTTGTGCGACTCCAACCCAGACCCACAACCCAACGAGGAACAGGGAGTAGGGAGGAAGCACACATCTTAAATCTTTTTTATCTTAATTATATACCACCCTTATACATATACTCAGTTATAGTGGTCAGTCCCATGAGTTCTATCCTCTTGATTCACGAACCGGATTGCGAGGTGCGAAAGTTCTTTCTGGGGATCTACGGAGTATGCTTCGGGTGGTTATCGTCTTCTGGAATACCTGCAATGTATTTCGCTTTGGTTTCTATCTGTCTAAGAAGGGTTGGTTAACAGCGCGCGGTAGCCTTCTCCTGGGTACTTCAGAAGGTTTGAAATAAGAGTGACGACTGACAGATCGTATTAGTCTTTATTACTTTTATTTTGTATAGGTTCGGAAGAACCTTTATTTGCCGAAATGGCTACAGTGAAAGTTCTTTTTACACAACACTAGGGAGTTACACACGGTTGCACTAAGTCGAACCATGATTGATAGAGGCTTCGAAGTTGGCATACATCGACATGACATAGAATGAGGGTCGATAGGGTCATGTGCTGAACGGGCACACAAGTTCTAGGCGTCTCGGGTTTCGTCCCGTGTATCACTGTCGTGGATACTTGGACCGAAAGAGTTGACGCGGAACTGTAGAGGGTCCTGAGTGTTTCTGAATAGGGTACCTTTCATGAATGGATTCTCAAGAGGCCTTTCTATAATCGCCTAACATATAATGGTCATGTATAATTAAGGTGGGGAGAACTGTTGACTGAGCAACTCCGCCTTAAATCCACAACCAAACGAGGAACAGGAAATGAGACGGCATTCACTCACTCTAGGTCTATCCATCTCAATTATACATGACCATAACATATATATCTAGCCATTATAGTTTTACCTGATGAAATTTTAAATTTTATAACCGTGCTGCGACTTTCGCCTTAACGGGGAAGTATTTACATTTAGAATTAGCCTTTTAATGTTTTCGGTTAGTTAACTAGGATCGAGAGATGTACCAAAAACCTATCGGGTTCCTTGATGCTTCTCCCCAAGCATTAGAGTTAGAATCTTCCTGTGTCCTTGTCTTTTCTTTCCATTGGGCAATCTCGCTTTAGGTGCCCAATCTCACCACATAGACGGAAAACTGTATTGGTCGCCACATTGGTGGTTGATGTAATAAACTCAACCGGGGTTCTGCAGATGCGAGTGGTATGCCCCTTCATGTTACACCTAGTACAACAAAGTTCCCGGCATACACTATGATGATGGTAGCTACACTTGCTGCAGTGAGGAAGGCTTCCTAGGTAGGGTCTCGTTGAAGTAGGGATGGAAGGGATGGCAGGGGTATTGACTATCTCAGCTCGTTGCCCTTCGGAAGATCCTTGAGCCGAGGTACTTCATTCCTCGTTCTTGATCTTTCTCTTTAGTGGGGTTGGCTGGAGTTCTTGGGTGGCTGGGTATGCAGGTGTTGGTTGCTATTGTCCATTACTAGGATCGAAATTTCTGATAGGGCTCTTGCTAACATTGGCGTTGTTAGCATTCAGTTGAGCCATGACAGCTGCTACGGCTATCGAGACTGCATCTTGGAACGTAGCTTCATCAAATAGGGGAGTCGGTTTCTTGCCAGTGGATGGGTTACGCTTCTTCGGAGGCATGGTTTTTCCTACATGGAAAGGAACACAAACTGATGAGAGACGATGGTTAACCCTTAGACGTATCTATCCTTACTATAGTAGGCATAAATTTTTCCCGTGCCTCGGATATTGGTTGTCTGAGTGTCGACCTACATCCCCATGATGTAGTCCGTGTATTCAAGGTAGGAGTATGAGTATCAGAAAAGCCATAAGATGGGAGTCGTTCCTACTAAGTTACCATTGTACTGGGAAAGGTTCACTCTCCGGCTTGGAAAGATTTGAGAACAGTTTGGAACGAAGACCGTGGGAAGAAAGGCTCATGAAGACTTATGGCTAAACACTCTCCATAGAGGTGTGGGAATCCGCTCTAATCATCTTACTTGCAACGGGAAAAGGCGATTTACCTAACACATAGTGTGAGTAGTGTACCCTATGTAATCAACTCTTCTGTCGAGCACTGAAGTGGATAGGATTTTCTATAGGGTTCGTGCGAGAATGGAAATGTCTAAAGAATCCTAAGAGATTATTAACATTTCACTGGGCGATCCATATCGAGTCCTGCTACAATTACATAGGGTACACAAATCATATATATCTTAGATCTGATAGGCTTTCGAATATGTGATACTACTCTATATCCACATCCCAACGAGGAAAAGGAAGTAGAGCGAAACCACACATTCTTAGTCTATGGGATTCTTATTATATATAACCTTGGGAGTATACCCTCTGTAATTGTAGGTATATCAATAAGGATCTTTTTAGTTCTTCACACAAGGTTATCTATGGATCCTATAATACCCCTATGGTATTTTAATTTCTTCTTTGTTTCTTAACTTCTGAATATGATTCTGGGATTAATGTGAGTCTTTTAATATTCCAAAATACTCCCATAGTATTTTAAACTTTGTGTTTGGCTCTAACATTCCTTGTTGTTAAGTTTTAGACTCGTTGCAACACAACTATCACTCCCAAGCACACGTTCATCACATCTCGAATAAATGTAGTTGATCAGGTTACATTTATTCCAGCTTACGATTACATAACTGCCTAGGTTTGACGGTAATGCTCAACATCTGAAGACTTTTATTCTTGTTCTTCTTGTGATACTTTTGTTCGAGTGTTTAGATTCTGGATGTTCTTATACTTTGGTAAAATATGGTTATATTTTAAAGTATAACTCTTGGTCAGAGTGTTTTATCCCTATGTATTTATAGGTTGTATATCTTTTATGAATTGATATACTTAGCTCACTATAAACAATGCTCTGATACCAATCTGTCACACCCCAAAACCGGAACGGCGGAAACGTTCTGGGGCGGATGACGTCATGTCAAGTATCACAACCTATGCAGTATAGAAATCAAAGTACAACAACCATTGCATTAATAGTAATAGTTTTGATGGGTTTTGTTCATAAGACATCCTATGTGCTCATACAAACCCTAAAGCTTGGATCTAGGTTTCTCTATTGTACATGCTTTGAATCCAAGACTATAAACCCTAATTCTAGAATATGGAAATCGATATTAACATATAATTAGCTTTAAGATATTACCTTGATTGTTATGTAGCAATAACAATCCTAATTCCTCCTTGAATTGACTTTGGAAGGCTTAGAGTCACAAGTGTCACTCCTCTAATGGCTTACAAACACCAAGAGCAAATGGAGAATGTATAAAGAGAGAGGAGAAAGGTAGGAATTTGTCCTTAGGACTTCTTGGGAAGGCTTAGACGAATTCATGAGCCTTAGGGGGTTTATATAGGTGTAAAGATTAGGGTTTTAGTCCTTATCCTTATCTAGTTGCTTGCCCACCAAGTAACCATAAGATAAGTCTTAGAAACCCTTATCCTAGTCGAATTCTAAGGCATTATCTCCTTAAATTCGTTCACCCCATATTTAAGATAATCCTTACCTTATTTTGTTACTATCACATAATTACAAATCAGCCCTTCTAGTTTAATTAATTACACTTTGATCACAAAATTAATTCCTAATTAATTATTGACCAATATTAATTAAACAAATATGATTTCTCATTTAATATATTATTCTTATAACATATTAATAAATCATAATAACCTCTCTCTCTTTATTTATTTCTCCAATCAAGTTGCTTTGGTGAAGGCAACCCAAAAGGACCATGCACCATCGGGTCAAGTACATACCAAAATAGTCATGGACTTAGACACTAATCCAACAGTCTCCCACTTGGATAAGTCTAATAACTATTATGCGTATGACTTCAGATCCTGATTTGCAATCGTAGCTTTCCAAAGCCGCTGTCAACTCTGATCCTATCAGATACGCGTGTCCTTAAGATAAGGGATCATATATTCCTCCATTCTAGATATCATTTGAGATATGATTTCTAATCATTCTCTTTGTACTACTTCTCGATTTCTGATTTATGACGACAGACTAATTGAACAAATCAAATTAGCCCTAGCCCGGCCGAGCATTTACGTTTGTCATCACTAAACCATCGAGGGCCCAAAAGATATCGCTTTTATCCTACCTTGGATAAAAGGAACGGATAAACTTTGAGACAATGCTTGCTTGCACTTACTAACCAAATCACACACAACAATATGTTTTCTAACACCAAGTTACTAGTGCGTTTACATATTATCAATGTGCAACCGGTTTGAAAGATACAACTCACACATCTCGGTTTCAAGAATATAAGATGTTACTGTCTCACCAATCACTCGTGATACAATTCATGGAGTGATCCAAGTGAACGTGGGTTTAATCCAATGCTCAAATTCATATTCATAAGCACTCATGAATGTTGCAACAAACATTTGCTTATGTCTAATACTCTTTTAGACAATCCACACACCAATTCACGATAGTCTTCATTCATATCTACTTCCAACATATGAACGACTGTGGCCCGTTTGAATAATTCGATTATTCTTAATAAACTCAATTATTCTGGAAGTCAAAACATGCAAAGTGAAACAAAAGAATATTACTAATCCCATATGGCCTCAACCCTTTGAGTATAAATAAAACTCCTTTTATTTATCACCATATCGATTCCTCATTATTTGTCGTTTTGGGTAATCAACTTCTTACTTGAATTACAACACTTATCCCATGCTCCTAGCATGCGCACAATGTTCACCTATGGTTCTTACTTTGTGAAATATATCACATTGAACACATTTCCAATCATTCTCATTTCACAACTTCGAATCCTTTTTCATAAGTGAAAGAATATCAAAATTCTTGCTACTTATAGAATATGCTAGATTCTAACATTCTATGCAATAATTGTTTCGTAATGTCACTGCACCAAAGTCACAAAGACTATTGCCAATGATATTACAAAGTCCTTTAACGGAGATTGTTTCAAGACAATTCCTTAGATATGATGTCTCTCACTCAAAGTACATTCCTTTGAACATCCTTTTGCATAAAAGTTTCTAATCTAGACATAGATTTTCGATATTCAATTCCCAATATGGACACGCTTCCATATTTTCCATATGACAACTTATTCCTAATAGAATCTTATCTATTCATAATAATGTTGATATGGCCCATTCAATACCATGCTTCCAACTACTCACAAACAACCAATCCTCGTCGAACTTTGGATTGTCCTTTGATAGTTGTTTAATTATTTTAGTCAAAACCTATTCTAGTCCTTTTTCCCTCTAAATGAGCTAGACATTTTGAAAATATTAGAATGGTCAAACATTAAAGCATTTTCAATCGATCCTATACCCGAAGCGTATGGGACACGATTCACAATGTTTTATTTGTTATGTTCTCAAAATTCGAATTGTGAAAAAGAATTCCGTAATCATAATCGAAATTTTAAGAACACACTATGTACCTTTGACTAAATTTATTAACATTTCTCAACCTAAGCCTTTAGATTTGAAATGAAGCATAATATTCTCTCCCTTAATTATAGCAAAACAACTTTACAACCCTTACGACTTTGCAAGGTATAACTCTTGTTTTTCTATAATTAATATTGCCGACTTGCAATACTTTCCATAATAATCATACAATCATAACTTTTATGCTCCCACTATCATGATGATTACTATAAAACATAACACTTATGCTCCCACTAGCTTCGACATGTATTCATAAACATCTTAACTTTCAGAAAAACAATACATATTGAATTTCTTAAGTCCATGTGTCTAATACTTAATGCTTTGATAATCTTTTATCAAGGCTTCTTGAACTTGTACACCTTTGCCTTCGATAGTTCATATGTGTGTCTAAACAATTAAGACTAATTGCCAAGCCTCACAATTCAAATTATGGAAAGGGATACCGTAACCACGATCGAATTCGAGAATGCAATTTTACAATCACTATCTTCTTAAAATCCTTCTTAGTGAAAGCATTTCCTCACAATCATTTTCATGAAGAAGGAAATCTTATGACACTTAGATTTAAACGGTGTATGTGTTTCTATCCATGTGAATTTGTTAAAACCAAAGTTTACGACAAATTCAAACTCATATGGACCGAACTTTCTTAATCTTGATTTCTTGCCTTATGGTAGCACAACTGCCCACCACGTCTTCCAAGTAGTTAAGCAGCTCACCTTTTCCTATCAATGTACCTTTCATTGATTAAGGTGCCTTGTCTTTTATGCGTTCAAAATGAGAACTCATAGAACTCACATGCATAATTAACTCAATTGGAAACAGCACAGAAACAAAATAATGTCAACACGATAGGTTGTAAACCTCAACTCGTGTGCTAGTGATGATCAATAAGGTTTATTTGACTTGTTCTTGAAACCTTTCAAGACCATTAAGGCTCCCACTGACTCCTTGACATATAAGATTCTTTTGTCAATAACCATTTCTTGACAAACAAATATTCAAGAGTTAATGTAGTTTTTATCAAAACACTTCATAAATTGGTCCTAGTCGGTCTTTGTCTTATTCAAGACATCACAACTTTCCACATTTGATGAATGTTATAAACCTTTAATACTTTTCACTCATTGTCACAATCTTAAGTTTAAGACTTGTTGTTGGAACAAAGTATGATAGACTTCTTGATTTAACCATTTCTTTAATCCTTGATTCCTCTTCTTAAACATTCAATTGTACTAAGACTCACTTAGAGGATCAATTGAGATATGGTTCTTAATCATTAAGATCTATCATAAAGCATAAAAGCTACTCTCCCTTCTTCTTAGAACGGAGAAACTTTTATTTTTCTACCTACTTGATTCTTCTTATTCGTTCTACTATTGTTCTAAACCCTTTAATCAATTCAGAATTACACTTAATCCTGTAAGTATAATCATATTTACTAAACCTTTAGTAAATCATGACGAATATCTTTGTTACTCTTATGGTGAACTTGATCAACACACAACTTTGTGTACTCGATCTCCTAGTCCTTCACTTGACACTTTGTCAACGAATTTGTCTAATATCCAAGTAGGAAATTTCTCATTCATCATGCAACCAAGTTGCGTGATTCCAAATTTCAGTCCAATTGAAATTTGGAATCATGAGAAACTCTCCCTATTTGGTAAATTCTCGACATTTCCATAAATAACATAACTAAGAATCATATATATTCGTTGTAGAAATATGCAAACATCAATTTTCATAACGATTTCATTGCAAGGAAGTAAACAAATAAATAAATAATTCAAGCAAAATTTATTTTATTTATAAAAGCAGCGGAAAAACATTTGTCCTTACAATGCAAAATCTATTGAAAACTATGTAAAAGGAAAATTTCTAACAACTCTATCATAACTATCTAAGCTCAAAATCCAATCTTCAAGTCCATGCGATCGAGATCCATATCTTGTGATTAGATTCATCTTGCTCTCTTATCAAGCTTCCTTTATTTTTACCGATCCTGCAAAACATTCAAATGCAATCTTATCACATCATGTATTAAGAATCAATGAATAGGAACTTAGAGGAGTTAGATAGTGGATTTTACCTGAAGCGTAGTCATACTTTTGACTCTCCCATCTCTTAGATCTCTTAGGTAAATAGGGCAACTTCGTCTCTAATGCCCCTTCTTTTGGCAATAAAAGCAAATTGAATCTTTTGGAACAACACATGGAACTACTTCAGACATCGCCTTTCTCTTATGATCAAACTTTTCGATCATTGCATGTCTTTCATT
Organism: Lactuca serriola; assembly: GCF_051521515.1. NCBI lineage: Eukaryota > Viridiplantae > Streptophyta > Magnoliopsida > Asterales > Asteraceae > Lactuca > Lactuca serriola. The sequence continues at coordinate 229,008,864 of NC_136410.1, read as the reverse complement.
GCCATTGTCTATATCCATAGAGGTCTTGAAGGCAGATTCGCCAATCAAATTTACTTTTCTATTACGCCAAACCATTGCTGATTCAGCAGCAATAAGCATATAGGTGAGATCAATAAGGGTCACGTTGTGGTTCATCATATAGTACTCTCTTACAAACTCACTATACGAGTTAGGAAGTGACTGAAGAACCCAATCAACAGCGATCACTTCACCGACAACGGATCCCATCATTCTTAACCTATCAGTGTGTGACTTCATTCCTAAGACGTGTGCACACACCGACTTTCCTTCTTTATGTTTACTTGCCAAAAGGGCTTGAGTGATATTGAACCTTTCAATTTTACAATCTTGTGGTTTAGGGAGAATAATTGGAGGAGGAGGAGGAAGTGAAGCATGATTTCTTGTTCCTCGATCGAATCGTGGAATATCATCTTCATGTGGAATGCTTGTTCCACGGGATTTGGGAAGACCATAGTTGTCGAACTTTGACATCTACAAAACGGGAGAAACAAATTCAAGTTAGTTGATTGATTGATTCAGTCCTTAGTAAATCACCCAAATGAGATACCAAGGCTAGGACCCAACACAATACGCTACAACCTAGAAAAGGGATGTCGTAATCTAGTTGCATAATATTTGAAGGTAAGTGAATGACGATTCATTAATTTCCACCATGAAAAACAAAAAAGAAATTTAAGTTTTAAATCTATGAAACCTCCTAGATCCTTTGAGATTCATTGAACATTTCAATGGCATGTTTGAATCTCGATATTCCCCTGTTGTTTGTGACTGGGATGCCGAGGATCACAAAACGGGTGTGAATAACCATGCAAAGTTACATGGTGCCCTCACATGTTACAGTCACCTATTCGATGTGCCGGTAAACCACACACGCTCCACCGAACTATGACAAACATTGAGTCACCCTTTGCTACCTTTGCTTAGAACCATTTAGTGTGCCGGTAAACCACACACGCTGCACTAACGTCTTCGCAAGGGCACAAAGTGTAATTTCATGGAATTGCATCAATTCACTTTTGCCTAAGTAACTAAGATTGGGAATTTGAAAATCATTTAGTTACTTTGTATTTCATTATACTTATAATGGAAGGTTTCGTCCTATCCTACCCGTTCGGCTAACGACCCTCCACTAGTCAAGAGTGCGGTGGGTAAGAGTGGATACCCATTCAATCGCCATGTTAGACTTTTAATGTTATATATAGTATAGGGTGCATTTTACACCTTTTAAATTATTAGGTGATCAAATTTAACAATTATACTTTTAATTCAATTAAATTGTAAACCTAAACTTCTATGGATTTGTTAAATCTCTTTTAATTATACACCTTAATCAATTAATAAAACCATAAGGGAGTGATTTGAACTTTTCAAAACATTACTAGGGTTTTAGAATTTAACATTCCTAATCAACTTTTAATCAACTTTTAAATTCCAAAACTTGAGGGCAAGTTTTGAAACCTTTTTCAAAACATTAGGGTTTTAACTATTTAAATTTCAAAAATTCAAAACTTTTGGGTTCAAATTTAAACTATAAAACCTAAAGGGGAAAATATGAAACTTTTCATAACAACAAGGACTAACATTTAATCACATAATTATCCATATTTGATTTATTTAATGATTTCTTGCAAAACAATTTATCAATTTACTCAAAATAATTAATCAATTATCTTATAAGGAAACAATTATCTTATTAATTGATAAATATCCTCATTTAGATCAAAAATATAGTCAAATATATCATATAATCAGATTAATATTGATCTAACATGATGAGGTAACTATCCATATGCAAAAACAGCAAGAAATCCCGAGATACGCACTATCTGACGAGTTGACTCGTCGAGTCAAGCCTGAACTCGTCGAGTCACCCTGGACTTGGCGAGTTCAGCTATGGACTCAGCGAGTCCAGCCTCTAGAACACCAAAAAAATCGAATTTTTTAGATGTATAATGCATCAATACAATTGAAACCAAGCTAGGCTCTGATACCACTGATGGGTTTTGGTCATAAGACATCCTATATGCTCATACAAACCCTAAAGCTTGGATCTAGGTTTCTCTATTGTACATGCTTTGAATCAAAGACTATAAACCCTAATTCTAGAATATGGAAATCGATATTAACATATAATTAGCTTTAAGATATTACCTTGATTGTTATGTAGCAATAACAATCCTAATTCCTCCATGAATTGACTTTGGAAGGCTTAGAGTCACAAGTGTCACTCCTCTAATGTCTTACAAACACCAAGAGCAAATGGAGAAGGTATAAAGAGAGAGGAGAGACGTAGGAATTCGTCCTTAGGACTTCTTGGGAAGGCTTAGACGAATTCATGAGCCTTAGGGGGTTTATATAGGTGTAAAGATTAGGGTTTTAGTCCTTATCCTTATCTAGTTGCTTGCCCACCAAGTAACCATAAGATAAGTCTTAGAAACCCTTATCCTAGTCGAATTCTAAGGCATTATCTCCTTAAATTCGTTCACCCCATATTTAAGATAATCCTTACCTTATTTTGTTACTATCACATAATTACAAATCAGCCCTTCTAGTTTAATTAATTACACTTTGATCACAAAATTAATTCCTAATTAATTATTGACCAATATTAATTAAACAAATATGATTTCTCCTTTAATATATTATTCTTATAACATATTAATAAATCATAATAACCTCTCTCTCTTTATTTATTTCTCCAATCAAGTTGCTTTGGTGAAGGCAACCCAAAAGGACCATGCATCATCGGGTCAAGTACATACCAAAATAGTTATGGACTTAGACACTAATCCAACAAGTTTTACATAAGTTACAATTCATAGCAACATCAAAGTAATACAAGTAATAATATAGGTGCAACTTGGTACTAGGTTGACTTCGCCAAAAGCTTCTGGGATGTACCTGTCTATCGCTGACCTGGGAATACAAGTTATTTTGAAAGTAAGTATCAACATATTTATAAATGGTGGTGAGTTCATCAGTATTTAGTGTCATTTGTGTAAGTAAGCTTTTTATTCAAAATAACTTTACAAAAAGTAGTAGTTTAGAATCTACGGTGTATTAGCGTCCTTTCCAGAAAATCCTATATTTTCTGATTAAAAGAAGTCTTCTACCATGACTCGACAGTGTTATGTTTTAAAGAGAAATTTTCCCTGAAATACTATCATTACCCAAAATACGGTATTTGACATTAAAGAAAGTAGGTGAATATCACTAGTAAAAATACTAGGGGAAAATAACATATACCTCAGCAGAAAATACTGCTAACTTAGGCAAAAGAAATCATAGATTGTAGGAGAGTATCGAATGAATGATACGCCTGGCTCAGTCTAACTAAAGGAAACACAGGCCCCAAACGATATCAAATGTACGATACGGCTAGCAAGGTCTAAAACAAAGAAACACAGACCCCAGACAGTATCAAATGAAAGGTACAGCTAGCAAGGTCTAAAACAAAGAAACACAGACCCCAGACAATATCAAATGAAAGATACAGCTAGCAAGGTCTAAAACGAAGGGTGAATGTGAACTCATATGTAACCATGCTGATCGACGATAGAGTATCCGATGACCCTCCAGGTCACGCGTAGAGGTAGTGGCAGTAGTAGTAGTGGCTTTATGTCACCCATGGGCCCTACTGGTGCAGACTGTAGCTAGTAGTCAGGGTGTGGGAGTGTCAGTCCTGTATAGATCTATACACACGCTGTTCGCTCTCCTTCCCAGAGACTCTGGTTAAACGGCGTTGGCGCAATGAAGCGTCATAGAGGGAAATAATGTGTCACATTTTAAAGTAAGAGCGAGAGAGAGATAGATAGAGAGAGAGAGAGAGTGAGAGATAAAGTGAAAAATAGAGTCTCCTAACTATTCCTATAATAGTTACTAGGGTTCTAGGAACATGAATAATAGAGGGAGGCCTTTACTACCCAAGGCGATGTAATGGTTGAGAGCGAGAGCGCGCGCGCGCGAGAGAGAGAGAGAGAGAGAGAGAGAGAGAGAGAGAGAGAAAGAGAGAGAGAGAGAGCTTTTATGTCCATATATGTATACATGATATATAACTAATGTTTAAACAACCTTCGGACGTATATCCGATACCCACCAGACCACATCCCAACGAGGAAAAGGAAATAGGGCGAACTAGCCTTCCTAAGTCTTTTAAACATTATTTATATAACTATACAAATATAGGCATGAATTTGACAAAGTAAAAGCATAGAAGAAAATTTTGATGAAAACTTTGGGAAACCTTTACACATAAGAAATTTACGACTTAAAGTCAATTTGTAAAACAAGTTTGAAAATCGTTCATAAACACGTTTAGAATATAACTTGATAAAACAATATAAGTAAAGAAAACCTTTGTTTAAAACACTGGTGTAATTGGTTTAGAAGTAAAACACACAACACTAGAGACATTTTGAGAAAAGATTTAAACAAGTAAAGACGTTTTGGAAAGCCATCTATAGTGTTATACTCGGTAAAGCAGCTGAAAGTGTGATAAATCTTTGTGCATGCGGGTTAAATCACATATAATTGATATGATAACTAGCATGTTTTAACTTGTATCCCCCCCCCCCCCCCTAAAAGCATGTAAAAACATTTAAAAGATTAATTCACGGGAAGACTTGAACACACTTAGTGACTTATTAACGTATGATGACATATGTTTACATACAATTAGTAATTATAATACTAATTAAACACGTAAACACATCCTAATGTGTGGAAAACACTTTGGTCAAGTGCTAGGGGTGTCCCGGGTAGTATCTAAGGGTGTGTATGGCCTATTTAAGGAGTTTACTCTTCAAGAGTAAACTCTTTAGAGAGTTTATGGCCCTAAGACCATATCCCCATGAGTTTATGGCTAGAAACTCATGGGTGTTGTGTTCTAGGATGCTTCAAGGTCTTATATTACTCATAGAATTAGGCTAGGTCCAAATATAAGGCATATGAAGGGGTTTAAGGCTCTAAATGGACCATTTGAGGAGTTTACGGCGCTAAACAAGGATTTTACGGCCGTAAGCTCCTACATGCTCATTCCTTTGGTGTATTAAGGTCTTAAATGGTAGAGAATAAAGTTCTATGCATTTTTCCAAGTTAAATGGGGAAGTTAGGGCATCATTTGGCCACTTTTTGGGAGTTTACGGCCCATGGACCAATCCTAGGGGGGTTTACGACTGTAAACTCCTATGTCCAATGTTTCTTTAATGTTTAAAGCCCCTACTTCAATTGTGGTTGATTCTAGACATTTTCCCAGGCCATAGGAGGTGTTTGAAGGCATTTCTAACACCTTTATAGGTGTTCACGGCCTATGAACAGGGTTTTACGGTCCAAGAGTGTTCTAGGGCCGTAAACTCATGTTTACTCTCCAAAATGCAAGGTTTTGGTGTTCTAATCTCGAACGTGTAAGTCCACATGTCATATCTAAGCCCTAGGGGTAGTTTAGAGGGGTTTTGGGGCTTTGAAACCCAACTTATGGGTGTTCACGGTCCAAGAGTGTTCTTGGGCCATAAACACATGAATTTGCCCCTATTTGATGTCTTAAACACGAATTTGCATGTTAACTAAGCTACATAACAGGTTAGGATAGATTACTTACAAGTTTGGGGCTCAGAATGGGCGTTTTTGGATCGAAAACAAGTTGTAGAGAGAGAGAGAGAGAGTGTAGAGAGAGAGTGGAAAGTCTCAAATGGACTCCACTCACCCTTATATAGGGGTTTGAGTTGGGGCTCAGTGGAAATCTACCCGATACTGCCGTTAAACGGGGCTTTTGGTCGCACCCGATTAAATGGTCGTATTTTGACTTGGTTGAAACTAAAATTTTTCAAGGGATTAATGAGGGTGTTTCTAATTTGTTTCAACCCTTACTAAGTCATTATAAAAGTCCCAATTTAATTAACCTATTCCAAAAGGTTAACGGACATTTAATAAAGCGGGTTTTATTAACGAAAGATGTGGTTAAAAAAATGACGGGATAAATTTCGGGTTGTCACACGTTTGTATGTAAATTTATGTTATGTATACTTAAAACAAAGCAATTAAAGTATAATTAAGTTGTGAAAAAAAAAACCGAAAAAAAAACAACATTTGATCCTTGAAAAATAGAAAACAAAAATAAATATGTGGGTAATCTGTAGCAAAATACCTACGGATTACCTACAGACAAAGATAATCGGTAGGTAATCTGTAGGTATTACCTATATATTACCTACGGTCTTTTTTGATGGCTTTGTTTTAACCAAGTTATATATATCATAAACTTACATACAAACGTATGCATCATTAGAACCCTGTTGAGATTAAACCAACCTTTAATCTACAAAGATCGATTAGATCTTGAACAAGTATGTAAATATAAAACAGTATGAACACAATAATAAGAACAAGTCAAGATGGAATCAAACGTGTCGAATGATTAAACAAAATCCTCAGAAGAGCTCTATTAAGAACATCAACTGTAGAGGATTGGTAGGTTACAAGAACGATTAAAGAAACCTGTTATGCTCTAGATGAATCGCTATTTTCTCAATTTCTCAATCATTAACCTAATATGCATGCAAGCGTAAACTTATATACAAGACATAAAAGGTTCTCGGTTGGACAGGCCCAAACCGGAATACAAAATAACTTATACTATCGAGCCCAAAAGACGCAATCTTCAAAATAAACTTCAGCCCAACAATCTCCCCCTTTGCGTCAATTTGGAGCGAGACCTTCACTAGATACTTGGGCCAGCAGCTGAAGCAGGTACCTTCTTCTTCACGGTGCTAAGCAGACATTTGGTGATGGAGAGAATGGTCTGTCTAAACCGGATGTACCAATTAATCATATCATTGAAGTACTTGATGTCATCAGCCGAGTTCTCTTTACCCCGTTTGATAATTGATAACACATGCTCCAAACAAGTTGTGGTGTAAAGGTGCTTGTCAGCTAAAGCGAAGAGACATTTCTGTCCTTCCGCTCTAGTGAACATAACCGAGTTGCGTCTCGGGTCGATCCTGCCCAATTGCATTTGGTTAAGATCACTGGTCGATCCCACAGGAGCAATCTTTGGTTTCTTCTTGAAGACTGTGGCGACCTCCTGATCCATTAAGGCAACCTCCATGATGTAGCAGGCTAACATCCTTTTGACATGGTCTAGAATGGGACCATATTCGGCTTCATTAGTCAAAAGGATATTATACAGGACAATCCAATCATGACGATTTAGATTCGGTAGATCTGCCAGGGAGATAATATGAGCAGTTCTTGCAGATCCCCGAATCAACTTGAACCGAACGTTTATAAAACGACCTTCGGTATAAGGTTTCAGCACCCGAACGTTTACAATCTTCTGGGCGCTCCAAGTGAGGTATTGAGGACGAGCAGCCGCCAGATAAAAGTCAATGAGCTCCCTGTCAAGCTCAGCATTCGGGTGAGGGACTTCAAAAATGTTTGAGAAGACGTGGAAGATGAACGCCTTTCGAGTCAGCGGCATGTCGAACTGCGAATCGACAGTGTTGTTGCAGTCGAACGAGATAACCGGCTCGAGCCATAAAATGCTAGGAGTTTCTATGGCCTCTTTAATCAAACGCTCCCTGGTCCAGACAGGGAAGAGAGTCTTCCGACTTTCAAGGAGATCGTGGGCTTCCTTTTGTTTGCGTTCGGCTTCTTCAGCCTCTCGCGCCACACGACTGGCATCATCATCAACCTTGCGACTGTTCTTTCTTTTTAATATGTCAGCAATGGTCTCCTTGTCTCCTTCTTCATCTTCTTCCTCAGCTAAGTTTTTGCCTTTGTTCTTCACACCCGACCCTAAAGCTTGACCAGTCGGAGATGGTTCGGTCGTGTGAGTAGCTTTGGAGGAAGGAGGTGGTTTCGATCCAGTCTTCTCATCTCCCCCTTATTTTGGAATGGACACGAAACTCGGTAGCCCTTCGATTTTGTTGAGAAGATCGATGGCCGGAGAGAGTTTTTCAGCGAGGGTACGCCTCACCGAAAAGTTTAGAATGGGATCGTGTGCTTCCAGGATGTTGGATAATGCGGCGTGGACATCCGAAACACACGTTTTGATTACCTCCCTTTCGGATCGAAGATCTTCCAGTTGTTGTTGGGAGTTGGAGAGTTGTGTGCTCTTGACCTCGAGGGTGGTTGTTTTGCTCGCCAGATCGTCCATCAAAGAATGCTCAGCTGCAAGATCCTCTTGTAGCTTAGCGAGGCGAGCATCGATGGAGGCACGAAGTACCGAGTTGTCGTCGCTTAGGTTTTGGCGAAGAGTAGCGAACGAAGTCAACTCCGATGAGACAAAGTTGGCCAATTGCTGAACAATTGGTTCCAAAGATGTCTTGGTGGCATGGGCGCTTTCCTGCAAGGACTTCAGCAGGACGGAAGCGTCGGAGAATAGTTTATCGACTTTTTCGGTCGCAGCCTCACAGGCTCTGGTGGAGGCATCAATCGCAGCAGTTGCTGAGGCCACCGAATCATGTTGAGCCCTGGAGAAGGCGTCAATAATTTTCTGAAGGGCAGCTTCAGAAAGAGAGGACTGTTGGTTGGAAGAGGAGGCGAGAAGTAGGTCAACCTTCTCGTTAAGCTCTTTGAGATGCTTCTTTGTCACTGGAGCATCATCCTCCTCGTCACTCTGAACTTGAAACGGACTATAGTAGACCGAATCAAAGATCATGTGTTCACCACCAAGATAAGGGTTTTCGCCATCAGAGGCATTTTCAGGAGATGAAGGGGGTGGTGAAGTTGGGGGTGTTGTGGGTTTGGTAGGATCAGGTTGAGTGGGTGTTGGTATAATTTTGGGTGGTGGTTGAGTATGGGTAGTTTCGGTTGTATGGGTTTCGGTTTGTGGTGGTTCGGTTACGGGAGGTAGGTCGGTTACTGGTGGTGTTTCGGTTGCAGTGGTAAAGATTGGTGGAGGTGAAGGAACTGGGGAATTGTGAAGTTCCATCTCTGGGGTAGGGGACCTAGGTGGTGTGTTGCCTCGTTGAGGAGATTCGTCTCCTTGAGAGCCGTCAGAGCCCGAACTCTCACCCTCAGAGTCACTCGAAGAAGAGGGAATTACAAGCTTTCGCTTCTGTTGAGTCTTCCTCCTCTTCGGCTGTGGAGATTGTGCAGCCTTCGGTTGTTTCCTCTTTTTGGGAGAAGGTCCCTTTGGAGCTTTGGACACATGCTTCCCTTTTTCTGCCTTTTTGCCCCTGCTCACCGGTTTGTTTGCATCGTGAATCGACCTGAGCATATCCGGTGTCAGTTCCCTTGGACCAGTTGGCCTAAGCCCCTTGATCTTCCGAATTAACCTGCTGTCAGATGGCACGTCGCCATACATTGACTCCGGGATGGAGCCAATGAAGGAAAATTTCGATGCATCTGAGACGATGATCTTCTTGGTATGGAACGTACCGACAGAAGACATCGATGCACCGTCAGCAGTAGGAACATCAAATTTATCCATGGCCCATCGTGTAATCAAGATCCAGAACCGGGCCAACGACACCTCAGAGTGTCGGGATGATGAGGAGAGGCTCTGGATAAGCTGTTGCCATAGGACAAACCCATAGTCCAGGTTAATCCCATTGTAAACCCCGTACATTATTGACAGGAAGAGACGACTTGCACCGTCGGATCCTGAGCTCCTTTCCAACAAGCCCTTGAAAAGGACTGTAAATAGGCCATTCCACTGTGGCGGCAGGCAAGACTTTTTAAACTTAGCGACAGAGGTGAGAACCTCTGTGTATCCCATGTTGTAAAACATGTTATACAGATGACCAATCTGAATTGTCTCCGGATGAACTCTTGAAGGGTCAACAGCAAACCCTAGCAAGGTGCAGAAGTGTTGGCGAGAGACTGAGGTCTTGTGTTCTGCAAGCTCGAAAAACACCCGGTCGACGGCCATGTCGTAGTAGGCAGTCGCGTAAACCTGCGATAGGGCCACCATTGACACAGATTCAATTCTTGAGAGAGCCGGAGCAAGTTGGGAATACTTCAAACATTCTATGACCGGCGACATATAGGAGTCGTACGCCAGTGGGTTAAGATCAATAACCAGACATTGTTGTGGGCGGATGGGAAGGATCTGTGAGGTAGCATGAACGGAAGAGGAATCAACCATTTTTGCAGGTATGAAGAAAATGATGAACAGGAAACTGTTTGGGAGTATTTGCGCTTTGGAAATTTCGAAGGCAGTAAAGAGGTAAAAGGTGGTGTAGAGGGCTTTTTATAGTAGGTGAGAGGAGAGAGAAAGATCGTTTCAAATCTCTTATGGAAATACGAAACGGGTTCTTGAGTGACAGATGGATGACAGTTGAAGCGTGCGATGATCATGTAGGAGAGAGAGTGTCAGGTTCCTAGGATCACGCCGCCCAACAAGCGCCGTTTCAGAGAGAAAAGCCGTTACCATTTCCACACGCGCATTTAATGCCACAGGTCAAGAGAGACCTTAAGGTGTTAGTGTGGATTCCCGTTAAATTACGATCAAACATTTATTAAGAAATGTTGAAAGGCTTCTTTTAATTCGGCTAAATAAGGGTGGCTTGGAAAAATATAAAATCTCAGAAAGGAAAAATTAAAAACTGGATCCCAAGGGAAGAAATGTTATGGTGTTTAACAATTTCATAGGAATCACACAAAATAAAATTTGAGATTTTAGTGGGGTACATTCGTCAATCCTTTAGTGAAAACTTGAGCAATTTAATTGTTCACTGTCAATTCATTAGGTGTTGAACTTTGGGTTTCACTCAGCTCGTAGTGACACGAAACTAAGATCATAAACACAGATGTTGTGTAACCATAAACCTCAGCAGTAATTTCTGAGAGTCTCAAGGGTTACTATGATGGAACGAATGTAGTGGAGAAGTAAAATGGAGATGGTGTAAGAGAACGTAGTACCTCTGCTGCGAAAATAAGGACCAAGCAGGAAACTCTTAACTCATGTGAGAAAAGAGTGAGGTAGCTCACGATTAGAATAAATGAGTTAGCCTTATTGGGAAGACAAGGTTTGTGTATACCAGGTCATGAAGGCCATTATTCAAAATCTTATGAGGCTTGGGACACATACAGCAGCATGCTTCTAGGGACACTAAAGTAATTCATCAAATTTATCTCCATAAACGAACACGAACACACAAGAAATTAAAAAATAAAAAAATAATAAAAAAAATATTTTTGGAGTTTTTGAGATTAAAAAAAAAATAAGAAGAAAAGAAAAAGAATAAGACTTAAAAAAATAAGACTTAAAAAAAAACTTTGGAAAGAATATGAAAAACCGAACCCGAACGATCGGTTGGTTTCGGTTCAAGAAAATTTTGAAAAACCGAACCCGAACCTTCGGTTGGTTTCGGTTTAGGAAAATTTTGAAAAACCGAACCCGAACCTTCGGTTGGTTTCGGTTCAACAAAATTTTGAAAAACCTAACCAGAACCTTCGGTAGGTTTCGGTTTTGAAGAAATTTTGAGAAACCAAGGAATTTAGACATGCAAGGAAAAATATTTTTAACACAAGGAAAAACAAAATTGTACAAGAAATATACAACAGAGAAAGACTACCTTTGAAGTAATGAGCGAGTCAGATAGTTGAACCAAACCCGAACGTTCGGTTGGTTTCGCTTCTTACGTTTGAGGTTGAGAGGTAGTGTGAGGTACTGACTCTGATTCCATCATACCTAGCCCTTGCAATATTTTATTGAATGATGCTTCAGGAAGAGCTTTGGTAAAGACGTCAGCCAATTGATCAGTGGTTCTTACGAAGTGAACTTCGACGTTTCCATCTTCCACGTGATCTTTGATGAAGTGATACCTCAGTGCAATGTGTTTGGTTTTAGAGTGCTGCACTGGGTTATGACAGATCCTAATTGCACTTTCAGAGTCACAATATAGTGGGATCTTCTTCATATTGAGTCCATAGTCTCGAAGTTGACTCTGGATCCAAATCACTTGTGATGTGCAGGATGCAGCGGCAATGTATTCCGCTTCGGCAGTAGACAACGACACACACGTTTGTTTCTTGGATTGCCAGCTGACCAACTTCCCGTCAAGGAATTGACAGCCACCAGTTGTGCTTTTACGGTCGAGTCCACATCCTCCAAGGTCAGTATCAGAATAGGCTTGAACGAAGAAGCCTGAGTTGGATGGATACCATAGACCTAAGGAGGTGGTTCGCTTGAGATAGCGTAAGATGTTCTTCACTGCAAGCATGTGAGGTTCGCGTGGGTTTGCCTGAAATCGAGCACAATAACACACAGAAAACATGATATCAGGTCTGCTAGCAGTTAGATACATCAGTGAGCCTATCATTTGACGATAGAGCGTGATATCGACAGCCGGTTTGTCTAGAGATGGGGTAAGTTTGGTGCCGAATGCCATTGGGACTTTGACTTTTGAGTCTCCCATCATGCCAAACTTTGCTAGGAGAGTCTTCGTGTAAGCTTCCTGATTAATAAAGATGCCTTCGGGTCCCTGTCTTATGTTTAAACCAAGGAAAAAGTTAATAGGACCCATTGAGCTCATTTCAAACTTAGTCTCCATCAGCTTTCTGAATTCAGCTGTTAAGCTGGGATTCGTGGAGCCAAAGATGATGTCATCGACATAAATTTGAACTATCATAAGGTGGTTACCTTCCTTTTTGTGAAAGAAGGTTGGGTCAACTGAACCTTGTTTAAATTTACACATCTTTAAAAATTTTGTAAGCGTTTCATACCAGGCTCTCGGAGCTTGTTTGTGACCGTACACAGCTTTGTCCAGAATATAGCAATGATTTGGATACTTTTCGTTCACGAACCCAGGAGGTTGCTCCACATACACAGTTTCTTCAAGTTCTCCATTGAGAAATGCACACTTGACGTCCATTTGGAAAACCTCAAAGTTTTTGTGAGCAGCATAAGCCAGAAATATTCTAACAGATTCTAGCCTAGCTACTGGAGCGAAAGTCTCTTCATAGTCTATCCCTTCCTCCTGACAGTATCCCTTTACCACCAGACGAGCCTTGTTCCTTATAACATTACCTTCCTTGTCTATTTTGTTCCTAAAAACCCATTTGAGACCAACAACCGAAGCATCTGGAGGAGTTGGAATGAGGCGCCAGACTTTGTTCCTTTCAAATTCGTTCAGTTCATCTTGCATTGCTTGAACCCAATCAGAGTGATCTAGGGCAGTGTTAACAGTCTTCGGTTCAACTTTTGATACAAATGAGTTAAACATACAAAACTCAACCTTTGAAAATAAGGATGTTGTTTTGCCTTCAGTTGTGATCGGGTCAGAACTTTTTCAGATACATCACCAACTACTTGAGAGATAGGATGATCTCTGGTCCATTTGGTAAGAGGAGGGTAGTTCGGATCAAAGGTTGGGTCTAGTTCAGCATTGATCATTTCTTCTGGCTCAGATTGGCTATCGTAGTCGAGCGTCATATCATCATGTTCGCCCTCAATTGATGAGCTTTGAGAAACATGAGTTTCAGGTGTTTCATGTGGTACTGAACTTCCAGGCGTTGAAGCATCTTCGGTTGGAGAGGTATCTTCGGTTGAAGAAGCACCTTCGGTTGGTGAAGGATCTTCGGTTGAAGTTGTAGAACTTGTCTCCCCCTGGACTTGTGTGCTTCGCTCCCCATCGACATGAGAGTTTGGCTGCCCCTCGACATGAGAGCCTGGCTCCCCCTCGACTGAAGCATTGTTGGATGGAGAGTTATTAGTGGTCGATCCTCCTTCATGCATTCTTCTTGCAGCATCTTCGACAATCCGCTTCATATGATCAACTTTGTTGTCTGCTGCACCTGCTTCGGAGAGTGAAGCTTTCTCTGGTTCGTCAAAGAGCTCCAGAAATTTCTCGTATAAATTGGCGATCGAGACTGTGACTTGGCCATTTAGAGGAAAGATTTCCCCAGCGGTGTCTTCTTTGGCCTGTAGCTTCTTGACATAGCTATCGTCAAAGGTCACATAGTATGTCTCTTCAATCCTTCTCGAACGCTTGTTTAGGACCCTGTACGCCTTGGATGTGAGCGAGTATCCCAGAAAAATTCCCTCGTCGGATTTGACCTCAAACTTGTTGCGGTGTTTTTTAGAGTTAAAGATGAAACACCTTGAGCCGAACACATGGAAAAATTTCACATTGGGCTTTCTGTTGTTTAGTATCTCATATGGAGTGAGCGTGAACCGCTTGTTGAGATAGGACCTGTTTTGTGTAAAACAAGCAGCCGAAATAGCGTCAGCCCAAAAATAAAGAGGTAAGGAAGCGAAACTTAGCATAGTTCGGGCAGCTTCACACAAAGATCGGTTTCGTCTTTCGACTATTCCGTTCTGTTGTGGTGTGTAGGGAGCTGAGAAATTGTGACTAATTCCCTTTTCTGCAAGAAACTCTTCAAACTCCCTGTTCTTGAATTCAAGACCATTGTCGCTTCTGATGTTGCGGACAACCTTCTTGAGCTATACTTCAATTTGCTTGATAAACACTTTCAGCTTTTGAGTCGCTTCAGATTTGAGCTTCAGAAAGAATACCCATGTAAATCGTGAAAAGTCATCAACAATAACAAGAATATACTTGCTACCACTGATGCTTTCGATAGATGAAGGACCATACGAATCGATATGAAGTAATTCGAGTGGTTCAACAACTTTTTTGTTGATTATAGATGGGTGACTTTGACGACTCTGCTTCCCCATTTCGCATGCAACACACAAATGATCTCTGTCGTACCTGAGCAATGGAAGACCCCTAACATGACCTCCAGTGACAAGTCGGTTGATATCTTTAAAATTAAGATGAGAGAGTCTTCGGTGCCACAACCAGCTTTCGTCGGATTGAGCTTTTGATAATAAGCATACAGCTGGGTTTCCTTTGATAGGTTTAATGTTTAAGGGAAACATTTCACCCTTTCTCTCTGACTTGAGAATCACTTTCTTTGTCTTTTTCTCTATGATTTCAGAACCTTCATCATCGAATGAGACTTTGAGACCTGTACCTCCAACAAGTTGAGATACACTAATGAGGTTGTGTTGGAGTCCTTCCACATAAGCCACCTTCCTTATAGTAAAGTTCCCATTTGTTATCATCCCGTATCCCTTTATGGTGCCGAAAGAATTATTTCCAAACTTGACGTTGCCACCATTTGCAAGAGATCTGTATTCCCTAAGCTCCTCTTTCCTCCCTATCATGTGACGTGAGCAGCCACTATCGATGTACCATTCTTCGTCGAACTGCTCGTCACTTATAACCTGCAAAAATTAGGCAGATTTAGGAACCCAAAGTTTCTTGGGTCCACGTGAGCTTTGCATGGGAACTAGAACAGTAAGAGAGATGTCAACTTGATATGTTCGTTTTATAAGAGTTGTTTCATCTTTCCTTTTAATGATAAAAACTTTTATTTTGTTAGGATTGGGTGTGTTCGGTTTCGACTCTGGTTTGGATTCATTGACCTTCTGCTTTCCCTTTTGTTCAGTTGACAAATGAGATTTTTGAGAACTAGCGAAGTTAGCTTTAGAGAAAGATGAAGATGAATCGATGGAAGTAGAAGAATTAGAAGAATGAGAAGAATTAGAATCAGAAGATTTGGATTGAGAGAACTTCCTGGCTGGAGACACTAGGTGACCCTTTTGCTTTTGATCGTTGGAGGGACTGACCTTAGAATCTTGATCTCTTTTGACTTCAGAACCGAACCTTTGCGTTCGGTTGGAGCTGTTCTTGGAACCGAACCTTTGGTTTCGGTTGAAGTCTTTTTCAGAACCGAACCTTTGCCTTCGGTTGATATTTTCTCGTGAACCGAACCTTGGCTTTCGGTTGTTGTGACTTTCAGGCTTTCCTACAGGATTGTTTTCATACTTCAGATTCTTGTCTTGGTGTGAGAAGTATGCATTCTGGGATTGCCAGAATTGTTTCCTTTCAGAAAGGTTCTTCCTGTATCTTTGGTTCCTTTCTCTCTTCCTATTCCTCATCTGCTTAGGTTGATGATGAACATTCGCTTTCGTTTTCGGTGTCTCCTTGGCTGGTTCCTTTTGAACTGCATGAGTTTTACTTTGATCCGAGGGAGCAGAGGGAATGTCTGTAGAAGTTCCACTTTGAGCTGAGGGAGTAGAGGTAGCGTCTTCTTTTGCCGAACGATCATCCTTCTGAGGAATATCTTTCGTACCACTGGTGCTTGGCTCATCGAAATTGTCCGGCTTATTCAAAGGTTCAGGTATGTATCTTCCTTTACTCATCCTGGAGGTTCTTTCAGATAAGCCAACGGTCTCGTTTGCATTATCTATTGGAGCTTCCCAGAAGTACTCGTCGCAGCCATCAGCATTGTCTTCGTTTACAATAGCTGTGAGTTCAGCTGTTTGATGTTCGGTTACTCCAGTCACCTTGTATACTTGATTCGGAGCGGTCCTGACCTTTTGATACACAACTGCTTTCTCAACTAATATAGGGGACTTTTGTTGGGACAATCGAGCGAACTCCACTGAATTTTCAGAAATAAGATTCTTGTGGTTTTCAGGTTCGCTTTTAATAAATTCTGAGAAGTCAACCGTGTCCTCTACAGAAATTTCACTCATTTTTCGTCCTCGTTAAGCTCAGATGCATTTTCAACATCAATTTTGTTTTCTGAGCTTACGTTGGCGTTCAAAGAGTCAAATTTTTGCATGGTTTCGGTTCTCAGTTTAAGTCTATCATTTTCATCTAAAAGGTTTTTAAGCATGTCCTTATGGTCCTTGGATTTAATGAAGGACTCAATTTTGTCCAGTCCATACATGTAGGTCGGACTGACATCATCAGACGATATCACACTCTCACAGTTGTAGGCTTCGGCATCAATTTCATCCTCCTTAAACTCTAGGAAGGGCAAAATCATGCGATGGATCTTTTGGCCTATTTCACAATCCAAGTGAAGCTGAGTAATATTAGAATATAAACGTTTAGCAATTAAACAAAAAACATTCCGTTGTTTTAACAATTTTAAATTGTCTCTTTGCAAATAAATGTTTTCATCTTTAACTTTAACTAATTCCGACTCCTTTAACTCGATCCACATTCTCTGCTCCTCACTCTTCGACGCCACCCTGCTCAATTGATCAGTTAGGTTAGAATTGGTGACTCGAGTTTGAGTTAAGCTACTATCTAGATGAGAAATTCTTGTATTAACGTTTTTTAGTTCTTTCTCATATGAGGATGGTGGTACTTTGGATGAAATAAAAACAGATTGTACCTTCTTTATCAGTTCATCGAGCTCATTGAACTGCTGGCTGAGTGGTTTGGTCGTAAAGCACATGTCCTCCTTTACCTTCGGTCCATCGCTTCCTCCATCGGTGTTGTATCCCCTCATTTGAGATACGTCAGTCACCATGAAGCATCTTCCTGTACTGCTTTCCTCCTTAGCCACATAAGCCTTTCCATGGGTAGGCTTCCTCACTTCATCGTCTTCTGAGTGGTAGACCATACTTCCGTGCTACCGAACTCGTCATCATTAATCGAACCCTGCACAATGAGAGCATTAATAGAAGGGTTAGCGGTAGACTTCTTCTTTCTCAACTCGTCCAATCTTCTCTGCAACACAGCTTCTTCATCATTTCCATCATCCTTTTCAGCCATCTTCTTAAGGACACAGTCCTTAGCATAGTGGTTTTTCCCACCACAGTAGAAACAGCTTACTCCGGAATCTCCATCCACCTTCGGTTCCTTCTTGGGCTCCTCAGCCTTCGGCTCATTGTTCACCTTTTCAGAGCTATAACTCTCCTGCCAGTTTCGGTTTTTGTTGCTGGGGAATCTCTTCTTTATGAACTTCTTGGGATTGGACACCATCATGGCATAATCCTCAGACGTGAGGTCATATTCCTCCAAGTTGAGGTCTTCATCCTCCATCATAGCTTTACTTTTAGATAGGAGGGCCAACGAACCAAGACTAGAAACGACGTTCTTTTCTTGCAGCACAATCTTCTCTTGGGACTTGAGAATGCCCACCAGTTTCACCAAAGAGTATGATTTAAACTGCTCATGGGCTTTGACTGTGGAAACCACTGCTCTCCATTCAGACCTCAGTCCATTCAAGAAAGTAACCTTCTGTTCGATAAGCTTCCTTTCAATATCGTGTTTGATCATCTTGCTGAGAAGATGATTGAAGCGATCAAACGTCTGAGTCACCGTTTCTTCGGTCCCTTGCCTGAATTCTCCAAACTCAGATAAAAGCAAAGTTTGAATAGAATGTTCAAGATCCTCGTCTGTAGAATACAGTTCACGAAGTCTATCCCAAACTTCCTTTGCCGTCGTGCATGAGCTGACCAACCTGAATGTGTCGGACTGAAGGGCGAATCTGATTAACCTTAACGCCTTAATATTGCACTGGAATTTGTCCTTTTCATCTTGTGCAATATCCTTCACGTCCTTTAGCAGATCATTGTACTCCTTTTGTGTCTTAATGATTCTGGACGTTGTAGAATGAGAAAACGGTCCATTGATGATGGCTTCCCATATGAGGTACCCATTATCCTCCGATCCAATCACGTAGTCTTCAAAGTGATGCGCCCATACTTCATAGTCATGGGTGTATAAGATTGGAATCTTTGTCGTTGAACCGATGCTGTTGGAAATATTAATAGGGTTTGATTGCGTCGCGTCCATTATAATCGTAAAAACCTGTTCAAAGATCAGACTTGTAATAAAGCAGATTAGGGCAAAACAATAAATATCAAGATACGTCAATAAAGAGATGACGGCTCAATAAATATTGATAATTGCGGAAAAACCCTAATGGAAATCTTTTTCACAGAAAAGATGTGTATCGATTACACAGCCTCCTGCTCTGATACCAATTGTTGAGATTAAACCAACCTTTAATCTACAAAGATCGATTAGATCTTGAACAAGTATGTAAATATAAAACAGTATGAACACAATAATAAGAACAAGTCAAGATGGAATCAAACGTGTCGAATGATTAAACAAAATCCTCAGAAGAGCTCTATTAAGAACATCAACTGTAGAGGATTGGTAGGTTACAAGAACGATTAAAGAAACCTGTTATGCTCTAGATGAATCGCTATTTTCTCAATTTCTCAATCATTAACCTAATATGCATGCAAGCGTAAACTTATATACAAGACATAAAAGGTTCTCGGTTGGACAGGCCCAAACCGGAATACAAAATAACTTATACTATCGAGCCCAAAAGACGCAATCTTCAAAATAAACTTCAGCCCAACAAACCCATTACTATATACACAATAAACAAAAAATTATCTATGTTTGTTCCTAAGGCACAATTAACATCATTAAACAAGTACATGATATACTAAATGTTACTAATTTTAATTGTTTGTGTCTTATATATGTAAAAACAATACGATAAAAAAAAATAGTTGCAACACTCAAATAACGAAACATAATAATAATAATAATAATAATAATAATAATAATAATAATAATATTAATATTAATATAAAATTATTTAATAGTTATTCTGTCGTCAATCTCTTTCGTCGATAGTTCGTAGCTAATCTGTAGCGAATTACCTAAGGAATATCTACGGATTAAGTTTCGTTGCTATTCGGTAACAATTTTGTAGCTAATTACTAACGGAATACCGATGAATTTTCGTTTGTAATTATTTCGTAGTATTTTGTAGTGATTTTGTTACTAACTTAAGGTTTCTCATTCCGTAGATATTCTGTAGGTACTGTGTAGGTTATTTTCAACGGAAATTCTCTGTAGCTTTTTTCCCTGGAGCAAAATCTTTTGTTCTCTAGTAGTGATGTAAATTACATAAAGTCATAATTACATATTTACTGCATGTGGTTTGCAAAAAAAAAGACCAGTACCGTCTTTTTGTGGAATTTGTGACACGATGGCTACTTTTCACATTTCAAATTAACATAAAATGACCTTTTTGATAGTGTTGTTAATTTTTGTAGTTAAGTCTCATATGAAATGATATATATACCTTTTTTAACATAGGACCATTTATGTAATTTGTTGTTACCATAAGGACTATTTATATAATTTTATCAATTATTTATTATTAGTCTTATATATTTTTTCTGATTTAGATTTTTTAATATATTGTTTAATTTTTTTATACTTTTTTTTGTTTACATTTTTTTTTTTAACATTTTGTTCTATTACATTTTTAATATTTGTTTGTATACATTTGTCAAAAGATTTCATGACAAATAGAATAATTATTGATGACATAATTCAATTAAATCATGTTTTCCTTTTTATGTTTTTGCTCATTTAATATAAATAAGCTTTTATTTTATTTTTATTCAAATGTTTAACTATATATCAAAGATAAGGTTATATAATTATTATTTTTATATAATTATTATTTTTACTTCAAATATTTAACTATATAACACAAATAAGGTTATATAATAGTTATTTTTTGTAAGGCTTTTTATAAATATTTTTTTTGTAAAGCTTTTAAAAATATATTTATGTAAACAAAATGTAAAAAGTTTTGTTATACATGAATAAGATTAATATAGACAAGCTACAAATTTATTTATTTTAATAGGCTTAATATTAGCTAATTGAAATCCGAAATGGATATCAACTTATACATAAACTAATCAAATCTGTATAACTTCTAAGATAAGTGTCAATGTTTTCAAGTTGGTTTTGTTTTCGTTTTAGTAATTGCTTTTGTTTTCTAGTTATAAGGATTCCAATTACTTGATGTATAATTTGACACCCGTTTTAAATTCCGAATAACCTATTTATTAATCCTATTAGAATGAATAATTTTATACCTAATCTATAATAATTTAATTCACATTTAACAAAATTTTACACTTTTTTAAAAAACAACACTAATCTATACTAAAAGAACAAAAAGAAAAATTATTTTTCATATGCACGGTTACTGCAGAGGTTTTAAAGCGAGTTGTTTTGTGGCTGGATTATGTTACAAATTAATGAAATTATTGTTACATTGGCCATGAGATCTTTTAAAAATATAAACAAACAACACAAAAAAAAATTAAAAAATTTACTCGGACAAAACATAAAAAAAATCTAAATCATAAAAAATAAAAATAAAATAAAATAAAATATATTAGCGAACAAAATATATAAAAAATAAAAAATATATAATAATAATAATAATAATAATGACAACAAAAGAAAAAAAATGAAATGACAACAATTCAAAACAAAATTAAATAAGTCGTTTCATGCTTTATAAGTCGTTTCATGCTTTTAAGGGTGTTAGTCAAAAGAACAATAAGTGTTCATTTTAAACATGAAAAAGAACATCTCTTGTCCAAAATTCCTCATAAGGACTGTAGTGGTCCTTTTTGCAAACAACAAGGACCAAATATACAACTTTATGTTACATAACTGTTTGTGGTAGTTTGTGTATATGATACCTAACTTTATGTTACATAACTGTTTGTGGTAGTTTGTGTATATGATACCTAACTATTTTTTTTAAAATCATATGGTCCCTAGTTTGGTTTTATTTTTGTTGTAGTCACGGAACAAGTTAAGATTATCATTATACTTTTACAAAAAGTTTAAATATTTATTTTCATTTACATAAGTATTGTATTTTTATTAAAATCATATGGGTCCTATACCCTACTCTTTGTCCATTCCCTGCAACTTCATTCCTTGTTGGACAACTCATCGCTACCTTCGGTGACACCTTCACCCTCACCTTCGTTGGCACCTTTATTCCTCACTAGAAAAACCAATTACGGAAAAAGAAAACCAACAAAATGTTAGTATAATGAATTCGTTTTCTTCTTAAAAGTTTACTGTAAACAAAAGATTAGTAGCAGAACGTGGTGGCTGAGGCTCGAGTTGGACTCGATTCCCTTAAATAGATTCGCCGTCTGTGCCCAGGGTACAACAACCTTAACAGTTTGTGTACTGCTGGATATTTCAGTTGTCTAAAAGAGTCGCCGGAAGCAGGTGTACAGAGGAGGAAGAAGAAAATATTTTTTTTTCATTCGTATGTTGAATCAGACAGTGAAGGTCTCTTTTTATAGTTGAATCATGTATTGGAAACAAATCAATAGTTGATTGAGCGTTTAACGTCAATAAATGTCATTAGTTACGTAATTAATGCATCCGTTACAGAATTCAAAAATAGGGACCAAAATTATCAAGTGAGTGTTTAATGTCAATAAATATCATTAGTTACGTAATTAATGCATCGGTTACAGATTTCAAAAATAGGGATCAAAACTATCAAGTTTAGCAAAAACGAGGGTAGCGCGAGCCCCAGTTTCCGGAGCTGCATTCGTGTCCACAGGTTGCGCCCGTACACAAGTTCGGTGTTTTTGGTCTACGAAATCCAAGATTTGCACCCCCCCCCCCTTGTGCGCAGGTAGGAATTGTAGTAAAGCAATAGATACAAGCTTGTAAGCCTTTCACGCATTCACGCTTATAAACATTGTTGAGTTTGGTCTTTCTACCAATTTAGGAATCATTCCCACATTCATCCCTTTTTGCTAACTTTATTCTCCAATACCCTTCTTTGACTATCGATATCTCATTCACATATACTCCATTTTGGACATATAATATATTGTTTCGAAGTCCTTGTGGAGGAGAATACAAACCCACTTAGAGTTAGTTATATATATAAAACATATGTATATATTTATATATGTCCAAAGTTAGTAAAAATATAAATATATATTTAGACTAAATTTTCCAACAATCCCCCACATGAATGGATATCGATCTCTGCACATCCAATTTCCAAACAAAATTTTCAATAGTGGAATCATGCATATGATATGTAGGTATTACCCTTTGAACCCTCCGTTAAGATGTTACACTTAATCTCCTAACTGTTAGTAGATCTCTATGCCTTCGAACTAAGCTGCCATTCATAAAGACGACAATGTAAATCTCACAGGACTCTCCCTGACAAGGTCATATCCGCATAGGCGTGCTCATTTTGGTCATGAACACTAACCTGGTTCTGCAAGAGCTTTAGAAATTGTGCCCCTATAATTCCCTTTGAAGTGACCCCACTTCTCTCTCACATAGGTGATTTCAAGAATCATTAAAAACCTTATTTTTAGCCTAATTTTGTCACTACATATAGGAATAGACTAGGAAGTAGTGTTAACTCCCCCCCCCTCCCACCCCACCCCCGCAATGACCTGCCTCACTCATAGAGTTAGGTTATCCTTTTGAACCCAGATCTTGGGATCTCCAGTCTTCTAGGTAAGGTTTCCTTCATATGAATTTATTCATTCATGGGCTTTAGTCCCATTCCTCTTGATGACTTGTAAACTACATCTCTACTCAAGCCTTTTGTAAGCGGATCCGCAATGTTATCCTTTGACTTTACCCAGTCAACCGTGATAACCCCCGTAGAGATTAGTTGTCATATCGTTTTATGTCTACGTCTAATATGCCTTGATTTACAATTATACATTGTACTTTGAGCTCTACCAATTGCCAGTTGGTTATCACAATGCATACATATGGCCGTTACCAGCTTAGGCCATTCAGGAATGTCCTCTACAAATTGATGTGGCCACTCTTCAGCACAAATATCTAAGGCGATAAATTCATATTCCATCATAGATCTAGATATAACTGTTTACTTGGATGATTTCCATGCTACAACATCACCTCCAAGTGTAAACAAATATCCACTTGTAGATCTGGAATGTTTTATGCCAGATATGCAATTTGCATATATGTATCCTTCGATAGTTGTTGGATGTCTGCCATAATGTAGTCCATATTCTCGTGTGTATCTCACATACCTTAGTAACCTAGTAATACTCTTCTAGTGTTCATAATTGGGTTTACTAGTGTATCTACTTAGTCTGCTCACAACATATGCTAAGTCAGGTCTGGTACAACTCATTAGATACACCAGACTGCCAATAATTCTTAAATATTCCACTTGATTAACACTATCACCTCTATTTTTATATAGATGTTGACTAGTGTCAATTGGAGTTCTAGCTATGCTAGTATACCCCTTAGCAATTTTTTCAAGAATCGTATACACATGGTGTGTTTGAGATGTGACAACCCAAAATTTCTATCTTGTATCAGCCATTCAATTCAAGACTCATTCTGCTATCTTTTAGCATTGTTTAGGATCTGTTTGAGTGTTCTAAGCTTAAGTACTATCAAGGTTGGGTTTAGGGATGAGTTAGTAAATTCATAAAGTTATATTTCGGGACAAACACTCCTTTAGGAGGAGTGTACGACCATACACATGGGTGTACAGCCGTACACCCCCTCATGGCCGTAAATCCATCATGGTCATGAACCTCCCTCATATATAGATGATACCCTTCATTTTCCTTTATTTCTTCCATTTCCAAGTCAAGAAACCAATTTCTCTCTCTACTATCATCAAGCCTTTCATCTTGATCTTTAAAAGTGGCAAGTGATTTTTCCATCTTTCTTGATATCCTTCCTAGTCTTGTAATCATCTCATGATTCATCCATGAAAACATCCCTTTTATGATAGATCTTCAAATCTTCATCAATTTCACCAAGAACACCAAGAACACACACTTGTTCTTGGGTCGTGAACTCCTTATAGGCTTCCAAAGTGTGAGTATTTCCTTTATCTTCTAGTTAGACATGTTAAAAACTGGATTCATAGCCTTAAAATATCTTCAAAACTCAAGAACATGAAGAGTGTACGGTCATACACTCTATATATGGTCTTATATCCTTGTTAAGTCCATAACCTAAGGCTTTAAACACTTGATAGTTGCTAGTTATCCATTAGAACTATTGAAATCTTGAACCCCTGTGAATCAAGACACAAAAATGCATGCATCTTGGAGAGTGTACGGCCGTACACACTTGGTGTGGCCGTATACACCTCCAAACCCTCCAAAATGAAAGCCTTGTTCATCCTTTGGTTGTATATTTGTCACACTACCTTCCCCATAGATCAAACACCCTTCTTGTTGCATGTTTTCCATGAGTGTACGGTTATACACTCCATGGCCAGACACCCCTTGGCCGTATACTCCATGTTGTGGCCTTAAACCCCCTTTGATCAATCGCATGTGATTGTAACACTTAGTCTAAGTGTTTCCTAGTTTCTAAGAGTGTTTCCTTGAATGTTAGTTATTTAAAACACTAATTACATGCCTATATATTGTCATTTAGGACTCGTTTGTGTCTCGGGAAATCATTCATGGAACTTCTCATACTTACACAGATCTGTGGTTGAATCACCCACATAAGGTGAGTTCATACCCCTATAATCAATCTATTAACTGTTTTAAATGCTTTTATGGGGGGAATACAAGTTGAACACAATCATAATTGTGTAAATATTATTTGTGCTAACCATCACGCTAAAAGATTTCTTATGATTTTATAAGTTATCAAATCATTTCAAAAACTCTTTTAAAGTTATGTTATTTTGTTGTTTACAAAACTCTGTTTTTGAAATACAATCATAACCCAGCAAATAAATGAGTCTTTTATTTAACTCGGTAACAGTACAAGTAAACATACTAGTAAACTATAATAGGTATAGTTTAGGGGTTCAGTTCATACTATAACTAGTATGCAGAAGAGCATACTATAACTAGTACAAAGAAGAGCATACTACAACTAGTACAGGTAGGAAAATAATGTAACGCCCCGTTCTTAAAATATCTATTTATGGGTTCCCGAGATCAAGAGTAAGGGCGTTTCAGTATTTCATGAGTAATGGGTTTTTATTCGGGAAGGTTTCAGATCAGGGTGTGTTGCTAGAAGCGTAGATCTTCTCGCCACCTTTTCGTGGATATAAAGTTCGTCGGAAACGGATCTAGAATGAAGGAGTTATGATACTTTGAAGATATTGACACTTACGGCACTTATTAGAAAAAGTGGGCAAGGAAAGACCATGCATGCATGGGACATGCGTGGGTACGCCAACGTAGGCTGGGTTACGCCTAGCGTAGAGTGATCAGATGAACGCGGAGTCCCTCGACGTACGCCCAACGTAATGGAATTACGCCCAGCGTATGTCTGTCATCTAAAAACCCTATTTTAAGGGCCAACCACTATAAAAGGAACATAATGCTTCTCACCCTAACTTCCCTAAACACTCTTTTATCCTTAGAAACCCTATATAGCCGTCCCACCTCCGATGTTGGGTGTGTTTGACCTTGGAAAACTTGTTTTGGCAAAGGAGAGTCTAGAAGAAGAAAGAGGAAGTTGTCAAAGAAGGAGTTGAGTGGCTGGAACTCGTAGATCTGGAAAGGAATCATCTTCTGACACCCTTTTGAGGTAAAAAGTCTCTGGCTTGACAATCATATTGTGTAGATCTATGTGTTGTGAGGTTTTGACATCATTCTTGTCCCAAAAAACCTCATAATGATGCATGATTCGAGTTGGTTGAGATTAGCTGTCCTTTCAGACCTTAAGAGAGGTCTTGAGTAAGAAAAATGAGGTCCCAAGGGCTTTGGTTGTCTCGTATGAGATATAGATAGGTCTTAATGGATTAAGACCTTGGATTAAGAGCTTTATGGATGTCCCAAGTAATAAAGATTGAGACTTTATGAATCATAGGCATATTTGGTCTATGGATCTGAAGTTTGGGCTTAAGAGTGTAAGCCATTAAGATCTTATAAGGAGTTGTAGTTCAACGAAGTTACACCCCGCGTAAATGAGGGTACACCCGGCGTACACATCAGGTACGCTAAGCGTATATTGAGTTACGCCCCGCGTAATGCTACCAATTTGGGCCTTGAGTATATGGGCCTCGATGTGGGCTGTGCTTTGGGTCTTTAGGCCTTAGTGGGCCACCGAGAGTCAGGGAAGATGGGCCAAGTATGGGTGTTTGGCTTAGGGTACGGCCCAATAAGGAGAATGGGCCTAATGTAGCAAATTGGGCCATTAGTGGGCTTGAGAGCTTACCTAGTGTTGGGCCTTTCATATTTTGATTATGGGCCTTAGTGATGGACCAGATTGAGTTAAGGGTAAATTGGTCAATTTACCCTTTGAAGGATATTGTGCTTGGACTAATGATTGTTTTGCTTCTTCGGATAGTTCAGGATTTTTGGTGAGACGGTGGTTCGGGAATCTGCTTCTTCATTTCAGAGTTTCGGCAGTTGCGAGGTGAGTTATCCTCACTATATTGACAGGGTCTAAGGCACCAAGGCCAACCCTTTATCGGATGGAAATCCGGGTTGTTGTTATGTTATTGCTTTGATATGTGTTCGCATCCTGGTAGTTAGGATGGTATATGTTAGAGACCTGGTTAAGGTCGGAATCCTAGAATATAGGATGATGGTATGTTAGTGACCGGTTAGGTCGATATCCTGGTTAGAGTATGCTATGTATGTGATCTGCTATATCGGTTGATTGCCGATTAGTTGTTATATGATTATATGTTTATGTACACATGGTTGGTCGACTGGGGTTGGGTTGAGGCGGGTCCTGCTTTGTGCTATAGGCCAACATACCCAGGGCGGACCAGATATTCCGAAGGCCCAACGAGCGGTACGGATAGGCTGTAGGCCCTGCGAGGGTCGACCAAGCGTGCTGCGGATCTGAGAGTGGACCAGGCCGAATGAAGGCCCGGTACAGGCGGACCAGTCATACTGTTGACTCAGAGAGTGGAGCAGGTGGGTTGAAAGCCCGGTGCGGGCGGACCAACCACACTGTAGACTCGTTGTATATGGCTATACTCCGAGGGTAGATGAAGTGGACTGAAGGCCCAGTGCGGTGGACCAGTCACACAGTAGACCCGAAGTGCATTATTGTTCTGTTATGTTATGATATGTTATGTGTACGGTACATGTGGTTGGTATTTTCGGGGTATCTTACTAAGCTTTCAGGCTTACAGTTGTGTTTTAATGTTTCAGGTACTTCAGGAGACTCCGGCAAGGCAAAGGCGTGATCGTACCACTCCTCATTTTTTATGTGTTTATGATGCGGTTCTGGGAAATACTCTGATAATAGTCGTATTGAAAACCTTTTTGTAATAACTTAATGATATTGGGTTGTTTTTGAAAAGTTGAAATTGGTTGGAATTTTTAGAGCGTTACAAGTTGGTATCAGAGCCTTGGTTTGAGTGAATTGGAGGAACATTCGTGTGAATCCAGTCTCAACTCTAGGAGAGTTTTCGAAAGAGAATTTAAAATGCTTTTCAAAATGAGTAAAGGAGGATGCGAAGGTACGATCAGCTGGAGCCTGTAAGTTACCCCAAAATTACCATACAAGTTATTTGTTTATGTGATATGTTAGAACAACATGCTTGTATTAGGCTAGGGATCTTCGGGAAGTGCATGATAAAGTTGCCTGATTGTGATGCCTGCTAGCCTAGGGTCTCCTTTTATGAGAGTTCCAGTGTTTCTCTAGGAGTGAGGATAGAGTGCTTGCTATATTTGTTAGTGGTTGGGGCGTTGTGATGATACTTGAGACAAATATGAGAAGGTGTGGAAGGTAGTATGGGCCCATACTACTGAAAGCACAGGACCCATACGCGTATCAAGGAAGTCACAACCCTTGGGTGGTTGATTAGAGAGTCATGTTGGGTGGTTATGCGAGGTTTCTGAGGATCTCAGGGTGTATTGCCGAATGGCGATTACGAGACGTCTCGGGGCAGGATCCGATTCGGGATCAGGAGCAGGAGAGGGTGGTCAGGATGGGTCAACAACACCCGAGGTCGTTAGCCAGATGAGTATGGACGAGTTGGATGCCAGGATTCGTGAGATCCTGCATGATGAGGTTACTGCTATGTTCCGGTCTAAGTTGTCGGAACTGTTTGGGTCGATCAAGACCACCATGGTTGAGTACTTTGATGAGAGCTATGCAGCTCTTACGGAGACGGCTGCCGCGACAGCTACAATGGAAGTAGCAGCAGCAGGAGGAGGATCCGGTAGAGGTTTTCAGTATCGGGACTTCGACAATACGAAGCCCCCTACTTTCGATGGAGTTCAGGATCCGATCGTTGCGATGCGATGGTTATCAGACGTGGAGGGATGTTTCTTCACATGTTCATGCGCTGCTGATCAGAGGGTGAGGTGTGCTCTGAACCTATTGAGGCTTGAGGCGAAGGATTGGTGGAGGTTGACTGCGGGGTCATATTCGAATGCGCAGCAGCTGCGATTTCTTGGGATCAGTTTTGGGAGATGTTCAGCAGTCGTTATGTTCCCCAGGTTGAGAGAGAGAGGTTGTATCAAGAGTTCCTAGAGTTGAAGCAAGATTTAAAGTCGGTGACGGAGATCACCAAGATGTTCACTGAGAGGGCGATGGTTTGCCCATAGTTTGCTTCGGAGCAGGCTCAGATGTCCCGATATCTAAGTATGCTCAAGAGGGATATCAGGTAGTTTGTGTCTACGTAGAGGTGCGAGACCTTGCTGGAGTTGCAGGAGGCTACTTGGTGGTGTGTGTTGGAGATTGAGTTGCAGTTGTGAGAGCAGAGGCAGGCCTCGGTGCAGTCGCAGTCGGTGTCGAAACGGTCGAAGATCGTTGAGTGTAGGTTAGGAGATCAGAGAACTTGCACTTGTGGGAAGTGCGGGAAGGGTCACACCGGAGTATGTAGGTCTGGTGGTGCGTGACGCAAGTGCGGGAGAGAGGGGCATTATGCGAGGGATTACCGGCAGTCAACCCCAGTTCAGGATATGAGGATTTGTTATCAGTGTCATCAGGTTGGTCACATGAGGACCAACTGTCCACAGCTTACTGCAGGACCGGTGCAGGCTCCAGCACCGACCACTTTGAGGATTACGGGTGGAGGTCAGGGTGGAGTAGAGCCCCCGAGGGCTCAGGGGCATGCTTTTCAGCTTATAGCAGAGGAGGTCAGGGCAGAGCCGGATACAGCTGCGGGTATGTTTCCTTCTTGGTACCTTGTTATCTTATGGTTGTTATGGAGTATTTTATGTCTGCTAGTCTCGTTCGCATGATTCATGGTATGGTATTCGTTCGTCTTTTCGTCGGGTTTATCGTATGATCGAGAGTTTTGGTATTGGGAGCCTTAGTTATTTATCATCCATGGGAATTGTTGGTGGGGAATTAGGCTTTTTGGTTGAGTGTCGTGTATAGCATTTGCAATTTGAGGAATACTCAACATAGGGTCGAACTCCCTTAGAGTTCGAGATGTGCGATGTCGGAACGTGATTTTGTGGAGGTTGCTTGTTTTAGAATCAGTTCAAGTATAAGGGAATTTTTTTAGTAGGATTGTTTAAGTGATGACCGGTTGGGTCACCGGTGGTTGGTAGTCAGTGCTCTAAGTGGGGAGAATTGGAAAATTCTCAGGAGGATCGACAGCATGAGAGGTTAGTTAGTTGTTTGAGTTTCAGCAGTGTTTCAGTCAGCTAAGAGCATGGGCTGGTATGAGTAGGTCAGACCAGTGGGGCGGGATACAGACCAAGGTTGGGCCTAGGGTTAGGCCGAGAATTGAGTTTATAGCATGGAATTAGAGTTCGGAACCGCAAGAGGGCTAGAACAATATGTACGGGAGAGATTCTCGGAAAGAATGGTTCAGGATGACGTAAGATAGTTTTGAGCGGTCCGGACAGACTGAGGGCAAGGCTCAGGGAACGGTCCAGACAGGACGAAGGTCCAGGAGGGCGGTCCACACATGCTAAAGGTTCTGAGAGTGGTCCAGATAGGCTAAAGGCCTTGAAAGGTGGTCTAGTCATGCTGAAGACTCTGTATGTGTTAGTGGATAGGTACGAGGAGAATGAGGAAAAAGCATCACCAGGGGGTGATAATTGATATGGCTGGCCCCCAAGTATTAATCATGATGATGGAGATGGCTGGAGGTCGTACGTCGGCCTTGTTAGTTATGTGATCGGATTCAAAGTATATGGGAGATAGAGAATAACGGTTGCTCTACATGGATAGTGTAGAGTGGAGTTTAGCTTTGTGGCACATATAGGTGCGGTAAGGGCTGTTGAGTAGACTTCCTGGAAAGGAAGGATATGTAGCTATGAAAGGAGTGTGGGTCCTCTGAGACGAAGGAGCAAAGTAAAACGATGATCGAAGATGCTTCAGTTATTGGTAGTAAGCTCTGGGATTTTACCAGATATATGGAAGCACATACGGATTGGATGCCCGTTGAGGTTGTGGCAATGTCGGATGATGCGCATGCATATTTTCAGTCTCCTTGGAAAATGAGGAGGTCATTGGCTCCAGAGTGGAGATTTGGAACAGAGGAAGGTGAGACAGTAGTTTAACAAACTCGGGAGTAGTTTGGACCGGTGCTGAGGACGGTATAAAAGATTTCGGTCGAAGGCCAAGGACCTAGAGACCGTGATAGAGAAGATGCGGTAGTAGGTTTTCTAGAACCTGAGTTGATTGAGAAATCGGAGTCTCCAGTGCAGGGGTTGTTATGAAATGTATAATGCACTAGGCTTCGAGGGTGAAGTCTAATTTAAGTGGGGGAGAATTGTAATGCCTCGTTCTTAAAATATCTATTTATGGGTTCCTGAGATCAAGAGTAAGGGCGTTTCGGTTTTTCATGAGTAATAGGTTTTTATTTTGGAAGGTTTTCGATCAGAGTGTGTTGCTAGAAGCGTAGATCTTCTTACCACCTTTCCGTGGATATAAAGTTCGTCGGAAACAGATCTAGAATGAAGGAGTTATGATACTTTAAAGATCTTGACACTTATGGCACTTATTAGAAAAAGTGGGCAAGGAAAGGCCATGCATGCATGGGACACGCGTGGGTACGCCTAGCGTAGGCTGGGTTACGCCCAACGTAGAGTGATTAGATGAACGCAGAGTCCCTTGACATACGCCCATCGTACGTTTGTCATCCAAAAACCCTATTTTAAGGGCCAACCACTATAAAAGGAACATAATGGTTCTCACCCTAGCCTCCATAAACACTCTTTTATCCTTAGAAACCCTAGATAGCCATCCCACCTCCACTGTTGGTTGTGTTTGACCTTGGAAAGCTTGTTTTGGCAAAGGAGAGTCTAGAAGAAGAAAGAGGAAGTTGTCAAAGAAGGAGTTGAGTGGCTGGAACTCGTAGATCTGGAACAGCATCATCTTCTGAGACCCTTTTGAGGTAAAAAGTCTCTAGCTTGACAATCATATTGTGTAGATCTATGTGTTGTGAAGTTTTGACATCATTCTTGTCCTAAAAACCACATCATGATGCATGATTCGAGTTGGTTGAGATTAGCTGTCCTTTTAGACCTTAGGAGAGGTCTTGAGTAAGAAAAATGAGGTCCCAAGGGCTTTGGTTGTCTCATATGAGATATAGATAGGTCTTAACGGATTAAGACCTTGGATTAAGAGCTTTATGGATGTCCCAAGTAATAAAGTTTGAGAATTTATGAATCCTAGGCATATTTGGTCTATGGATATGAAGTTTCGGCTTATGAGCTTAAGCCATTAAGATCTTATGAGGAGTTGTAGTTCGGCGAAGTTACGCCCCGCGTAAATGAGGGTATGCCCGGCGTATACGTCAGGGAGCTGGTACGCTAAGCGTACATTGACTTACTCCCCGCGTTATGCTTCCAGCTTGGGCCTTGAGTATTTGGGCCTCGGTGTGGACTGTGCTTTGGGTCTTTTGGCCTTAGTGGGCCACCAGGAGTCAGGAAGATGGGCCATGTATGGGTGTTCGGCTTAGGGTAAGGCTCAATAAGGAGAATGGGCCTAATGTAGCAAATTGGGCCATTAAAGGACCATTAGTGGGATTGAGAGCTTACCTAGTGTTGGGCCTTTCATATTTTGATTATGGGCCTTAGTCATGGACTAGATTGAGTTAAGGGTAAATTGGTCAATTTACCCTTGGAAGGATATTGTGCTTGGATTGTCTTGCTGCTTCGGATAGTTTAGGATTTTTGGTGAGACGGTGGTTCGGGAATCTGCTTCTTCAGTTCGGAGTTTCAGCAGTTGTGAGGTAAGTTTTCCTCACTATATCGACATGGTCTAAGGCACCAAGGCCGACCCTTTATCGGATGGAAATCCAGGTAGTTGTTATGTTATTGCTTTGATATATGTTCGCATACTGGTAGTTAGGATGGTATATGTTAGAGACCTGGTTAAGGTCGGAATCCTGGAATATAGGATGATGCTATGTTAGTGACCGGTTAGGTCGGTATCCTGGTTAGTGTATGTTATGTATGTGATCTGCTAGATCGGTTAATTGGTGATTAGTTGTTATAAGATTATATGTTTGTGTGCACCTGGTTGGTTAACTGGGTTGGGTTGAGGCGGGTCCTGCTTTGTGCTGTAGGCCAACATACGCAGGGCGGACCGTATATTCCGAAGGCCCAGCGAGCAGTCCGGATAGGCTGTAGGCCCCACGAGGAAGGACCAGACGTGTCGAGGCTCGGAGAGTGGACCATGCCGACTGAAGGCCCGATGCGGGCGAAGCAGTCATAATTTGGACTCAGAGAATGGCGGACCAACCACACTGCAAACTCGATGTATATGGCTAGACTCATAGGGTGGACCAGGTGGACTGAAGGCCCGGTACGGTGGACCAGTCACACAGTAGACCCGAAGTGCATGGTTGTTCTGTTATGTTATGATATGTTATGTGTATGGTACATTTGGTTGGTATTTTGGGGATATCTCACCAAGCTTTCGAGCTTACAGTTGTGGTTTAATGTTTCAGGTACTTCAGGAGACTGTGACAAGGAAAAGGTGTGATCGTACCGCTCCTCATGTTTTATGTGTTTATGATGTGGTTTTGGGAAATACTCTGATAATAATCTTATTGAAAAACTTTTTGTAATAACTTAATGAAATTGGGTTGTTTTTGAAAAGTTTAAATTGGTTGGAATTTTTAGAGCGTTAAACATACTATAACTATAACAGAAGAACAAATCATGAATTACACACTTATACGATATCCCTACTATTCGAGGAAGACATCGTATCCTTAACTCATTGTTTGTAACAAATTAAAGTGTTAATATATGTTTTCGGGTTTGCACTAAAAAAGGTACAAATACAACATACCTGGGTTAGCAAGCACGAGGTGATAAAAAAAACTAACATATCTTGTCGGGTTTGCACTAACAAAGGTACAAATACAATGTGCCAGGGTTAGCAAACATGAGGTGATATCATATCTTATCGGGTTTGCACTAACATACGTACAAATACAACGTACCAGGGTTAGCAAGCACGAGGTGATAAAACATAATAACATATCTTTCTAGGTTTGCACTAACAAAGGTACAAATACAACGTGCCAAGGTTAGCAAACACGAGGTGATATCATATATTACTGGCTTTGCAGTAACAAAGGTACAAATACAACATGCCAGGGTTAGCAAAGACGAGGTGATAAGTATATATCAAACTGTAATTATTTATAAAGGGTACATCTACAAAGTACCAGACAATAATAAACAAAACACACAAACATATACAAAAACTCACAACAGGATTGACTTAGGCGTTAAGAGTACAAAGTTTCATTACCTCTAATAGTCGTACAAACAATAGAACATTGAGTAAACTAAACTAGAAACTCATTAGTGAAGGGTTTAATCAATCTTATTAAACCAGTATAACTTAAAGGACCTTAAGTCGTTAGTTCTATAATATCGTAGTTTATACAGGAGGGTTATCTATATCATTAATATCCGATAGGTAGTTGGATGTGTGATTTCCGCCTTACTTCATGTGCTCTGTTTGGTTTGGGCTTAGGGCAGATTCACACAATTAACTATCTGTTCGATATTAGATCATATATAGCTAGTGTAAACTAAGTGATTATAGAAGAAGCCATTGTGGTTACCATTTTTACTAAAGTAAATAAGCGTTATTCTTAAAGAATGTTTTCTTCAAACATAGAGGAACTATTACAGTTCACTCCGTGAGTACCAAAAGAATACGCCATGGTTATATACAACGAAGATCTAACAAATAATGGGATGTGTGACTTCTGCCTCATTTCATGTTCCTTGTTTGGTTGTGGAGTTAGGGCATATTCACACAATTGATTATTTGTTTACTCTGAGTTTTATATAACTTATATCCATTTAGAACTCATAGAATGGATTGTAGAGCCATTTTTACTTAACTTTCATCATTTCAGAATATATAGGATCTTCTGGAGGAACAGAAAAACTTTTCTAAAAGAACTTTCGACTTACTTTACATCACTAAAATACTTATGAACTCACCAACTTAAATACTGATCTACTCTTTCAAAATAACTTGTATTTTTAGGAAACTAGCAGACAGGTACGCACATTGGGATTCAGAAGATGAAGTATAGTAGCTTCATGTCTTATTTTGTTATATTACTTTTGGATTCATCCTTTTGTGAATCACTACTTGTAAACACTTTAATATTAATACAATGGTTGTTTGTTACTGTGATTGCTATGATACATGTGTTGTGATACTAAACATGACGTCCTCCGCCCTCCAACGTTTCTGCTGTTCCGGTTTGTGGGTGTGTTAGATTGGTATCAAAGCATTGTTTATAGCGAACTAAGTATATCAACCAATAAAAGATATACAATTATAAATACAATGGGGCCTAAGTGCTCTGAATAATATTAGAACAAGTATCACAAGAAAAACATAACATAAGTATTTAAAGGTTGAACACTGTGGTCAAACCTGGACAGTTATGTATTATATCTGGGATCAATAGAGTTTGATCAACTATATTCATTTGAGATATGACTGACATGTGTTTGGGAGTGATGTGGTGTTGCAACAGTCTTAAAACTTACGTAACTCTATTCAAGGGATTTGTAGTTCAGAACAAAAAGTTAGACTACTATGGGAGTATTTTCTGATACTACAAGACAAATAACAAGTTTAAAACATACCAAGTTCATTATATTAAAATATTGTAGGAGTATTTTAGGCACTATAAATAACTTATTTGAGAACTTAAAAGACCGTATGGTAGGTCTATGATTCCGGAGTGTATACTTCCAAGGTTTTATATAATTGAGATTTTATAGACATAGAATTTGTGATCTATGCTTTACTACCTGTTCCCTGTTTGGTTGTGGTTTTGGAGTAGGATCACTTTTTCAAAGGTCTATTTAATCTTAAACTATATACAACCTATATACATTGCGCAATTATAGGAGGAACCAGTAAGGATCACCCCATAATGTTACCCTTAATCTCATAGATTCTTTAGACACTTCCATTCTCGCACAACAAACCCAGATAGGTGTAACCACTCCATCATAGCAGTCAGTAGAGGAGACAAGGAGAAACAAGGAGAGATTTCCAAGAAGTTATAAGCCAGAAAAACTAAAATTCTTATGAATCACACTAATAAATAATTACCTTACTTGACTTTGTGAGCTAGTGATTACACTACTCACACTATGTGTAAGAATTATTTCTCTTCGTACAACCACTATGAGTTATTCAGTTTACAGAAGTTCATTCGAACATAGCCACTTCTGATTCATAGAGTTTACTTTAGATAGACCCCTTTATGAATTGTTTCCAGGACCCTATGAAAGTTAGAGCCAGATACACTTAGACGAGGGATGACTTAGTTTAACTATCACACGTAAAAAACTTACTTATACCCACTACAATAGGCACATCTCAGGAATGTTGTCAGAAACATTAAGAATAAAAGACATAAAACTATTTAGTATATTTAAAATGATGGAATGCAACTAGTGATGGCCAGTATTACTCACAAGATCATTCTTCACCGTGCAACAAAATCATGTATTCCCCAGAAAGATACCAACCAGCAGGCGAGGCACCAATTCTACAGATAGACTCCGTTACTTTTTAGGCTACGGTCACAGCTGCTATGACAGCCGTCATGGCACATTTCAATGCTAATGCAGTGCCAGTTATGATAATCGCAGTAACAATCAAGGGAACCAACGAGTGTCGGTTGACAAGGACACCCCATACCACAAACCTAAGAACAAGAAGCAAAAGTTCTGGGATAAAAAGGCAAAAATGTCGGCTCACGGTTCTAACAAGAGATGATAGCCCGTGGCTACCCCTGTGGTCACAACAATAGTCACAACATCTGGCACTTCATCTACCACTACAACCCCCGTCAAACAATATGCTGGAAATCTCCCAAATTGCGACAGATGTACTTACCACCACATTAGAGCTTTCCGAGAGGTGCAGTGTACAAGTTGCAGCAGGAAGGGGTACACTGCCCGTTTCTACAGGGCACCAACACGGCCAATCCCCCAAGTAAACCTCGCTTGTTTCAAGTGTGGCAAATCTAGAAACTTTAAGAGGTATTGCCCAACAAAGATGGAAGATGCAAAAGCACGTTTCTGTGAAACTTCGACTTAGCACATCACTTCAACCACCGATGCGGGTATAGTTCAGGTATGCCATGCATGTGGTGATGTGGGACATGCCAAGAGAGACTTCCCAAAAGAGAGAGGTGACAGAGGAGAAGGAGGAAACTAACAACTAGACATAAAGGAACAACGAGGAATCCCGCTTTTGAGATTTTGGTACATCTTCGAATTAAGTATTGATTTAAAACTTAATTTATAGTTATATAAGATTATAACTTGGGGAAAATTTTAAAAGTAATTATAATAACTCACTCACATGAACAAGTCACAACATTCATAAGAGAACTAAGGATCCATTCTAGGAAGCTATGATGGCTTAATATGTACATCAGGGTTGTGCATAGCTAAGATTTTGCAGACTTAGAGTGAGTGATTCCGCCTTAATTCTTGTTCCTTGTTTGGTAGTTGATTTAGGGTAGAGCCACTCAGTCGACCGTCTTATTCATCTTAATTATACATAACTTGTATATGTAGAGCGGTCATAGAGGTACCGAGAAGGATCATAATATAGAGTATCAACACTAGTTATGAAAACACGACACTATTAGTACTCGCTCATTGCGGTACGATTTGTGGCAATGTTAGCATCAGGGAGAAAACAGAAAGCAGTAGAACATTTACAACGAGTACATTGTCGAGAACACTCAGAATAGACCTTCGTATAGCAAACGTTTCTTTCAAATCGGCCTAACCTTTGTTTTAGTAAAAGAGTCCACTATCATCATTCGTCATGAGTTGGCATGGTCCTCACCATACTAAGCTCATATGTTTTCATCGCCTTGACCGTCAAATTCACGAAACCCTCGTCATTTGTAACGTCAACCTGAATTAGACCTCAGAATCATCTCGCTCATATTCCAAGCCCCGAAGTACTCATTCGAGGAGTACCTTGCCCTCCGAAACCTTACCACCATGTATTCATCAGACCTTCCCGAACTACCACTCGTCCAACGGATCAAGTTCAAGCACTGAGGCTAAGAATGAATACAAACCACCTATCAGTAATAAGTGTATACACGAGGGTGGTATATAATTAAGATTATGCAGATTTAGTATGTGTGTTTCCTCCCTATCTCTTGTTCCTTGCTTGGTTGTGGACCTGGGGCAGAGTCGCACATCTGATTGTCTTACTAATATTAAATTATATACGACTTGTATATACGAGGTAATGATAGATGGACCATGTATGAATCCTATGATAGACATCAGGGAAAAGTTGCTAGGTCTACGAGTGGGTATTCTATCAATCAGAGGCAGTAGATTACGTTAGGCTTCATACCCAAGCCTCCCAAGGCAACATGCGGACACAATATCTTTTTGAGTGACCGTTGACAGATTAAATCCGCACGCTCCTTGCAAATTAATGAAAACGAACACAATAGAAAAGCTAATGGAACACATATCCGAGAGATTAGTTAGACTGCTCGGTGTTCAAATGATTGTTATCTCTATTCGAGATAATAGAATCACCTTCTGAATTTGGCAGTCACTTCAGAAAATCCCTGAGGGTTAGGCTGGTCATGAGCATAGCCTACCATCCATGAAACGATAGACAGAATAATAAGACGATTCAACCATTAAGGATTGTGTGGAAAATGCATTGGATTGACCTTGGTAAAGCTTGGGATACCCAATTGCCAACTAGTTAAGTCATTTACCATACTGGAATTTATAGTTGCTCCATTCGAAAACCTTCATTGGTCGCAAGTGCAGAGCCTCTCTACACTAGACTAAGGTAGGTGCCACACAACTAGTTGGATGCCAAATGTCAGATAACATATTCGCCGATCCAGAAACCATTCGAGGAAACTGCCAAGCAGAATGTACGAATACAAAAATGACCTAGAACTTCTAGAACCAACTAGGAATGCTACGCCTTCCATAAGAGAAAAATCTTTGGAACTCTAGGATGATGATCACGTCAAATGGGGATCCCACCCTAGAAGGCCATCATGTGTTTCAGAT
Source organism: Lactuca serriola (assembly GCF_051521515.1). Lineage (NCBI taxonomy): Eukaryota > Viridiplantae > Streptophyta > Magnoliopsida > Asterales > Asteraceae > Lactuca > Lactuca serriola. The sequence goes on along the minus strand of NC_136410.1, from coordinate 228,969,758 downwards.
GCATGGGATGCTAAATCCAAGATACTTAGGACCATGTGAGATTCTCAATAGAATTGGCCTAGCAGCTTACACGTCCTGACTATTTAGAGAATTCAATACATTTCACGCTATCCTTCCACGTCTATAATGATTTGAAAAAGTGGTTGTCCGTCAGGACTCTTATTATACCGCTCGATTAGATTAATGTAAGCAAAAGCCTCGTCTTGGTAAAGAAATCTGTAGAAATCCAGTTCAGTGTAGGAAACCCTAGTCAGTGGAGTCCGGCGAACGAAAACGAAAACGTACCTCGTGGCGAAAATCTTCTAACGTGTATTCTGAGGACTTGATTTCCCTAGAGATTGGGTGAATCAAATTAATCATGACTATCCGTAAGTTCGACCTCACCCATGCAGATTGCTTAAACTCAAATTCCGGGACAAATTTCCCTCTAACGAGGTGATGATGTGACAACCCGAAATTTCTCACTTGTATAAGCCATTCAATTCAAATAAAGACAGACTCGTTATGCTATCTTTTAACATTATTTAGGGTCTGTGTGAGTGTTCTAAGCTTAAGTACAATTAAGGTTGGGTTTAGGGATGACTTAGTAAAGTCATAAAGTTGCATTTCAGGCCAAACACACCTTTAGGAGAAGGGTACGACTGTACACATGGGTGTGCGACCGTACACCCCATCATGGCCGTGAACCTCCATCATATATAGATAATACCCTTCATTTTCCTTCATTTCTTCCATTTCCAAGTCAAGAAAAAAGTTTCTCTCTCAACAATCATCAAGCCTTTCATCTTGATCTTCAAAAGTGGTAAGTGATTCTTCCATCTTTCTTGATATCCTTCCAAGTCTTTTAATCATCTCATGATTCATCCATGAAAACATCCCTTTTATGGTAAATATTCAAATCTTCATCAATTTCACCAAGAACACCAAGAACATACACTTGTTCTTGGGCCGTGAACTCCTTATAGGCTTCCAAAGTGTGAGTATTTCCATTATCTTCTAGTTAGACATATTAAAAACTAGATCCATAGCCTTAAACATCTTCAAAACTCAAGAACATGAAGATTGTATGGTCGTACTAGTATTGTACTACTATTGATGCGACCTTCGATTCTCGTTTAGCTTGTTTCGGCTAAATCTCGCTCGATCTTTATTTCGAGTTTTTAGCTATATACCGCTATTCTAAAACTTAAAAAAATCATAAATCCATCATATAAAGTCAGATTTGGATGTTCTTTTTATGGAACTTCTCGGTTTAACTAATACTACAACTTTCATTTAAATCACTAAGGCTAAAAAGTAGTTTATCAAAAACTCATTTTTTATGTTGAATAGTGTTTGCCGGTTTTGTTACGGATTTTCGATTAGTCATAATTTCTTCGTTATAACTCGCATTTTTGTGTTCTTTATATTCTTGGAAACCTTGTTACATTCTCTATCACTTTGTTCATCCCAATCGAGATTATTTAATACTTTATTTTTTAGGGTTAATTATGTAAACGTACACAGTATACTAAAATTTCTTTTTATTATTTTAAAAAGAACTACAAATTGACCTATATTATTACATAGGTTTTAAATAACGCTTTGTTACATTATCCCCCCGTTAGAGAGAATTTTGTCTCGAAATTAGCATTACAGATAAGGGAAAAAGATGTGAATATTTCTATTGCATTTGATCTTCCCGCTCCTAGGTGAATTCAGGTCCCCGTTTTGCATTCCAACGAACCTTCACTATCGGGATACGACTTTGTTTGGTTTTCTTAACTTCCCTATCTAGAATCGCTACGGGTTCTTCCACATAGTTGAGGCTCTTGTTTAACTCGATTTCCTCGAGTGGAATTACTAGAGCCTCATCAGATAGACACTTTTTCAAGTTCGAAACATGGAAAGTAGGATGAATGTTACTTAGTTCTTAGGGTGGTCGAAGTTTGTAAGCTACAGGACCGATTCTGGCAAGAATCTCGAATGGTCCTATGTACCTTGGATTCAGTTTGTCATGCTTTCTAAAGCGTATCATGACTTTCCACGGTGAGACCTTTAACAAGACGCGATCACCAACCTAGAATTCAAAGGGTTTTCTCCTTTTGCGAGTGTAGCTTTTCTGTCTATCTCTGGAAGCTTTAAGTCGCTCCCGAATTTGTCCAATTTTCTATGTGGTTTCTCGAATAATTTCTGGACCAGTGAGAGCACCGTCAGGAGTTTGATCTTTAGCTAGCTGCATGTCACCCACTTCAGCCCGGCACAGAGGTGATCTGCACTTGCGGCCATAGAGAGCTTCGAAAGGAGCAGCCTTTATGCTAGTGTGATAACTATTATTGTAAGAGAATTTGACAAGGTGTAAATGAGCATCCCGTGCCTTTCCAAAGTCTGTCACACAAGCTCACAACATGTCTTCTAATGTTTGAATCATCCTCTCACTTTTTCGGTCGGTTTGTGGATGGTAGGCTGTACTCATGTCCAGCCTAGTTCCCAAAGAGTTTTGTAAAGACTGCAAGAAATGAGAAGTGAATCTAATATCTCCGTCCGAAATAATAGATAGTGGCACAACATGCAGTCTAACGATCTCCTTGAGATAAGTTCTTGTTAGTTTCTCTATCTTGTCGGTCTCTTTGATTGATAAGAAGTGTGTGGATTTGGTTAATCTATCGATGATTACCCAAATAGTATCATAACCACCCGATGTCTTGGGTAACTTAGTTATAAAGTCCATTATAATCCGCTCTCACTTCCATTCAGGGATTTTAGGTTGTTGCAATAAACCTGAGGGTTTCTGGTATTCTACCTTGACCTTGGCACAAATAAGGCACTTGCCCATAAAGGTACCAATTTCGGCCTTCATGTTAGGCCACTAGTATAGTTTCTTGAGGTCCAAATGCATCTTGTCTGGACCTGTATGAATGGAGTATCAGGCTTTGTGTGCTTCATTCATAATCACGTCTCTGTATCCACTAAACTTTGGTGTCCAGATCCGGTTCATGAAATAATAGACTCCATCATCCCTGACTTCGAAGTTCTTATCCATTCCTCTCAAGGTTTCATCTGCAATGTTTTTGGGTTTCAATGCTTCAAGTTGAGCTTCTTTGATATGTGTGGACAGATGCGAATGGATGGTCATGGTCAACGACTTTACTTAGAGCCCCGAGTATTCTTTTCTGCTAAGGGCGTCAGCTACTACATTTTCTTTACCAAGGTGATAAAGAATTTAGCACTCTTAGTTGTTCAGTAGCTCCACCCACCGTCGTTGACTCATGTTTAGCTCTTTCTGATCGAAGATATGCTGGAGACTTTTCTGGTCCATGAATATTGTGCATTTCGTGCCATATAAGTAATGTCTCCAGATGTTCAGAGAAAATACCACTGCTCCTAGTTCAAGGTCATGTGTTGTATAGTTGACCTCATGTGTTTTAAGCTATCTTGAGGCATATGATATAACCGTTCCTCTTTGCATAAGAACACACCCAAGCCCTTGATTAGAAGCATCACAGTACACTACAAAGTCCTCAGTTCCTTCAGGTAAAAACAAGATTAGTGTACTGCATAAAGCTCATTTAAGTGTTTGGAATGTTGTTTCTTGCTTCTCTCCCAACCTAAAAGTAACACCCTTTTGTGTCAGTGTGGTAAGCGGTTTAGCAATTCGGGAGAAATTTTGGATGAATCTGCGATTGTAGCCAGCAAGACCTAATAATTATCGGATTTTTGTAGGTGTTTTGGGTGCTGACCAGTTTTCAGTTGCCTTGATTTTGGAAGGGTATACGTGTATTCCTTCTGAAATGACCACATGACCTAGGAAATCAACCTTTCTGATCCAAAACTCGCACTTTGAAAACTTTGCATTGAGTTTCACTGTTCTAAGAGTTTTCAATATTTGACCAAGATGTTGGCCATGTTCCTCATCACTTCTTGAGTAGATAGGGATGTTGGCCATCTTCCTCTTCACTTCATATTTGACGAAGATGTTGGCCATGTTCCTCTTCAATGAAGACTATGATGAATTCGTCAAGGAATGGACGAGTCACTCTGTTCATTAGGTCCATGAACACACCAGGTGGATTCGTCAATTCGAATGGCATCAATACGAACTCATCATGACCATAATGAGTTCTGAACGCAGTTTTGGGAATGTCTTCCTCCAAAATCCGTAACTGGTGATACCCAGATCTTAAGTCTATCTTCGAGAAGTAGTTTGCACCTTGAAGTTGATCGAACAGATCGTCAATGCGACATAGAGGATATCGATTCTTGATAGTAAGTTTATCCATCTTGCGGTAGTCTATGCACATGCAGAATGATCCATCCTTCTTCTTTACAAACAAAACGGGTGCTCCCCAAGGTGAGAAGCTTGGTCTCATGAAACCTTTGCTTGGGATTTCGTTAAGTTGGCTAGATAATTCCCGCATTTCAGAAAGTGCAAGGCGATAGGGGGATTTGGCTACAGGGGTAGCCCTAGGGATTAATTAGATTCTGAATTCGACTTGTCGTTCGGGAGGCACTCCTGGACGATTATCGAGAAAACTATCGGGAAAGTTGCAGACCTCAGGAATTCTTGCGATGTCTTTCACTTCTTGCTTTTTGTCTACCACGTCAGCTAAGAATGCACAATACTCCTTACGAAGGTATTTTTGTGCCTTGATGCAAGAAATGATCTAAAGGTTTGTTCCGACTTTGTCACCGTAAAGAGTTTCATTAGTTGGCAAGTTCAAGTGAATAACTCTTTCATAGCATAGGATGTCGACATGGTTAGGTCACAACCAATCCATACCTATTATGACGTCAAAACTTTTGATAGAGACCAGCATAAGGTCTATTGGGAAAGACAAGTCATTCAAGGTAAGAGTACATCTTATGTATATATCATTGGTGGATTCAGATTTCCCGTTAGCCATTTCGACTATGAAAGTTTCATTTAGCATTTGGGAGTTTTGATTTAGTAGATGTTTAAAATTATGGCTCATGAAGCTCGTCTCAGCACTATAACAACATAGAATTCATGCATAAGTGTTATTGAGAAGGAACGCACCCGTGACCACCGTAGGGTCTGCCACTGCTTCTTCGTGACCCAGTGGTAGAATCCTCCTAACTCCACCGGTATTTTCCAGCTTTTGGACAATCTCTCTTAAATACCCCACATCACCGTATTGGTAGCATGCTTGACCTATCCCAATGGCAGGTACCTGGTTAATCAGTTGGGGTGGTGTTCTATAGAATCGGGCAATATGGCCTTTCCTGTTGCAATTACGGCACTGCATTTCTCGATAATTTCTGTTGTGGTGAAAATTACACTTGTTGCATTTACGGAGGTTACCAACATAGGGTTTAGTTGATTCAGGGTTATTATGGACAACAACAGGTACAGTAGCAAGTATGGTAGCAGGTACAGTGGCGGCATGGACTGCCACTACTTGTTGCTTCTTTGAAGGTTCCAAAGGAGATTTGCCCTTCCGCTTGTTCCAACCCTTCTTCTTGCTGTTGTTGTTGTTTTCTTAAGGTTGTTTTAGGGTAGCAACCGTAGAGTTTTGTCGATTTCCGTGGTCAATAAGTGACTGTGCCAGCTCCTTGGCACTGTCAAAGGTAACATGCCTAGAAGCAATGACACTTGCTTGTATCTGGGGCAACATTCCCCAAATATACCTTTTAATCTTTTTGCTCTCCAGCCCAACCATTTCTGGACAACGGATCGCCAAGTCATAAAATCGGTTAGTGTAGGTTGTTATATTAGAACCAACCATTGTAAGACCCCAAAACTCTTGCTCGAGTTTTTAGATTTCCCCTCGCGGACAGTATTCCAGCATCAACATGTTTTTTAAGTTCTCCCAGCTTATCGAGCTAGACACTACCAAAGTTAGTGACTTAACATGGCCATTCCACCATGTTAAAGCTCTATCCGAAAAGGTACAAACATCGAATTTGACTTTGCTAATTTCTAGACAAGAGGAAATTTCAAAAATTGCTTCTGTGTTCTCAATCCATTGTTTTAAAACCATTACTCCTCCAGTTTCATTAAAGGTCCTGGGTTTGGCATTCGAGAATTCTTTATATGTACACTCTCGCTAGTGTCCTTGATTTGTGCCATGGTTGGTAGGGTGTGCACAAGTTCCCGGCCCACTAGCACCAGGAGTGTTGATATGAGACATGGCAATTGAAACAGTTGCCGTGACCGCCGCTTGAAACATTGCAGCGTCAAATTTAGGAGGTGGTGGTGGAGGTGGTTTTGGTGCTTCATTGATGTTGTTGTTACGTCTTGGATTTATCCGAGGAGGCATCTTTTACTATCAAGGTTAAAAGATAAAAAGATGATAAGATATCAAGAGTGAAAATGAATTTGATATCTCTGAACTAAAAACTTAATTCAATATGAATCTTGTAAAGAATTGGAAATAGAAGTCTACTACAAGTACAACTAGTAACAGGATAATATGAATTTGAATGGTTATTTTTCAAAGTGTATGAAAATACATGTCGATTGTATTGGTATATTAAGTACATGTAGTTTTAGAAAACTCAACCTTAAAAGCAGGTCTATAATATACCATAGTAGTGGAAAAACATCAACATCAAACTGACCTATCGAAAATGAAATTTTCGCGGTCGTACTGAAAAACATGAAAAATAACACCTGAATATATTCATAAATTTACTATATAACCAAAACTTATGAAATAAGATATTTATTTGTAATAAATCTTTTTGAAGTAAAATGCTTATGATTTTATTGATACACGGTTTTGTACATATCGTAAAGTAGTATATACATTCGATATACATTAAAATACAAATTAGAAGTATTGTAAACACTACTTGTTGTGAGTTTGGCTCCTAGTACTGGGCCCTGCCTTATGGGATTCTGACTCCCTTAAACGCCTCTCCAGTGTAGTCTGACGTTCTTGAAGTGCTCTAATTTCAATTTGAGCATCAATCATTTCCACATGGAGCATGTCTTTGTGATGTCTGGTTTCATCATGATCTCTGTCTAGATGATGAATATTTGCGGCGTTTTGTTGGGAGGTAGTCGTTACTTCAAGGATTCTGTTGATCGAAACCCTCGTCTGAACGGTTTGGTGAGATATACGATGAATAATGACAGGAAGAGCCATGTCGGCTGACCCTTCGTTACTGAGGTCACAGAAATCTCGGCACATTCCATAAGTTTGGCACTGGCCTTGTTGTCTGCTCCAGTGGTATATGTGGTCTCCCCACATTGGCGTTGTCCCTTGATATCCTTGCCTGGCTGCGGGAGGTGGGATGTCTAGTGGGGGATTTTATAACGTACGCTTTGTATCAATACCCTCTGAATCTTCATCTTCTTCTCAATCTTCTTCTAGATCCTCTTCCGGATCCTCTACTATATATCCCTCGTTACCATGGTTTGGAAAATAAGGGTCCCCTGGTAAATGATATCCTGCCATTGTTTTTGTGCGAGAATGAGGATATGATAAATGCATGAAAAATTAAAGCATATTGATGTCAAAATATTTTTATAGTATTTATGTTATGTTTTAGAGTTTCTTCTGTAGTTGGTAAGTTTTAGACTTGTTGCAATACTATTTTCACTCCCAAACACATGTTGGTCATATCTCAAACCAATATAGTTGATCAGGCTATATTAATCCTAGATATGATTTCATAATTGCTCAGGTTTGACTGCATTATTCAACATTCAAATACTTTTAAGTTCTTATGACTATGATATCGTACTTGTAAGTATGAATGTTAATATACATCTTGTAAAATACTTATATTTTTAAAAGTATACTTGTAGTCAGAGCTTTCAGCCCCAAATGTATTTATAGTTAGCATATATTTTATGGATTGATATACTGAGTTCACTATAAACAATGCTCTGATACCAATCTATCACACCGCCAAACCAGACGGCGAAAATGTCCGGGTGTGGAGGACTTCGTTTGTAGTATAACAACACATGCATCATAGTAATTAGAATACAAACAACCATTGTATTTAATAAGTAAAAATATTTACATGTGTTTCATCAATGTATATTGAAACCAAATTAGTTATAAAAAAAGAAGAAGATATCACACGAAATAGCTCCATCTTCTCAAAAAGCTCGGGGAGTACCTGTTTATTGTTTCCCTGAGAACACAAGTAATTTGAAAAGAGAGTATCAACATAAAGTTGAGTGAGTGCATAAGTATATATGTTTAATAGTATGTTTTCTATTCCATGAATCTGTAAACTGTTCCAGAAAATCCTATATTTTCTGTTGTATATGAAAAGTAGTTTTCATCTCATAAAACTGTTCTTATTTGTAAACCAATGTTCTGTATTTGTATTCCTTTATGTAAAACTTGTAATTGTGAGTGTGCCTGGTTCTACCAGCTGTTAATGTACTACTGTAGTTTGTATTTTGTAAACTAGTACTTTGTAAATGTACTTATGTTTGGTTGATTTTACACTAACGTATTATTAATATCTTTTTAATGAGTTATTATAACCATATTGAGACTAGATGGCCTAAAACAAACGCTTTAAAGGCGTTTAAACTGTTGATAACAATTTTCACTCAATGACGTGTATGCCTAACTGTAGCTAGAAGCCTGAGTGCAGGGTTGTCAATCCCATTATAGATCTACACACAACTTGTTTTGATCCCCTGACTGGAGATTTTGTTTATAATATCAGGACTTTAACTATGATGTTTAAATGAATTAAACAACCTGAATCGAATGACTCATAAAAAAGCATATAAACGTTACATGTATAATAGTTATGAAAACCCAATCATCCTGAAATAATGATTGATTGTATATTCCTGAATAAGTATTATTAACATGTATTTGAAACTTGTATACCCTTGATTTGTTTTTAATCAAACCTTTGTTTCTTGTAAAACGGTGTATTCTAGTATACTTGAATCATGAGATAATGTTCTATGTATTATAAATTATACCTATTATAATATATATGTACTTTCTAAATTGGTATTAACTGTTTTTTAATGTAACCCCTTGCTCTACATGTTACAAAGGATATTTAAACTGATGAAATAAGTTTTATATTTGCATATATATATATATATATATATATATATATATATATATATATATAGTTATATAGAAGTAAAATTTAAATGACATTCGTACATATAATTGATATTATAAGCCCACATCCAAACATGGAAAATGACTCAAAATGAGTTATCAGTCATAAGCCTTTGAAATTTTATTTATTTAAATATATCTATACAAATATAAATTTTGGGGAAAAATATAAGTTTATAAAAGAGTTTAATACTTTGAGTATTTTTGATGACTTAATGTAATTATCACAATTTGAAATCACTTGTTTGTAACACAAAGTTCTTGTGTTAGACTTGTATTCCCCCCTTCCCCCCCTAAAACTACAAAAATTATGAAAATACAGGAGTATGAATTGACTTGATAGGTGGTGATTTGGATAGCGTTTCGTTTTCTGGAAAGGAGTTTATTTGAAGAAAAACCGACTTTATTTGGATAGAGTTTCGACTGGAGAAGGTTGTTTTTCTTGGGAATCTCGGGGCTTCGAGGCTTGCGCAGGGTTTTAGATATGCTATCGGGGCTTTGGGGGTTGTATGTAAGGTTATGGAAGTGAAATGGGTGAAAAAAGATGGAAAATGGTGAAAGAAATGTTTTAAATCCGAGAAATCTCACAACCCTTATATAGGGTGCGAGGGTTCGACCGAAGGGAGTGAGTCACCGGACACACGGCAGCAGCAGTGAAGGCCACAAGGCCGAAATTCAGACGCGAGACACGGAGGCGAGGCGCGTCGGATCAGGAGTGGCCGAGACTTTGGTCCAATTAGAAGAGGACACGCATCCGAGCTCGGTGGCATCTTTGTGCAAAGGGTGTCGGATAGCCACTAGACCGCGACTTCGGTCGAATCAGAAGGCGACGCGTGTCGGACCCGGGTGTGGTGGTTATTGTTCATGCGAGATTCGCCGGTATTATCCAATTTTTCTCGGTTTTTTAGCCTAAATCTTCCGAAATTCATAACGTTCGCATACGAACTCCATTTTTGATGTTCTTTATGCGCACGCGTAGGTAAAATCATACTCTACGACTTTCGTTTAGAATTCATCTGCTAATTTTGACTTTACTTTTAATATTTTTATTTTTAATAGACCGGGACAGGAAAATCCGTTAAAAATTCATAACTTCTTCATCCGACGTCCATTTTCGTCAGAATTTTTATTGCTGTACTACTATTGACGAGACCTTCGATTCTCGTTTTGGTTGTTTCGGCGAAATCTCGCTTGATCTTTATTTCAAGGTTTTAGTTGTTTACCGTTATTCCGAAACTTAGAAAAATCATAAGTTCGTCATACGAAGTCAGATTTGGACGTTCTTTTTATGGAACTTCTTGGTTTAACGAATACTACGACTTTCATTTAAATCACTAAGACTAAAAACTAGTTTATGAAAAACTCATTTTTTTACGCTGAATAGTGTTTGCCGGTTTTATTACGGATCTTCGATTGGTCATAATTTCTTCGTTATAACTCGGATTTTTGTGTTCTTTATATTTTTGGAAACCTTTTGTACATTCTCTATCACATTGTTCATCCCAATTGAGATTATTTAATACTTTATTTTTTAGGGTCATTTATGTAAATGTACACAGTATGCTAAAATTTCTCTTTATTATTTTAAAAAGAACTACAAATTGACCTATATTATTACATAGGTTTGAAATAACGGTTTGTTACACGAATTGAAGATCACAGGAGTCTGCTCAAGTATGCTATGCATGATCTCTAAGGAGATGAACTCCCTAGTCTGCTCAACCAAGTGCTCAACTCCAGAGCCTGAACCTGATCCTCCCCATCACTTGAACTGCCGACTGCTGGTCTCGGGTATAAAACCACCATTCTGAAAACACATAATGACAAACGTCAAAATACTACTATAGATCGAGGGATCACATATACTACAAGTTCTCTAGTCTTGTTTCAGCCTTCCTTGATTCGGGTATGGATCCTCTGCTTTCAGTAGTACGGGCCCATACTACCTTCCACATCTATTCTTAGTTTCCTCAAGAACTACCTTGACTCCACCAAGTCCCTTCTACTGCTACTATTCTTTGTTACTCTCATCCTAGGCTTGCCCTGGGGTAATCACCATCCCACTTTCCGTCATCAACTACGTAAGAAGTCCCTGCTTTCTTCTCTTAACTAGCTCGCGAATACTATTACATATTACTTAGACTAGATAATTCTTCGAATGAGAGATCCTACCCAATAACGGTTGGACTCAAAAAGGAGCTGCGAAATAGAGCTAGACCTAACCTTCTGAAATTATTTAGTCCTTGCAATATGTAACTTAACATATTCGTTTACTAGTTAGTGAAAGACAACTAGAACTCCTAAGAGCACGAAGTAAGCAACATTCGGACATTGAGTATACATAATCAGGCATATACTACTCAGGCTATTATCCTGACTAATCTATACTAGTATGCAGTTCTCATAAAGCTGAAACATATAACAGACACATAAGGCATCCTTCCTAGATCCTTAGTCCAAATCTAGCTTGTTGTTCTAATAAAGCTGATAATCATAACATAATAAACTTGTATGGGTAATTTGGGAGTAATTACGTGAGCTCAGCTGATTGCATCCACCACACCCTTTTCTTTTTTCAAAGTCCTTTTCTTTCTAAAATTCTTTTTGCTTTTCTAAACCTCTTTTCTTTTGAAAACTTTATACCACTTCCTTAATTTCAGTTCAGACACACCCAAAAGTGTGCCCGAATCCCTCAAACCAATGCTCTGATACCAACTTGAAACATCCCAAAAATGCAAGCCAAAAATTTTGTTTTTAAAATATTTGACAAACATAATCTCATCATCATAAAATAAAATCATCAAACGTGTCTCTCAAATCTTTTAAAATTTGTCAAAAAATAATTGTCACATAAAATATCAAAGTAAGCTCCTAGGCTAATCAATTGTGTTGTGTGTCATGCCATCAGCTCGAGCCCTTCTCTTTGGTAGCTGAAGTACCTAAAACCAAAACTGAAACTGAAAGCACGAAGCTTAGTGAGCTCCCCCAAACTACCACATACCATACAAAGCACATATAACAACTACTCGACCCCGCCCACTACATCGGGCCCCGCCCGACATCGGATCAAAGTCCGAAATAACTTAGGCCCCACCCGACATCAGACTAAGTCCGGAATAACTTGGGCCCCGCCCGGCATCGGACTGAAGTTTGGAATAAACTAAATCATAACATAATCTCAAACATATAACATACTCACGTAAACTGCATCGGGCTCGCCCGGCATCGGACCGTAGTCCGGAACACATAACACATAGCATACACATGCATGAATCACAAAGACATCAAGCATACTAGCTACTTCTCGAGACCAGCCCGACATCGGACCGAAGTCCAGAATAAACTGAACACATAAACTACACATATAAACTGCATCGGGCTTACCCTTGCATACTGAACTACATAAACGAGTCAGCCTTGGTGCCTTAGACCCGTTCCTACTGAACGGAAACTCACCTCGTATGTCTGACTGCTAAAACTGTGGGTGAGAAATCTCTGGTTGCTGCTCCGGCGACTCTCCGACTATAATTTCCATAATGACACTTAGTCAAAAACTGATAACTAATCTTAGGGTAAAATGACCATTTTACCCCTAGCTAAAGTCAACATCCTGGTCAAGGTCAACTTCCAATTGATTCGACTCGCCGAGTTGGCCCGTCAACTCGCCGAGTCCCTATTCTTTCATTTGTTCCCAACCTTACTCTACTCGTCGAGTCTAGCAAGAACTCGACGAGTTCTCCTTCAATCATATCATTGGGACAATCTTCAACTGACTCGCCGAGTTCTTCCATGAACTTGTCGAGTTCATCTTCATTATATGAGCGTGTATAGTCTATGACTCGTTGAGTTGTATAAACAACTCGTCGAGTCCATCTTCATGGGTTGGGAGATTGCCTTGGACTCGCCGAGTGCGTTCATACACTCGCCGAGTCCCATGGTTTCCAGGTCCATAACTATGTATATTTTGTTAAGTCCTTCTTTTGGAATCCTCTAAATCCCTTCTAAACTCAACTGGATTCCTACAAATCATAAAAGGTTGGGGAACCAAACCCCCAACTCGTAGAGTCCCAAGAACAACTCGTCGAGTCAACTAATGTCCAAGTCTATAACTCGATTTCTGATGTGCAAATATCATCCAAAAGGTAGATCTAGGCTCCTAAAGTCGATATAACATGTAAAGTCATGAACTTTATGTGCATGCATGGGACATTTGTGCTGAAAGGCACAAAAATGGGGGTTTATTACATGCATGGGGTTCTCATGGACATAAAGATGGCACCTTTATGCCATGAGGACCCTTCAAGGTTCCAGATCTGAAGGTGTATCAACTTGGGATGTCCAAGTCCCAGGAATCAAGCTTCTTGGCCCAAAACTCCAAAAAATAACCATAACGAGATCTAAGAAACCACAAGTCAATTGTGAAGCTGTATTACCAAATAGTGAAGAGAAGATGATGTTGTTCCTGGATCTGCAACCTTCTCTTGAAGCCTTCCTTCTTCTTCTTCTTTACACAAGCTCCAAATTACACAAGATTACTCAAAATGGAACTAAATAGCTCAAAGATGCTCACAACTACTTAGGGTTTCGAGGACATGGCTTGGGGGTGATGGAGGCTGGGGTGGAAGCCTCATAAGTTTTTTAAATAGGGTGTAAACCCTTCAATTTAGGGTTTCACTCAGGCAGCTCCTACTCACCGAGTAGGTCACTTAATCCCCCGACCCGGAGTCAATCCTACTCAACGAGTTGAGCCCCCAACTCGTCGAGGTCAATAGTAAAATATGAAGTTGACTTAAATTTAAATGTGTACCTAAGACCGGGTATTACAATAACACAATGAAATACTTTGAGAAAGATACATTTTGCTCGACATGTTTACAAAAGCGGTTAAAGTTTTATTTAAATAAGTTTCATGTCTTATATATATATATATATATATATATATATATATGATTAAGATCGGGGTTTGTTAGTCTTGGATTCATTGCATGTACTTAATCCCCTGACACTTAATCCCCCGACCCGGAATCAAAGGTAATTAGTAAACCCTTATTTCATTTCTTATTTGATAGATTAGGGTTTGTTAGTCTTGGATTCATTGCATGTACAATAGAGAAACCTAGATCCAAGCATTAGGGTTTGTATGAGCACATAGGATTGTTCTTATGCATAAAACCTATCAGTGGTATCAGAGCCTTAATTGGTTTCTGTTGTATGTGATGCTATATTGAATTATTTACTAAAAAACGATTTTTTGGCGTCTACCCGACCTGACTCGGCGAGTGAGTGGATGAACTCCGCGAGTCTGTCTGACTCGGCGAATCCAGGGGTTAGACAGAGGGAATATCGAGATTTCTTCCTATTTTGCTGAAGGATTAATACTAAAAATGTGTTTTGACGATAAAATTCGATTTTTATTACATTTAGATGATTATCCTTCATAAAACAAAAGATAATTTCAAATCTTTTGAATAATAGTTTCCTTTTATGATAAATATGGACTATTTAAATTATTTGGTAATTATCTTATGAATAAAATGAGATTAGGTCAAATATAGATAATCTCCAAATTAATTGTTGAATTTATGTTATTTGTTATTTGATCCCTTATGTTTTGAACAGTTTCAAAACTGCCCCTCAAGTTTTGGAATTTAAATTTTGATTAAAAAGTTTAATTTTGAAACATTTAAATTCTGAACCCTAATGTTTTGAAATGTTTCAAAGATTGCCCTCAAGTTTTGGAATTTAAAAGTTGATTAAAAGTTTAATTTTGAAATGTTAAATTCTAAAACCATAGTAATTTGAAAAAGTTCAAATCACATCCTTATGGTTTTATTAATTAATTAAAGTGTATAATTAAAAATGATTTAATAAACCCATAAAGTTTTGGTTTACATTTAATTAAATTAAAAGTATAATTTACTAAGTTAAACCACCTAGTATTTTAAAAGTGTAAAATACACCCTATACTATATATAACATTAAAAGTCTAATATTATATATGTATGAGTCAACAGTTAGTCTTACTGTTAGTAGGCCTCATTCACGAAGCTGGTCTATAAGGGATGTTTAAGGAATTACCTATAAAATAGCAATTGAATGGGTATCCACTCTTACCCACCGCACTCTTGACTAGTGGAGGGTCGTTAGCCGAACGGGTAGGATAGGACAAAAACCTTCCATTATAAGTGTAATGAAGTACAAAGTAACTAAATGCTTATACAAATTCCCAAATCATAGTTACTTTAGGCAAAATGTGAAATTATATGCTAACCCATGGAATTACACTTCGTACCCTTGTCAAATGTTAGTGGAGCGTGTGTGGTTAACCAGCACACTAATTTGGGATGACATTGGTGGTGAAGGGTGGCTCGATGTTTATCATAGATCAATGGAGCGTGTGTGGCTAACCAACACATTGATTAGGAGATAGTATCATTGGGTGCACCACGTGATTCGTATGGTTATTCACACTTTGTTTGAGATCCTCGGCATCCCAGTCACAAATGGTAGGGCATAATCCAGATTAAACATGCCATTGAAAAGTTTAATGAATCTCAAAAGATCTAGGAGTTTCAATTCATTTAAAACTTAAACTTCCTTTTCTTTTTTCATGGTGGAAATTGGTAAATCGTCATTTACCTACCTTCAAATATTCTGCAACTAGATTACGGCATCCCTCTTTTAGGTTGTAGAATATTGTGTTGGATCCTAGCCTTAATAACTCATTTGAGTGTTTTATTAAGGACTCAATCAACTTAACTTGAATTTTCTCCTGTTTTGTAGATGTCTGAATCTTACAATGGTCTTTCTATATCCTTTGGAACAAGCTTTCGAAATGAAGATGACGTTCCGAGATACGATCAAGGAATTGAGAGTCATGCTTCACTTCCTCTACCTCCTCCAATTGTTCTCTCTGACCCACAAGTTCAAAGGCTTGAAAAGTTCAAGGTCACTCAAGCCCTTTTGGCAAGTAAACACGAAGATGGGAAACCTATGTGTGCCCACGTCTTAGAGATGAAGTCACACATTGATAGGTTAAGCATGTTGGGTGTTGAGATTTCAAGTGAGTTGGCTGTTGACTAGGTTCTTCAGTCACTTCCTGAATCATATAGTGAGTTCGTTAGAGAGTACTATATGATGGACCACGACGTGACCCTTATTGATCTCACCTATTTGCTTATAGCTGCTGAATCAACAATGATTTGGCATGCTGGTCAAGCAAATTTGTCTGGTGAATCAAGCTCCCAAACTTCAATGGACACTGGCAACATTAGAATTCCAGATAGAACTAAGTTTGTGATTTTCTGATGTGCTGTGCCAAAGGAGTCCATTTGCTTTTATTGCCAAGAGAAAAGGCATTGGAGACGAAGCTGCCCTATTTACCTGAGAGATCTAAGAGATGGGAGAGTCAAGACGTATGGCTCTGCTTCAGGTAAAATCATTAACTAACTCTTTTAAATTCCTATTCAAGATTCTTAATACATGATGTGGTAAGATTACATTTTTGATGTTTTGCAGGATCGAAGAAAAGACAGGAAGCTTAATGAAGAAGTTGCCGAATCTGATCACGAAGAAATGGATTTCGATCTCATGGATTCAAAGATCAGATTTTTGAGCTGCTGCTTATGAGTTAGGGTAGATTGCTAAGAAATATGTAATAGCATGGTTTTTCAGTTGAATTGCATTGTAAGGACAAGTTTTTCCGCAATAAAATAAATTTTGATTTTATCTTATTTATTTATCCTTGCAATGGCATGTATGAAAAAAAAATTGATGTTTGAAGGTTTCTATTATTAGCAATAATGGATTTGATTCTTAATTGTATTATTTAAAGTTTACCAAATATGGAGAGTTTTCTCATCGCCCAAGTTTCAATTGGACAGAAACTTGGAATCATGCTACGTGTATTGTATGATGAATGAAAAACTTTCACATTTGGGAAATTTAGACTAATTCTTTGACAAAGTGTCAATTGAAGGACTAGGGGATCAAGTACACTAGGTTGTGCGTTGATCAAGTTCACCACAAGAGTGACAAAGATATTCGTCATGATTTACTAAAGTTTAGTAAATATGATTATACTTATAAGATTAAGTGTAATTTTGAGTTGATTGAAAGAGTTTCCATGAATAGTAGAACGAATAAAGAAGAATCAAGTAGGCAGAAAGATAAAAGTTTCTCTATTATAAGAAGAAGGGAGAGTACCTTTTATTGTGTTTATGATATGTCTTAATGATTAAGAATCATGTCTCAATTGATCCTCTAAGTGAGTCTTAGTGCATTTGCATGTCTAAGAAGAGGAACAAGAATTGTATAAATGGTTAAATCAAGAAGTCAATCATACTTCGTTCCAATATCAAGTCTTAGAGTTAAGATTGTGACTTGAGTGAAAAAGTTGTTAGTAGGTTTATAACACTTAACAAATGTGGAATTTGGAAAAGTTTTCTTATTCTTGCACATTAGAAATTGGTAAGTTATGATGTCTTGGATAAGACAAAGACCAACTAGGACTAATTTGTGAAGTTTTTTGTCTTGATAAATGCTATACTAACTCTTGAATATTTGCTTATCAAGAAATATTTCTTAATAATAGAACCTTATATGTCAAGGATTCAGTGGGAGTTTTAATGTTTTGAAAAGGTTTCGAAAACAAATCAAGAATAAACCTTATCGATCATCACTAGCACACAACGTGAGGTTTGCAACCTATCGTGTTGACATTATTTTGTTTCTGTGCCATTCCAATTGAGTTACTTATGCATGTGAGTTATATGAGTTCTGTAACACCCCGTTCTTTAAGTGTTAATTATGAGTCCCTGAGATTTAAAAGGGAAGGTAATTCTGGTCCTTTTCGAGAAATGAGTTTAATCCGAGAAGGTTTCGGGCGGGTGTATGTGTTAGAAGTATTGGGCTTCTCGTCACCCTCGAAGTTGATCGTTGTTTATAGTTCTTTGTCGAATAAGAAGGAGATGGTCCCATGCATGCATGGCATGCATGCATGCTTTTGATCTTGAAGTCTGGCTGGATACGCCCAGCGTAAGTTGGACGTATGCCCAGCGTAAGTGGGTGATTGATGCGAGTTGGTCGGGTGAGTACGCCCAGCGTACCAGGGAGGTACGCCCAGCGTACTCTCAGAAACCCCAAACCCTATTTTTAGGGTCAGCCACTATATAAGGAACATGTTGGTTCACCCCTTAGCCTCCTTATGCTCATCTTCAACCTCAGAGAAACCCTAGATCTCGTATTCTCTCATATTTGGGTGTGTTTGGCCTTGGAAAGCTCTTGTTGGCAAAAGAAGGGTTTGGAGGAGAAAAGGGAAGTTGTCAAAGAAGAAGAAGAAGAACGTGTGGAACTTGTAGATCTGAAGAAACACCACCCTTTGGAGCTGGTTTAAGGTATAAAGCTTCTTGCTTGACCTTCAGATTGCATAGATCTATGTATTTTGAAGCTTTGTTATCATTCTTGTCCCAAAAGTCCTCATCTTGTTGCATAGTTTGATTTGGTCAAGATTATCTGTCCTTTCAGACCTTTGGAGAGATCTTGAGTGATAAAAATGAGGTCCTAAGGGATGTAGTTGTTCCATGTATGAGATACATAGGTCTTAATGGATTACGACCTTGGATTAAGAGCTTAAGGACGTCCCAAGTGATAAAGTCTGAGACTTTATGATTTCTAATCATATTTGGCTCATGGATCTGAAGTTTGGGCTTAAGAGCTTAAGCCATTAAGATGTTAAAAGGACTTAATAGATCTCGCAGTTACGCCCCGCGTAACCTTCGAGTACGCCCTGCGTAGCGGGCCAGTGCCCCGTTTTATTTTGGTGATCATTGCAGTATGCCCAGTGTACCAAGGAGAGTACGCCCAGCGTACTCCTCCTGTGGACTTCCTTTTGGGCTTTTGTGTTGGGCCATTTGTGGGTTGTTGGTGTTTGGGCCAAGTCTAGAAATTATGAATAGAGTATTTTGGGCCCAATTAATATTATGGATAGTGTATTTAGCTCCATTTGATGAGGTGGGCCCAATTTGGTAAATTGGGCCAATGTTGGATTTTGTGTGAGATTTGGAATTGGTCTTGGTCCGATAAGTGAAAGTATGTTTGACCTAATGCTTATGCTTGTTATGTTGGTTAGTTCGGGATTTGCGGTGAGTTGGTGGTTCGAGAGTCTACTTCTTCCATTCAGAGTATCGGCATTCGCGAGGTGAGTTATCCTCACTATATCGACAGGGTCTTAGGCACCAAGGCCGACCCTTTATTGGATTGAGATTTAGATATTGTTATTGCTTTGATATGTCTGCTTCCTGGCAGCTAGGATGGTATATGCTAGAGACCTGATTAAGGCCGGTTTCCCAATATGTAGAGTGATGTTATGCTAGTGACCGGTTAGGTCGGTAACCTGGTTAGGGAATGATATGTTATGTGATCTACTTGATCGGTTTGTTGACTATGACTGTTATATGATTGTATGTTATGTGCACATGGTTGTTTGGACTGGAGATGGGTTGAGGCGGGTTCTGCTTTGTGCTGTAGGCCAAGATACCCAGCGCGGACCGGTTGTTCCGAAGGCCCAGCGAGCGGTCCGGATAGGCTGTAGGCCCCACGAGGGCGGACCAGACGTGCCGAGGCTCGGAGATTGGACCAGGCCGACTGAAGGCCCGATGCGGGCGGACCAGTCATACTGTAGACTTAGAGAGTGGACCAGGTGGGTTGAAGGCCCGGTGTGGGCAGACCAACCACACTGTAGACTTGAAGGACATGACTAGACTCGGAGGGTGGATCCGGTGGACTGAAGGCCCGATACGGCGGACCAGTCACACAGTAAACCCGATATGCATTGCTGTTCTATGTTCTGTTATGTTATGTATACTTTCTATGCTATCGGTCAGAAGGTAATATGTTATGGGCCGGAAGGCAATATGTTTTGGACCGGAAGGTCGTAGCCTAGAAGGGCGTATATGTGGTTGGTATTTTGGGGGTATCTCACTAAGCTTTCGGGCTTACAGTTGTGGTTTAATGTTTTTCAGGTTCTTCAGGAGACTGTGGCAAGGCAAAGACGTGATCGTACCGTTCCTCGCGTTTATGTTTTATGAAATGGACCTGGGAATACTCTGATAAATAATGTATTGAAAACCTTTTTGTAATAATGTTATTAAAATGGATTGTTTTGAAAAGTTTAAATTATGTTGAAATTTTTGGTCGTTACAAGTTGGTATCAGAGCCTTGGTTTGAGTGAATTAGGGGAACACTCGTGTGACTCCAGTCTCAAATCGAGGAGGGTTTTTAAAAGAGAAATTAAAATGGTTTTCAAATTAAGTAAAAGGAGGACGCGGAGGTACGATTAGCCGGAGCCAGTAAGTTACCCCAAATTACCATTCATGATATTTGTTTTATTGAGCTTGATAGAACAGCATGCTAGTGTTAGGCTAGGAATCTTCAGGATTTCATGATAATGTTGCCTTTTTTGTGATGCCTGCTAGCCTAGGGTTTTCCTCTGTTGAGATTTCCAGTGTTCCTCTAGGAGTAAGGATCGATCGCTTGCTATGTATATTTGTTGCTAGGGTGTTGTGGTAGTACTTCATACAAATATGGGTAGGTGTGGAAGGTAGTATGGGCCCGTACTACTAAAAGCACAGGACCCATACGTGTATCAGGGAAACCCTGACCTTTAGGGTTGGGTTGAGAGTTGGTTCCTGGGATAGTGGGAAGTGTCTGAGGTTTTGTGGTTTATTTTCAGTATGGAGATTTCGAGGCATGCAGGGAGTAGGTCCGGGTCAGGATCGGGTGCAGGAGAAGGAGTTGTGGACGGGTCAGTACTGCCCGAGGTTATCGGTCAGATGAGTACGCACGAGTTGGATGCGAGGATTCGTGAGATCATGCATGATGAGGTTGCTGCATTGTTCTGGGCCGAGCTGCCGGAACTGTTTGGGTTGATCAAGACCGCCATGGTGGAGTATTTTGATGAGCGCTATGCGGCTCTCGCGGAGACGGCTGCCGCGACGGCTACAGCAGCTGTAGCAGCGGCAGGGGGAGGAGCTAGTAGAGGTTTTCAGTATCGGGACTTCGATAATACAAAGCCTCCTACCTTTGATGGAGTTCAGGATCTGATCGTTGCTATGAGATGGTTTTCAGACGTGGAGGGGTGTTTCTTCACGTGTTCATGCCGTGCTGATCTGAGGGTGAGGTGTGCTCTGAACCTGTTAAGGCTCGGGGCAAAGGATTGGTGGAGATTGACGACGGGGTCATACTCGGATGCACAGAGGGCTGCGATTTCATGGGATCAGTTCAGAGAGATGTTCAGCACTCATTATGTTCCGCAGGTCGAGAAGGAGAGGTTGGCTCAGGAGTTCCTTGAGCTGAAGCAGGATTCGGAGTCGGTGACGGAAATCACCAGGATGTTTACTGAGAGGGCGATGTTTTGCCCTGAGTTCGCTTCGGAGCAGGTTCAGATGTCCCGATATCTGAGTATGCTAAAGAGAGACATCAGACAGTTTGTGTCCGCGCAGAGGTGTGAGACCTTGTTGGAGTTACAGGAGGCCGCTAGGCGACATGAGTTGGAAATTGAGTTGCAGTTCCGTGAGTTGAGGCAAGCTCCGGTTCAGTCGCATCCGGCGATGAAACGGTCTAAGACCGTTGATTCCAGGATGGGAGATCAGGGCAGCCACGTTTGTGGAAAGTGTAGGAGGGGTCACGCCGGAGTTTGTCGGTCCGGTGGTACATGCCACAAGTGCGGAAAGGAGGGGCACTATGCGAGGGATTGTCGGCAGTCAGTGCCGGTTCGGGATTTGAGGATATGTTATCAGTGTCATCAGGTTGGACACTTGAGGGTCAACTGTCCACAGCTTGCTGCAGGACCGCTGCAGGCTCCAGCACCGGCCACGTTGAGGATCACGGGTGGAGGTCAGAGTGGAGCGGAGCCCTCAAGGGATTAGGGTCGTGCTTTTCAGCTTGCAACGGAGTAGGTTAGAGCAGTGCCGGATGCAGCTGTGGGTATGTTTCTTCCTTGTTGTCTTGTTTATTTATGATTATTGTGGATTATCGTTTATCTGCTAGTCTCGTTGGGTGGTTTTCGTTTTGGTATCCGTCGCTCCTTGAGGGTTTGGCATGGTTATGGGTTAGTGCTTCGTGTATTCGTTTTGGTATCCGTCGCTCCTTGAGGGTTTGGCATGGTTATGGATTAGTGCTTCGGGTTTTCGTTTTGGTATCCGTCGCTCTTTGAGGGTTTGGCATGGTTATGGGTTAGTGCTTCGGGTTTTCGTTTTGGTATCCGTCGTTCCTTGAGGGTTTGGCATGGTTATGGGTTAGTGCTTCGGGTTTTCGTTTTGGTATCCGTCGCTCCTTGAGGGTTTGGCAGGGTTATGGGTTAGTGTTTTGGGTTTTCGTTTTGGTATCCGTTGTTCCTTGGAGGTTTGGTATGGTTATGGATTGGTGTTTCGGGCTATCGTTGGTTATCATTCGTGAGGGTTATTAGTGGAGATATGGCGTTGGTTGAACGTCGTGTAGTAACTGCAGTCTGAGGAGTGGTTAGCTGAGGATTGAGTACTTTTGAGCAAAATGATCAGTGTGGAAATGTGTTTTTGCGAAGGTTGCTAGTGCTAGTGGGAATCAGTCTGCGTGTAAGCGTTGGGTTTTGTGCAAGGTTATTTTTGGGAGGTCGGTGATAGCGGCTGGTGGTTGATAGTCAGTGCCCTAAGTGGGGGAGAATTGGCAATTCTCCGGGTGATCGATAGACTTGAGAGGTTGTTTAGCTGCTTGGGTTTCGGCGGTATTTCTTTCAGCCGAGAGCAGGCTGGTATGGGAGAGTAGCGGGCGTGCGGGGCGGAATACAGACCTATGGCATTGATTGTGTAGGGTCTGGGATCAGGCTGGGATCGAGTATGTACCGTGGAGATAGAGTTCGGAACCCCTGGGGGGCTAGAACAGTATGAAGGGGAGGATTTCCCGGAGAGATAACTCGGAATGATGAATGCTAGTTGAGCGGTCCGGATAGACTAAAGGCCGGTAGGCGTACCAGTCAGGCCGAAGGCTCGGGGAACGGTCCAGCCAGACTGAAGGCCCTAGAGGGTGGCCCGGATTGGCTGAAGGTTTTGAGAGTGGTCCAGATTGACTGAATACCTGGTGAGGTGGCCCAGTCATGCTGAAGACTCTGCAGGTATGATTCGGATCGGTTCGAGGAAATGTGTTGGGTATGTTGTGAGGTATTAGCATTAGAAGGTCTGGCCCCGGGTATTGATTGTGAGTAGCAGAGGTGGTGCATGGACTCGAGAGTCCTTGCGAGCAGGTTCAGGACATGTATGTATCATGGTTAGCAGTCATGCTATGGGAATGTAAATCCACGAAAGTAGAAGTAGCAACATAGGGTTGCGATGAGAGTGGTCCAATTATGGTCATTGAGCAGCGAGATTTCGGCAGTGGTATGGAGCACATCCGGGTTGGATGGTTACTGAGGCTCGGCAGGAATGCATGGATGGAATTTTGGAATTTCAGATAGATTTGTTTATGTGGTAAAAATACATCCGGAAGGGTGTTTGGAAGTGTCAGCAGTGTATCGGGGTTTTCATAACCCGAGGATACTAGAGCCAGTTTGGTGCGGGTATGAGATTGTGGTGGAGAACTCGTGGAAGTTGCTCTAGGGCTGAAGCTTGTTTCATCCTATCGACAAGAAAGGTAAAGTTGGGTTACGGACTTCGTTGGTCGATTCTTGGTTAGCCTGGTCCGGTGAGTGTCAGGCGGAGCATTGCAGGGATAGTTTCAGAGTAGAGACGTCGCATGCTTCGAGGACGAAGCCTAATTTAAGTGGGGGAGAATTGTAACACCCCGTTCTTTAAGTGTTAATTATGAGTCCCTGAGATTTAACAGGGAAGGTAATTCTGGTCCTTTTCGAGAAATGAGTTTCATCCGAGAAGGTTTCGGGCAGGTGTATGTGTTAGAAGTATTGGGCTTCTCATCACCCTCGAAGTTGATCATTGTTTATAGTTCTTTGTGGAATAAAAAGGAGATGGTCCCATGCATGCATGGCATGCATGCATGCTTTTGATCTTGAAGTCTAGCTGGGTACGCCCAGCTTAAGCTGGACGTACGCCCATCGTAAGTGGGTGATTGATGCGAGTTCGCCGGGTGAGTACGCCCATCGTACCAGGGAGGTATGCCCAACGTAGTCTCAGAAACCCCAAACCCTATTTTTAGGGTCAACCACTATATAAGGAATATGTTGGTTCACCCCTCAGCCTCCTTATGCTCATCTTCAACCTCAGAGAAATCCTAGATCTTGTATTCTCTCATATTTGGGTGTGTTTGGCCTTGGAAAGCTCTTGTTGGCAAAAGAAGGGTTTGGAGGAGAAAAGGGAAGTTGTCAAAGAAGAAGAAGAACGTGTGGAACTTGTAGATCTGAAGAAACACCACCCTTTGGAGCTGGTTTAAGGTATAAAGCTTCTTGCTTGACCTTCAGATTGCATAGATCTATGTATTTTGAAGCTTTGTTATCATTCTTGTCCCAAAAGTCCTCATCTTGTTGCATAGTTTGATTTGGTCAAGATTATCTGTCCTTTCAGACCTTTGGAGAGATCTTGAGTGATAAAAATAAGGTCCTAAGGGATGTAGTTGTTCCATGTATGAGATACATAGGTCTTAATGGATTACGACCTTGGATTAAGAGCTTAAGGACGTCCCAAGTGATAAAGTCTGAGACTTTATGATTTCTAATCATATTTGGCTCATGGATCTGAAGTTTGGGCTTAAGAGCTTAAGTCATTAAGATGTTAAAAGGACTTAATAGATCTCGCAGTTACGCCCCACGTAACCTTCGAGTACGCCCCGCATAGCGGGCCAGTGCCCCGTTTTATTTTAGTGATCATTGTAGTACGCCCAGCGTACCAAGGAGAGTACACCCAGCGTACTCCTCCTATGGACTTCCTTTTGGGCTTTTGTGTTGGGCCATTTGTGGGTTGTTGGTGTTTGGGCCAAGTCTGGAAATTACGAATAGAGTATTTTGGGCCCAATTAATATTATGGATAGTGGATTTAGGCCCATTTGATGAGGTGGGCCCAATTTGGTAAATTGGGCCAATGTTGGACTTTGTGTGAGATTTTGACTTGGTCTTGGTCCGATAAGTGAAAGTATGTTTGACCTAATGCTTATTCTTGTTATGTTGGTTAGTTCGAGATTTGCGGTGAGTTGGTGTTCGAGAGTTTGCTTCTTCCGTTCAGAGTATCGGCATTTGCGAGGTGAGTTATCCTCACTATATCGACAGGGTCTAAGGCACCAAGGTCGGCCCTTTATTGGATTGATATTTAGATACTGTTGTTATTGCTTTTATATGTTTGCTTCCTGGAAGCTAGGATGGTATATGCTAGAGACCTGATTAAGGTCGGTTTCCTGATATGTAGAGTGATGCTATGCTAGTGACCGGTTAGGTCGGTAACCTGGTTAGGGAATGATATGTTATGTGATCTGCTTGATCGGTTTGTTGACTATGACTGTTATATGATTGTATGTTATGTGCACATGGTTGTTTGGACTGGAGATGGGTTGAGGCGGGTCTTGCTTTGTGCTATAGGCCAAGATACCCAGGGCGGACCAGTTGTTCCGAAGGCCCAGCGAGCGGTCCGGATAGGCTGTAGGCCCACGAGGGCGGACCAGACGTGCTGAGGCTCGGAGAGTGGACCAGGCCGACTGAAGGCCCGATACGGGCGGACCAGTCATACTGTAGACTCAGAGAGTGGACCAGGTGGGTTGAAGGCCTGGTGCGGGCGGACCAACCACACTGTAGACTCGAAGGACATGACTAGACTCGGAGGGTGGATCCGGTGGACTGAAGGCCCGATACGGCGGGCCAGTCACAGAGTAAACCCGATATGCATTGTTGTTCTATGTTTTGTTATGTAATGTATAATTTTTATGCTATGGGCCGGAAGGCAATATGTTTTGGACCGGAAGGTCATAGCCTGGAAGGGCGTATATGTGGTTGGTATTTTGGGGGTATCTCACTAAGCTTTCGGGCTTACAGTTGTGGTTTAATTTTTTTCAGGTTCTTCAGGAGACTGTGGCAAGGCAAAGACGTGATCGTACCGTTCCTCGCGTTTATGTTTTATGAAATGGACCTGGGATTACTCTGATAAATAATGTATTGAAAACCTTTTTGTAATAATGTTATTAAAATGGATTGTTTTGAAAAGTTTAAATTATGTTGAAATTTTTGGTCGTTACAAGTTCTCATTTGAATGCATAAAGACAAAGCACCTTGATCAATGGAAAGTACATTGATATGTAAGGATAAGTTGCTAAACTACTTGGAAGACATGGTGGGCACTCATGTTACCATAAGGCAAGAAATTAAGATTAAGAAAGTTCAGTCCATATGAGTTTGGATTTGTCACAAACTTTGCTTTTGGCAAATTCACATGGATAGGAACTCATACACCATAAAATCTAAGTGTCATAAGATTCCCTCCTTCATGAAAATGACTGTGAGGAAATGCTTTCACTAAGAGAGATTTTAAGAAGATAACAATTGTGAAAAAAAATATATTCTCAAATTCGATTATGGTTACGGCATCCCTTTCCATAGTTCGAATTATGAGATTTGACAATTAGTTTGAACATTTGGAACTTAGTAACATAAGTTCTGAATTGTTTAAACAGACATATGAGCTATATAAGGCAAAGGTGTATAAATTTTAGAAGCTTAGATAAAGGCTTATCGAAGCATCTGGTATTAGAAATATGGATTTCAAAAATTCAATAGGCATTGTTTTCTAGAAGTTCATTTGTTTTTTGAATACATGTCAAAGCTAGTGGGAGCATAAGTGTTATGCTTATATGATAATAATCATCATGATAGTGGGAGCATAAGTGTTATGCTTGTATGATTATTATGGCAAGTATTGCAATTTAGCAATATTAATTATAGAAAAACAAAGATTCAATTTGCAAAGTTGCATGGGTTGAAAAATTGTTTTGCTATAATTAAGGGAGAGAATATTATACTTCGTTTCAAAATCTAAAGCTTAGATTGAGAAACTTTGATATTTTTAGTCAAAGGATATATTGTGTGTTCTCAAATTTCGATTATGATTATAGCATCCCTCTTCATAGTTCGAATTGTGAGAACATGACACATAAAATATTATGGCAAAAGATTGGTAAAGTATCATATCTTTATGTAAGACATTATGCATCGTGTCCCATACGCTTCGGGTATAGGATCAATTGCAAATGCTATAATATTTTACCATTCTAAAATTTTCCAAATGTCTAGCACATTATGAGGGAAAAAGAACTAGAATTGGTTTTGACTAAAGTAATTAAACAACTATCAAAGGAGGATCCAAAGTTCGTTGAGGATTGGTCGCTTATGAGTAGTTGGATGTATGGTATTGGATGGACCATATCAACATTATTATGAATAGATAAGATTCTATTAAGAATGAGTTGTTATATGGCAAATGTGGAAATGTTTCCATATTGGGAGTTGGATATTGAGAGTCTATGCCTAGATTAGAAACTTTTATGCAGGAAGGATGTTCAAATGAATGTACTTTGAATGTGAGACTTCACGTCTATGGAATTGTCTTGTAACAATTCCCGATAGAGTACTTCATAATTTCATTAACCAAGTCTTGGTGACTTTTGTGCTATGACTTTACGAAAGGATCTTTGCATAAGATGTTAGAATCTAGCATATTCTAATAGTAGCAAAGAACCTTGTGTTCTTACACTAATGATAAGGATTGGGAATTGTGAAATGAGCATCATTGGAAAAGTTTTTCAATTGATCTATTTCACAAAGTAAGGACCATAAGAAACATAGTGTGCATGCTTTATGCATGGGACAACTGTTGTTGTAATTTGAGTATAAGTTGATTTTTTGAAATAGTAAACGATAATAATGAGTAATCAATATTATGGTTAAATAGAAGTGTTTTATTTACTCTCACAAGTTTGAGGCCATATGGGATTAAGTGTTATTGTTATGTTTCAATTTGCATGTTTTAACTTCCAGAATAACTAGGTTATTTGAACATCCACAGTAGGTCATACGTTGGGAGTAAGTATGAATAAAGATTGTCGTGAATATGTCTGTAGTGTTTAGACATGGCACAAGTTTGCTGCAGAGTTCATGAGTGCTTTGATAAGATTAGAGTATTGGATTAAACCCATGCTCACTTGGATCACTTCATGGATTTATCATGAGTGATTAGTGAGACGATAATATTGTATATTCTTGAAACTGAGACATGTGAGTTGTTATTTGTTGGTCGGTTGCACATTGATAATAAGTAAACGCACCAGTAACTTGGTGTTATAAAACTTATTGTTGTGTGTGATTCGATGAGTAAATGCAAGCGAGCATTTGAGTCAAAGTTTATCCATTCCTTTTATCCAAAGTGGGATAAAAGCGATATCTATAGGCCTCTTGATGATTTAGTGATGACACCTAAGTGCTTGGCCAAGCCGGGACTAAGTTGATGTGTTCAATTGTAGTCTGTTATTAGTCGTCATAAATCGGAAGTCAGGAAACAGTATAGAGAGAATGATTGAAATTCATGTCTTATGTCTATACGATATCTTGAGAATGGAGGAATATATAATCACTTATCTAAAGGACACGCTATCTGATAAGATTAGAGTTGACAGCGGCTTTTTGAAAGCTACAATTGATGATCAGGTTCTGAAGTCATACGAAAAATAGTTATTAGACTTATCCAAGTGGGAGACTGTTGGATTAGTGTCTAAGTCCATAACTATTTTGGTATGTACTTGACCCGATTATGAGCATGGTCCTTTTGAGTTGCCTTCACCATAGCAATATGTAGGATGAATTAAGGAGAGAAAGGTTTAAATATGATTTATTAATATATTATGAGAATAATATATTAAAGGAGAAATCATATTGTTTAATTAATATTAGTCAAGAATTTTAAGAATTAATTTTGTGGCTAAAAGAGATTAATTAAACTTATGGGGACTGGAGTTGTAATTATAAGATAATTATAATTGGGCTATGGATCACCTAATAAAATATAGGTTGGACGAATTCTACGGGAAGCCAATTAGAAATCGTCCAAGGGATATGTTTAAGGAGTCCATGGGCTGCTTAGGGCTTAAGCACTCAGATTAGGGTTTCCTAGTTGTAAACCCTCATAGCCTACATGTATATAAAGGGCCCCTATCCCCCAAAAACGTGGACAAGTCTTCCTCTAGGATTTCTAGTCGGTTTTGGGCAACCTCCTCTCTTCCTTCTTCATGTAGTTGCTTAGTGGTGTTTGTGACTCCATTAAAGGGGCAACACTTGAGGCACTAAGCTTTCTGAAGCCAATCAAAGCAAGGATTGATTGTTATTGATATATAACAATCAAAGGTAATTACTAAGCCCTTATTTCATTTCTTATTTGATAGATTAGGGTTTGTTAGTCTTGTATTCATTGCATGTATAATAGAGAAACCTAGATCCAAGCATTAGGGTTTGTATGAGCACATAGGATTGTTCTTATGCCTAAAACCCATCAGTTATTTCCACTAGTTATATCCCGAGGCAAAAATGAGTCCTAAAAGCGTTTCACATAATACATATGTTTACAATTAGTCAATATATAGCAAGCATGTTAAGGAAATAGCCTAATTTGTAAGTTCACTTATAAATAACAGTGCTAGAAGTTAATTCGTGGGGCTGCAAGGAGTTTTCAGCCAACCATTGGGTTTTCGGCCACTTGAAGATTCAAGTGTTTTCGGCCACTTAAAGATTCAAGTGTTTTCGGCCCAAAGATCGCCAACAAGGAAGGTAATTGCTTGAAGAAATGAAGAACACTTGATGTTCTAAGCAAGATACGAAGGAGATTCAAAGGATTTTTGATGATACTTGAGAGAGAAAAATGAGTTTTCGGTTGGTGTTCTTAAGAGAATAGATAGTGTTTTCGGTTGGATGTAGTAGAAGTGAGAGTACGTTTTCGGTCCATGTTACTTATATCAAGAAACTGATGAGAAGTGACACATGCATGGGGATTGTGTACCGATAGGATAAGATCGAGGGTTCTCGGCTGTGAACCATTTGTGGTTCTTGGCTGTGGACCATTTGCGGTCCGAAGGAAATGGCCAGATGCGAGGGTTTGTGGCCCTGACTGAAAACTCATTTTCGGTCCAAGGCAAGTGATTGCGAGACTTCTCAATATTCTTAGGAAAGGTATATTTTTTTATTTTTATAACACTTTTACACTATCACCTAGTTATAATAACAATTTAATCAAATAATTTCTAGTATAGTGACTGTTGTTGACTTTTTGTTGACCTGAAATAACGGGTTGTTACAACCCCCGCCCTACATCAGGCCTCGCCCGACGTCGAGACCCGCTCGGTTCACATATCTGTTCTTCTCAGGCCTCACTTGTTATTGGGCCTCATCCATTACAGACATACAGTTTATATCACATAACCATGCTAGCACATATTATGATCATAAACACTAGCATATGTTCCAATCATTGGGCCTCACCCAACATCGAGCCTAGCTCGGTATACATAGCATCACGTAACACAACCAAAGGTCATACATACTCCTAGAATCCTAGCATAATCATTACGGGTCGGCATTGGTGCCTTAGACCTACTAAACCCAGTGAGAGAACTTACCTCGAATGCTAAATCTCACGGAAAGAAATCCCTAGCTACTGTCCTGACGACTCCCCGAGCTAAAAAATCCAAATAACACCTAATTAACAATTGGATCCCAAATCATAACCATAACCCAAACATGAGGTAAAATGAGCAATTTAAGCATGACCTAGTTTGATCCAAGACCAAGGCTCAAATCCACAATCTAAGAGGCCCAAAACCAAATAATCAACCAAGGCCTACTTATGACCCTATTTACCAAATTAGGCCCAAACCCCTCATATGGATCTTACCCTAAAGTCTAATAATTTTCTTTAGTCCAAAAGCTTGATTTTAGATGGCACAATAAGGCTTAAGGCAACAAGGTCTAAATAAATGGCCCAACCGAGGCCTATAAGATGCGAAGCCCAAGCAGTCTGAGTACACGAGGCGTACTCGTTGTACGCTAGGTGTGCTCGATGTATGGCTTGTATGTTGCACGTAATGACTTGTACGTTCAACGTACTCCTCCAATCATCCGAATTTTACATTAAGCTCTTAATGCTTAAGTCCAAAGGTCTAAAACATAAATCTGAGCCCCAAAGAGTATCTAGAACCATAAAGTCACTGACTTTGTCACTTTGCATGCCCCAAAAGATCCCAACTTTGATTTATAACATTCTACTTTCATAATAATGGCCAATACTCATGGATAGATGGATCAATGCTTCAAATGTTGCAACTTTATTAATCTAGAACCAAAGGAACACCAAGAATGGCAACTCTAAGCTTCTGAAGTGATATTAAACCACCAGATCTCATTTATGGGACCAAAAAGGGTTTAAAATCTTAAACAAGAATACCTAAGCTTCTAAACAACAATATCAAAACTTTGTACCTCACACAAGCTAGAAATGGAGCAGATAATCTGAATCTACAAGCTTGTCCTTGAACTACCACCTTGCTCCAACCTTCTCCTTCTTGAAAATGGGACAAAACACACCAAAATGGGTACTATAAGCTCAAATGATAAGAAATAGGCTTCGGGTTTCGAATATGATTCTTAAGGGTCTGATGAGGCTGAGAAATAAGGGTTTCAAAGCCATATGGATGCTTATATAGTGCCCAGACATGAAAATTAGGGTTTTCATTAAGCCTTGCGTATGCCCCACGTACAAGGCTATATGCCCCACATATGTATCTGGAACCCCGACTAACCCTTGGCATAAGTATGCTAAGCGTACCACTTGGTACGCCCCGCGTACTCACTTTGCAGCTTGTATGCTAAGCGTACCTTGTAGTACGCCCTACGTACAACACTAAAATCTAAAATGCACAAATAAATTCTATAAGGGCAAAAAGGAAAATTTACCAGGATTCAAGTTTTACATATCTACTTATGAGTCTTATCCTAATCGAAAAATAATTTATTCTGCAAGTATGCTTAATGTTTTACATCAAATAAGGTATTCACCTATTCTTACTTAGTTATCCAACTTCAAGAAAAAATCTGGTTTACCAACAGTTTGGAATGCTCTCTTCATCATCTTTTTTAAATGTTTCTCTGAAAATACTAATGACACTAATAATGCGAGAAAATTGTTTCATCTTTTTAACTCTAAAAAAGTCATTATTCCTCAACAAAAGATTCAAAGATACTGTGTGCATAATTTAGTCGATTGTGGTTACGAATGCTCGTGATCATAATCAAGTACCACAAATGACTAATTTTTGCATGGTTGAGATTCCAATGATGAATGTTGTGAATCTTATTTTTCCTTAAGATACCAATGTCTCCTATATTAGTTTTATTCATGATGTCAGGATTGTGAAGGTGCTTGTGAATAATGAAGTAATAAAAATATACAAGAAAATTCCCAAGTTTGTTACCAGGCATATTCATGCTGCATTACAAGAAGTTCTTGGTATGGGGGCTATTATGAAGATACCGGTAGGTGGAAAGAGAAAGGTTAAGATGTTAGGAGAGGATGTTATTTTGAAGCCTCAAAAGAAGATGGATCTTATAAAGAAAGTAAATCCTTCTCTTGTAGATGAAGAGATTGAAAGATCATATAGAAGACAAGACTGTTAGTGTACAGTCGGTTGGTCAAAATGAATAAGACATCGTGAGGTCTTCAGATCACCATAAAACAATCGACCAACCAGCTTCTATTGTGATACATTCTATTGTTATGAATTCGAAAGCTTCAGATTCTTAGGTATCATCAATTCCCGCAAACACTACATCTTTAACCTAAACTTCAACTGAGAAAGAAATTTTTGAAAGCATTCTTACTCATCTGATTATTAATATTTCTTAATCACCCAATATACCTTCTACTACATAACGTATTGCTTCTGCTCAAAAAATTACTTCCACTCAATCTATTTTATCTGCTCAACCAATCATACATTCTTTAGCTTACACCATACTAACTTCATCAACTTCAACAACAGTTACCACTACGATTGATACACCTCCCGTTACAATCCCAACAAAAACTACTACTTCATTTGATAATTATGTTGTCGTTCCTCCTGAAACTTCCATTATCACTTTAGAACCATTGTTCAAAATGATGATTTTGTGGCTAATGAAAATATGGATAATGATGTAGTGGATAATGATAATACTTCTCGTTGATGAAAGTGAATCTGATGAAGAGACTATGAATCTGTCAATGATAAAGAAATATTATAAGCTTTGAATCGTAAGCTTCATATGTTTGTTCGCCATGGAGAATCATTTTCTACAAGAAACTTTCAAAATATGATGTTGGCTCATGAAGGAACAACGAAAAATTTGCTTTCAAAGAGTAAGTGTTTGTTTGAAAAGAATAAGGAAGTAGTGAAAGAAAATGCTAAAAAGATGGATGCAGCTCTTCAAGAAGTGAAAAATCTTAATAGTTTGATTTTGAATGACAATATTGTGCACAACACCGCTCTTACTTATTTTATTAAAACTTTGGTTCACTATTATGATACTAAAGCACATCTGTCTCAGATGAGATGCAAAGGAAAGAAGTGAAGGTTAATTCTCTCAAGCAAGAAGTATCTTATTTGAAATCTGAGCTGGTAAAAAAGGATGATGAATTATTGCTTGTGAAGGGTCGTAATTTTGAGATTAACCAGAGATTGGTAAAGATAGTTGAGGAGAAAGATGCTCCACATATTGACTATCACAAATGCTTGATCAGAAACTTCAACCCTTGTATATTGTATTCAATTCTTGCTAAAGAGAAGACATTATATGTGAATCAACTTTTACACTTAAAGAAGATGATCCGATTATACTTTATGGATTTGTGCATGATGGATGTGGAGATGGAATTTTTTTCTTTTTTTTCTTTTTTGAGGAAGAAGATTTGTGTTGGCCCTTGTGATCAACCAAGTGGCATTGATGAGATGAGATTTAGCAAGAACCATGGCGTATTGTTTACAACGAAATGGTTAATAAAGTGATAAAAAGTTGTATGATGTACTTGAAAGATAAACACTTCTTTAAGACTAAGGCACTCAATGGAATTCTTGTGAAAGCTAAGATTGGCAAGATAAATTAGACAAGTGAGATCAAGTCGGTGTCTGAGATGCTGAGGTGGTGTATAATAGTATGAATGGTTGTTCGGAATTTTGATCCACAAGTTTTTGATGAGCTAAAGTGAAGCTTCTTTCACAACTTAATAAAAATGGGGAGATTGTTAAGTCTCGTAATCCATAAGTATTGTGTTTGAGTTGTAATGCGAAAGGTTTCATAGCATTATATCTTAAGTCTTCGATATGTAATTATGAAAGCATGTTTTATTTCATACTTTGTTTGGATACCTAGGCTTCACAACATGTGCTTAAAAGTTGTATGGTTGTCGTTGTTTGGGTGTCATATCTTTAGTGATTATTTCTCCAACAGAATCCCTCGGTTGTGAACCTATATAAATGGGATGTCAGTTAGAAAGAGAAAATACTTGTTGACAAGTTATTAGTGTAACCTGTAATGAACTTTGTATTCTCTAATAGAAAACTAGATCGTATTTACCTTTGTTTGTTCAATCATTTCATTACCTTTAACATAATTTATATCTTGTAGAATTTATACAATTCTAGAGTGGTAAAACAGATTTTGTAGGTAACACGTACGTAAATATAGTTGCAGGCAATCTGTAGGTAAATTACCTACAAAAATTTATGTAGGCAGTCAATGGCAATCTGTTTCCGTAGGTAACCATTTTACGTAAAGCTTACCTAAAGAATCTATTGCAAGTGATTGCATAGTTTTCTAGTAACGTCAATGATTCGTTCTACCATTTTTATTGATTATATATATATATATATATATATATATATATATATATATATATATATATATATATATATATATATATATATATATATATATATATATATATATATATATATAAAGTGTATTTACAAGTATATAAAACCCATTATATATAGGGCATAGTTGCCTAAACGAAAGGTTACACGAATTATCATTAAATATAAGCAAACATTTATATTAAAAAAATTATTTATTTAATCACTCATTTACGATTCTGAGTCACTAATAGTTTTTTTTTTTTTTTTTTTAACTACAAATATATACTAAACTGTTTCAGAAATTATTCAACATGTATCCACTACGAAACTTGAATCTTCAACTTAAGGAGGAAAGACAACACCATGTACTACTAGACTAGAAGAACTTTGGTTAGTCGCTAATAGATAGATAGGGTTAATACAAACTTTATTTTTTGAGGATGTTAAATGATTAACCCTAATAATTATCTATTAAATAAGACATTAATCTCCAACATGAAATTTACTAAGAAACTTGGGATAAGGAGAAATGATGCCCATAGAAAGGCTCCTCCTCAAGGTAAGACTTTTCCAACTATTGGTATTTGCAAACTAAGTATTAAACATACCAAAATACCCTCTATGGTGGTAATAAGCCATCAATTTTTTGTTTAACCACTAGAACATTCGACTCATTTACGAATTTGCTTTTAAGGCAAAAAACTACAATATTCTACTTTTCCTCAGCCTACAAAAATACCCTCACATTTAATCAATCCTCTAATTTCGGCCCTTAAAACAATGAGTGCATATTCGTCTTTGGAAAATTACATGCGATGAGGTAAAACTTCACCGCAGAAAAATGAGGTAGGGCGTAACCCGATTTCATGAAAGCTATGAACTTACGAAAATACCCACACACTTTGGTGAGCCATTCTCTCATCTCTCAATAAACAATAAAACGGCATCTTCATTATTTTTCGAATTACCTATACGGACAAGCGCGATTAAATGCGGTTTTAATGATAGCAAACAAAAGAAAAAGTCGTTAGGCAAAAAGAAACATTCAGTTAAAGAATTAGCCTTTCACACCCGACACTCTTGAGGCCTAAAGACTAAGCACTACCCTCAGCTCACTCTTCGTATAGATCACTGGTGTATGATGAAATTAGGGTTCCGCCATTGTCACCACCTTTGGTTTCCGCCGAACCTTCTCCTCCATAAGCTCTTTCTCATTCTTATCTATGTCTCCAGCACCCATTACATGTCGGTCCATGGTGCCAGCCACCACCACAGGAGGCAGCTTTTGGAAGATGGAGAAGGAGACTCTAGTCTTGTCCTTGATCCATCTCTAAATTTCGAAAATGTACGAATGAAAAACGCCTACATTGCATTACAAGCATGGAAAGCAGTCATCGTATCCGACCCACATGGAGTAACCGATACCTGGGTTGGATCGGACGTCTGTAATTACGAGGGTGTGTTTTGTTACCAATCACCCGACAACCCTCAAGAACGCACGGTGGCTGGAATCGACCTTAACCACCAAGATATAGCCGGAAAACTCCCTGAACTCCTTGGATTATTATTCGATCTCGGTCTTTTTCATATTAATTCTAATCGATTTTGTGGGACCCTCCCGCGTAGTTTTGTGAATTTCAAGATACTTTCCGAACTCGATCTTAGCAATAACCGGTTTGCAGGAAACTTTCCAGATTTTCTTTTGGAGCTACCGAATCTCAAATATCTTGATATTCGGTTTAACGAGTTCGAAGGTAAACTTCCTAAAAAGCTTTTCAACAAGAATCTTGATGCGATTCTTGTAAATAATAATCGGTTTTCTTCGGTTATACCGGAAGAGATTGGGAATTCACCAGCCTCAGTGATCGTTCTTGCAAACAACAAGTTTTCGGGGTGTATTCCAGAGAGTATAACGAAAATGACTGAGAGATTGGAGGAGTTGATCTTAACAAACAATGGGTTTGAGTCTTGTATGCCTGAAAGCATTGGTGATATGAAGAATTTGACAGTGTTGGATGTGAGTGGTAACAGGATAAAAGGGGAGTTGCCTGAGAGTATGGGAGAAATGGAAAGTTTGGAGGTTTGGAATGTGGCTCATAATATGTTATCGGGAAAGATTCCGGCGCGTTTGTGTATGCTTCCTAATTTGGAGAGCATTGATTATGAATATAACTTTTTTGTGAATCAAACAGAAAATTGTTTGAATTTTGTGGATTTTGATGATAGAAGGAATTGTTTTAAAGATAGACCGGAGCAGAGAACAAAATCACAGTGTAAGAATTTCTTGGCTCGGTCGCTTGATTGTAGTGCTTATGGGTGTGGGCAGCCTCCGGAGCTTCCACCACCAGCATTGCCTGTTGCTCCGCCACTATCACCACCACCTTCAACCCCTGCGCCATCACCTTCATCTTCATCTCCACCACCGTCGTCACCTCCACCACCCTTACCAGCACCATCTCCATCGTCATTACCACCACCGCCACCGCCATCACCTTCATCTCCACCACCTTTGATAGCCCCATCACCTTCACCAATACCACCACCAACGCCATCACCTTCACCAATAGAGCCACCGTTGCCACAACCTCCAAGTTCATCATGTCCCAGTCAATCACCGACTCCTTTTACTTGTCCACCTTGTCCAGTATGTGACCAGAAACCACCATCGTCATCATCAGCGTCACCAAGTAACCAACAAGAAGCTCCAGAATCTACACCACCATATACGTCTTAAAATCATAAAGAAATCCCTTCAAAATACGAAAAGACCACAGATTGAAGTCCGCATCCAAATTTCTGCTAAAAAAAGGTTCCACACAACCCGATAGTTACCAGATAGAGATTGAGGTGGAGAATTTGCTATCAAAGATCAAACCTAATCTTGAAGAGGTGAAAACTAACGGCGACATATATACGTCTTATAGTATGTTCTCTTTCTCTTTTTTTGTTTTTGACTTTTTTGTATTTCTATCGATAGTTAATAAGAGGTTCACATATAGATTTGTTTAGAACTATATATGGCTATGTAAGTATGGAAGAGTGTTTCATGAGTCGGTTGTTCATTTGTCTTGAATTTAGTCCAATTCTGACCCAAGTACATTTTCATTGTTTTATTTTATTTTCAATTTGTTAGCTCCCAATCAAAGCAAGTTCTACTTTGGTTACGAACAAACCAAGGAAAATTAATAAGAAATTGGCTGCTTTTCTTCTTACTTCCAAAGATAAATACAACAGATAAAAACTGCTCCTACTTTCAAATAATTTCCTAATTTAAGGAAAAAAAATTATGAATGAACCATACGTAACAAACATAAAAAGTTGTTTGATCATTAAAATGTTGTGATACATGTTTCATACAAGATACAGGCAAGTTATGGTGCAGTTCAATGCTGATGTGTTAGATGGAATCTCCTGGATGTTCATCTCTTGATTTGTATCTTTAGATGAGGTTTATTCTGATTTTGGCAATGGAAAATTCCATAAATACCTACAATTTTTCCATTGTTTCTGTGTTTTCCAGTCAAGATCACCCCATGTTCTCTTTGCAATTGTTTTAGACAAATGGTGATCAAGATGACCAGAAAAGGACCCAAGATGATCCACAACAGTCACAAGGCCCCTACGTATGTGTAAGTGAGAAACAAGGGCTGTCAGAGGATGATGAAGAAGGGTATTTTGGGGCAATTTTATGCTATATCTATCTTACATACTTGTAAAGCTTGCATTTTCCCTTGATTGTCATGCATTTGAAACCCCCCATAATAATTTGCTAAGACCTCATGCATTTGAAACCCCTAAACCTTTTCACCTTCTTAATAATTAATCACACATAATCAATGGTAATTCATATGAGATAATAATTTGCTAAAACCTCATGCATTTGTATGATACTAAAACATTTTGAGTTTTTGGGTTTTAGACTTTAGTAAATGGGTAATCCGTTTGATACGTTGGATTTGAAGCTATCTTATTCGAATTACCCAAAACAAGAGATAAATTACTAATATATGCTCATGCATGTTTTGTACAAGCCTCAATCAAAATACAATATATCATGATCATACAATTAAGTATCTTTTATTCCATTTTTGGCTTTATAACAAAAGTTTGTTTACGTGGCGAAGAAAGAAAACTTGAAGATGAATATTTAGGTTGGATGTTTATATAAGATTTGTTTTAAATATATAATATAGATATAAATACACAAATGTGTGTCAAATACAGCCCATCACAAATTTAATGTAATAAACTACAATATAACTCAAAGTGGTTTTCCAAATATAATGTTTATACTATAATATAATATATTAGAAGAATACCATATAGTAGACGAATCCCACATGTTGTGCATAAATTTAGTTGCATAGATAATATATTATAATTATATTTCATTCAAAATATGTTAGGGTCATTTGGTTATTACATTGTTCTATTAGGCACTATAGTCTCATATATTTTGAATGACTCTTACAAAAATGATGTCTGTAATTTGAATATAACGTAATATCTTATGATGTTTATTGAATGATATTATCTTCGATTGAGCACTTTTTAATTGGAATCAACTTTATTATAGTTAAAATTTTTGGCTCCCTTTTTTCTTTTCATTAGTTCTAGAATATGATTTTTTATATTAACTTAAAATATGTCACTATCTTAAAATAAATTGAGAAAGAGATTTTTTATATTTACTTAAAATACGGCACCATTTTCTATTCAATAGTAAAACTAACAAAAGTCGTTAAATATGTATTTTTACGAAGTTCAACATAAATAGACGACCACATATAAGAATCCATATCTAATCAATCATCAACTAATTACATTAGATACTAATGTGTACATAAAAATTACATTTAAAATTTTAAACTAATAGTAAAAAAAATTCATTATTTATTATGATAAAAAAATCTGTAAATCAAAAAATATGCATGCTATTTAATCGCATACAAGTTTTATGTATGGCTTATTCACAGTATATTAAACCATATATAACCATATTAAACTACATAATTATCTCATTGCACAACGCGCGGGCATTCGTCTAGTTCTATTGATAAAACAGACCACAACATACAACGTTTCATATTTGATCACAAAATGATATTGTTATTAACATATGATCTTACTTACATCAATACCAAGTAGACACATGAATTAATATTTTAGTATATGAATTTGATTTATATTAAAATATTATAACTCTTAAATTTATTATTAGATGATAAAAAAAATAATAATAAAACGTGATTCATAAATGTATGAATTATTATAAGTTTGATACTAATATCATTTAATTATTAAATGATTAAGTTTGTATAGACTTTATTTACTTAATTTAAAGAATTGGATTAAATAAAACAAACAAACATATATATATATATATATATATATATATATAGAGAGAGAGAGAGAGAGAGAGAGAGAGAGAGAGCTAGGTTCAAATGTTTTTAGCAACTATTGTGTTCCTAAATGCACCAATCAGAAAATTGCAAATAATTAAATAATTAATTAAATAAAAAGGGTATCTTCGGTTTTTTGCACTAGCAATTAATGAGATCATTTAAATAAATCCCTACAATTAAGGGAACAAAACAAATACCTAATATATTTCTTTTACAAACGAACGTGGACATCAATTTTTTCCCTTTATTATCTCTTCTCCCTCTCTTTCTCTAATCCTACCTTTGCATCTTCATAACCTTAACCAAATTGCCGGCCATCCCATTGTTGCCGTTCACACACACCATCATTCCGCCGAAGAAAAGTTTGCATCTATCTTCATTATTGATTCAGGTAAAACAAAATGTTCCTCAATTATTTCTGTTGGTGACCAAAATTTTGACTCTTATATGTTTTTAATCAATTCCAGACAATGATTTCAAACCCATTTCATGATACATCTTCTGTTCTTCTCACATGATATGAAAATTATCATAATTGATTTTTTTCTACCATTTTCAATCAAAACCGAAGCCACATAACCATTTATGCTTTTTTTTTCTTCGATCGTATGGAAACCGAACACAGGAGGTATACCCTCCTGTGTAACTCATTTGATGTTGATGGTTCTGAATTAGTTTTTTTTTTTTTCATTCATGATTCATAGAAAATGTGGTGATTTAGGAGCGCCCTTAAAGTGTTTGATGAAACGCCAAAGAGAAATATGACAGTCTCAGATTGTATTCATGGTTAGTGATGGAATCACCGGTTAATGAGGAGATGCTGGTAAGTTTACATGAACTTTACTGATCTTTGATTAAGTTTTTTGAGTTGGGTTTTTGTAATTTTTTATTTTTTCAGAAATTACCATTCTTTGATGGCAGAGAACTTGTAGCTGGAAGTATTGATGATTCAATCTATGTTTATGATGTTGAAGCAAACATCCATCCTGATCATAGATTTGATGTTGAAGCAAACTGACTTTTCCTCATGTTTATGATGTTGAAGCAAACAGACATATGGGCTGATCATAGCTTTGACCTTGTTTACCTTTTTATATTATTTCCATTCTGAAAGAATAGTTTATTATATAAGAATATTATTGCTTTATTCTGATAGAATTTGTAGTTAATTAACTATATGTTTAATGTGCAGTTGTTACAAGTGTATCACTACAAAGTATTTGGCAATAAATTTGTGATAGAAATGATTTGAAGAATGGCTTAAAGACCTGATGGGAAAGGCTCCTTGTATAAAATCATTCTCATGCAATACAATTCTGACAAAATGTTGTTATTTTTTAAGAATTATATTTGTTATTCTTTCAGAATGTTTGTTATAATTCAATGAATCACAATCGTACAATGTAATTATTTGGTATATTATTAGTTCAAGAATCGATTTTGTGTATTCTTTCAGAATATATTTACTAGTTTATGGTTGGCATTCTGTCATTCTGACAGAATAAAATCGAAAAATATGTTTACTACTTTATGGTTAAAATTCTATCATTCTGACAGAATAAAAATCGGATTTTTAATTTTAAATTAATTTAAAATATTTATATTTTTAAAAATAAAAGAATTAATTATCCCTAAAAATCCGAAAATTTCCTTTTTTAATATAGGTTAATTGACTAGAATGCCCTTATGCTCAAATTTGTGTGATTATATGGTACATGTTATCCTATTCTACTATCATAGACCCCCAAATCATGACTTTTGATTATATTCCATCCAATTGTCCAGATCTGTGCATTCTGGCACACAATAGTTACTAAAAACAAAATAACCGAACCCTATATATATATATATATATATATATATATATATATATATATATATATATATATATATAATTTAAATTCCTGGTGCATTTCAATTAAACAAGTTCAATTGTCATCGTACAATGAGAACATCCAAAAGGTTGAGAACGCGAGAACAGTTCTAGATCAATCAATATATAAGGGCATATTAGTAATTGTATAATTTAACTAATTAATAAGAACCGAAACACAATTAATTTTTGCCTATAATCATGGTATCTTATCATCTAGTTTCCATAATTATCGAAATCGAATTAAAACAAATCAACTCGTATCTCTTATCTTGAATTGTTTGGTATATCTTCTTAATTGATTATCTATTCCAAAAAGTAAGATGCTCTCTATCCTTTTCATTCTGGTTGATCGAATTCAAAAGCATCTTGTTTGATTTTCTTCCAAAAAATACGATTTAAACTATCCTCTGTTTCTATTTATTAAAATATAAAAAATAAAAGATATTTTTCACTGAGTACAATAAAATCTTTGAAAACATGTATAAATTATGATGATGGATTCATACAAGTTCATTTGTTGCTTTTTTTAGGGACGAGATATATGTATGTATTTTTGTTTATCTATATTCTATTTTATAAGAATAAAATTTATTTCATGTAATTATATTTATAAATGACTGAGGACGTTAAAATTTTCCTACACATTTAATGATGATTGGATTTTCATTCAATATAATACAATATGTATCTATTCATCTATGATTACAATTTAAAATTTCCTTAATTCTCATGTATACAATTACAACAACTATTACATGGATCGAAACATTCATGTTCTGCTATCATCATCAATTACCATCTTCAATTTCTACAAAATGAATAGAACATTACAATACAATTGAATGGTTAACATAAATGTTCAAAAAATATTTAGCACAATAATATTTATACAATGCAATATTCATTGACGAATATAGCATCAACGAAATTTCTTTGACAAAATTGTTTTTGAGACCAATTTCATATATGCATTCATACACTTTTATTCGTAAATGAATACGACCTTAAGAATAATATACGTTCATATATTTATATCCATTCAATCATATTACGCATGAATAAAACTAAATTTATAAATTACTGATGCAATTTCATGCAAAGATGATTAATGGGTTCAAAATCTTATTCATGAATGAACAAAGCTAGATTTATAAATTGAGGACACAATTTTATTCGTAGATGATTAATGAGTTATTCATTGATGAATAAATTTTTTTAGCCCACTACAATAGAATAATTATTCTTCACTGTGAGCTAATATTCATACAAACAACAATAAAGATATGTCTTGTTTGAAATATATACAATATCTATTCATTGGAAAAAAAATTATAAAAACAATAGGTAAATAAATAATTTATTTTGGGGGTTTGGGTTAAAGTCAGATAGGTATTAGAGAAAACAATCATCAATGACGAAACCTTCATTATCGATGCCTGGCATCTACTTTTTTTTTACTTCGTTTTACTTTCATCACTAACAATTGTGATCCTTCTCTGGTTACATTGGTACCGTAAGATATTCATAGCAAATATAAGAAAAAATGAGGATGAATTGTTGGGCTTTAAGTGTTAGATAATGATTACCGAATCGTTCTTTTTCTTCTTCAGTCGATGCATGTCTTGTTCTAAAATGAAAAATAGATGTTACTTTCTATAATCATTGATAAAAACATGGAATTTAAAATTTTGATGCATCTGCTAATCCATCAGGAGATCTATAATCGTCAATTAAAGAAACGGTGATCATGCGATGGTCGACGATGGTTGCAAATGCCTGTATTAAGCAATCGACGATGGAGGTTGGCGGAAGACGATGAAGGAAAATGGTGGTGAGACGTGATGGAGAAGAGGAGATAACATGAAGAAGGTGGGGGTATGCGGCCGGTGCTCTCAAAAAAATAAGATTAGGGTTTTGTGATTAAGTAGAGAGAGAAAAAATGAGGAATAAGATTATCATACCTAAATTATAGGAACTTCTATTTAATTAAATTATATAGATTTCCTATTGTACCCTTCTAGTCATTTCAAAGTTACATAGTTAGCACATCAGTATTATAATACACATAAATGGTCCGGTTAATAATAGCCATAGATCTAATTATTTATAAGTTTGTGATCTGTTCTCGCGTTCTCAACCTTTCAGGTGTTCTCATTTGATCCTACTCATATATATATATATATATATATATATATATATATATATATATATATATATATATGTCAAGGTGTATAGATGATATTATTACCTAATATAATAGAAATTTTATTACTGAAAAGATTAATGTAAATTAAATACCAATCCATGC
Organism: Lactuca serriola; assembly: GCF_051521515.1. NCBI lineage: Eukaryota > Viridiplantae > Streptophyta > Magnoliopsida > Asterales > Asteraceae > Lactuca > Lactuca serriola. The sequence continues at coordinate 228,925,220 of NC_136410.1, read as the reverse complement.
CGATAATGATGTCGAAACTTTTAATTGAGACGGACATGAGATCAATTTGGAATGAATGGCTATCTAGAGAGAGGGTGCATCCTATGTATATAACGCTAGTGTTCTCGGTCTTCCCGTTAGCCATTTCTACAGTGAATGTTTCTTTTAGTGCTTGTGGTTGTTGTTTAAGTGAGTGTGCAAAATTTTGATTTATGAAACTCCTCTCCGCTCCACTATCAAATAGTATGCATGCATAAGAGTTATTGAGAAGAAACTTACCCATGACCACCGTAGGATCTACCACAGCTTCCTCATGGCCTATCACCAAAACTCTCCCTACTCCACCAGTATTCCCTGCCCTTGCACAATTCCTTTTGAAGTCTCCAACTTCACCGCACCGTAGCAGGCCTGGTCTACTCCAACAACAAGGACTTGGGTGATTGGTCTTGCCAGTGCTTTGCAGAAACGAGCAGTGTGCCCCTTCCTATTGCAATTAGCACAATACATCTCTCGGCAAGGTCCATTTGTGGTGGAAGTTGCACTTGTTGCATTTCGGTAGACTTCCAGCATATTGATTTGCTGGTGCAGGGACAACAGGGGTTGTTGCGGCATGAACAGCCACAACTTGTTGTTTCATGGCAGAGTTCTGCGATGATTGCTTCTTCTTTTTGACCCAAAACTTTCTCCTGTTGTCATTTGTTTTGGCCGGTTCTGCGACAACATAGTTGTTGTTTGTAGATGGACCCCATAGTCGATGAGTCTCTGTGGCAATCGCTTGGCACTGTAGAAAGTAGAGGGGTTTGAAGACAAAACATTCCCCTGAAATAGGGGTACCAGTCCCCAGATGTACCTCTCGATCTTTTCGCCCTCCGTGGGGACCATTCCTGGACATAGATCCACTAGATCAGAGAACCTAGTTGTGTAGGCTACTATGTCGGAACCTTTACTCTAAAGGCTCCAAAGTTCATGTTCAAGTTTCTGAACTTCACCCCGTGGTAAGTACTCCGCTGACATAAGGTCCTTTAGAGTATCCCAACCCATCGTGTTAGCCACTACGAGAGTAAGTGACTTAACATGGCCGTTCCACCATGTTAGGGCTCTGTCAGAGAAGGTGCAGGTAGCAAATTTTACTTTGCTTCCTTCTGGACAGGAGCATATCTCGAAGACAACCTTCGTTTTCTCAAACCATTGTGATAGAGCAATGAATCCACCGCTACCGTTAAAGGTTTTGGGTTTGCAGTTGGTAAATTCCTTATACGAACACTTCCTAGGGTGTCCATGACTATCACTTTGGCTAGAGTTAATACCCGTTCCACCCCCACTAGTACCACTAGTTTTAACTTGAGCTAAGGCTACTGATACAGCTAGCCGCGGTCACTGCAGTTTGAAAAACTACAGGATCGAATTGAGGTGGAAGTGGTGGTTAAGTTTGAGTTATTGGCGGATTACGCATGTTCGATTTACGATGAGGCATATTCCAACTATAAGCTTAAAAAGATGAAGATAATTTTAAGTATTCAATAGTGAGTATAATGAGAGTATTCCCTAAACTAATTCTTCATAGTTCAACCTATACTTGTTTGCAATAGAGATCTAAGACTAGAAAGATGAAGGAATTTGGATAGATATTTCCCAAGAGGATTATATATCTGTCAATATCCTTGGTATTATAGATGTATAGTGTTCAAGAAAATTGAGCTTGCAAAAGGTCTACAACATACCAATATAAAGTAAATTTTGACAGCACACAGACCTAACAAAGATTAAAGTTCAAGGTCTAAACATAAGTATGGAAATTAATACTAGAGTCTAACAGTAGACCTAATCCTAATCTATATCCAAAAGAGTGAGTAGAGTATGCTCTACTCGCGAGGAAGGTTGTTCTGGTTAGAATAGGATTCTGCCCTGGATTCATCCAATTGTTGCTCTGTCTCCCACACACGCCTTTCTAATGCAACTTGGCGTTGTCGAAGGTATTTGATCTCTAATTGGATGGCATTCAGTTCCACCTATAGGGCATCAGTATGAGTCATTGTCATCTCCTGGTCATCGGACAGATGGCGAAGACGAAGTGTGTTAACTCTTGAGTTAGCCCTAATTTCCATGACTTGGTCAATGGTTGTTCGTCCTTACTCAGCATTGCGAGCAATGTGGCGAACCAAGATAGGAAGGACTCTGTCAGCTATCTTGAGGCATAGGCGATGACCTTACCTCGTTGCATCAGAACACAACCGAGCCCCTGATTGGACGCATCGCAGTAAACCACAAAATCATCTGTCTCCTCAGGAAGGGATAGTATCGGTGCGGTGCATAAGGCTCGTTTCATGGTTTGGAATGCCTTCTCTTGTTTCTCTCCCCAGTCAAAGGCTACGCCTTTCTGAATCAATGTGGTAAGGGGTTTTGCGATCTGGGAGAAGTTCTGAATGAACTTGTGGTAGTAGCCAGCGAGGCCTAGAAATTGACGGATTTCTATAGACGTCTTCGGTGCTGACAAGTTCTCAATAGCTTTAATCTTGGATGGGTCCACGTGGATTCCTTCTTCGCTAACCACGTGTCCTAAGAATTCGACTCTTCGGATCCAAAATTCGCACTTAGAGAACTTCGCGTATAACTTCTCTGATCGTAGGGTTTCCAGGACTCGTCGTAGATGATCGCTATGCTCTTCTTTACTTCGAGAGTAAACAAGTATGTCATCAATGAAGATGATGATGAACTGATCCAAGTAAGGATGGCACACCCTATTCATCAAGTCCATAAATAATGCGGGCATGTTAGTTAGTTCGAACGGCATCACTACGAACTCGTAGTGCCCGTAACGAGTTTGGAAGGCCGTTTTCGGGATATCCTCCTCAGGCACTCGTGACTAGTGGTATCCGGACCTCAGGTCAATCTTGGAGAAGTAACTAGCCCCTTGCAGTTGGTCAAATAGATCGTCTATACGAGGAAGAGGGTAACAATTTTTAACCGTCAGTTTGTTGAGTTCTCTGTAATCGATGCACATACGGAACGATCCGTCTTTCTTCTTTACGAACAAGACCGGCGCTCCACAGGGTGAGAAGCTCGGTCTTATAAAGCCCTTATTGAGCAGCTCGTTAAGTTGACCGGACAGCTCTTGCATCTCAGCAGGTGCTAGACGATAGGGCGACTTTTCTACTGGGGTAGCTCCTGGAATTAAGTCGATTGCGAACTCGACCTAACGTTGGGGAGGTAAACTTGGTAGCTCTTCTGGAAAAACGTCGGGGAAGTCGCATACTACCGGGAAGTCTTTTAGATCTTTCGTTTTCTGGCTCGTGTCGACAACGTTTGCAAGGAACGCACAATATTCTTTACGTAAGTACTTCTGGGCTTGAATGCTCGAGATGATGTGAAGACTCGTATTGGGTTGGTCTCCATAGATTAACAGAGTTTCGTTATTCGGTAGCTTTAGACGGATTGCATTGTCGAAGCACATAATATCGGCACGATGGAGGCTCAACCAGTCCATGCCCACGATGATGTCGAAACTCTTGATTTCCACCGGTATAAGGTTGATTGGGAACGAATGATTATCTAGCGTGAGGGTGCAACCTACGTAGATCTCGTTAGAATTCTCTGTCTTTCCATTAGCCATTTCTACGACGAAGGTTTATTTTAACGGTTGTGAGGATTGTTTAAGTAAGTGTTTAAAGTTTTGGTTTACGAAGCTTCTTTCTGCCCCACTATCGAATAGGATACAAGCATAAGAGTTATCCAGAAGGAACGTACCCGTGACTATTGTGGGGTCTGCTACTGCTTCATTGTGGCCAATAGCAAGTAGTCTTCTTGTTCCTCCCATACTCCCAACTTTCGAGCAATTTCTTTTGAAGTGCCTTGACTCGCCACAACCATAGTAGGCTTGACTCACTCCGATACTGGGAACTTGATTGATGGGTTTGGGTTGAGACCTGCAAAACCGGACCGTATGACCCTTCCAGTCGCAGTTAGTGCAGTGCATTCCACGTCAGGGGCCGTGATGATGGAAAGAGCACTTGGTGCACTTGGGTAGGTTTCCAACATATGTTTTGGTTGGTGCAGGGGTAGCAGGAGTAGTGGTAGAATGGACAACCACTGTTTGTTGGTTTTTGGAGGATGATTGAGTTGACTTACCCATTTTTCGGTCCCACCATTTCCTCATGTTGTCGGATGACTTGGTTGGTGCAGTGGCAACCGTTGTGGTTGTTGATGGGGTGGAAGGAACTTCATGATCAATCAACCTTTGATCCAATTCCTTGGCACTGTCAAAGGTCGTAGGGCGTGATGCTAAAACGTTCCCTCGATACGGGGGAATTAAACCCCAGATGCATCGTTCAATTTTCTGGCTCTCAGAAGGGATCATGTTAGGGCACATAGTTACCAGGTCGCAGAACCTGGCTGTATAAGCCACTACGTCAGTCCCTTTCATCTTGAGGTTCCAGAGTTCCTCCTCGAGTTTTTGTATTTCACCCCTAGGGTAGTACTCCCTTCTCAGAAGGTCCTTCAGTGTGTCCCAGTCCATGGCGTTGACTGTTACCAAGTAGAGTGAATTGACATGGCCGTTCCACCACGTCAGGGCCCTTTCAGTAAAGGTGGCAGCAGCGAACTTTATTTTGCTTTCCTCGGGGAACGAGCACATTTCAAAGACGGCTTCCGTTCTTTCGATTCATTGGCACAATGCAATGATCCCTCCGGTTCCGTTGAAGAATGTTGGTTTGCAGCTCATGAAATCCTTATAGGTGCACCCCTGCGTATGTGCGTGGATTTCACCATGTCTAGAGTTGGTGCCCATTCCGGCTCCACTTGCATCGCCAGAATTCTTTTGGGCCATAGCTGCAGTCACAGCTGCGGTTACAGCCGTCTGAAACATCACCGGATCGAACTGTGGAGGAGGTAGTGGTGGAGGAGTTTGAATCGCAGGTCTGCCTCTGTTCGGGCGCTTACGGGGAGGCATCTTTTGCTAAAAAATTATAAAGGTGATAGCAATAGTAAGAATTGGTTGTAAACATGATGCGAGAGTTTCACGGGCTAAACTGTCATAGTCCAAATGTTAGATAGAGTTATAGCAACAGAGTAGGAAAATATGAAAGTATAGACTTTCCCACAAAGTAGATAACTGCCAATATTACTGGTATTAATGATGTAAAATGAGTTTGGGGAAAATGACCTAACAGTAGGTCTTACATCAAACAATAAGGGAAAATGTTGGAAGCCTAGGAGCCTAGTTAGAGTATTTTCAGAGTTAGGAATTTTTATAGACAAGTGCTCTACTGATCATAGAAAAGGAAAGGCTAGTCCTTAAACAAAAGAGAAAGATGAGTTGACATCTTCTACTGGCGACGGGTACCCATTGGGCGAACCCTCAAATCAGCCAGTTGGCGTACAACTTCCTGAAGATGTCGTTCGTGAGCTCTTTGATGTGTTCGGAGTTCCTTAACTTCGGTTCGGGATGCAGCTAGTTGTTGCTGCAGAGCCTCATTGGTCCTCCTCATCCTGTCCATGGCTTCTTCCAGTTGGCGGATGCGAACAGTGTTAAGGTTAGAGTTGGCATCAACTTCCACAACTCTTCCAATGGCTGCTTGACCTTGTTCGACGTTCCTGGTAATCCTACGAACCATGATGGGCAAGACTCGGTCTGCTGAACCTCCCTCGCTTATGTCGTAGAAGCTTCGGTGTCCATTGAAAGGTAAAGGCTGGCCCTATTCATTTCTCCATCGGTTTAAGGTTGTTGCCCACATGGGAGTGGGACCCTGAAATGCTGGATGGGGGTTAGGGTTTGGAGCTACTGGAGGCAGGTTGTTGACTTCGGGTTCGGAGTCGGAGCTATCTGAAAAGCCTTCTGCACGGTGATCATCCAAAGGGATCTGGTGATCATCTTCTGGCTCCTCATCAATCCATCCTCCATTTCCTTGGTTTGGAAAGTACGGATCGCCGGGAAGGTGGAAGCCAGCCATGCTATACGCGAGAAATGGGGAAAGAATAGTTAATAGACGTTCTAACCTAAGATACTTATAAGATGATCGTTATAAGTTAGGCCAATACTTGCATAGTGCAAACTAATTACAAGTGACCGAGGCAGAATAGGTCGTTGAATAAATGACCCTAACTCTAAATCCATAACCAAACAAGGAACAGGAAGTAAAGCAAAGATCACAAATTCTAAGTCTATAACGCCTTAATCCCATGCAACCGTAAAGTATCCACTTAGAAACTATTGCTCCACTAGTAACGACCTTTTTAGTTTTCACAGAGGTAAGTTATAGAATTGCAGAATACTCCTATAGTATTCTTGCTCTAATGTTCCTATAGTAGTGTTGGTAAGTTTTTTTAGACTTGTTGCAACACCACAATCACTCTTAGGCACATGCTAGTCACTCCTGGGAAAAATGTAGTTGATTAGGCTACATCCACCCAGATTTGACTATATGTCTCTAAGCCCAATTGTGCTGTTCAACAATCTTAATACTTTTGTTCTGTTCTAATATGATACTGACTCTTTGTATTAATGGATGTATATATATACTTAGTTAAATATTTTAGTATTTAAAGTATATATTCTTGGTCAGAGTGTTTTAATCCTGTTCTGTTTATAGTTCGTATATCTTTTATGGGTTGATATACTTGATTCACTATAAACAATGCTCTGATACCAATCTGTCACACCCCAAAACTGAGAACGGCGAAATACGTTCTAGGGTGGAGGACGTCATGTACAGTATCATAACTTTGCATAATAGTAAAAACAAGCAACAACATCCATTATATTAATATAATAATTGTAATACAAGCGTGTTCTATACAGTTTGATAGACACCAAAAGTATAATCAAAATAAAAGATGGGTCTGGTATGTGCTCCATCTTCTCAAAAGCTGCATATGTACCTGTCTAGTGCTGACCTGAGAATAGAAGTTATTTTGAAAACGAGTATCAGCATAAAGTTGGTGAGTTCATAAGTATTTAGTGTCATTGCTTATATAAAAGTTTTTACAATCATGTAATATAATAGTTGTTATCAATGTTTGAAAATAGTATAATCCCTAGAAAATCCTATATTTTCCAATAAAAGTAGTCTTCTACCAAGACTTGGTTATTTGAAAGTTTGATCCTTTGAGAGTATAAAAGTTTTCCCAATGAAACTATCCGTTATGAAAAATATAGTTTTAGACTTCATTCATGTAAAGTGAATGGGAAAATAATGTTTTACCCCAGCAGTGTCACTGCCGGCTGAATGAGATAAAAGTGCAAACTCCAGGTAGTATTAAATGTACAATACACCTCGGGGAGTCTGTTTTGCCTTTAATTCTTAATGTGTTAATTAAAGGTTTGAATGGGAACTCGTATGTAACCATGCTGATTGACGATCGAATAACTGATGACCCTCCAGGTCACACGTAGTATGATGACATTTTGTCACCCCTGAGCCTAGACGGCTCGGGCTGTAGCTAGAAGTCGGGATGTGGGAGTGTCTGTCTCATATAGATCTATACACATAATGCCCGCTCTCCCTCCAGGAGACTCTGGTTACATGGTGATGGCACAGTGAAGCGTCGTATCGAGGAATAGTATGTCACATTTTTTTTTAGTATATTCTCTTGTATTATAGTATAATGTACTTCTTGGTATAATGTATTGAGTGTTCTCTTGTATAGTATATGGTATTCTCTTTGTATAGTATTTAACGTGTATAGACTCATAACAATACCAACTATAGTAAGTGTCATAGTAATAATAGTAATGAGCGGTAATCCTTAAATATACCTATTATAGTTAAATAGAATGGTGGTTGCATGAATTTGATTCACAAAAGGTATTGAACTGAAGTGAAGACTTTTATATCCAACACCAATATATACAATATATAATTAAGAATTCAACGACAGTCAGACAGATAGCAATATACCCTAAGTCCACAATCAAACAAGAACAGGAGGTAAGGTGAGCTATCAGTTCTAAGTCCTTTAAGTCTTGATTATATAAATATATTGGTATAGGTATGGTTTAGAAATAAAGAAGTTTAAAAGAGTTTGGAATTAGTTTTTAATACAATTTAACATGAAAAACGAGTTTGATAAACATTAAAAACAGTTTTGTTGGCAAAGCAGTTATAAGTATAGAAAATCCTTTTTGGTTGCAAGTCATAAATCAAATGTGATTGATATTGTAATTTATTGGATTCAACTTGTATTCCCCTCCCCCCTATAAAAGCATTTAAAAACATTTGAAAGGTTAATTAAGGGGTATGAACTCACCGTTTGAACGTAGGGTTCGAGTGAGCGATCGATATGAGTGTTGAGTGTCAACGGATGCTCTGAAAGCAAGTGGTCCCTATTAATCATATGGTGACACATATGTGAGTTAGAGCTAGGGTGTTTCATGACTAAACATGATGGGGAATCACCCTAACGACTTGGAATCACTAAAACTAAGTGTCCCACGTTCCATACTTAGTGATCTTTACAAGTTTAAGGCCAAATATGAGTATTAGAGTGGGTGTATGGCCATAAAAGTGAGTGTGCGGCTAGGGAATGCGGCCAGATTCGGGTGTGAGGCTGCACACTGGAGTGTGTGGACGTACAGAGGGTGTGTGCGGCCGTACACAGGAGTGTGTAGCCGTACACTCCTTGTTTGAGCCCACATGTAGATTGTGATGGGTTTCAAGTGTCAAACTAGGTCTTAGATCGATTATAGAGGCCACAACCTCACTTTGGAGGATGTTTTGAGTGTGTGCGGCCACCTTATGAAGGTGTGCGACCGCACTCCTTTAAGGGATGAAGAACACGAAGAACACTATGAGTTTTAAGCTTAGATTCAAGTCTCTTACCACTATAACAAGCTGAAAGATGAAGTTCTTCATGTTTTGAGGCCTTCTAAGTGTTCTTGGATGATATTTCTAGAGAGAGTAAGTAGAGAGAGAGAAGGTGCAGCCAAGAGTGAATGGAAGGGGGTTCTCTACTATATATAGGGTCGGGTGTGAGGCTGGAGGGGGTTTGTGGTTGGGTGTGCGGCTGGCTGGTCGCACATCTGGTGTGCGGCCACACACACCTCTCTTGGTCTGTTTGGCTCGATTTTGTGATGCAACACCCTTCCTAACCCTTCTTAAGGCCCATATATGTGATATACTAATCCTAAAGCACTCGTGCGGACCCAAAATTCTGCTAAAAGATGCTAAATTCAAGTGAAATATGGATATATGGATCGATTGCACAGGATAAAAGTTTCGGGTTGTCACAAAGAAAGTACGGGTCTCCAGGCAGATGAAATTCAGCCTTGTTATCTAAGCGAGAATAGGGGTGTAAGAAACATATAATAGAAGTATAACTAAAGATATTTATAGGATGATCCTTACTAGTTACTTCAATACTTACGTAGTGCATACATGTTATACATAACTTAAGATAGAATAGACCTTCGAATAGGCGATCCAACTCTAAGACCACAACCAAACAAGGAACAGGAAGTAAAGCGAAAATCAAAAATTCTAAGTCTATAACATCTCAGTTACATATAACCTTATTCTATCCACTTAGTAACTATTGACCTACTTGTAAGAGTCGTTTTAGTTTTCACGTAAGTAATTATAGTATCACAAAATAGTCCTATAGTATTTTAAGTTTATGTTTTGTTCTAGTGTTTCTTTGTAGGAAGGTTGGTAAGTTCTTAGACTTGTTGCAACACCACAACCATTCCTAGGCACATGATAATCACTTCTCGGATACATATAGTTGATCAGGCTATATCAATCCCAGACCTGATTATATATCCCCAAGCCTACTTGTGATGCTCAATAATCACAATACTTTTGTTCTTTTCTAGTATGACACTGTTCTTACTATGAATGCATGTATGTATACTTTAGTAAAATATATTATTATTTATAAAGTATAACTACTGGTCAGAGTGTTTTAATCCCATTGTGTTTATAGTTTGTATATCTTTTAATGGGTTGATATACTTATTTCACTATAAACAATGCTCTGATACCAATCTGTCACACCCCCAAAACGAATTAGCGGAAACATTTGGGGGCTGAGGACGTCATGTACAGTATTATAACAATGCATAATAGTAAAACAAGCAACAACATCCATTGCATTAATAGAATAGTCAAATACATGTGTGTTCGTTTGATAGTTTGCATGACACCAAAAATGTATAACAAAATAAAAGACGAGTCTTGAACATGCTCCGTCTTCTTAAAACCTGCTAGTGTACCTGTCTATTGGTTTCCTGAAAATACAAGTTATTTTGAAAAAGAGTATCAACATTTAAGTTGGTGAGTTCATAAGTATTTTAGTGTCAAGTTTTTACATTTGCATCGTAAAAATGTTTGTATTTGTCTAGTGAAAATGTTGTATACTTCCTAGAAAATCCTATATTTTCTACTTAAATGAAAAGTAGTCTTCTTCCCAATACCAAACTATTTGTATGTTCTGTTCTCTTGAAAATAGTGTAAAGTGTATGTTTGTACTTGAAATAGTATAAACTGTAAATTTTTCCATAATTATAGCTATCTTTACTAGAAAAATAGTATGTATTGCTCATATCAGAATATCATTGTATGAATGTAATGGAAAACGAAGATGTATAGTAGTTATGTATAAAATACACTACTAATGCATTAACTACCTTTAAAACCAAACTGGTTAATTAAGGTTAAAAATGTGATGAGGTTGTAACCATACTTGATAGACTAGTATAAGACATGTCGTTCTTCAGACGTCGAAAATGATATGACATTTGTCACCCATACACCTACAGGTCCCACTATAGCTAGCAGCAAGGTGTGGGATGGTCAATCTCATATAGATCTATACACAATCTCACGTTCTCCCTCCAGAAGACTCTGGTTAAGAAACATGACATAGCAAGAATATTGCTATGCCATGAAATAGTATCTCACATTTTAGTTATCTTGTTCTTGTTATAGTATGTACCTTCTTGTTCTTTGTTATAGTATGTAAGTTCCTTTCTATTCTCGTAAATGAATAGTATACTTTATATTGAATAGTAATAGTACGTATGTATGGACTCATGTTTGTTTCTCTGTTCCAGAAAATAGTAAGTATTGATCCTTTAAACTATACCTATTATAGTTTTCTAGTATGTTTGTTTGAACTGTTACTGAAGAGACTCAATTGACAAATGTGCAACTGAGTTTAGTGTTTCCTTTTGAATTTGAGATTTAATTATTCATGTATATATTCAACAAGTATAACTATGATTTAGCCGACAGTCAGACTAGGGATCCTACCCCAAGCCCACAACCAAACAAGGAGCAGGAGTTAGGGTATTTAGCAATAGTCCTAAATTCGTTAAAGCATACTTATACATAAATATATAAAAGAATATGATTTTGATATAAACAGGAATCTAAAATAGTTTTTTAAAGAGTTTTCTAAAAATGATTTTTGATAGTATTTAAACATAAGAAATCCTTTTGTTTTTCATATGAAGATATTAACACAATAACATTGTGTTCAACTTGTATTCCCCCCCCCCCCCCCCCCCCTTAAAAGCATTTAAAACATTTAAAAGGTTAATTGTAGGGGTATGATTTCACCTTATGTAGGTGATTCGATTGGAGATTGGGTGTAGGATGTTAGCTCCAAAAGTGAAGTCCTTTTTAACAATATTGGTCCTAAACACAATTCATGCGACATATATGTATACTATTAATGAATATAATCATAAGAATGATAGGGAATCGAACTAATTTGCAAGTTTAACTTACAAATAAGGGCGTTAGAAGCAAAGAAGGAAGGCTACATGTTGTTCACGGCCAGCCTGGGTGTTCACGGCCCAAGAACAACTTGGTGTTCTTGAGTTCACGACCCAAGAACAACTTGGTATTCTTGAGTTCACAGCCCAAAGATCTTGATGAAAGAGGATCACTTGTAGATCCTAAGAAAGCTCCCTTGAAGATTAAGGGAAGAAGGATGATATTTGAGAGGGAATTGAGGGTTTTCGGTTGAAGATCTAGAGAGAAAAGTGATGTATTTTCGGCTAGAGGTGAAGAAATGAGGAATAAATCATTCAAACTCCTATATATAGGGAGGAGTGTGCGGTCCGAAGAGTTCACAGCCCGAGGACAGTTTATGGCCCGAAGTGGGTTTACGACCGAGTGTACGGCTGCGAGGTTTGCAGCTTAGAAGCCGTTTGCGGCCCGAAGGAAAGAAAGAAGAAAGAGATGCGAGGGTTCTCGGTTCTACATGTTTTCCTTCCCAAACCCTAACACACTTTGAATATAAGGTTTTATATCCCTATAACTCATTAACTTAACTAAATTAAGATAATAAAAGAAATAAGTCAGACCTTTATTTGATACGTTTGACTTTTAATTGACTAAGTTTGACTTTTACAAGAAAAGAAATTGTGGGTTGTCACAGAGAGTGATATCTATGCTAGATCTAGTGAGGTATTTAAAGAAGATTTTTCGAACAATATACTCTGTATACCAAACGGATCCTACATTCGATATGATTTTACCTATGTAATGCCCCAAATTTCAAATACCAATATTAACTTAACATAGTCCCAAAACTTCTAAAATTCGAAAATTCAATTACTAATGTCATTATTAATAATAATAGCGGAAGCAAATAGAAATTTTAAGTGAACACTTGGTGCACTACGTCTTCCTCAAAACTTGTCGCCTTCTTCAAGTATGAGCCTTATCTTTTCCATTCTCGCTGCCACTTGCTACATTATTCCCTGGGTTGCGTGCATTTAAAGATTCTAATGGGTAAGCCTATGGCCTAGTGAGTTTATGGTTTTCATGCATATTGACGTCAATAAAATAAAAACAAATGCAACAATTTATCAAATATAATTATTTTCACTTTCTTCCACCCTTGGTGACACATTAGGGAACTACTGTCATTTTCAGAGAACAGATCTCTCCGTCGGGCACAACAAATATGCTTACGGCTAATTAATCAGAGCGTAAGCTCTCCGCCGTGTACTGACACCCTGTACGACGACTGTACGAAGACTAATAATAAAACCGTGTAGTTAACACACTTGATCCCTATATATATGTCACCCACCCTTTTCACCATTTTACATGAAATAGTTCATAAAATTCACTCAAATACTCATACCAATAACAACGGTAACATGTAATTGCAAATAGATTAGAATTAACTCTTCATGCGAGCAACCACAAAATTCACACGAAGCCCACCTTATTGGCGTTAGGTTTTAACGAAATTTTGTCACGCTACATGCAACCTACATTCCAACAATAAAGTTTCCTAAGGCAACATCCCTAGAAAATTTCCTCTGTGTCCGTTTCGGTTCCATCGCACGCATGTCCGTTTTGGTTCCTAGAAAATTTCGTCTGTGTCCGTTTCGGCCAATAATAATTGTTATCTAATCATTTTATGATATATATATATATATATATATATATATATATATATATATATATATATATATATATTGTATTTTTTAAAAGTAATATTCCAAAATAAGTAATAAAATAATGATTTCACTACATATCTTTACTTACAAGGAATGCAAATTTAACAAAACATAAATAAAATGATTATGCATACTTTTTTTGTTAAGATTTAAGTTTAGAAGGTAAAATCATAAGGGCGCAAATGTGAAAATTTTAGAGTGACGACTTTTATAACTTAAACAAAAAAAAAAGGATTAACATAAGCTGTTTATGAAATTTCGTTTTAATCTCCAAAAAGGAAAGATGACAGTAGTACTAGAATTTTGCTGCAAGAAGAAGAAATCAGTAAATTGTTAACACCATAGGGGCTAAAATTGAAACTAACAAATTAAGAAAAATAAAAGGCTACAACGCAGATGGTGAGGTTCATTCAGACATTCACCACCGCAATTTACTTTTTATAATAAAATATGATTTGGTACTTTGGACGCGTTTTTTTTTTTTTTGACTCACCCAACCAAAAGGACCCGAAATATCATCTTTTTAACCCGTATGTATATTTATTTTTCTGTCATTATCAGGTTCCTACAGCTCCATATATTACCTAAAATAATTTTTTGAATAATTATATAAAATTACCATTAATCTTCTCCACCTCCCACTAACATGTAACCATAAACAATTTTCAGAAAGACGACCCAAATCAAGATGTATTCAAGCTTTCTTTTCTAAAATTATATTATTTCAATTTTCCATCTATTAGATAACAATTAGCCTGAACTAATGGAACCAGAACACGAAATGGAGATATATATACTTAATCAAAAATTATACCATGCTAAAATCAAGGAATCATACCTTAATTGCTAGAAAACTTCGATAATCCCCAAGAACTTCTAGCTCGTACTTCTCTTTCGATTCTCAGTCGCTTTCCAAAATTCTTGTGGGGAGTCGCTTTCCAAAATTCTTGTGGGGTTTTCACTCGATTTCTCATGTCATATATGATGCCTAAATGTATAACTGATGAAACCCTTCCGATAGCTCGAATTTACTACCTAATCAAAGTGATGTTTTTTTGTTGGATATTAAGCCTCATAATTGGTCTCTAATTGACTCATAAATTTTGAATTAATCATTAAATTTTATTAATATAATCTGATTATAAATTTTTTTATTTTGATATGAATTATTACAACCTGATTATTCCTTATCAGCTAGAACTTTAAGTATTCATTAGGATTATTAAGGAATCCGGTATATAGTTATAAAGCTCATAAAAATATGAACGAATATCAAGACATAGTCATACTTGTATATAGGTTGTTTAAAAGTGATAAGCTGAAGTATTAGCCTAGGAGCTAGCTTTCCCATGGTTCTACCAACTTAATCAGGTGAGGGCATAGTTACTTTCATGAACATGATTTTAATACAAATGTTTATTAAAAGTATTAAATATCTTTTGAAAGTTTATATGTGGATTACATGCTTATTATCTAGAATAAGTGTTAAATGTATATTTGATGACATACATTGTACGAACTAGATATGCCACTATTTCTATAAATAGATAGAATATAATAATATTATTTTTTTAAGACGTCCAAACCATTAAGCTAATAATACAAGTAATCACTAATAAAATAATATTATAATTATAAATGTTCAAATGATAATACGTACATCAAAGATTCAATTTCATTTGACTGGGCTTTCCTTATATCTCGGTATTTCCAAGTTGAAAGTCAACACCCATTCAAATAACAAGCCATAATTACGGAGGAAAGAAAGGGTTGTTTTGCTCCACTTCTACGAATTTCTCCAAATTCATCACCAGTTGATCTATATCACTCTAAACCCTAACCATCGTCGTTTTCCATATACCTTAAAGCAGCTGCCAATCAACATCGAATTCACCAACTTCGAACATCGGAGACTAACACAAAGTAGAAAGATGATATCAACTGGAGACTGGAGTGATCTCTAACCCTATCTTTATCTCGAACGTCCGGTCAACCACCACTACTAACCCCACCACCAAGTGACTTCGACGTCAATATTATCTAATACGACAACACCACCACCATTACCGAACACAAATACGATAAGATATGTCAGATGTGTGTGTGTGTTTTTATTTTATATTTTGAAAATGAAGATGTGTGTATTTTTTATATTATGCTTGTGTTTTATATGTTTATCAGTTTATGTTGGTGTATGAATGAGTATAAATTTGTTTTACGTATAAATCAATATATGTGGGTATTTCTTTGATGTTTTCAAATTCGGGTCTCTAATAGGTTATGTTTCATGTTTTTGGATGTGGATATACGAACGGTAGAGACAGCCAATATGATCTCTACGAGTTGTTGCAGATATGTGTAGCATTCAATCTTTTGTAAAAAGACCGGTACATATATATGTGTATCTAGCTTCTGACTATTCTTCTCCATTGGGTTTATTGGAGGTTAGCAAACAAAATTTTTGTGTTTGTTACACTTTATCAAAACAAACCCTTTTCTGGTGCCCTGTTATCAAAAGCATACTCATTGTTTCTTCTTTTTGAATGTTTTTATAGCCTTGAGTAAGTTCATGTAGCCTCAAATTTTCTTGAATGTTTATTTTAGCTTCAGGTTGAGGAAATTTATGTTGGTATCTATTGGAACATTTTGGGAAAAAAAACAAGTTGCTTCTATTGGGAAGAGCAAGGAAAAGTTGGCAAGGATGTACGAGGTTAAAGATCCAAATGGCATCTTTGTATTCACATTCAAAACTTATGTTGGTGGTGCCAAGTCAACATGTTTGGATTGCTTTATGATTATGTTGAGATTGTGAAGAATTATGAACCAAAATACAGGATTATCAGGGTAATTATCTTAATAATTTTTATTTACTGATAGAAGCATTTGTGTTATTTCTACTTCTGCCTTTGTGTTTGCACTTTTTTCCCTTAAATATCTTATGTCATTTTGGTTCTTTGTAGAATCGATTGGCTACCAAGGTGGAAAAGTCAAGAAAGAGCATGACAAACTAGATCAAGAGGCGTGAAGAAGGTAATTTAGTTAATTTACCAGTTTGAAGTTATTCTAGATAATAGAAAGAACTTTAAACTCATTAATGGTTGGGTAAGACTACTATTTATCTGATAATGTCGATTTTTACCAATTTGATATGTTTCAGTTTGTCACATTTTTATTATTTTTTGGATTAGTTTTATAAACCGGTAAAACAAGTCCATCTTAGTTGCTTATATATTTAACCTTTTATTTCATTATGCAGGTTGACTTGGACGCTTTGTCAAAGAAAATGCATGTTTATTTTCTGTTGTACTTAAAACCATTTTTTTATGAAATGGAGTTGGTTCTTGTAAATCATGTTCTAAGTGTGGATCTGCAGTAAAATTGATTGGGTAAGACTAATATAGTTATTATAGCTCATGAGCCTTTTTCCAACATGGATCGCCTTGAATATGGTCTTCACGAAGAAGAAGGTAGAGTTACATCATTAACTAACATTTTTTATTCATCACAAATTTCTTATAATAATCTAATTAGTATTAAAATTATGCTATTTTTCTTTTAAGTGCTTGCTTCTGGTGTGTTGTATGAATGATATGGCATTGTGATATGTTATTCATATAAACATGGTCATCAACAAAGGATTTAGATGTTTATTCATTTGTGTGGTGTTTGATGTTTTATGTGGGGGGTTATATATAGGCAGCACAATATTACAGAGCTTGAGAGTCTGTTACACAAACACAACTATATAGCTTAATCAAGTTTCTATCTTCTTCATGTTGGGTTTGTTCTTTTTACTATAATTGGATGTTAAAAGAAATTGTATTTGATTCTAATTGACATTGGTTTGATTAGTAAATATAGAAAGTAAATTACTATTTTTATATGATTAAGTAGGATGCTATCGTTGGTAAGAAATGTAGGCATGTTGTAATTACGTGAAAAGAATTGTAAGTATGTTTGTTGACAACTTCTTTCTGCTAATATGAGAATGCAAGTTTAAATGGACTTATTGGTAAGATCTAAATAAACTAACCAACGATGCAATTTCATATATGACATGTTCGTCTCTAATTTGTGTAACATTTATAACATAACTTTTTGTTAATCTAACATTTTCTACTTTTTATTATTTTTTTTGTTATTCTTTTTTGCTTATTACCTTTAGTTTATTAAATATTAGTAGATCACTCAAGTTTGTGTAGCGTACTCCATGACATTTTAATTTAGGTTTTATCAAATTTTATAAACGTGACATATACAAACATAAAGAAACAACTTCTAATGCCATAGTAAATTCAAAATTTACGTTGTTTAACCATTGTGAATTAGAGATGGATAATAACCAAATAGCCAGTTATCTACTAACAATTTGATATATATATATATATATTTTCAATTAAAATATGATGCAATAATTCTTTTTAGTGATGGTAATTAAGAATTTCATTTTAGGATTTTAATTTGAGCCACTGTTTTCTTCTTGATAATATAATTTAATTTGGCCACATATATTAGAGACTATAATACGCTTCTTTATTTTAAATGCTAATGGTCAGTGATAATACATAATTACAATAACTTGATATCTATTTCTTATTGACAAAAAATACAGTAATAAGTTAAATCGAAAGTTATTAATTAAAAAACAATTGTTATTGAAAATGATTCTTTATGTGAAATCGATAATTAAAAAGACATTTATTAATTAAAAAGCCGATTCTAGAACAAAGTGAACATGTCCCTAACGCCTTGTTCATGGGTTCTACTTAAGGAAGGATGTTGATGGATTTGAAGGGATCGTGAGGTATGTCGAAGGAAAATCGTGTTTCCGAGTTTCATTGATGGAAGGAAAGGGAGGGGAATGAAAGGATTTTAAAGCCATATTTTCTAGTTAAATTTTCCTCTCAAATTATGCGGATTCCGGAAGAAAACGAGGGAAATGAAAATCTTTTAGTTATATTTTCTTTTCCCTACCAACTCATGAGCACAAAAACTCAAAAATTTTCTTTCATTTCCTTTAAACTCGGGAAAAAGAAAATTTTTCTTTCCCTCTTTTTATTTTTATCAATATTTTCCTTCCTTTTCCTTTATTGAATTTACAAAAAAAAAACCCTTAGGAACAAGGCATAACTAGATGATTCTAAAAAAAATTAAATCATAGAGAAGCATACTATTATATCACATGAAAATATGATTGGTAACTCAATATTCAACAATATATCAATTTAACCTTACTATTGGGGTCAACAAGAATATATACTCATTCGATACACGTGGATGTAATTTTTTTTAATATCCAATAGAAGAAACTATACATCGAAAAGAAAATAATTGCCGCATACCACACTGCACAAGGTACCCCAATAGATATATCTTATTTACCGATAAATAGCATGCTTTTTTTTTTGGAAATGTGACATTTTTTTTCCAAAATAAAACTAATTGAAACAAGAAAATTATTCACCGAATAGGACTAATCGCCACAAGGATACAACCGTCACCGAAAAGAATTGATCACCGTTCGAAAATTATTCGCTACCGCCGCTTTGCGCAGGTACATAGCTTATATATATATATATATATATATATATATATATATATATATATATATATTTCAAGGTGTATTGATGATATTATTACCTAATAATATAGAAATTTTATTACTGAAATAATTAATGTATATGGAATACCTAATACTCTGTGTCAACTATATAAACTAAATTAGGATATTTGCTATCTAAACAAAATTGGTATTGGAAGTTGATTACATAGATTGTAGTATCATCTAGTTTCTAAACCGGGACGTATAGAGGATGCTTAGATCTAACTTGGTTGGATAATAGTGTAGTTATATGTTATATTGCGATAATATGTTATAAAAAGGAAAATGGTTTTGGATGTTGATTACAAGCATTATAGTTTTTGCTAGTGATGCAATAAGACTTACAAAGGATGTTAAGTTCATGTTAAGGTTAAACCATGTGTTCGTACAAATATTACACAGGAAGGAAATTGTGTTGGATGTTGATTATGGATATTGTAATCTTGTCTAGTTATGCACTAATACCAAAACGGGATGCTTACTTAAATTAATTTTGGAAATTAGGTAGCATCATATTAAGGCTATGTTAGAGATGGGAACAAAGAGTAAAACTTTGTTCGATGAAACTAGTGATTTGGTGGGGTTTTGGTTATATACTAGAGTACCACATTAGCATTCTCCCTCCTTTTCAGAAAGCCATAAATTATATGTCTATAATAGGCAATCATTAGGTGCATGGATGATTAGTCATCTGTCAGAGTAGGATGAATACCACTAATTAAACCTAGTCTTATGGAATCACTGGAAAACTTATAGTATGTAGGTGTAATGAACTATGTGTTCATTCGATGTACTGTATCCCCCATAGTTGCCTTTATTAACTAACACATGCTACAAAGGACTCCCCGAAGCAGTATACTCAACTTTTTGCTTACAAAGATCCATCAAAATAGATTTTATAAGATTACTATTATACGATAAGTATGTGAGGATCGATGGGATGAATAACAAAGGGTAAAGTGACTCATAGATATTTGTGATTTGTTGTTGGATAACAGTTGTTTTTTCAAGTTTATTGATTATGGGTCATCATCCAAAAAAAATTATGGGATTAAAACCTTATGTATCTCACTAGGTTTCTCAACTTAAATCACTCAATTTATATACATCATAGGTGATGGTGTTAAAACTGCTCGAGAGTTTAATATGATTATGAGTGATCAAAGAGAGTACTAGCAAGTGTTGAGGACCGTTAGGTCCATACGTTTTAACGATGTTGTGTATTTATTATAACATCCTTAGAGTTTTATTATTTTGAAGCAAACATTCGTATTCAAAAGTGTCTTAATATATTGGGATTTTTCGCAAATAAAGATGTTATGGTGTGTAAAGCGTAAGAAAAAAAATCAGTTCTCAAAAATAATGAATGTCACAATAGTTTTTTAAAAGTTATTAATTATTATTATTTTGATATCATAAAAACTAAGAAAGAAGGCTAAAAAATTATATATATATATATATATATATATATATATATATATATATATATATATATATATATATATATATATATATATATATATATATATAGTTTATGAGAATCGAAAAATAAGAAGTTTAGTTATCAATGTAAATAATAATAACTATTTTTTAAACCGTACCACTTATTTATTTATTTATTTTTTAAATATTATAGCTTTAACACTTGTAGTGAATAGAAGGTAACATAACCCATAGTCTATTAATCTATAGTCTCGTTAATACATGTATTGTCAAACTTTTCTTTTTATAATTATTGGTAATGAACTACATATATATATATATATATATATATATATATATATATATATATATATATATATATATATATATATATAATGGTTGTAAGAAAACATTCGACGTTAGCTGGTTAGTGGACTGGGTTAGGGATTAATCAGCTAAGTGGGGATTAATCGGAGACTATTAATTACTAACTTATTGAATTTTAAAAAATTAAATATGACTAATATCATATCAATGGTCATAAATACAGTATATCATAACAAAATAGGGTAACATGTTTGATACAATACAAATCATTCCTCAAATACTTTCTTTTGATACAGAACTTCATCAAATTGATAAAATTTCGTCATTCTCGATTGCTTTAGTCATTCTGTAGGAGTAGGGGTAAATAGGAAATTAATCGGGACCTAGTCGGGATATTTACAATATATATATATATATATATATATATATATATATATATATACTAGGAAATTTATCGGGGGCGTGATAATCACGGCCCTAAAGAATCGATCGATAAGCTAGTTTTAAGAGATCTTAGGGAAAACACCGACTTTAGAGCTTAGTTTGATCAAGATATTGATGCTTTTAACCAACGGTTGGTGCATTTATGCACAAAAAGATAATCTAAAGTGATGAGTTGCACAAGAAATAGCAATATACTTTCATATGCACAATCACAATCAATAAAGTCTTCAAAAAGCATATTTGGAGTCCATATCAGCATAAACCTATGAATACAGGAAGCTGTCATAACAAGGGACTTTTAGATTCTTTAAAACTTTTATCCTTTTAGCTCGTTCTTTTCTATTACTACTTGCTCGCAACATATTTCTAAATAACCGGCTTTTGATAACCAAAATATATCACATAAGACCATTGAACCAAGTTTCAAAAATGAAATTAAAAAAAAACTTACAATAAGATTTGTAATTCATAGAGTGAAGGCAAATTACTTTTGAAAGACCTTCAGCTTATAAGCACCATTTCCTATTGTTCGACTTCAATCGAATGAAGAACCCAATAAAATTAAAATTAATTCTTAATGGAACGCCTGCAATTAAACATAGGATTAATTAAGACAATGAACAGATCCTTTATTATAGACAATGATAAACAATTTTGTTCTTTAGTTGAAGAAAGTGAATGAAATAATAATACTAAACTTCATCTTTAACTTATTGGACACAATTTTGCACTTCTATGAAACTATGTTTCACTTTTTCCTTTTGAAATGGACACAGTTTTGCACTTCTATGTAACCACCCCTGTATAAAAGTAAACCTTATTGAGTTTAAAATAGGGTGAATATTTCAATCTATTAGAAATTTGCAAAACCTGTTACATAACCATCACATTTGTTGTCATTAATACCTTCGACCATCTTTTGTAATACTTTAACAGCAAGAGTATCAAAAAGTTAGAAAAAAAGGCATTTATTGTCATCACTTTTGACATGTGCGTTTTCTTGAAATCAGTCTCATTCTATGATGCATGGAAACTTCTCTAAGGTTGCAATTCCCGTTTCCGAAACTTCATGGAAACGGATACTCCATGGAAACTCCTTGGAAACGTTTCCTGAAAGTACCGGGTATCATGGAAACGTTTCTGCAAAGTTTCCTTGAAGTTTCGGTGAGGTTTCCTAGCCGTTTCTATTTTATTTTAAGGTTTACATGGGCTTTTTTAAGTTTAAATCCAAAAAAGGCAAATGGGCTACTATTTTTAAGGCTCAAAACGTATTTGATACTCCCCTAAGTCCCTAACTGATCGTCCATCAAAGTCTCTCCTGTCGTGAGTCGTCTCCTTTCTTCTCCTTCTCGATCAAAGGTGATTAGTCGATCACAATTCACAAGGATCATTAAACATCATTCATCACCATTCTTGAATCTCTTAATTCCTAATCACATCATCGATTATGCCTTCTCAAGAAACACAAGGATCAACTACATCAACAGACCAACCTCCATTGTGGGGCTTTACATCAATATATCTATTTTGGAATTTCTTTAATATATATATATATATATATATACACACACACACACACACACACACATATTTTTGTATTGTCGTATCTCTGCCGTATCCATATCTTGATTTTTTGGGTTTCGCTGTTTCTCGTTTCCGTTTCCGTATCCGTTTCCAATTGCAATATTTGTTTACGTGCAACTTAGCTCATTAGAAATTACTCTTGTTCAACAAAATGCAATTACAGTAGATCAAGCTCACTAAGATTGAACTTTAACCTACTTTATGTAGGACCTCTCTTTTTAAAACAATTATAATGAAACTAAACAACAAAATCAATTTGAAATAAAGGGGAATACCAAAGTTTATACCTCAGACACCAAATAAGTTGTTTTTGTAATCTTTAAATTCAAAGGTTAATACAAATTATGTCGTGATATTATACCAAACAACTCAATTAACTCCAGTAAGTCAATGATTATTGCTTCAAAATACACAAGTGACTTGAGATTACAAAAGACATAAGAAAAATAACAGTAAGTAGACAGGGAGGGGCCTAAAATAGAGAAAATTTGATTCACATATATACAAACTTACTCCAATTGAGTAAATAATACCCTTTTATGATGAAAAATTCAATTCAAATGAACCTGAAAGCATTTTTTTTGGTTTAGTTGACAATACCAGAAATTGTTTAGCGTTATCCATTTCATCTGATATTATTTCAAAGCTTGGTTAGAACCTGGTTCAAATGTAAAAACCAGATCAGGTTCTTCTTCCTTCAGAGCATTAATGGCTCTGTCCACAGATTTACTCTATTTGAATAACCAACAGATAAATTAGTACAACTTCGGTAAAATGCATACATTTATGGTTTAATAGAAACAAAAGTCTTTCTCTCAATATGAAAACCAAACTTTGTACTATGCCCTTTAACTTAAAAATCAAAAATAAATATAGAAGTTAAATAGAAAAATAAAGAAACTAATTTAGCATCTATTTGTAAGCAATAGAAGATTTCAAAAACCCTATTTTCTCTTGATTACAACACAAGGGTAAAGTTGAGTTGCTCTTTTTGATTAATCACAGCCAAATCTCTTCTAATGTGATAATATCAACACCGAATTTTCTAGTAGATACTTTCTGTTCTTTAACATGAAAAGAAACTTACCATTTACAATAATTTGACATGACAATGATTTCAAGCACATAAATAATCAATCATGCAAAAAATAGGAAAAAATCACCTTAATTTGGGCTTCCATGGCATCAATTTTGACAATCGAAATGGGCGCACCAGACTGTAGGATTGATTCCGTTAAACCACCAAAACCAAAAAATTAGAACAAAAACTATCAAACAATCAACATATCAGTCGATTACGGTTCTTCATTTTAAAATCCAAACATGATCAATCACGTAAAAGGGAACTTCTGGAGAAAGAAGACATCACTTTAGGGCTCAAATAAGCACTGAAAGCCAAATTAAACATAATCAAATTAGAAAACCTAAACATACCCTTAATTCTATTAAAAAAAATTAAGAAAGAATGCAGCCTGGGAAAGGGTCGATACGAGGAGGCAAAGGAGAAATAGAGATATGTCAGAGTAGCATTTATGATTATGGACGTTGATGGAAGAGGGTTGTGTAAGCATAGATAGAAAACGAGTCCCAATTCAGACCATCAATTAAATAAGACAGCAACACCCTAACTGAATTAGTTGTCCCGACAGCTGCGACATCAACTATTCCGGCTGGTGGTGACGTCAGTTGACCGGAAAGATGTAAATGAGGAATGATCTTGAGACGGTCCTGACTGACCTCTTTTAGGCGAAGGAAGGAGAAATCAAGAAATGATGAATATAAGATTAAAAAAGGAATTACCTTAATCCACTTGGAGAAGAAGCATATAGCGTTGTATTGGAACATAACTAATGCTTATAGAACAAATGACCCTTTAAAATGGGGTCCACGTGTAACCTCCGATGATTAAGCTATTTGAGGTGGCAAAGAAGAAGTCGAATGTGGCAAGCAGCCTGGAAAATCTTGTGTTTATCGACAATGAAGAAAACCCTACAATTAAGTATCAGACGCCACCATGAGATAAGCATGAGGCTAGGAGGTAACGGTGAGGCGGTGTGAAGGAAGCAACCAAGCTGCTTACACCATCTATGTTAAAAACGGCCGCCCACACTCTTTTTATTGGAGGAAGGAAGCAAGTCGTTTATGGTACGTTTATACCTGTACCATGTTTTAAAATTAATTAAATTTTTATAATAAAAGTTCAAAATTATTAATCAATTATCTTTAAAAAATTATTAATTAAGAGATATTTTTAACTATATAAATTTTAATCATTGATTTAAATAAATATATGAAATTATATCATTTTATAATTTGTATTATTTTTATTTTAATTTTTATTCTAATTTATTAATTTAATGTAATTAGAGTGGGAAATTTAAAATCGAAAATTAATAGTTTGACAAGTGACATACATTAATTATGAGACATAATAATGCATCACATGGCAAAAGGAGCATAAAATATGTATTAATTAGGAGGCTTAATAGGATGATACATGTCAAAAGGAGAATAAAATTATTCTTTTACTAGTTTATAACCCGTGGGAACCACGGTTATAAAATTAATCAAACTTTTATAGTAAAAACTCAAAATTATTAATAAGTTATTTTAAATAAATTATTAATTTAAGATTTAAAATTATTAACTAGTTTATAACCCGTGGGAAC
The DNA here is from genome assembly GCF_051521515.1 of Lactuca serriola. NCBI lineage: Eukaryota > Viridiplantae > Streptophyta > Magnoliopsida > Asterales > Asteraceae > Lactuca > Lactuca serriola. The sequence goes on along the minus strand of NC_136410.1, from coordinate 228,899,779 downwards.
CACAGTTATAAAATTAATCAAACTTTTATAGTAAAAACTCAAAATTATTAATAAGTTATTTTAAATAAATTATTAATTTAAGATTTAAAATTATTAACTAGTTTATAACCCGTGGGAACCACGGTTATAAAATTAATCAAACTTTTGTGAATTAATGAAAACAATAATTTAAAATTTAAAATTTAAAATTTAAAATTTAAAATAGAATCACATTAATGAGGAGGTCTAATAAATTTAAAATGAAAAACTAATAGATTGACAAGTGGCAAAATATTAATTAAAATGTCTAATATGGTGACACATGGCAAAAAAGCTACTCTTTTATTAGTATAGATTAGAATAGTGATATATATATATATATATATATATATATATATATATATATATATATATATATATATATATATATATATTAAAAAACTTATTTAACAATCAAAAATCACACAAAAGGAATATGGAATATATAGAAAGGTTTGATCGATCGAGAAAAATCATCAAATTGTTACCTTCTTTTCCTAACCATCGAGGTTGTTAGTGTTTTGATATTACCTCTTCTTATCGCAAGAAAAAAAAATCAATTTTTTTAAAAAGCTTATAAAATATTTTTTATATTTGAAATAAATAAAAAGAGGGCCAAGTAGTTAAAAATAATTAGTTTATGAGAGTCGATAAATAAATAAAAATTAGTCATAAATGGAAATCATAATAACTATTTTCTAAACCATTTAACATGAATTCTTATAAGATAGCATAGTTTGAACACTTATAAATAAAATAAAACAATATGAATAATATTTATGCTGATCAGTTTAATATATTTATAAATAAACAACAATAAATATGAAGCTAGTAGTAAAACTATTATGCTTTAGAGTGATTTGTTGTAACATCCGGATGTTGAGGTATTTTCAATTGCAACCATTTGTATGATTAAAAATTGCATTTTGGTCCCTAGGTAAGAGAATGAGTACAAAATGGCCCATTGTGGCATTTTGGTAATTTTGGACATTGAGGAGTAAACTAAGTGTACGTGTGTATGCAGAGCATACTAGGGCGCGCCCTAGTACGCTGGGCATACACCTTGTACACGGGGCGTACCTGAAGAAAGTCCAAACCATAAATTTTAGGGTTTGGTCCATATATAAACACCATTATAGCCTCATGTCTCGTTTTTTCATCAGCCTCCATCACCTCATAACGTTTTTGCATACCCTAATCTATCTTGTGAGCATTTTTGAGCTTGTTTGTGTGTATGTTTTGTGCCTTTAAAGAAGAAAGAAGGAAGTAGAGACCATCTTGGAGGAGTGATGCACCATAGATCCAGAATCACATCATCATTTGACACCACTTGGAGGTATAAAGTTATTAACTTGGTGAAATTATACTTATATCTTGTTTTGGGCTTGATTTTATGTTCTTTTTGTCCAAAATATGGTGATTCTTGAGCATAAAAATGTGGTCTTGATGGGTGGTTTTGTGCCATGCATGCTATAAAAGGTCTTAAGGAATTAAGATGTTGAGATTTTGTGGATTAAGCACTTTATGGACATGCAAGTCATGAAGTGGGAAACTTTATGACTCTTAATGGTATTTTGCCCTTGGATCTGAAAGTTGGATGTAAGAGGTTAATCCATTAAGCTCTTATAATGGATCTGAGAAGTCTGGGCATACGCCCAGTGTAACCTGGAGTATGTAGCGTATACGTGGTCAACCATCCCGATTACGGTCAAAGCTTGAGTATGTCCTACATACCTCCGGAGTATGCCTTGCGTACGAAGCCTGAGTCGACTCGGTTGTGTTGAATAGGTTGACTTGCTGATTTTGACCAGTTTGACCAAGGGTATTTTGGGTATTTAAGAAATAGTTGATTTTGGGTCTCTATCTGTTGAATAGGTGACCTGTAGTGCCGGTATTTGGAGCAATTTATCGTTCAACTTATCGTCAGACTATAAGATGAGCCTTCCTCACTATACTTGCAGGTCGAATGCACCAAGATCGGCCCACTGGATTGATATCTTGGTTTTACTATATGTTGTATGTTGTAGTGATCTGTTAGATTTGTATCCTGGTATATAGGATGTTGCTATATTGTAGTGATCTGTTAGATCTGTATGACCATCTATATGTGCTAGCTTATGATTCTTATGGTATATGTTGATATGTGATGGTGTATCGGGTTGAGGCGGTCCTGCTTTGTGCTGAAGGCCAAGATACCCAGGGTGGTCCAGATAGACTGAAGGCCTGCGAGGCGGACCAGTCAGGCCAAAGGCCTGGAGAACGGTCCAAATAGGCTAAAGACCTGGTGAGGCGGTCCATTCATGCTGAAGGCTCTATATGTATATTGTTGTGTGTTATGTTTATGTGGTGGTACTTTAGGGGAGGTCACTAAGCTTTGGCTTGTGGTTTTAGTTTATTGTTTCAGGTACTTCTGATGATCGCGGAAAGGCGAAGGTGTGGCCATACACATCCTCTTGTTTTGTGGACTTGTGATTTTGGGATACTTTAACATTGATAAACACTTTGGAAATAATGATTTTGTAAACATTATATGATTTTGGGATGTTTTAAAAAGTTTAAAATCATTGTGATTTTTGAGATGTCACAAGTTAGTATTGGAGTATTGGTTTGAGCGAGTTGGAGGAACATCCGTATGAATCCAGTCTCAAACTAAGGAACTGCAAGGGTATTAAAATGAATTTCAAAAATTGTCTTCAAAGGTAACCAAGGAAGGATGTGATGTGTATGATCAGCCGAAGCCAGAAAGTAGACCCCAAGCTACCACACTGTTATTTGATATTATGTTATGATAGAAAAACAAGCTAGTGATAGGCTAGGGATCTTCTGGAATTCCATGATCGAAAATCCTAATTATATAATGCCTGATTGCCTAGGGTTTCTTTCTTATACGAAACTAACATCATTACTGTATTTTCTTAGTTCGAAACTAACATCATTACTGTATTTCATTAGTTTATGAATTAGAGTTGTAAATGACTAAGATTTTATAGCCTGAGAATATTTGATTTGGCCTTATTTCCTGTTCATTGTCTGGTTGTGGGCTTAGAGTACAATCAAGTATTTGACTGTCTATAGGATCCAGTGTTATGTATGATGGGTTATTAGGGTTACAACTACAATGCTCAAAGCGGAAAAACATTTAAACAATTCAAATGATTAGGGCACATGAAACCTAATAGGTTTTACGTCTTTCACATATAGGAAACATACAATGAATTGTTATCCTACAAAAATTTCCTATGAAAAACAAATTCATAAGAACAAGAAACTTACCTTGAAGATTATTATTGCAAAACAACCTGGAATTCCTTCTACAAAAACTTTTGGCAGCAATCACCACAAGCATCGTGTCTCTAATGGTTCACAACCAAAGCCTAGCAACCAAGGAACTTGAAGAGAGAGAGAGAGAGAGAGAGAGAGAGAGAAGGGGGGAGAGAAGAGAATTTTGGCCTAACCTCTAAGGAATGACATGGCCAAAAATCATAACCCTAGGGGCCTTTATATAGTGTAGTCAGGAAACCATAGATAAGCCTAAACCAAATATAATAATATTATCTTGAACCAGGTCGCCAAGGATAATTTTAGAAACCCTAAGGCTCCTTAAAACCGTCCATAGCCTCATGGAGGGTTCTAGAATTCCTATTGCTCAACTATTAAAAAATCGCTCTTTAGTCCTTACACTTTAAATTAATTATTTTAATCACAAAATTAACTCCAATTGATTTCTGATTAATAATTAATTAAATAAACTATTTCCAATTTATATATTATCCTCATAATATATTAACAAATCATTCATTTTTATTTCTAATTAATTTATTAACCATATAATAAATTAATAAATCAGTCTCTCTCTTTAAAAGCTATCCTATTCAATTGCCAAATTTGAGGCAACCCAAAAGGACTATTCTACCATTAATTTAATTTTATCCCAATTATATTTATGGGCTTAGACACCTAATACAACAGTATCCCACTTGGATAAGTCTAATAACTATAATTTCCAATATAAATTCCAAATTGATCTGTAAATTGCAGCTACCACAAGCCGTTGTCGAACTCTGACCAAGTCAGTTACGTGCCCTAAGATAAGTGATCAAATCTTCCTTCGTTCTACAAGATATTGTTATAATCAATCTGATTTCCAAGATTTTGTTTCCCTACTTCTCAATTATGACGACTGAATGCAGACTACTAATTGAACACATCAATTCAGTCCAAGCTTGGCCAAGCACTTCATATCCCGACATCAAATCATTGAGGGGCCCAAAATTATCGTTTTTCATGTTAGGGTAAAAGGAAAAAATAAACTTTAACTTATATGCTTGCACTATATACTCATCAAATCATGCACAAGAGTATGTTTTATAACATCAAGATACTGGTGCGTTTACATATTATCAATGCACAACTTACTTATAAACAACAACTCATATATCTTCGTTTTAAGAATATAAGATATTATTGTCTCAAAATTACTTGTAATAAAATCCATGAAGTAATTCTCTAAGTTTCGGTTTATCCAACACTCAGAATCCCCATTTTCTAAGTACTCATGAACATTGAAGCAAAACTATTGCTATGTCTAATCTCCATAGACAATCTACAATGAAATTCATGACAATCTTAATTCGCTACTTACTTCCAAAAGTACAATCAACTATGGATTTCAAATAATCTAATTACTTAGGAAGTAAAACATGCAAAGTGAAAGATAATAATAACCTAATTAACTATGTCAGCATGATGGAGACTTAACTAGTCCATGCCAACGATGATGTCGAAACTTTTAATTGATACAGGCATGAGGTCAATTGGGAATGCGTGATTATCTAGAGACAGGGTACATTCTATGAAAAATTTTCTAGAAGTCTCAGTCTTTCCATTAGCCATTTCTACGACGAACGTTTCTTTTAGTGCTTACAATGCTTGATTAAGTAAGTGTTTAAATTCTTGGTTCACGAAACTCCTCTCTGCTCCACTGTCAAATAGCATGCATGCATATTAGTTATTGAGGAGGAACGTACTCGTGACTATGGTGGGGTCCGCTACTGCTTCCTCGTGACCGATTTCAAGAAGTCTTCCTGCTCCGCCAACATTCTTGGCCTTAGGGAAATTTCTTTTGAAGTGCCCCGTTTAGCCACACTCGTAGCAGGCCTGGCTCGCTCCTGTGTCAGGGACCTAGGTGATTGGCCTAGCTGGTGCTTTGCAGAAACGGGCTGTGTGCCCCTTCCTGTCACAGTTAACACAGTGCATTTCACGGAAGGGGTTGTTGTGACGGAAATTGCACTTGTTGCACTTGGGCACGCTCCCTGCATATTGTTTCGATGGCGTTGGGTTTGAAGGGGTTGTTGCAACATGAACATCCACAACCTGTTGTTTTTTGGCAGAGGGTTGTGCTGATTGCCCTTTCTTCTTATCCTATAACTCCCTCTTGTTATCACTTGTTTTGGCTGGTTCTGGGACAGTAGAGGTAGTTGTGGTTACTTGTGGTGGGACTCCGTAGTCCATGAGTCTCTGGGCCACCCTTTGGCACTGTCGAATGTAGAGGGGTTCAAAGCCAATACATTCCCCTAAAACGGAGGTACCAACCCCCAAATGTATCTTTAGATCTTCTTGTTCTTTGTAGGGACCATACTTGGACATAGGGCCACCAAGTCACTGAACCTTGCCGTATAGGCCACTATGTCGGAACCTTTCATCTTAAGGCCTCATAGCTCTTGCTCGAGCTTCTGGACTTCGCCCCTCAGACAGTATTCCGCTGACATAAGGTCCTTCAGCATATTCCAACCGATTTCGTTAGCCATTACCAATGTGAGTGACTTGACATGGCCATTCCACCACGTCAGGGCTCTATCAGAGAAGGTGCAGGTGGTAAATTTTACTTTGCTAACCTCCGGGCAGGAGCAGATCTCAAAGTTCTCGGTCTATTCAATCCATTGTGACAGGGCCAGAACTCGTCTAGTCCCATTAAAGATCCTGGATTTGCAGTTGGTGAAGTCCTTGTAGGTGCACTCCTTTGGACGTGCATGACTGTCACCTTGGTTTGAATGGGTACCTGTTCCCGCTCCACTGGTGCCACCAGAATTTATCTGTGTCATGGCTGCGGTTACAGCCGCAGTTACGGCAGCTTGAAACATTATTGCATCGAACTGCGGTGGAGGTGGTGGCGGAGTTGGAGGTATTGGAGGGTTTTTGTTTGTACATTTGCGAGGCGGCATCTTTTAGCTATAAAAGATGAAACGATGGTAAGACTTCCATAGAGTTATCAAGAGGAATAATATTAAGCTAGATTAGAGTTTGATAGAAATGATGGTAAGACTTCCATAGAGTTACCTAAGGGTAGATCTACATCATACGAACAAAGGGAAAACTTGACAGCATAAAGATCTAGGGAAATAGTACATGCTAGACATGAATATTTACATAAAAGAGTGCTACTTAGAGCATCTATGAAGGCTAGTCCCTTAAATCAAAATAAGGGAGAGTAGAGCATCTTCTACTAACGATGGGCACCCCTCGGACGAACCCTTAATTCAGCCAGTTGACACTCCACATCAAGCAAGTGTCTCTCATTCACTGACAGGCACGCTCGGAGCTCTATGACTTCAGCTTGAGTTGCAGCTAGCTCCCGCTGCAGAGCCTTATTATGGTTTACGGCTCTCCCATGAGCAAATTCAAGATTCCGAATACGATCCGTATTGGCAATGGAGTCAGCATCAAGCTCCACAGTTTGCTGAAGGGCTGTCATGCCCAGCTCAACATTGTGAGCCACTCGACGAACCAAGATGGGAAGAATTATGTTTGCTGAGCCTCCCTCACTAAGGTTGTAGAAGCGGCGGTCTCCATTGTATGGGAGGGGTTGACCTTGCTCATGGCTCCACCTAACCAAATTTTATGCCCACAAAGGCGTTGGGCCATGGAATTCAGGCAGGAGTTAGGATTTAGCATTGGGGCCACTAGAGGTAGATTCTCGACTTCAGGCTCTGAGTCTGCAACTTCAGGAAAATTTTCAGCAAAATCGTCATCTAAAGGAATTCCAGGATCCTCTTATGGCTCCTTTCGATCCATGCTCCATTTCCCTGATTGTGAAAGTACGGGTCTCTAGGATGATGAAATCCCGACATGATATCTACGCGGGAATAAAGGTATAAGAGACAATTAATAGTCGTATAAACTATCAATACTTATAGAGAAGTGATTCTCATTAGTTACTTCTATAATTATGCAGTGTGTACCAGTTATATATAAACTGAGACAGGATAGACCTTCGAATAAAGACCCAACTCAAAGTCTACAACCAAACAAGGAACATGAAGTAAAGCGAAAGTCATAGCTTCTGAGTCTATAGCATCTTATTTATACATAACCTTAGCGTATCCACTCCGTAGTTATAGACTTATTAATAAGCATCTTTTAGTTTTCACATAAGTTAATATGTACACAATATACTCCTATAGTATTTTAAGTTTGTTTTATGTTCTTACTGTTTCTTTGTGGATAGTTGGTAAGTTTTAGACTTGCTGCAACACCACAACCATTCTCGGTCATATGCTAATCACTCCTCGGATACACATAGTTGATCAGGCTATGTCATTCCTATGACTGACCATACATCCCCAAGTTCACTTGTGCTGTTAAATAATCACAACACTTTTGTTTTGTTCTAGTATGATATTGATCTTAATATGAATGGACGTATGTATACTTTTAGTAAAGATACTTGTTATATTTTAAAGTATAACTCTTGGTCAGAGTATTTTAAACCCATCGTATTTATAGTTGTATATCTTTTATGGGTTGAAATACTTAGTTCACTATAAACAATACTCTAATACCAATCTGTCACACCCCCAAACCGAATTGGCAAAAACATTCAGGGGTGGAGGACGTCATGTATTGTATCATAACAATGCACAATAGTAAATCAAGCAACAACATCCATTGCATTAATAATAATAGTTAATACACGTGTTCTTTGTAAAGTTTAAATGACACGAAAAATCTATAATCAAAATAAAGACAAGTCTTGAATAAACTCCATCTTCCCAAAACCTAGCCATCTGTACCTGTCTACTCGTGACCTGAGAATACAAGTTATTTTGAAAGAGTAGATCAGCATTTAAGTTGGTGAGTTCATAAGTAGTTTAGTGCCATTATGTTGTATTTTCTTCACAGAATGTTTGTATTTGTATCATAAAAATGGTTTGTTTAGTTTCCCAGAAAATCCTATATTTTCTACTTATAATGAAATGTAGTCTTCTACCAAGACCCGACTGTTTGTATGTTGGTTCTCTTATAATAATGAAAAAGAAATGTTTGCACTAACGAATGATACTCTATTGATAGTTTTACTGCCTTATAACAAGGTTGGTTAATTTAGGTTAAAATGTGATAGGAGTTATAACCATGCTTGATCGACCTAGTATAATCACTCAACGTTCTTCAGATGTCGAAAAGGTATGACATTTGTTCACCCGTGGACTTCTAGGTCCCACTATAGCTAGCAGCGAGGTGTGGGATGGTCAATCCCATATAGATCTATACACAAACTCACGCCCTCCCTCCAGGAGACTCTGGTTACAAAACGTGACACAGCAAGTGTATCGATGTGCCTTCAAGTAGTATCTCACATTCTTGTTATCATGTACATGTATAGTATGTATGTACCTTTTGTTTCTTGTATATGTTTGTGTGCATTCCTTTTGAAAATGTATATGTTTCTTTTGTATATATCCCTTTCGTAAATGTATATGTTCCTTTTGTAAATGTATATGTTTGTGTGTGTTCCTTTTGTAAATGTATATGTTTGTGTGTGTTCCTTCTGTAAATGTATATGTTCCTTTTGTATATGTTCCTTTCGTAAACGAATATGTTCCTTTTGTAAATGTATGTGCTCCTTTTGTAAGTGTATGATCTCTAAACTATACATATTATGTGTGACAACCGTCAAATTCAATTCAAAGTCAACAAGTGAAAGTCAAAGTCAACAAGTCAAACCGGTCAAACTTAACTAGTACTTCTATGATAAGAGTTATTCTTTGTATAAAACTGTGCATTTGTATGTCAAGAATTCAAGTGTCTCGGTGAATATATGTGTTTATCAATGTAAAACCCTAAGAAGAGAGTTTAATGTATCAAAACGTGACTATGGACCCTTTTGGAGACTTAAAATAATCATAAACGAAGTATAACGGGGTTCACGAACCTTGAATTTCGAGGCTATACAATAATATTGACTAAAAATAAATCTCTCCCAAATCTCTCTCAAAATCACTCTCAACTTTTTATAGTCATTCGGTTCATCCCGACCCTTAACTTGGCCAAAAACCACTTGAAACGGGAAGTTTACTTGAAAAACAGCCCTTTAGGACCGAAACCTTTCTTAAGGACCGAACCTCTTGGAAGCAAAACCCTAAGAAGTGAAACACCTTGAGAGGACTGAAGCTTCTCAGAACCGAACTCATCTCTTCAGGGCCGGAGGTCCCGTTTCAGAACCGAACCGAAGTCAGCTAGGACCAAAACCTCTCGCAGCCGAAATGAACCGAAACCCACTTTCGCTTCTGTCACCTTCGGGCCCGAGCCTTCCCTTCGGTTCCTTCTCCCCACTCTCGGTCCTCAGCTTCAAGAACCGAACCTACGCAGGTTCGCTCCTATTGTCCGGTTTTCGACTACTTTCGCTTGTTAAGCCAGTTTTTAACGGAGATTTTTCACCAAATTCACATTTTTATCATTTTAAACTCCCTAAAATCATATTTTATTCATATCCCAAGGATTTATTAATTATAAACTCATTATTTCATTAATAGAAATATCTAAGGATATTCTACCCCACAAGTGGGTCAAGTGTGCCCACTTGCCTCCATATGTCACTTCCTCATTAGCCCAATATTATCCACATCACACAAACCAAGGTAAACATCCTTTTAACTTTGAAAATTGCTTCGACAACCTCATATATAAAGAAATCCCTGGAGGATTTCTTGGTTTGCCTTGATCATTTCGTTCACCATCAAACACTTACACTTCTCTTACCCCTCAAGAAAGCTTCTTTTTCTTCCAGCCACTTTTTAAAGGAGTTCTTGAGCTATTACTTCACTTTTTGGTAAGTATTTAATCTAAACTAAAGTATTATTTCATGTTTTAATAACATCCTTGAATCATCTACACATATTTTAACACCAAAAATCGTTCTTAGGATCATCCAAAATTTCGCGTGTTCATCAAGTGTTCTTGACTTGATACTCCTCGTCTTCGACCTTTCACTCTTCAAGAAATCACTCAAGGTGAGTGCATACCCCTACATTTTCCAATTTTCTTTAGTTTTCAGGGGGAGAATACAAGCTAAAACACCAAAACATACTTAAAGCTTAACTTGACAGCTTATAACTTAAAAGTTGTGACCTGTTTACGAACTGTTTTTACCCAACTTAAACTTAATATTTTTCAGAATTGTTTAATATGAAAATAGTTCAGGTGTATACCTTTAAAATGACTACTTGAACTTCCCCATACGATTTTTCTACAATTTATGGTGATTTTTACAAAACTGCCAATCACTGTAGCAACAAAATCGGACCAGGTTGAGAAAATGAACATTTTCACATTGGTTTGAGACCACCAAAAATTATAGGTAAAATTATGAACATAGTAGACTCTTCTTCCAAACTCTCCTAGTTTACGGATTCAGTTTTCCACTTACAATGATTTTCCTATAAATATTCTAAAATAGTGACAGTTAAGGGTGAAACTGTCAAAACAAGTTTTAGAGTTATTCACACCTTGTAACATGCTGAGCAAGGTGTGTAGGACTTACACTTGGTATTTTCAATGTCATTTTTATTGAAATACTAAGTCATGCATAACAAGGTTTCATTAACTCATAAAACATTTTCGATAGACTATAATAGGTATAGTATGAACATCTCGTTTAACAAGGAAACGGTAAAACAATCGATTTACAAAACGGGTATTTCATTACAAGCTACATGAACTTGTTAATGAATAAATTTGTGAGACATTCACCTTCGGGTTACTCTTAAGCACCACAAAAATGTCCTGTAGTTATAATCAGAATCTCTTGTAGGGAGAGCGTGATAAATGCCATAACATTCCGACGCCTAAAGAACATCGAGTACGAGGCCTTCGAGTTTTAGCATGGTTATAACAACTCACATGGGGAATTAACTAAACACATAGTTCACGGGGATTTAAGAATTCCACAAAAAGGAGTTTTATTTAAATATAAACCACACATAAGTATGACGATTTACTTACATATACTAAGTCTTGGTTCAGTTAAGACTTCAACAAACCTTTTAGAAAATATTGGATTTTCTGGAAACAAACTTGTAACAAACTTCAAAGAACAACATCCATTTTTCATTCATAAATGTCTTATGAACTCACCAGCTTTAATGCTGATACTCTTTCAAAAACAACTTGTATTCTCAGGTATTCAGTAATACAGGTAACCACAAGATTTGTGAAGGCAAGACGCTAAGGCGTAGATTTCTTTTGAACTATTTTGACGTCATATGTAATTTATTTGGAAACATGTATTTTTACAACAATGTAACCTTTTAAATAATATTTATGATGGTTGTGTTTACTTTCTTCACTATGGTTATGATACTGAGCATGACGTCCTCAGCATCCGAACGTTTCCGACGTTCCGGTTTAGGGGTGTGACATTATAGTTTACTAGTATAATTGTTGTATAACTGTTATGATGAAAAGACTCGCTTGTTAAGCATTAACGATTAAGTGAAGTATATCTTTGAGAATGGGGTTTAATATTCATATAAGTATCTAGTATGTATAATTATAAGTTAATCGACAGTCAGACTAGTGAATCCTACCCTAAGCCCACAACCAAACAAGGAACAGGAATCAAGGTTATTAACATTAGTCCTAAATCCATTAAATCATATTTATACCCAGATATCTATGTGTATATGCTTTTGAAAGTAAAGGATTTTATAAGTAAATTAAAAAGGTTTTGAAAAATGAAGTTTAACAATGTTTGAAAACCGTAAAGTTCTTTTGTTTGCAAGAATTCAAATGTACAATCAAACACAATTCTATTGTGTTTCAACTTGTATCCCTCCCCCCCCCCTAAAAGCATTTAAAAACAAGTAAAAGGTTTTTTGTAGGTGTATGAACTCACTTGTAGTGAGTGATTTGAATGAAAGATAGATATAGGATGCTAAGTATGCCAAGTGAAATATCGAGTACAAATGGATCCTATTAAGCATATAATAACACATATATGTATACAGTTAGTGTATGAAACAACTAACATGTATTGGGAAACATCCTTAGGAACTGGGAATCACTCTTAATGGAGTGTACCAATCACATATGATTGATTTAAGGGAGTTCACGGCCACACAAGGTGTGTTTACGGTCGTAGTAGAGTTTACGGCCAAGAACACGTGGTGTGTTCATGGCCCAAACTTGATTCTATGAAGTGTTTGTGGTCCTATCTTGGATTTAAGAAGGGTTTACGACCATAAGTAGCAATCTATGAAGGGTTCATAGCCACATGAACGGTTCACGGCCATATGAAGGGTTTACGGCAGTGAACTCTTGAAGATCATGCAAAATATGTTTGATTCAAGGCTGGAAATCAAGTGATTCTAATGGATAACAAGATCATAGAGAAGATACTTATGTTTTGGAAGCCTTCTAGGGCGTTTACGACCAAAGAACAAGTTTGTGCTCTTGGTGTTCTTGGTGAAAAAGATGAAGATTTGAAGATCCAAACCAAAAGTGTTGAATTCATGTATGAAATCAAAGGATTTCACTTGAATAAGAAGGATATCAAGAGACAATGGAAGAAACACTTATGAATTTGAAGAGAAATGAGAGTGTTCTTGATGATAATTGAGAGAGTTTTGAGTGTTCTTGACTTGAAGATGTGAGAAATGAAGAAATAATGAAAGAACTTCATACTTATGAAGAGGGGTTCACAACCAACATGGGTTTACGGCCGTAAATTCTAGTTTGCGGCCGTGAACTCCTTTTGATGGAGTTTCCGGCTCGATTTCAACTCAATAAACTTAAGTTAACACATCCTAACACACAATCCTTGAATGTACTAGGCTTAGAACACTCAAACAAACCCTTAACAATGCTAAAAGATAGCAGAAACGAGTCTGAATTTTGATTGAATTTATTGACTTTACAAGATAGAAATTTCGGGTTGTCACATAACCCATGAAATTACACTTTGCACCTTGCTTATGTCCTTAGTGGAGCATGTGTGGTTAACCGGCACACTAACTTGGACTTAACAAGGATGGCAAAGGGTGGCTTAATGTTTGTCATAGATCCGTGGAGCACGTGTGGTTAACCGGCACATCGATTAGGTGATAAAATTAAGAGTACCAAGTTAATTTGCATGGTTATTCACACATTATTTTGTGATCCTCGGCATCCCAGTCACAAAATTGAAGGAAAAAAATTGAGATTTAAACATGTCATTGAATTGTTGAATGAATCTCAAAAATCTAGGAGTTTCATTCCAATTAAAACCTAATACTTATCTTGTTTTTCGTGGTGGAAATTGGTGAATCATCATTCACCTACCTTCAAATATTTTATAGCTTGCATTACGACATCCCTCTTCTAAGTTATAAAATATTGTGTTGGGTCCTAGCCTTAATATTACATGTGGGTGTCTTATTAAGGAATCTTTATCTAATCCAAACTTGTCTTTCTTCGTTTTCAGATGTCTTCCAACAATGCTTCTGACTCAAACCCTACTGGCTCCTTCAGATGATAGTTGCAAATTTGGTTTACTTGGAAAAATGACTAAGTCACCCTTCACTGGTACTTGTGCAAGGGGTGAATGTTTGTTGGACCTTGTACACACAGATGTGGGTGGACCCTTCAGCAGCACCACAAGGGATGATAACGGCTTCTATGTGACTTTTACTGATGATTATAATAGATGTGGTTATGTCTACTTAATCAAGCATAAGTCAGAAACCTTTGAGAAATTCAAAGAGTTTAAACAGGAAGTGGAGAATCAGCTGGACAGGAACATTAAGATGCTTCGATCTGATCAGGGAGGAGAGTATCTTAGTATAGAGTTCCTTGACTATATTAAGGAATATGTAATTGTTTCACAATTGACACCTCCAAGGACACCACAGTTAAATGGTGTGGCTGAGAGGCGCAATCGAACCTTGTTGGACATGGCTCATTCCATGATGAGTCGAGCTTCATTACCAATCTCATTCTGGGGGTATTCCTTAGAGACTGTCGCCCATATCCTTAATCTAGTCCCTACCAAAAAGGTTGCCAAAACACCTCATAAGATGTGGACTGGGAAGGTTCCCAATTTGGACCACATCAAGGTTTAGGGTTGTGAGGCTTTTGTGAGGCGCGAGACTCACGATAAGCTCAAACCTTGAAGTGAGCGGTGTATTTTCATCGGCTACCCACATAAATCCTTTTGTTACCTCTTCTATACACCCAATGACAATGTGGTCTTTGTAGTAAGAAGAGGAGTCTTTCGTGAGAGAGATTTCATAAGCCAAGGAAACAGTGGGATGCAAATTGATCTTGAAGAAGTTCAACAGTCAAGCAGTGAAGGAACCTCAAACACTAGCAATCAACCTAAGGAGGAAACTCTTGTTGAGCCGATAGATGAGTTTGTACCTCTGAGGTGTTCCACAAGAGTTAGGAGCACACCTGAGTTTTACTATGGTTTCCATATTATTACAGAAGGTGATGCATTTATCAGTGATAGTACACTGGTAAATCTGGATGAACCTAATAACTTCAAGGAAGCCATGGCAGGCCCTGAGTCAGCTAAATGGAAGGAGGCTATGGACAATGAGATTCAGTCCATGTATGACAATCAAGTTTGGAACTTGGTTGACAATGTGCCAGGTTGTAAGACAGTCGGGTGCAAATGGATCTTCAAGAAAAAAAAACGACATGGATGGGAAGGTACACACTTATAAGGCGTGACTGGCTGCGAAGGGCTTTACTCAAACTCCAGGAGATGACTATGATGAGACCTTCTCACCTGTAGTGAAGTTTAAGTCTATTAGGGTTATGCTAGCCATTGTTGCATTTCATGACTATGAAATATGGAAAATGGATGTCAAAACCGCTTTTCTTAATGGAAAGTTGGTTGGGGATGTTTACATGAGTCAGCCAGATGGTTTTGTTGATGCAAAGTACCCTAATAGAGTGTGTGAGCTTGAGAAATCTATCTATGGTCTAAAACAAGCATCTCACAGATGGGATCTTTGTTTCGATGAGAAAGTCAAAGAGTTTGGTTTTTCGAGGAGTGAAGATGAGTCTTATGTGTATGTTAAGGCTAGTGGGAGTATATTTAGCTTTTTTATATTGTATGTGGATGACATACTACTCATAGGAAATGACATCCCAACCCTGTAGGAGGTTAAGTCCTGGCTTGGGAAGTTTTTCTCTATGAAGGACCTTGGAGAAGCTGCCTATATCCTAGAGATAAGGATATTGAGAAATAGGAGTAAAAGGTTAATTGGACTTAGTCAAAGTACCTACTTAGATAGGGTGTTGAATAGGTTCAACATGTAGGATTCCAAGAAAGGGGACTCACTGATCTAAACTAATGCTAAACTGAGTAAGACTTAGAGCCAAGAGTACAGAGGCTGAGATAGTTGAGATGAGTCGAGGATCGTATGCTTCCGGTGTAGGCTCGATCATGTATGTTATGACTTGTACTCATCTTGATGTGGCTTTTCCTTTGAGAATGGTCAGCAGATATCAGGGGAAACCTGGCAAGGCTCACTGGATTGTGGTAAAGAACATCCTCAAGTACCTACGGAGGACTACGGACTAGGTCCTTACCCTCGGTGGGAGTGATGACTTGAAAATAGTTGGGTATAGCGATCCTAGCTTTTAGACTGATAGGGATAATTTCCGCTCTCAGACAGGCTGGGTCTTTACCCTAAATGGAGGAGCAGTTACTTGGATAAGTTCCAAGAAGGAGACAGTAGCTGATTCAACTTGTGAATCAGAGTACATAACAGGAAGTGAGGTGGCGAAGGAGGCGATATGGCTGAAGAACTTCATTGGAGACCTTGGAGTTGTACCATCTATAAAGGAGCCTATGGAGATTTTCTGTGATAGTAAACGTGTTGTTGCCTTAGCCAATGAACCAAGGGATCATGGAAGATCCAGGAATATCGACAGAAAATACCACTTCATTAGACATCGAATAGAAGAAGGACTCCTCGTGGCAACGAGGGTATCATCGGATGAGAACCCAGCGGATCCCTTCACGAAGGGACTGTGTAGAGTTAAGCATTTACATCATGTGAGGCGCATTAGGCTAAAGGATGATATTAGTTTTAGTAATTAGATAGTTTTTTGAAATTTGTAAAGTGTAATTGACATTTGATGATTAAATAAAAGTTGTTATTTATTTACGAGTAAAGTGTTACTATCTAGTGTCAATCGTTTACTATGATTTCATTTTGCATGTTTTGACTTCTAGAATAATTATGTTATGGTATATTATACTATTCAAACTATCCACAACCGATCATACTTTGGAAGTAGGTATTGAGGCAAGACTGTCATGAATGGGTCTGTTGTTTGTATGGGACAAAGGGGCTACAGTGTTCATGAGTACTCCTAGAATAGGGATTTGCTTATTGGATTCAACCCACGCTCACTTGTATCACTTCATGGAATTAATCTCGAGTGATTGTGAGATGGTAATATCATATAAGTCTTCAAACCAAGAGATATGAGTTGTTGACTATGACTTAGTTCTACATTGAGAGTACGAAAAGCATCAGTAATTTGATGTTATAAAACATGTTGTTGTGTACAATTTGATGATTGGTTAGTACAAGCATATGATTCACAGTTTATCTGTTCCTTCTTGTCCTTGGAGGATTAGAAGTGATATTTAGGCCCCTCGATGATTTTGTTTTGAGTTATGTGTTGGGCCCGGTCAGAACTAAATTGATGTGTTCGATTAAGTTCTATGTCAAACAAATCAGAAATCGGGAAACAAACTGCGGGACAATAACTATGAAATTGTTCCATGTATTTGTCTGACTAATATCTTGAGAACAGAGGATTATATGATCACTTATCTTAAATGGCAGGTCATCTTAGTTCCGTGAGATTTGAAAGAGCTATGATTGCTTATCGAATCCTGAAGTCATAGTTGCGATTATAGTTATTAGGCTTATCCAAGAGGGAGACTGTTGGATAAGGTGTCTATGTCCATAACTATATCTGGTATGTACTTGACCCGGTTTGGCATGGTCCATTTGGGTTGCATGGCATCATAATAATTGGATAGACAAAATGAGAAAAAGGACACTTATGATTTGTTAATATATTATAAGTTATAATATATTAATATGAAATCATATTATTTAATTAGTATTGGTCAATAATTAATTTGGAATTGATTTTGTGATAAAAAAAGACTAATTAAATATATGGGGATTGATTGTGTAAATCATTCATTCTTATATAGTGGCCTTATGATCCATGGTCCATTGGATTGGGCTAAAACCCCTAGGGTGCTCCATGGATGTTCCATGGAGGCCAAAACCTATGGATTATGGAGGAAATGAAAAGCCATGTCAATTACGGTTTACATGGTATAACCCTACATGTGACACACTATAAAAGGAACCCCATATGGACTAAAATCGGAACTAAGACATAAACAAGTGGGGGCTAGCTGATTTTGTGCTCAAGTGTTCTTCTCTCAAGTTATTCCAAGAATTGTGGTTTTGTGTGAAACATTTAAGGAATCACATTTTGGGTGCTAGGCTCACAAGGTCTTAAGGAATCCAAGCAACAAGAAAGGTATGTCATTCTACTAGTTTTATATTAGAAGTACCCCATGCCATGCTAGTTAGGATGAGAACCTTGGAAAATTCTTATTTTCATGTATATTAGAGAAAACATCTATCCAAGATTTCTAGGGTTACATGTACACCATAGGAGTGTTAGAATGCTCAAAACCCATCAGTTGATACGTGGGTTGGGGAGCAGGCATCGGTTGCAAATGTGCCAGTTTTCAGGGATTATGGAGGAGTTACTCGGTGTGCCTCTCGAGAGGCAGATGGAGTTCAGGATCAATCTTATGCCAAGTGTGGTCCTGATTGCCAACTGTACCTCCTGGCATCACCTGAGATGCAAGAGCTATCCTCTCAACTTCAAGAGCTGTTAAGCAAGCATTTCATCATACCAAATAATTCTCCATGGGGAGCGCCGAGATTTTTCGTCAAGTAAAAGGATGGTTCGCATTGGATGTGCATTGATTACCGAGAGTTGAACAAGTTGATGGTGAAGAACCGTTATCCCCTTCCATGGATTGATGATCTCTTTGATCAATTATAGGGTTTATCTGGGTTCTCCAAGATTGATTTATGGTCAGGGTTTCATTAGGTGAGAGTTAGATAGGAGAACATGGAGAAGACAACATTCCGGACTCGTTATGAGCATTAAGAGTTCGTGGTGATGTCGTTTGCTTCACTAGCACCTGCGGTGTTTATAGATTTGTTGAATTGGGTGTTCAGCCCGATGTTCAACTGATCAGTTATTATGTTTATTGATGATATCTTGGTGTATTCCAAGACAAGAGAGCAACACAAGGATCACCTTTGAGAGATTTTAGGAGTGTTAAGGCAAGAACGATTGTATGCCAAGTTCTCGAAGTGTGAGTTCTGGTTACAAGAGGTCTAGTTCCTGGGACATCTTGTTAACCAAAAAGGAATTTTGGTTGATCCGGCCAAAATTAAGGTCCTGATGCAGTGGGAGGTTCCAAAATCTCCCTCAGAGATTAGTAGTTTCTTGGGTTTGGCAGGATATTATTTGAGATTTATCCAGGATTTCTGCAAGATTGTTATACCCCTCACTCGTTTGACGAGGAAGGGAGTGGATTTCGATGGGTCCCCGAGCAGCAGTCGACATTTGAGACCATGCATCATAGGTTATGCGAGGCCCTAGTGTTGACCCTTCTAGAGGGTGCCAAGGATTTCCTGGTATTCTGTGATGCATCCACCACTGGTTTGGGGGCGGTTTTTATGCAAAGAGGATGACTAATTGCACATGCTTCATTGCAGCTGAAGTCACATGATACGTAGTATCCTACTCATGACCTAGAGTTAGGGCAGTGGTGTTTGCCCTCAAGATTTGGAGGCTTTATCTTTATGGGGTCTGTTGTACCGTTATACACACCACAAGAGTTTGCGATACCTTATGGATCAGCCGAACCTAAATATGAGGTAGCACATGTGGCTGGATGTGGTCAAGGATTATGACTGCAATATCCTTTACCATCCAGGTAAAGTGAATGTGGTAGTGGATGCCTTAAGCTGCAAGTCGGTTGGATCTTCAGTTGGAGAGATGTGTATGAAGATATTCGTTGATTCTCCACTTATGGGTTTGATCAGAGAGGCACATTCAAAAGGAGTTAAGAAGGAGAACTAGAAACAAAAGAGAATCAGGGGCAAGATCAACAGGTTTGTCACCGATTGTGACCCGGTGTGGTTGGGTTTGGGTTCCATTTTCTGGAGGGATTGGGTAGATAATGTTGGAGGAGGCTCATAAGTCTTGCTTTTTCTATACACCCGGGAGCCACCAAGATATATCGAGATTTGAGACTGAGTTACTGGTGGCCGTGTGTGAAGAGGTCGATAGCCTAGTATGTTGAGAGGTGCTTGTCCTGTAGGATGGTCAAGGTTGAGCACCAAAGGCCACATGGAAAGCTGCAACCTATGGAGGTTCCCATGTGGAAGTGGGAACAAATCACCTTGTATTTTGTCACTAAGTTACCAAAGAATGCCAAGGTATTCGATGCTATTTGGGTCATCATGGATCGATTGACCAAGAGTGCCCACTTCTTGGACATCCAGGAGAGATCTTTAGCCGAAACATTGGTCGATGTGTATATTTGGGAGATTATCGCTCATCATGGAGTTTCAGTCTCCATTGTATCAAAATAATATGTTCAATTCACTTCCCAATTCTAGAAGAGGTTCCCTAAGGAATTGGGTACGTGGCTACATTTCAGCATTGCTTATCATCCGCAAACTGATGGCCGGATTGAGCGGACCATCCAAACTCTTAAGGATATGTTGTGTGCTTGTGTCATAGATTATTTTGGGAGTTGGGATTGCTACATACCTCTTATAGAGTTTTCTTACAACAACAACTATCACTCCGACATTGGTGCATCGCCTTATGAGCTCCTGTATGGTCGGAGGTGTCATACCCCATTTTGTTGGGGGGAGGTTGGTCACCGATTCATGGGGAGGACTAAGGTAGTCTTGCAAACCAAAGAGCTCATTTAGCAGATTAGTCAGAGATTGCAGACAGCTCAAAGCTGCCAGAAGAGTTATGTCGATTGGCGCCGATCGGAGTTGAAGTTTTAGGTCGGCGATATGGTATTACTGAAGGTCTCACCCTGGAAGGGTGTGATACATTTCAAAATTAGGAGGGAACTGGAACCTCGGTATATTGGTTCATTCCATGTGATCTCCAGGGTAGGTAGGGTGGCCTACCGATTGGATTTGTAGAGCGAGCTCAGCCATATCCACAACACTTTCCATGTTTCGCAGTTACGGAAGTGCGTGTTAGACGATGATGCAGTGGTCCCCTGGGATGATATTTAAGTCGATGAGCACTTGAATTATGTTGATAGGCTGGTAGCGATAGTGGAAGGGAAGATGAAGATTCTGCACAGTAAGGAGATACCTATGATAAAGGTTCAGTGGCAGCATAGGAAAGGCTCTAGGTGGACCTGGGATCTGGAGGCGGAGATGCGAGAGCATTATCCTGGGTTGTTTGTGAAGGTCGAGGCCGGCCCATTGTATTGATATCTTGAGTTTAGTGTATATTGTATTTTGTAGTGATCTATTAGATCTGTATCCTAGTATATAGGATGTTGCTATGTTGTAGTGATTTGTTAGATCTATAAAACAATCTGTATGTTCTAACTATTGATCATTATGTTATATGTTTATATGTGATGGTGTATCGGGTTGAGATGGTCTTGCTTTGCACTGAAGGCCAAGATTCCCAGGCAGTCCGGATAGACTGAAGGCCTGTGAGGCAGACCAGTCAGGTCGAAGGCCCGGTGAAGCGGTCCAGTTATGCTGAAGCTGTTGGATTAGTGTCTAAGTCCACAACTATTTTGGTATGTACTTGACCCGATGGTGCATGGTCCTTTTGGGTTGCCTTCACCAAAGCAACTTGATAGGATGAATTATGGAGAGAAAGGATTAAATATGATTTATTAATATATTATGAGAATAATATATTAAAGAAGAAATCATATTGCTTAATTAATATTAGTCAATAATTAATTGGTAATTAGTTTTGTGACTAAAAGTGATTAATTAAACTTAAGGGACTGGAATTGTAATTATAAGATAATTGCAATTTGGGCTATGGATTGCCTTATATTAAGGAGTGGACGAATTCTATGGGGAAACCCATAAGAAATCGTCCAAGGCCTTAAGGAAAGGGATCCATGGGTTGCTTAGGGCTTAAGCATCCAAATTAGGGTTTCCTTGTTAGATAACCCTAATAGCCTCACTATATACATGATCCTTATGACCCAAAAACGTGGCCAAGACCTTTTCTAGGGTTTCACACGTTTTAGGGCAGCCTCCTTCACCTCTCCTCTTCATCCTCTTGCTCTTGGTGTTTGTGAACCATTAGAGGAGTGACATTTGTGACTCTAAGCTTTCTAAAGTCAATACACGGAGGAATTGGGATTGTTATTGCTACATAACAATCAATGTAATATCTTAAACCTATTCTTATGTTAATAAGATTACTTGTATGCTAGAATTAGGGTTTAAATTCTTGGATAACTTGCATGTACAATAGAGAAACCTAGATCCAAGCATTAGGGTTTGTATGAGCACATAGGATGTTCTTATGCCTAAAACCCATCAGTGGTATCAGTACCTAGATTGGTTTCTATTGTATTGATGCCTTGTATGTTGAAAAAATTCGATTTTTGTGTTTCTGCTTGCTGAACTCGCCGAGTCTCTTAATTAACTCGCCGAGTCCATGCTGACTCGACGAGTCCATGCCTGACTCGACGAGTCAGCTGGTCAGAATGAGGGAAAACCGGGATTTCTTGTTGTTTTTACTTGAGGATACTTGCCTTCTCATATTAGATCAATATAAATCCGATTTTTTGATATATATGAGTATATTCGTGATCTAATTGAAGATATTTATCAATTAATAAGATATTTGTTTCCTTATGTGATAATTGATTGATTATTTTGATTAAATTGGTAAATTGTTTTGCAAGAAATCATTAAATAAATCAAATATGGATAATTATGTGATTAAATGTTAATTTTAGATTATTTGTTATTTGATCCTTGTTGTTTTGAAAAGTTTCATATTTTCCCCTTTAGGTTTTATAGTTTGAATTTGAACTCAAAAGTTTTGTTGTTTTGAAATTTAAATAGTTATAACCCTAATGTTTTGAAAAAGGTTTCAAAACCTGCCCTCAAGTTTTGGAATTTAAATTTTGATTAAAAGTTTAATTTTGATATATATTTAAATTCTAACCCTAATGTTTTGAAATGTTTCAAAACTTGCCCTCAAGTTTTGGAATTTAAAAGTTGATTAAAAGTTTAAATAGGAATGTTAAATTCTAAAACCCTAGTATTGTTTTGAAAAGTTCAAATCACACCCTTATGGTTTTATTAATTAATTAAGGTGTATAATTAAAGGATGTTTAATAAATCCATAAAAGTTTAGGTTTACAATTTAATTGAATTAAAAGTATAATTGTTAAATTAGACCACCTAGTATTTTAAAAGTGTAAAATACACCCTATACTATATATAACATTAGAAGTATAACATTATATATATGTATGAGTAAAAGTCAGTCTTACCGTTAGTAGGCCTCATTCACGAAGCTAGTCTATAAGGGGTGTTTAAGGAAATTGCCTATAAAATGGCGATTGAATGGGTATCCACTCTTACCCACCGCACTCTTGACTAGTGGAGGGTCGTTAGCCGAACAGGTAGGATAGGACAAAACCTTCCATTATAAGTATAATGAAATACAAAAGTAACTAAATGTTTTTCAAATTCCCAATCTTAGTTACTTAGGCAAAAGTGAATTGATGCAATTCCATGAAACTACACTTTGTGCCCTTGCGAAGACGTTAGTGGAGCGTGTGTGGTTTACCGGCACACTAAATGGTTCTAAGCAAAGGTAGAAAAGGGTGACTCAATGTTTGTCATAGTTCAGTGGAGCGTGTGTGGTTTACCGGCACATCGAATAGGTGACTGTAACATGTGAGGGCACCATGTATGTTTGCATGGTTATTCACACCCGCTTTGTAATCCTCGGCATCCCAGTCATAAACAAGAGGGGCATATCAAGATTTAAACATGCCATTGAAATGTTCAATGAATCTCAAAGCATCTAGGAGTTTTCATAGATTTAAAACTTAAATTTCTTTTTCGTTTTTCATGGTGGAAATTAGTGAATTGTCATTCACTTACCTTCAAATGTTCTGCAATTTGCGTTACGGCATCCTTCTCCCAAGTTGTAGAATATTGTGTTGGGTCCTAGACTTAGTATCTCATTTGGGTGATTTACTAAGGACTCAATCAATCAACTAACTTGAATTTGTTTCTCCCGTTTTTCTAGATGTCAAAATTCGACAACTATGGTCTTCCCAAATCCCGTGGAACAAGCATTCCACATGAAGATGGTATTCCACGATTCGATCGAGGAACAAGAAATCATGCTTCACTTCCTCCACATCCTCCAATTGTTCTCCCTAACCCACAAGATCGAAGAATTGAAAGGTTCAGTATCACTAAAGCCCTATTGGAAATGAAACATGAAGACGGTAAGTCTGTGTGTGCCCACGTTCTAGGAATGAAATCACACATTTATAGGTTGATAATGTTGGGTGTGTCATTCCCCGATGAGTTGGCTGTGAACTGGGTTCTGCAGTCACTTCCTGAATCATATAATGAGCTCAAAAGAAACTATTATATGATGGATCATGACGATAACCTCATTGACCTAACTTACATGCTCATTGCTGCTGAATCAGAAATGATTTGGCAAAGCAATGGAGCGTATTTGTTGGGAGAGTCAACCGACCATGCTTCCGAGGACGTTCTAGGAGAAGCGACCTGCGTTTGCTGCCAAGAGAAAGGGCATTGGATAGAAGTCTGCTCTAAGAGCCTGAAGATTACAAAGATTGGAGAGTCAAAGGGTATGGCTGTGCTTCAGGTAAAATCCACTATCTAACTCCATTAAGTTCCTATTCGTTGATTCTTAATACATAATGTGATAAGATTGCATTTGAATGTTTTACAGGATCGGTGAAAAGAAACTTGATGAAAGAGCAAGATGAGTCTAATCACCAAGCAATGGATCTCGATCGCATGGAATTGAAGATTAGATTTTGAGCTTAGAAAGTTATGATAGAGTTGTTAGGAATTTTCTTTTTTGAATACATAGTTTTCAATGGATTTTGCATTGTAAGGACAAAATGTTTTCCGCTGCTTTTATAAATAAAATAAATTTTGGTTTGACTTATTTATTTATTTGTTTATTTCCTTGCAATAAAATCATTATGAAAATTGATGTTTGCATATTTCTACAACGAGTGGATATGATTCTTATTTATGATAATTATGGAAAGGTCGAGAATTTACCAAATATGGAGAGTTTCTCATTGCCCAAGTTTCAATTGGATAGAAACTTGGAATCACGCGACTTGGTTGCATGATGAATTGGAAATTTCATATTTGGAAATTAGACTAATTCATTGACAAAGTGTCAAATGAAGGACTAGAAGATCAAGTACACAAAGTTGTGTGTTGATCAAAGTCCACCATAAGAGTAACAAAGAAATTCGTCATGATTTACTAAAGGTTTAGTAAATATGATTACACTTATAAGATTAAGTGTAATTGTGAATTGATTAAAAAGGTTTAAATCAATAGCAAAACGAATAAGAAGAGTCATGTAGGCAGAAAGATAAAAGTTTCTCCATTCTAAGAAGAAGGGAGAATAGCTTTTATGCCTTATGACAGGTCTTAATGATTAAGAATTATATCTCAATTGATCCTATAAGTGAGTCTTAGTACAATTGTATGTCTAAGAAGAGGAATCAAGGATTGAAGAAATGGTCAAATCTAGAAGTCAATCATACTTCGTTCCAAAACAAGTCTTAGAGTTAAGATTGTGACATTGAGTGATAAGTATTAGGAAGGTTTATAACATTCATCAAAAGTGGAAAGTTGTGATGCCTTGGATAAGACAAAGACCAACTAGGACCAATTTATGAAGTGTTTTGATAAAAGCTACACTAACTCTTGAATATTTAATTGTCAAGAAATGTTTATTGACAAGAGAATCTTATATGTCAAGGAGTTAGTGGGAGTCTTAATGGTCTTGAAAGGTTTCAAGAACAAATCAAAATAGACCTTATCGATCATCACTAGCACACGAGTTGAGTTTACAACCTATCGTGTTGACATTATTTTATTTATGTGCTGTTCCAATTGAGTTAATTATGCATGTGAGTCATATGAGTTCTCATTTGAATGCATAAAAGGCAAGGACCTTGATCAATGAAAAGTACATTGATAGGAAAAGGTGAGTGGCTTAACTACTTGGAAGACATGGTGGCAGTTGTGCTACCATAAGGCAAGAAATTAAGATTAAGGAAGTTCGGTCCACATGAGCTTGAATTTGTCGTAAATTTTGATTTTGACAAATTCACATGGATAGGAACACATACACCATTAAAATCTAAGTGTCATAAGATTCCCTCCTTTATGAAAATAATTGTGAGGAAATGCTTTCACTAAGAAAGATTTTAAGAAGACAGTGATTGTAAAACTGCATTCTCGAATTCGATTATGGTTACGGTATCCCTTTCCATGATTTGAATTGTGAGGTTTGACAATTAGTCTTAATTGTTTAGACACATATATGAACTATCTAAGGCAAAGGAGTATAAATTTAAGAAGCCTTTATAAAAAATTATCAAAGCATTGGGTATTAGAAACATGAACTTAAGAAATTCAATAAGTATTGTTTTTCTGGAAGATAAGCTGGTTTCTGAATAAATGTCAAAGCTAGTGGGAGCATAAGTGTTATGTTCATAATAATCATCATGATAGTGGGAGCATAAATGTTATGATTGCATGATTATTAAGGCAAGTATTGCAAGTTAGCACTATTAATTATAGAAAACAAGAGTTATACTTTGCAAAGTCGCAATGGTTGTAAAGTTGTTTTGCTATAATTAAGTGGGATAATATTATACTTCATTTCAAATTTAAAGGTTTAGGTTGTGAAATGTTAATAAATTTAGTCAAGGAAACATAGTGTGTTCTCAAATTTCGATTATGATTACGACATTCCTCTTCATAGTTCGAATTTTGAGAACGTAGCACATAAAATATTATGGCAGAAGATTGATAAAGTATCGAATCTTCGTGTAAGATATTATGCATCGTGTCCCATATGCTTCGGGTATAGGATTGATTGCAAATGCTATAATATTTGACCATTCTAAAATTTTCCAAATTTCTAGCACATTTAGAGGGAAAAAGGACAAGAATCGGTTTTGACTAAGATAATTAAACAACTATCAAAGGACAATCCAAAGTTCGCCGAGGATTGGTCGCTTGTGATTAGTTAGAAGTATAGTATTGGATGGACCATATCGACATTATTATGAATAGAAAAGATTCTATTAAGAATAATTTGTCATATGGAAAATATTGAAACGTGTCCATATTAGGAATTGAATATTGAAAATATATGTCTAGATTAGAAACTTTTATGCAAAACGATGTTCAAAGGAAGGTACTTTGAGTGAGAGACATCATATCTAAGGAATTGTCTTGTAAAAATCTCCGATAGAGGACCTTGTAATTCATTGGCAATAGTCTTTGTGACTTTAGTGTAGTGATATTACGAAAGGATCATTGCATAAAATGTTAGAATCTAGCATATTCTATAAGTGGCAAGAATTTGATATTCTTACACTTATGAAAAAGGATTAGGAGTTGTGAAATGAGAATGATTGGAAATGTGTTCAATTTGATCTATTTCACAAAGTAAGAACCATAGGTAAACATTGTGTGCATGCTAGGAGCATGGGACAAGTCTTGTAACTCAAGTAAGAAGTTGATTACCCAAAACGACAAATAATGAGTAATCGATATGGTGATAAATAAAAGGAGTTTTATTTATACTCAAAGGTTTGAGGCCATATGGGATTAGTATTGTTCTTTTGTTTCACTTTGCATGTTTTGACTTCCTGAATAATTTAATTGGTTAAGAACTGTCAAATTATTCGAACGGGCCACAGTCGTTCATATGTTGGAAGTAGGTATGGATGAAGACTGTCGTGAATTGGTGTGTGGATTGTCTAAAAGAGTGTTAGACATAAGCAAACGTTTGCTGCAATGTTCATGAGTGCTTATGAATATGATTTAAGCATTGGATTAAACCCACGCTCACTTAGATCACTCCATGGATTATATCACGAGTGATTGGTAAGACGATAATATCTTATATTCTTGAAACCGAGATGTGTGAGTTGTATCTTGCAAATCGGTTGCACATTGATAATATGTAAACGCACTAGTAACATGGTGTCATAAAACATATTGTTGTGTGTGATTTGGTGAGTGAGTGCAAGCGAGCATTGAATCAAAGTTTATCCGTTCCTTTTATCCAAAGTAGGATAAAAGCGATATCTTTGGGCCCCTCGATGATTTAGTGATGACAAACGTAAATGCTCGGCCGGGCTAGGGCTAATTTGATTTGTTCAATTAGTCAGTCGTCACAAATCGGAAGTCGAGAAATAGTACAGAGAGAATGATTTGAAATAATGTCTCATACGATATCTAGAATGGAGGAATATATGATCCCTTATCTAAAGGACACGTGTATCTGATAGGATCAGAGTTGACAGCGGCTTTGGAAAGCTACGATTGCAGATCAGGATCAGAAGTCATACGCATAATAGTTATTAGACTTATCCAAGTGGGAGACTGTTGGATTAGTGTCTAAGTCCATAACTATTTTGGTATGTACTTGACCTGATGGTGCATGGTCCTTTTGGGTTGCCTTCACCAAAGCAACTTGATAGGATGAATTATGGAGAGAAAGGATTAAATATGATTTATTAATATATTATGAGAATAATATATTAAAGAAGAAATCATATTGCTTAATTAATATTAGTCAATAATTAATTGGTAATTAGTTTTGTGACTAAAAGAGATTAATTAAACTTAAGGGACTGGAATTGTAATTATAAGATAATTGCAATTTAGGCTATGGATTGCCTTATATTAAGGAGTGGACGAATTCTATGGGGAAACCCATAAGAAATCGTCCAAGGCCTTAAGGAAAGGGATCCATGGGTTGCTTAGGGCTTAAGCATCCAAATTAGGGTTTCCTTGTTAGATAACCCTAATAGCCTCACTATATATATGATCCTTATTGATGGGTTTTGGTCATAAGACATCCTATGTGCTCATACAAACCCTAATGCTTGGATCTAGGTTTCTCTATTGTACATGCAAGTTATCCAAGACTATAAACCCTAATTCTAGCATTCAAATAATCATATTAACATGAGAATAGGTTTATAATGTTACCTTGATTGTTATGTAGCAATAACAATCCCAATTCCTCCTTGAATTGACTTTGGAAGGCTTAGAGTCACAAGTGTCACTCCTCTAATGGCTTACAAACACCAAGAGCAAATGGAGAAGGTATAAAGAGAGAGGAGAGAGGTAGGAATTCGTCCTTAGGACTTCTTGGGATCAAGTGCACGAAATCCTAAGGCCTTAGGGGTCTTTATATAGGGTTGGGATTAGGGTTTCAGTCCTTATCCTTATCTAGTTACTTGCCCATCAAGCAACCATAAGATAAGCCTTGAAAATCCCTATCTCTTGGACCTTGGACGATTTTAAGGATATCCTTATCCTTGAATTCGTCCATCCTTTAACAAGGATAACCATTGCCCTATTTTGTAACTATCACATAATTACAATTCAGCCCCTCTAGTTTAATTAATTACACTTGATCACAAAATTAATTCTTAATTAATTATTGACAAATATTAATTAAACAAATATGATTTCTCCTTTAATATATTATTCTTATAACATATTAATAAATCATAATAACCTCTATCTCTTTATTTATTTCTCCAATCAAGTTGTTTTGGTGAAGCCAACCCAAAAGGACCATACACCATCGGGTCAAGTACATACCAAAATAGTTATGGACTTAGACACTAATCCAACAGTCTCCCACTTGGATAAGTCTAACAACTATTCTGCGTATGACTTCGGATCCCGATCTGCAATCGTAGCTTTCCAAAGCCGCTGTCAACTCTGATCCTATCAGATACGCGTGTCCTTAGATAAGGGATCATATATTCCTCCATTCTAGATATCATATGAGACATGATTTCAAATCATTCTCTTTGTACTACTTCTCGATTTCTGATTTATGACGACAGACTAATTGAACAAATCAAATTAGCCCTAGCCCGGCCGAGCATTTATGTTTGTCATCACTAAACCATCGAGGGGCCCAAAGATATCGCCTTTATCCTACTTTGAATAAAAGGAATGGATAAACTTTGATACAATGCTCGCTTGCACTCACTAACCAAATCACACACAATAATATGTTTTATAACACCAAGTTACTAGTGCGTTTACATATTATCAATGTGCAACCGATTCGCAAGATACAACTCACACATCTCGGTTTCAAGAATATAAGATGTTATCGTCTCACTAATTACTCGTGGTACAATTCATGGAGTGATCCAAGTGAGCGTGGGTTTAATCCAATGCTCAAATCATATTCATAAGCACTCATGAACGTTGCAGCAAACATTTGCTTATGTCTAATGCTCTTTAGACAATCCACACACCAATTCACGACAGTCTTCATTTATATCTACTTCCAACATATGAACAACTGTGGCCCGTTCGAACAATTCGATTATTCTTAATAAACTCAATTATTCTGGAAGTCAAAACATGCAAATGTGAAACACAAGAATAATACTAATCCCATATGGCCTCAAACCTTTGAGTATAAATGTAACATACACGTTCTGAAATTGTGTATTGTTATTATTAAAAGTGAATAAAATTGAGTGTTGAGTTCTAACAGCTAGTTTTTACTAGAAGTGAAGTAAAACTATGTTTAGAATCACTCATAAAATGTTGGAAGTCTTATGAGATTCCAATTAATAGCCAAATCATGAAAATTTAGCGAAAATATAAAATTTGAAATAAGTAAAATTTTATTATTGAAAGTTGTAGATAATCTCGTTAGAAACATTTAGGCGAAAACCTCATCGAAATCCGAGTTATAACGAAGAAGTTATGACCAAACGAAGATCTATGATAAATCCGAAAAATACCTTGTCGCCTAAAAATTTAGTTTTCGATAAACTAATTTTTAGCCTTAGTAATGTAAATGAAAGTTGTAGAACTCGTGAAAATAATCAACTTTCATATAAAGACCGTTTGAATCTGACTTCGTATGAGGAAGTTATGATTTTTCGAAGTTTCAGCTTAGCAGTAGACAGCTAAAAACTCGAATTTTAGATCGAGTGATTTTTTAGCCGACACAACCTAAACGAGAATTGAAGGTCTCGTCATTAGTAGTGCAACGGTAAAAAGTCTGACGAAAACGGACGTCGGATGAAGAAGTTATGAATTTTTAACGGATTTTCTTGTCCCGGTCTGTTAAAAATAATAATATTAAAAATAAAGTTAAAATTAGCCGACGAAGTCTAAACGAAAGTTGTAGAGCATAATTCTAGCTTCGCGTGCATATAAAGAACGTCAAAAATGGAGCTCGTATGCGAAAGTTATGGATTTTAGAAGTTTTTGCATATTTTTCGAGAAAATTCGTATGAATAGTGAAATGCCACGTCACCCTCGTATGCGAGGCTTCCACGTGTCGGACAGGTGTTCGCTTCTGATTGGACCGCAGCCTCGCTGGCACCTTCTGATTGGTCCGATGTCGTGTCCGCCTCGTTTCCGACGTCGTGACTCACCCTCGCCCGGATCCGACGCGTGTCGCGATGAGTCGTCCGAAGCTGCTTAGTCACCCGGTGACTCCTCGCATCCGAAGACGCCTGTTGCGTCCGAAGCGAGCCACCTGGAGCCCTCGCATGCACGCCATCTGGTCTTCTCGCGAGCTGCCATCTGTCTCGCTGACTCCTCCTTCTGATCAGCGAACCCTCGCATCTCCTCCCTATAAATACAAGGCCTGCGAGCCTTGCCGAGGAATTTTAGAAAATTGCCATTTTTGGCCCCCTTTTTCATATTTTGACTATTTTGACATCCCCCGAAGCCCCGGTGTCAGTTTTAACACCCGAAACACGCCCCGAAGTGTCGTGAAGCCCGAAAAATTTATCTTTTTGGTTTTGAAGCTCTACCTTTTTAGAGTCCGGTTTTTAGCTAATTCTCCCGGTTTTCAACAAATAAAGCCATATTTGGAGCCGATATGCTGCTCAAATTACTATTTTAACCCCCGATTATTTTAAGGTGAGTTTAATATATAGGAACAATTGTATGTTATGTGTTATATGTACTACGTGCTTTTCAGCGTTATTATTCCGGGTTATTTTCCCGGGTTATTTTTATTCGCTATTTTTAATAGCAAAGTTATACCTTTGACCATGTGATCAGTAAAAGGACTTAGATTCACGGTGGTACTGGTATGTAGCCTCTGGCCATGTAGAACATGTCTCGTAAGAGAATGACTTCTATTCTATGGCATTGGCAGAAGGTTAGATAGGACTGATATGTAGCCTCTGACCATGTAGAGCATGACTCCGTAAGAGAATGAACTCTATTCTATGGTATTAGCAAATGGTTAGACAGGGCTTTAAGCCTGAAATCTACCAAAATGTTAATCCGAAGTTGTATATCTTCTGTGCCGTTTGGGCCAAAAGTTTTATTGATGTATATCAAGTAGTGAAATTGTTATGTCTCATTGATCGTAAATCTTTGAATCAAATCTTGAGTTGATATTGAAAGCGTGACATATGATACGCATATGCTATTGTTGTTCTTGTTCCCTTTTGCTTCTGTCATATTGGTAAATATAAGGCATAAGATTATATTGTATCTATTTATTGAATTCACTAAGCGTTATCGCTTATCCCTCTCAATGTTTAACATTTGCAGGTGATGAGTATCCAATTTAGTTTTATACTGCTGAAAGATTTAGAATAGTTAATACCATTTCTCTGTATTCTAATGTTCAAGTATGTATATGAATAATAGATTCCTGGGTAGATATGAAATGTAATAAAACTTAGTCGGTTTGTATCCAATCTTTGTAATTACTTTATCAATATAAAATATTGTTTTATAAATATGCATGTAGCATGTTTTGAGGAAGTAACTTAAGAATAATGTTGAAATAATATGAAAGTTTGGGCCTTTCATAAATACGAAAGTTGGGGTCTTTCAATAAATAAAACGTCTTTTATTTATCACCATATTGATTACTCATTATTTGTCGTTTCGGGTAATCAACTTCTTACTTGAATTCCAACACTTGTCCCATGCTCCTAGCATGTACACAATGTTTACCTATGGTTCTTACTTTGTGAAATAGATCACATTGAACACATTTCCAATCATTCTCATTTCATAACTCCAAATCCGTTTTTCATAATTGTGAGAATATCAAATTCTTGCTACTTATAGAATATGCTAGATTCTAACATTCTATGCAACTATCCTTTCGTAATGTCACTGCACCAAAGTCACAAAGACTATTGCCAATGATATTACAAAGTCCTCTATCGGAGATTGTTACAAGACAATTCCTTAGATATGATGTCTCTTACTCAAAGTACATTCCTTTGAACATCCTTTTGCATAAAAGTTTCTAATCTAGACATAGATTTTCAATATTTACTTCCTAATATGGACACGCTTCCATATTTTCCTCATGACAACTCATTCTTAATAGAATCTTTTCTATTTGTAATAATGTCGATATGTTCCATCCAATATGGAAACATTTTCATATCTTCCAATACTATACTTCCAACTACTCACAAGCGACCAATCCTCGTCGAACTTTGGATTGTCCTTTGATAGTTGTTTAATTATTTTAGTCAAAACCGATTCTAGTCCTTTTTCCCTCTAAATGCGCTAGACATTTGGAAAATTTTAGAATGGTCAAACATTAAAGCATTTGCAATCGATCCTATACCCGAAGCGTATGGGACACGACACATAATGTTTTATTTGCTATGTTCTCAAAATTCGAAATGTGAAGAGGAATGCCGTAATCATAATCGAAATTTTAAGAACACACTATGTCCTTTGACTAGATTTATTAACATTTCTCAACCTAAGCTTTTAGATTTGAAATGAAGCATAATATTCTCTCCCTTAATTATAGCAAAACAACTATTCCATCCTTACGACTTTGCAAAGAATGACTCTTGTTTTCTATAATTAATATTGCCAACTTGCAATACTTTCCATAATAATCATACAATCATAACTTTTATGCTCCCACTATCATTATGATTACTATAAAACATAACACTTATGCTCCCACTAGCTTCGACTTGTATTCAAAACATCTTAACTTCTAGAAAAAAAAAACAATACTTATTGAATTTCTTAAGTTCATGTTTCTAATACTTAGTGCTTTGATAATCTTTTATCAATGCTTTTTGAACTTATACACCTTTGCCTTAGATAGTTCATATGTGTGTCTAAACGATTAAGACTAATTGCCAAACCTTACAATTCAAATCATGGAAAGGGATACCGTAACCATAATTGAATTCGAGAATGCAATTTTACAATCACTATCTTCTTAAAATCTTTCTTAGTGAAAGCATTTCCTCACAATCATTTTCATGAAGGAGGAAATCTTATGACACTTAGATTTAAAGCGGTTTATTTGTTCCTATCCATGTGAATTTGTTAAAACCAAAGTTTACGACAAATTCAAACTCATATGGATCGAACTTTCTTAATCTTGATTTCTTGCCTTATGGTAGCACAGCTGCCCACCACGTCTTCCAAGTAGTTAAGCAGCTCACCTTCCCTTATCAATGTTCATTTCATTGATCAAGGTGCCTTACCTTTTATGCATTCAAAATGAGAACTCATAGGACTCACATGCATAATTAACTCAATTGGAACATCACAGAATCAAAATCTTGTCAACACGATAGGTTGTAAACCTCAATTCGTGTGCTAGCGATGATTGATAAGGTTTATTTGATTTGTCTTGAAACCTTTCAAGACCATTAAGACTCCCACTAACTCCTTGACATATAAGATTCATTTGTCAATAACCATTTCTTGACAAACAAATATTCAAGAGTTAGTGTAGCTTTTATCAAAACACTTCATAAATTGGTCCAAGTTGGTCTTTGTCTTATTCAAGACATCACAACTTTCCACATTTTATGAATGTTATAAACCTTTAATACTTTTCACTCATTGCCACAATCTTAACTTTAAGACTTGTTATTGGAATGAAGTATGATAGACTTCTTGATTTAACCATTTCTTCAATTCTTGATTCCTCTTCTCAAACATACAATTGTATTAAGACTTACTTAGAGGATCAATTGAGACATGGTTCTTAATCATTAAGACCTATCATAAAGCATAAAAGGTACTCTCCCTTCTTCTTAGAATGGAGAAACTTTTATCTTTCTGCCTACTTGATTCTTCTTATTCGTTCTGCTATTGATTTAAACATTTTCAATCAATTCAGAATTACACTTAATCTTATCAGCATAATCATATTTACTAAACCTTTAGTAAATCATGACGAATGTCTTTGTTACTCTTATGGTGGACTTGATCAACTCACAACTTTGTGTATTCGATCTCCAAGTCCTTCACTTGACACTTTGTCAATGAATTAGTCTAATTTCCAAATATGAAATTTCTCATTCATCGTGCAACCAAGATGCATGATTCCAAGTTTCTGTCCAATTGAAACTTGGGCGATGAGAAACTCTCCCTATTTGGTAAATTCTCGACTTTCCATAAATAACATAATAAGAACCAAATTCATTATTGCTAATAATAGAAACATTTTAACGTAAATTTTTCATACACGCCATTGTAAGGATAAATAAATAATATAAAATCAAAATTTAGTTTATTGCGGAAAAAATTGTCCTTACAATGCAATTCGTTGAAAAAAAAACTATGCTAATACATATTTCTTAGCAATCTAATTCTAACTCTAAGTAGTAGCTCAAGAATCTAATCTTAAAGTAATGCGATCGAAATCTATTTCTTCATGGTTCGATTCTGCTCACTTCTTCCCTTAAGCCTCCTCTCTTTTCTTCGATCCTACAAAACATCAATTGTAATCTTATCACATTATGTATTCAGAATCTAGAATGAAGCTTAAAAGATTTAGTCAATGGATTTTACCTATATTAGAGCCATACGTTTCGACTCTCCCATCTCTTAGATCTCTTAGGTAAATGGGGTAGCTTCGTCTCCAATGCCCCTTCTCTTGGCAATAAAAGCAAATCGACTCTTTTGGAACAGGACATGGAACTACTTCAGACATCGCCTTTTTCTTATGATCAACCTTTTCAATCATAGCATGTCTTTCGTTGCCATTGTCTATATCCATAGAGGTCTCGAAGGCAAATTCACCAATCAACTTTGCTTTTCTATTGCGCCAAATCATTGCTGATTCAGCAGCAATAAGCATATAGGTGAGATCTATAAGGGTCACGTCGTAGTTCATCATATAGTACTCTCTTACGAACTCACTATATGAGTTGGGAAGTGACTGAAGAACCCAATCAACAGCCATTTCCTCACAGACAACGGATCCC
Source organism: Lactuca serriola (assembly GCF_051521515.1). NCBI lineage: Eukaryota > Viridiplantae > Streptophyta > Magnoliopsida > Asterales > Asteraceae > Lactuca > Lactuca serriola. Next base: position 228,863,847 of record NC_136410.1, on the reverse strand, counting down.
AACATTCTTAACCTATCAATGTGTGACTTCATCCTTAGGACGTGTGCACACACAGACTTTCCTTCTTTATGTTTACTTGCCAAAAGGGCTTGAGTGATCTTGAACTTTTCAAGCCTTTGAAATTGTGGTTTAGGGAGAATAATTGGAGGAGGTGGAGGAAATGAAACATGATTTCTAGTTCCTCGATCGAATCGTGGAATATCATCTTCATGTGGAAAGCTTGTTCCACGGGATTTGGGAAGACCATAGTTGTCGAACTTTGACATCTACAAAACGGGAGAAAAACGAATTCAAGTTAGTTGATAGATTGAGTCCTTAGTAAATCACCCAAATGAAATACTAAGGCTAGGACCCAACACAATATTCCACAACTCGGGAGAGGGATGCCGTAACCCTAATTGCAGAATATTTGAAGGTAAGTGAATGACGATTCACTAATTTCCACCACGAAAAACGAAAAAGAAATTTAAGTTTTAAATCTATGAAAACTCCTAGATCCTTTGATATTCATTGAACTTTCAATGGCATGTTTAAATCTCGATATGCCCCTCTTGTTTGTGACTGGGATGCCGAGGATCACAAAGCGGGTGTGAATAGCCATGCAAACTTACATGGTTCCCTCACATGTTACAGTCACCTATTCGATGTGCCGGTAAACCACACACGCTCCACCAAACTATGACAAACATTGAGTCACCCTTTGCTACCTTTGCTTAGAACCATTTAGTGTGCCGGTAAACCACACACGCTCCACTAACGTCTTCACAAGGGCACAAAGTGTAATTTCATGGAATTGCATCAATTCACTTTTGCCTAAGTAACTAAGATTGGGAATTTTATGAAAACATTTAGTTACTTTTATACTTCATTATACTTATAATGGAAGGTTTTTGTCCTAGCCTACCCGTTCGGCTAACGACCCTCCACTAGTCAAGAGTGTGGTGGGTAAGAGTAGATACCCATTCAATCGCCATTTTATAGGCAATTTCCTTAGACACCCCTTATAGACTAGCTTTGTGAATGAGGCCTACTAACGGTAAGACTGACTTTTACTCATACATATATATAATGTTAGACTTTTAATGTTATATATAGTATAGGGTGTATTTTACAACTTTTTAAAATACTATGTGGTTAACTTTAACAATTACACTTTTAATTCAATTAAATGGTTAACTTAAACTTTTATGGATTTATTAAAGCTCCTTTAATTATACTCCTTAATTAATTAATAAAACCATAAGGGAGTGATTTGAACTATTCAAAACATTACTAGGGTTTTAGAATTTAACATTCCTAATTAAACTTTTTATCAACTTTTAAATTCCAAAACTTGAGGGAAAGTTTTGAAACCTTTTTTCAAAACATTAGGGTTTCAACTATTTAAATTTCAAAACTATAAAACTATTGGGTTCAAATTTAAACTATAAAACCTAAAGGGCAAAATATGAAACTTTTCATAACAACAAGGATCAAATAACAAATAATCTAAACTAACATTTAATTACATAATTATCCATATTTGATTTGTTTAATGATTTCTTGCAAAACAATTTATCAATTTACTCAAAATAATTAATCAATTATCTTATTAATTGATAAATATCTTCAATTAGATCAAAAATATAGTCAAATATATCATATAATTGGATTAATATTGATCTAACATGATAAGGTAACTATCCCAATGCAAAAACAGCAAGAAATCCCGAGATAAGCTCTATCTGACGAGTTGACTCGTCGAGTCAAGCCTGGACTCGTCGAGTCACCTTGGACTCGGCGAGTTCAGCTATGGACTCGGTGAGTCCAGCCTCCAAAACACCAAAAAACAAATTTTTTAGATATACAATGCATCAATACAATTGAAACCAATCATGGCTCTGATACCACTGATGGGTTTTGGTCATAAGACATCCTATGTGCTCATACAAACCCTAATGCTTGGATCTAGGTTTCTCTATTGTACATGCAAGTTATCCAAGACTATAAACCATAATTCTAGCATTCAAATAATCATAGTAACATGAGAATAGGTTTATAATGTTACCTTGATTGTTATGTAGCAATAACAATCCCAATTCCTCCTTGAATTGACTTTGGAAGGCTTAGAGTCACAAGTGTCACTCCTCTAATGGCTTACAAACACCAAGAGCAAATGGAGAAGGTATAAAGAGAGAGGAGAGAGGTAGGAATTCGTCCTTAGGACTTCTTGGGATCAAGTGCACGAAATCCTAAGGCCTTAGGGGTCTTTATATAGGGTTGGGATTAGGGTTTCAGTCCTTATCCTTGTCTAGTTACTTGCCCATCAAACAACCATAAGATAAGCCTTGAAAATCCCTATCTCTTGGACCTTGGACGATTTTAAGGATATCCTTATCCTTGAATTCGTCCATCCTTTAACAAGGATAACCATTGCCCTATTTTGCAACTATCACATAATTACAATTCAGCCCCTCTAGTTTAATTAATTACACTTGATCACAAAATTAATTCTTAATTAATTATTGACCAATATTAATTAAACAAATATGATTTCTCCTTTAATATATTATTCTTATAACATATTAATAAATCATAATAACCTCTATCTCTTTATTTATTTCTCCAATCAAGTTGCTTTGGTGAAAGCAACCCAAAAGGACCATGCACCATCGGGTCAAGTACATACCAAAATAGTTATGGACTTAGACACTAATCCAACACTTATGACCCAAAAACGTGGCCAAGACTTCTTCTAGGGTTTCACACGTTTTAGGGCAGCCTCCTTCACATCTCCTCTTCATCCTCTTGCTCTTGGTGTTTGTGAACCATTAGAGGAGTGACATTTGTGACTCTAAGCTTTCTAAAGTCAATACAAGGAGGAATTGGGATTGTTATTGCTACATAACAATCAAGGTAATATCTTAAACCTATTCTTATGTTAATATGATTACTTGTATGCAACAATTAGGGTTTAAAGTCTTGGATAACTTGCATCTACAATAGAGAAACATAGATCCAAGCATTAGGGTTCGTATGAGCACATAGGATGTTCTTATGCCTAAAACCCATCAGAAGCCTCTATATGCATGATGTTGTGCGTTATGTTTATGTGGTGTTACTTTGAATGAACTCACTAGGCTTTGGCATATGGTTTTATTTTATTATTTTAGGTACTTATGAAGATCGTGGAAAGACGAAGGCATGATCATACATATCCTCTTGTTTTATGCCATTTTGATTTTGGGATACTCTGACATTGATAAACACTTTCGAATCAATGATTTTGTAAACATTTTATGATTTTGGGTTGTTTCAAAATTTTTAAAATTGTTGTGACTTTGTAAACATTATAGCTATTAGACTTATCCAAGTGGGAGACTGTTGGATTAGGTGTCTAAGCGTATAACCATAATTGGTATAAACTTGAATCGATAGTAACACAATCCTTTTGGGTTGCCCTCAAATCTTGCAATTGGACATGATGATTTTGGAGAGAGAGGTTGATTTAATATTTGATTAATAAATTGAAATAATTGATTTATTAATACGCAATGAAAGCAATATATTGTTTAATTAATAATTAATCAGATATTAATTGGAATTAATTTTAGGATTAATTAAAAGTGCAGGGTCTATTTGATTATTTATTAGAAGCTAAGGAAAGAAGGCTAAAGACCACATTCGATAAGGTGGACGAAAATCACTTGAGCAAGCCCAAGGAGTTTTCTTCCAACCCCCTAGGATGAGGGTAATAGGTTGCTTGGTCACCAAGCAAAGGGATTTAGGGTTTCCTCCTTGAACCCTAGCTTTCGGACTAAGCTACCTCAATTATATAAAGGGTCATAACCCTTCATAAATTATTGCACTCCTTTTCCTAAGAAGCATTGGACGAATTCTTCTCCTTTCTTCTCATCTTCTTGCTTATGTTGGGTGTGATTCCATTAGAGGCACAAGAATTGTGGTGCTTGCTTCCAAAGGATCAAAAGGTATGTTTTCTTCCTTTTTTCTTGAATTTCAAAAATACCTCAGTTTCCGTAGGGTTTTTATTTGATGTTCATAGCTATAGATTCAATAGAGAAAACATAGGTCTTTATTAGGGGTACATGCACACTAAAGAGTATAAGTTTATTTGTTTTGCATAAAAACCCATTATTTGTTTTGCATAAAACCCATTAGTGGTATCAGCACCTTGGCTTGTTTCCTATTGAATGGTTATAATTTTTGAAGTGATCAAATTAGGGTCTATGACAATTAAACCCTTTAGGCTAAGGATTTAGAAATTAGGGTTCTTGGACCCTATGTTTCGAAAATTATGGTAAGGGTTGAAACCCATACGTTGCCTCCCAAGTTTTCGATTTTGGCTAGGGTTTTAAGAACCCTAGCCTTCACCCTCCTTATTTTCGAAAATAAGGGCTAAGGTTTGGAAACCCTAGCCTTCCTCCCCAAGATTTCGAATTAGGCAAGGGGTTTAAGAGTTTCCTTATTTGATAATTGTTTTTTATTTGATTAAAAGGAATAATTACAAATTTCGAATCCTTAATTGATTTAATTTATTTATTTGTTAATAATTAAATCGTTTATATTAAATTTAACTAATTGAATATTAATTTTGAAATTTAAAATATAAACCCTAGTATTTTTAAAAGTTTAAAATACACTTTATACTATATGTAAAATCAAATTTAATCATTACCATATGTATAAGAATAAGTCAGTCGAACTGCTGGTACACCTCATTCACGAGGCTATGCTATAAAGAGGGTATAAGGAAGTGGCCTATAAAATGGTCGTTGAATGAGTGTCCACTCTCACCCACCACTCTCCTATATGGTGGAGGGTCATTAGTCAAACGGGTTTGATAGGACAACTAACTCTCATTAAAAGTATAATGCTATTAAAAGTAACTATTTTTTTATACTCTCAAATCTTAGTTACTTTAGGAAAAATATGAATTTGTATGCTAACCGATACACTAATGGGGACTGATAAAGAGTCATAGTGGGTGTCTCGAAAATTATCATTGATTAATGGAGCGCGTGTGGATAACCGCCACATTAAAATGAGATGATAAATGATATCAAGAGTATCTAGCTAATTTGCATGGTTATTAACATCTCGTTTGTGATCCTTGATATCCCAGTCACAAATGGAAGAGCATAATCGAGATTAAACATCCCATTGAAGAGTTTCAATGAATCTCAATAGATCTAGGAATTCCATCAAAACTTAATTTGCTTTTAAAATTTCATGTCTTCTGGTGGAATTGGTAAATCGTCATTTACTTACCTTTAAAAAATTTACAATTAGATTACGACATCCCTTTTCTAAGTTGTGAATTATAGTGTCGGATCCTAGCCTTAATATTTCATTTTGGGTGTTATATTGATCATTATTCTTAGCTAACTAAAAGCTATCTTTCTTTTATAAATGTCTACTCTAACTGATGCTTCTGGTTCCTCCTCCTCCACCAACATCAACAACTTCTCATTATTAAACATCTGCTCAAGGGTGACATTAGATGGCACCAACTACAATGACTGGATGTGCTACATCAAAATGGCACTCTTTTTCAAGGAAAAGGAATATGTACTTGAAAGGGAACTCATTGAAATTGATGAAGATCAAGCTGATGGGTTTAAGCCCTAAGAACATCCTATGTGCTTATGCAAACCCCAATGCTTGGATCTAGGTTTCTCTATTGTACATGCAATTCATCCAAGACTTTAAACCCTAGATCTAGCATATGATAATCAATATTAACATAAGAATGGGTTTAAGATATTACATTGATTGTTATGTAGCAATAACAATCTCAAATCCTCCTTGTAATGACTTTAGAAAGCTTAGTGTCACAAATGTCACTCCTATAATGGTTCACAAACACCAAGAGCAAGAGGATGAAGAGGAGAAGAGAAAAGACACCCAAAAACGTGTAGAAACCCTAAGGATTTAGTTTCCCACGTTTTTGGTGCCCAAGGGGTCCTTAAATAGTGAGGCTATTAGGGTTATCTAACAAAGAAACCCTAATTTGGATGCTTAAGCCCTAAGAAACCCATGAACCCTTCTTTAATAAGCCTTGGACGATTTCTAATGGGTTTCCCCATAGAATTCGTCCATCCTTATATTATAAGGTAATCCATAGCCTAATTGCAATTATCTTATAATTACAATTCCAGTCCCTTAAGTTTAATTAATCTCTTTTAGCCACAAAATTAATTATCAATTAATTCTTGACTAATATTAATTAAACAATATGATTTCTCCTTTAATATATTATTAATAAATCATAATTAATCCTCTCTCTCTATAATTCATCCTATCAAGTTGCTTTGGTGAAGGCAACCCAAAAGGACCATGCACCATCGGGTCAAGTACATACCAAAATAGTTATGGACTTAGACACTAATCCAACAGTCTCCCACTTGGATAAGTCTAATAACTATTCTGCGTATGACTTCAGATCCTGATCTGCAATCGTAGCTTTTTAAAGCCGCTGTCAACTCTTATCTTATCAGATACGCGTGTCCTTTAGATAAGGGATCATATATTCCTCCATTCTAGATATCGTATAGACTGAGACATGGATCTAAATCATTATCTCTACCTATGTGTTGTTTCCCGATTTCCGATTTATGACGACTGAAAACAAACTACAATTGAACACATCAATTTAGTCCCGGCTTCGCCAAGTGCTTAGGTGCCATCACTAAATCATCGAGGGGCCCAAAGTTATCGCTTTTATCCTACTTTGGATAAAAGGAACGGATAAACTTTGACTCAATGCTAGCTTGCACTCACTTACCGAATCACACACAACAATATGTTTTATGACACCAAGTTACTGGTGCGTTTACGTATTATTAATGTGCAACCGACTCGCAAGATACAATTCACACATCTCGGTTTCAAGAATATACAATATTATCGACTCACAATCACGCGTGATCAAATCCATGTAGTGATTCTTGTGAGCGTGGGTTTAATCCAATGCTCAAATCATATTCATAAGCACTCATGAACGTTGCAGCAAACATTTGCTTAGATCTAATACTCTTTAGACAATCCACACACCAATTCACGACATTCTTCATTCATACCTACTTCCAGCATATGAACAACTATGGTCCGTTCGAATAATTTGATTATTCCGAAATAATTAATTATTCAGGAAGTCAAAGCATCCAAAGTGAAACACAAGAATAATACTAATCCTATATGGTCCCAAACCCTTGAGTATAAATAAAACACCTTTTATTTATTGTCATATTGATTACTAATTATTTGTTGTTTCAGGTAATCAACATCTTACTTGAATTGTTACAACACTTGTCCCATGCTCTTAGCATTCACACAATGTTTACCTACGGTTCTTACTTTGTAAAATAGATCAAATGAACACATTTCCAATCATACTCATTTCACAACTCCCAATCCTTTTCACAAGTGAAAGAATATCAAATTCTTGCCACTTATAGAATATGCTAGATTCTAACATTTTATTCAATGATCCTTTCGTAATGTCATAGCACAAAAATCACAATGACTATTGCCAATGAAATTAAAAGGTTCTCTATTTGTGATTGTTACAATACAATTCCATAGACGTGATGTCTCTCACTCAAAATGCATTCCTTTGAACATCCTTCTTGCATAAAATTTCTAATCTAGACATAGACTCTCAATATCCAGCTCCCAATATGGAACCATTTCCATATTTTCCATATGACAACTCATTCTTAATAGAATCTTATCCATTCATAATAATGTTGATACAGTCCATCCAATATCATACTTCCAACTACTCAGTAGTGACCAATCCTCAGCGAGCTTTGGATCGTCCTTTGATAGTTGTTTAATTTATGAATTGTTAATTATCTTAGTCAAAACCGATTCTCGTATTTGCAAATATTATAGCATTTGCAATCGATCCTTTACCCGAAGCGTATGAGACACGACGCGTAAATGTCTTACATAAAGATATGATACTTTATCAATCTTCTACCATAATATTTAATGTGTCACATTCTCACAATTCAAACTATGAAGAGGGATGCCATAATCATAATCGAAATTTGAGAACACACTATGTATCCTTGACTAAATTTAATAACATTCCACAACCTAAGCGTTTAGATTTGAAACGAAACATAATATTCTCTCCCTTAATTATAGCAAAACAATTTTTCAACCCTTACGACTTTGCAAGGTATAACTCCTGTTTTCTATAATTAATATTGCTAACTTGCAATACTTTCCTTAATAATCATACAAACACAACATTTATGCTCTCACTATCATGATGATTATTGTCATATAAGCATAACACTTATGCTCCCACTAGCTTTGACATGTATTCAGAAACCAGCTTGACTTCCAGAAAAACAATACCTATTGAATTTCTTAAGTTCATGTTTCTAATACCTAATGCTTTGATAATCCTTTATCTAAGCTTATACACCTTTGCCTTAGATAGCTCATACGCGTGTCTAAAAAATTAAGACTAATTGCCAAAATCTCACAATTTGAATTATGGAAAGGGATACCGTGACCATAATTAAATTCGAGAATACAATTTTCACAATCACTATCTTCTTAAAATCTCTTTTAGTGAAAGAATTTCCTCACAGTCATTTTCATGAAGGAGGGAATCTTATGAAACTTAGACTTTAATGATGTATGTGTTCCTATCCATGTGAATTTGTCAAAACCAAGGTTTGTGACAAATCCAAACTCGTATGGACCGAACTTTCTCAATCTTGATTTCTTGCCTTATGGTAACACGGCTGCCCACCATGTCTTCCAAGTAGTTAAGCAGCTTACCCTTTCCTATAAATGTATTTTTCATTGATCAAGGTCCTTGCCTTTTATGCATTTAAATGAGAACTCATAGAACTCACATGCATAATTAACTCAATTGGAATGGCACAGAAACAAAATAACGTCAACACGATAGGTTGTAAACCTCAAGTCGTGTGCTAGTGATGATCGATAAGGTTTATTCTTGATTAGTTCTTGAAACTTTTCGTGACCATTAAGACTCCCACTATCTCCTTGACATATAAGATTCTCTTGTCAATAAACATTTCTTGACAAACAAATATTCAAGAGTTAGTGTAGCTTTTATCAAAACACTTCACAAATTGATCCTTGTTGGTCTTTGTCTAATCCAAGACATCACAACTTACCAATTTTAAATGTGTGAGAATAAGAAAACCTTTTTCAAATCCACATTTGATGAATGTTATAAACCTTCTTGAGACTTGTCACTCAATGTCACAATCTTAACTCTAAGACTTGTGTTGGAACGAAGTATGATTGACTTCTTGATTTAACCATTTCTTTGATTCCTCTTATCAGACATACAATTGTACTAAGGCTCACTTAGAGGATAAATTAAGATATGGTTCTTCATCATTAAGACTTATCATAAAACATAATAAAAGTACTCTCCCTTCTTCTTAGATTAGAGAAACTTTTATCTTTCTGCCTACTTGATTCTTCTTTATTCGTTCTGTTATTTATTGAAAATCTTTCAATCAACTGAGAATTACACTTAATCTCATAAGTATAATCATATTTACTCAACCTTAGTAAATCATGACGAATATCTTTGTTACTCTTGTGGTGGACTTGATCAACGCACAACCTTGTGTATTCGATCTCCTAGTCCTTCACTTGACACTTTGTCAACGAATTAGTCTAATTTCCAAATATGAAATTTCTCATACATCATGCAACAAAGTTGCATGATTCCAAGTTTCTGTCCAATTGAATCTTGGGTGATGAGAAACTCTCCCTACTTGGTAAATTTTTGACATTTCCACAAACAACATAATTAAGAATCACATCCACTCGTTGTAGAAATATACAAACATCAATTTTCCATAATGATTTCATTGCAAGGAAATAAATAAATAAATAAATGAGTCAAACCAAAATTTATTTTATTCATAAAAGCAGCGGAAAACATCTGTCCTTACAATGCAAAATCAACTGAAAAACTATATAGTAAAATATTCCTAACAACTCTATCATAACTTTCTAAGCTCAAAATCTAATCTTTAAGTCCATGCGATCGAGATCCATTTCTTTGTGATTAGACTCATCTTGATCTTTCATCATGCTTCCTCTCTATTCACTGATCCTACAAAACATTCAAATGCAATCTTATCACATTATGTATTAAGAATCAACGAATAGGAACTTAATGGAGTTAGATAGTGGATTTTACCTGAAGCACAACCATACTCTTTGACTCTCCCATTTTCCGAACTCTTCAGGCTCTTAGGGCAGACTTGTATCCAACGCCCTTTCACTTGGCAGCAAACGCAGGTCGGTTCTCCTAGAACGTCCTCGGAAGTATGGTTGGTTGGCTTTCCCAACAAATATGTTTCATTGCCTTGCCAAATCATTTCTGATTCAGCAGCAATGAGCATGTAAGTTAATTCAATGAGGCTTGCGTCATGATCCATCATACAATATTTTCTTTTGAACTCATTATATGATTCAGGGAGTGACTGCAGAACCCAATCCACAGCCAACTTTTCAGGGAATGACGCACCCAACATTATCAACCTATCGATGTGTGATTTCATTCCTAGAACGTGGGCACACACGGGTTTACCATCTTCATGTTTCATTTCCAATAGGGCTTTAGTGACATTGAACCTTTCAATTCTTCAATCTTGTGGGTTAGGGAGAATAATTGGAGGAGGTGGAGGAAGTGAAGCATGATCTCTTGTTCCTCGACCGAATCATGGAATATCATCTTCATGTGGAATGCTTGTTCCACGGGATTTGGGAAGACCATAGTTGTCGTACTTTGACATCTACAAAACGGGAGATTATAAATTCAAGTTAGTTGATTGATTGAGTCCTTAATAAATCACCCAAATTAGATATTAAGGCTAGGACCCAACACAATATTCCACAACTCGGGAGAGGGATGTCGTAACCCAAATTGCAGAACATTTGAAGGTAAGTGAATGACGATTCACTAATTTTCCACCTTGAAAAACGAAAAACAGATTAAGTTTTAAATGTTTTGAAAATTCCTAGATCCTTTGAGATTCATTGAACTCTTCAATGGCATGTTTAAATCTCGATATGCCCCTCGATTTGTGACTGGGATACCGATGATCACAAAACAGGGTGTGAATAACCATGCAAACTTACATGGTGCCCCCACATGTTACAGTCACCTATTTGATGTGCCGGTTAACCACACACGCTCCACCGAACTATGACAAACATTGAGTCACCGTTTGCTACCTTTGCTTAGAACCATTTAGTGTGCCGGTTAACCACACACACTCCACTAACGTCTTCGCAAGGGTACAAAGTGTAATTTCATGGAATTGCATCAATTCACTTTTGCCTAAAGTAACTAAGATTGGGAATTTGTAAAAGCATTTAGTTACTTTTGTACTTCATTATACTTATAATCGAAGGTTTCTGTCCTATCCTACCCATTCGGCTAACGACCCTCCACTAGTCAAGAGTGTGGTGGGTAAGAGTGGATACCCATTCAATCGCCATTTTATAGGCAATTTCCTTAGACACCCCTTATAGACCAACTTCGTGAATGAGGCCTACTAACGATAAGACTGACTTTTACTCATACATATATATAATGTTAGACTTTTAATGTTATATATAGTATAGGGTGTATTTTACACTTTTAAAATACTAGTTGGTCTAATTTAAAAATTATACCTTTAATTTAATTAAATGTAAACCAAAAACTATATGGATTTATTAAATCTCTTTTAATTATACAAATCAATTAATTAATAAAACCATAAGGGTGTGATTTGAACTTTTGAAAACAATACTAGGGTTTTAGAATTTAACATTTCTAAATTAACTTTTAATCAACTTTTAAATTCAAAAAAAACTTGAGGGCAAGTTTTGAAACATTTCAAAACATTAGGGTTTAGAATTTTGAATATTTCAAAATCAAACATTTTAATCAAAAATTTGAATTCCAAAACTTGAGGGCAAGTCTTGAAAGTTTCAAAACACAAGGATCAAATAGCAAATAACTTAAATTAAATAATTAATCTAATTATTATCTAAGTTGACCTAAAATCAATTTCTTGCAAGATAAGTTACCCAATTAATACAAATAATCAAACTTTAATCAAATATGGAAGTTATTATCTAATCAATTGGTAATTATCTTATGTTTAATCAAGGATACACTCAAAATATGATTAAAATTCGAATTTTAATGACCCAAAATAGTTAAGGTAAGTATCCATGACCAAAACAGCAAGAAATCCCGAAACTGCCTCATTCTGACACTCGAACTCGCCGAGTTCCTCTATGGACTCGCCGAGTAGGAGCCAACTCATCGAGTCCACATTGGAACTCACCGAGTTCAGTAGTCAGAAAGCCAAAATTTCAATTTTGCAACATGAATGAACATGCAAGGCATCAATACAATAGAAACCAATCAAGGCTCTGATACCACAGATGGGTTTTAGCCCTAAGAACATCCTATGTGCTCATGCAAACCCTAATGCTTGGATCTAGGTTTCTCTATTGTACATGCAATTCATCCAAGACTTTAAACCCTAGATCTAGCATATGATAATCAATATTAACATAACAAGGGGTTTAAGATATTACCTTGATTGTTTTGTAGCAATAACAATCTCAAATCCTCCTTGTAATGACTTTAGAAAGCTTAGAGTCACAAATGTCACTCCTTTAATGGTTCACAAACACCAAGAGCAAGAGGATGAAGAGGAGAAGAGAAAAGACACCCAGAAACGTGTAGAAACCCTAAGGATTCAGTTTTCCACGTTTTTGGTGCCCAAGGGGTCCTTAAATAGTGAGGCTATTAGGGTTATCTAACAAGGAAACCCTAATTTGGATGCTTAAGCCCTAAGCAACCCATGAACCCTTCTTTAATAAGCCTTGGACGATTTCTAATGGGTTTACCCATAGAATTCGTCCATCCTTATATTATAAGGTAATCCATAGCCTAATTGCAATTATCTTATAATTACAATTCCAGTCCCTTAAGTTTAATTAATCTCTTTTAGCCACAAAATTAATTATCAATTAATTCTTGACTAATATTAATTAAACAATATGATTTCTCCTTTAATATATTATTAATAAATCATAATTAATCCTCTCTCTCCATAATTCATCCTATCAAGTTGCTTTGGTGAAGGCAACCCAAAAGGACCATGCACCATCGGGTCAAGTACATACGAAAATAGTTATGGACTTAGACACTAATCCAACACAAGCTATTCCTGAAGAACTAGCTAAGTATAAGAAGCACTATAATGATGCAAAAAAAGTTGCTTGCATCATGGTGGTGACTATGACTCCTGAGCTACAGAGGTTATATGAGGATTACTGGCTGTACAAGGTGAACAAGGACTTAATGGAAAAGTACCATCAACGAGCTCTTCAAGAGAAGTAAGAAGTGGTAAAGTCCCTCATCACTAGCAACATGGAAGATAGAGAGTCTGTTAGCAACAACGTGTAAAGGATGCAGTGATATGTGGATCGTTTGGTGAAGCTCAATGTGAAATTTGATGAGGAATTAGCTACTGATATAGTCTTGCACTCATTGCCTATTTGTTATGATCGGATCATCTTAACTTATCATTTGAACAACAAGAAGACAATGTTATCTCAATTTCAAAACCTCCTGCGAACAGGGGAAGTAGGAATGAAGGGAAAAGTATTGCCTCCTCTCTTGCTGCTACTCTAGTTCTAGCCATTAGGTAAGGTAAGGGCAAAAAGAGGAAAGGTGCTCCAAAGAAAAATTGGAAGGGAAAGTCCCAAGCTGGCTCGTCAAGTAATGGATCCAAATGGAAATCCAGTTCTAATGGTCCTCCTGTGTCTGACCCCAAAGAGGCCACTTGCTTCTATTGTAATGACAAAGGGAATTGGAAGCGAAGCTGTCCAAAATACTTGTAAGATATCAAATATGTCAAGGTGAAGCCAATTTCGGAAGGTATATACATTATCTTATCTAATAACTCATCATGTTCTCGTTCTTGGGTCCTTGATACGGGATGTGGTTTTCACATTTGTTCAACTTTGCAAAGGCTAAAAAGAAGTGAGGATGTGGTGCATGGAAGGATGAACTTGGTCATGGGGAAGAGGCGATCATCACCTATCACCAAGATTGGAGTTTACGGCTTAGTGCTTAGTAATGAGTTAGGAATAGATTTAATAAACTATTGCTACTCGTTAGAACTGACACAAAATATTTTATTATTTCATGAAATGTTTAAACAATATTTTATATATTCTTTTAAGATGAGAATGGTTCTATTTCTGCTTATAAAAATGGAGTTTCTAATTTTGAAACTTTACCTTGTGATGGTGTGTATGAAAGTGTGATGATTGTAAAAAATTTAGGTAATAGTGTTTTTCAAATTGAATTGTCTAATGGCTTAGACAAATCATGCTTGTGGCATTGTCGTCTTGGACACGTTAACAATAAGCATTTTGTCTAACTCCAAAAGGATGGAGTGTTGGAATCATTTGACTTAAGGTCAGGTGATACATGCGAATCTTGTATATTGGGTAAGATGACAAAATCACCTTTCACTGGATCTTGTGAAAGAGGTGAAGGTTTGTTGGACCTCATATACACATATGTGTGTAGGCCCTTCAGATCATCCACAAGAGATGCTAATCGATTCTATGTGACTTTTACTGATGATTATAGCAGATATGGTTATATCCACTTAATCAAACATAAGTTAGAAACCTTTGAAAAGTTCAAAGAGTTTAAGCAAGAACTCGAGAATAAATTGGGCGGGAAGATAAAGAGATTCGATCAGATAGAGGCAGAGAGTATCTCAGTACCGAGTTCCATGACTACATCAAGGAATGTGGAATAGTTTTACAATTGATACCTCCTAGGACACCACAACTTAATGGTATGGTTGAGAGGCGCAATCGAACCTTGTTAGACATGGTTCGTTCCATCATGAGTCAAGCTTTTCTTCCAATCTCATTTTGGGGGTATGCCTTAGAGACTGCCTTCCATATTCTTAATCTTGTGCCAACTAAAAAGGTTGCCAAAACACCTCACGAGATATGGACAGGGCAGGTTCCCTCGTTGGCAGACATCAATGTTTGGGATTGTGAAGATATTTTCAGATGAGAGACTCATGAAAAGCTTGAACCTCAAAGTGGGAGATGTATTTTCATCGGGTATCCATAGAAGCCCCTTGGATATTTTTTTGACAAACCTAGTAAGAACGCGGTCTTTGTAGCACGAAGGGGAGTTTTTCGTGAGAGAGAGGTCATATGCAAAGAGGACAACAGGAGTACCATTGATCTTGAAGAAATTTAAGAGTCCAACGATGAAGGAACCTCGGAAGATGCAAGGATTCAACCAGAGGAAGATATTCTAGTTGAACCAAGTGACGAATAATTACCTCTTAGGCATTCTAGTAGAATTAAAATGCCACCTGAGTTCTACGGTTTCCATATTACTACAGATGGTGATAGATTTATCAGTGATAGTACACTGGTAAATTTGGATGAACCCACTAACTACAAGAAAGCAATGGCAGGCCCTGAGGCATCCAAATAGAAAGAGGCAATGGACAGGAAGATCAAGTCCATGTATGAAACCCAAGTTTAGAACTTGGTTGATAATGTACCGGCTCGAAATACATTTGTGTGCAAATGGATCTTCAAGAAGAAGACCGACATGGATGGAAAGGTACACCCTTTCAACAGACAACTAGTTTTGAAGGGCTTTATTCAAACCCTGGGGGTTGACTATGATGATACATTCTCACCAGTGGCTAAGATAAAGTCTATTAGGGTGATGCTAGCCATAACTGCGTTTCATGATTATGAAATGTGGAAGATGGATGTCAAAACCGTTTTCCTTAATGGGAAGTTGGCTAAGGATGTTTACATGAGTCAGCCAAAGGTTTTTGTAGATGCGAAGTATCCAAATAGAGTGTGTAAGCTTGAGAAATCAATCTATGGATTGAAACAAGCTTCTCGCAGATGGAATATTTACTTTGACGAGAAGGTCAAGGAGTTTGGTTTCTCTAGAAGTGAAGATGAGTCATGTGTATATGTCAAAGCTAGTGGGAGTATAGTAACCTTCTTGGTGTTGTATCTTGATGACATACTTCTTATAGGAAATGACATTCCAACTTTGCAAGAGGTTAAGTCTTGGATTGGAAAGTGTTTCGCTATGAAGGATCTGGGAGAGGCTGCCTATATTCTAGGGATAAGGATTCTGAGAGACATGAGTAAAAGACTAATTGGACTTAGTCAAAGTACATACTTGGAAAAAATGATAAAACTTTTTAGTATGGAAAATTCCAAGAAGGGGGAACAGCCTATCTAGAGTAATACCAAATTGAGTAAGACTCAGAGTCCGAGTACCAATGTAGAGATAGCAGAAATGAGTAGAGCTTCATATGCTTCCGTCATTGGATCTATCATGTATACTATGACATGTAACAGCCCTAATGTGTCCTTTGGTGTGAGCATGGTCAGTCGTTATCAGGGAAATCCGGGTAGAGCTCATTAGATAGCAGTTAAGAATATTCTGAAGTATCTACGAAGAACTAAGGATTGTATCCTAGTGCTTGGTGGCAGTGATACATTGAGAATAACTAGGTATAGTGATGCCATATTTCAAATAGATAGGGACAACTTTTGTTCTCAATCTGGTTGGGTGTTTACCCTGAATGGAGGAACAGTTACATGGAAAAGTTCCAAGAAAGAGATAGTGGTTTATTCGACTAGTGAGTCAGAGTACATTGCAGCAAGCGAAGCAGCTAATGAAGCAATATGGTTGAAGAACTTCATCAGAGATCTTGAAGTCCTGCCAGCCATTAAGGAGCCAATGGAAATTTTCTGTGATAACGAAGGAGCGGTTTCCTTGACAAAGGAACCAAGAGATCATGGCAAATCAAGATATATCAATAGAAAATACCATTTCATTAGACATAGAGTAGAAGAAGGTCACCTCGTTGTAAAGTGCGTGTCATCTGAAGAGAATCCTACAGATCCCCTTTCAAAGGGTCTGAGTAGGGTCAAGTACATTCAGCATGTTAGGAGCATTGGTCTGAGAGATGATATTAGTTTTAGTAGTTTGATAGTTATTTAGAAACTTGTAAAAAAGTAAATGTAATTAAATTTTGGTGATTAAATAATATAGAACTATTTATGAGTTTGTTTACTGCCTTCTGTCAATTGTTTATTATTGTGTTTCCTTTGCATGTTTTACTTCCCGAATAATTTGATTATTCAAAACTCCATATTCGATTGTACTTTTGGAAGTAAGTACTGAATTAAGATTGTCACGAACTAGACTGTAGATTGTCTAAGGGTTTAGAGATAGCAACAGTTTGCTGCAACGTTCATGAGTACTTGAAAATGGGGATTTTAAGTATTAGATTAACCCACACTCAGAGAATTACTTCATGGAATTTATCACGAGTAATTTTGAGATAATAATATCTTATAATCTTTAAACAAAGATGTGACAACCCGATAATTCGAATCAATGTAATGACCTAAAAAGTCAAGAATTGTAATCTCTTTTGATATAATGAAATTATTGTCAAAAATAAAATGTTCAAAAGTCACTACTGGATTTCATAAATGATAGATGTCGTGTCAAGGGTTTCAAAAATATAAAGAACACTAAAATCCGAGTTATAACGAAAAAGTTATGACCAACCTAAGATTTCACAGCAAAACCGTCAATACGATTAAACATAAAACGAGCAATTTCAATAAAATACTTATTAGCCTTAGGTATCTAAATAAAAGTCGTAGGTATCATTAAACCGTGAACATACATAAAAAATAACGCCCAAATCTGACTTCGTATGTGGAAGTTATGATTTTTCGAAGTTTCGGGATAGCGGTAGACAACTAAAAACTCGAAATAGAGATCGAGCGATTTTTAACCGAAACAACCTAAATAAGAATCAAAGATATCAACAATAGTAGTGCAACGGTAAAAAGTCTGACGAAAACGTGAAGAAGTTATGGATTTTTAACGGACTTTTCCTGTCCCGGCCTGTTAAAAATATATTAATAAAAATAAAGTCAAAATTAGCCAACGGAGTCTAAATGAAAGTTGTAGAGTACATTCTCACCTACGCGTGGATATAAAGAACGTGAAAAATGGAGCTCGTATGCGAAAGTTTACGCAATTTAGAAGTTTGGAAAACTCAATTACGCCCCACGTACCAGAGGATAAAAGCCTTGTCCCATCGGGCAACAGGCTCTCCCATCAGCCATCAGATCCGAGCTACACATGCGATGACGACTCACTACGCTCAGCGTAACTGGGGTGAGTACACCCCGCGTAAATGGGGTTTTCAGCCCCTATAAAAAAGGTGCGAGGGTTCCGGGCATAATTGCTCATTTTCTCTCCTTTTCTTGCGTTTTTGCCCCGTTTTGCGTGCAAGGAATATCCCGAAGTCCCGGTTTTCATACCCAAGTCCCAAAGGAAGTTTTACGCTCCCAAAATTCCCGAGAATCGCGAGAAATCCGCTTTCTATTGTCAAAGTTATGCTCGGTTTTTCGTCTCGCCTTCTTCAATCTATCAAGTGAGTTCATACCCCTATAACTACGTTTTCAAATGTTTTTGTAAATACTTTTATACACTTTTAAAGGGAGAGGAATACAAGTACACACACAATTATCCCCGTGTGAAAAACATCAATCTTTTGCTATACTTTTGTTATATAAATATCAAACACTTTATTTATATTTTGAGTATAACTGTCCAATAATGTTATTTTGAGTATAAGAATCTTGAAGTTAAGGGTGACGGGTGAAGCCTTGGTGGATTCAGAGACGTGGTCATGAATGAGGCTCATAAGACTCGATACTCCGTGCATCTAGGTTCAGACAAGATGTATCTAGACCTCAAGAAATTGTATTGGTGGTCGAACATGAAAGCAGAGATCGCTACCTATGTGGGCAAGTGTCTAACTTGCGCCAAAGTCAAGGTAGAGTACCAAAAGCCCTCGAGATTACTACAACAACCTGAAATACCCGAGTGGAACTGGGATCGGATAACCATGGATTTCATAACCAAATTACCCAAGACAGCAGGTGGACTAGACACCATCTGGGTGATCGTCGATAGATTAACAAAATCCGCACACTTCCTACCAATAAAGGAAACCGACAAGATGGAGAAGCTAACTCGAACATACATCCGAGAGGTTGTACGACTGCATGGTGTACCAATATCCATTATCTCCGACAGAGATAGTAGATTCACCTCGCGATTCTAGTAGTCGCTGCAAAAATCTCTAGGAACAAGACTAGACATGAGTACCTCTTACCATCCACAAATCGACGGTCAAAGTGAGAGGACCATACAAACCATGGAAAATATGCTAAGAGCTTGTGTAATAGATTTTGGTAAAGCATGGGATACCCATTTACCACTAGTCGAATTCTCATACAACTATAGATATCACTCCAGCATTAAAGTTGCTCCATTCGAAGCCCTAAATAGCCACAAGTGCAGATCACTACTGTGCTGGGCTGAAGTAGGTGACACACAACTAGCCAAGGGACAAGTACCAGACAGCACTCTCACAGGCCCGGAAATCATAAAATAAACAAAGGAGAAAACCATTCAAATTCGGGAACGACTAAACGCTTCAAGTGACAAAAAAAGAGTTATGCGGACAAAAGACGAAAGCCCTTGGAATTTCAGGTTGGGGACCGAGTGCTATTGAAGGTCTCTCCCTGGAAAGGGTTAATACGTTTCAAAAAACATGGGAAACTAAACCCAAGGTATATCGGACCATTCGAGATCCTTGCAAGGATCGGCCCGGTAGTATACAAACTTCGACTACCACAGGAACTCAATACCGTACATCCTACCTTTCATGTGTCAAACTTGAAGAAATGTTTGTCCGATCGTCGTCCCTCTAGACAAAATCAAAATGAACGATATTCTCTACTTTGTAGAGGAACCAATTGAGTTCATGGATAGGAAAAAATTAAAAGAACAAAACAAAGTCACATACTCATTGTAAAGGTCCGCTGGAATGCAAAGTGGGGACCTGAATATACTTGGGAGCGTGAAGACCAGATGAAACAAAAGTACCCGCATCTTTTTCCTTAATCCACAAATATTTACCTTATGTTTAATTTCAGGATGAAATTCCCTCTAACGGGGGGGATGATGTGACAACCCGATAATTCGAATCAATGATAGATGTCGTGTCAAGGGTTTCAGAAATATAAAGAACACTAAAATCCGAGTTATAACGAAAAAGTTATGACCAACCTAAGATTTCACAGCAAAACCGTCAATACGATTAAACATAAAACGAGCAATTTCAATAAAATACTTATTAGCCTTAGGTATCTAAATAAAAGTCGTAGGTATCATTAAACCGTGAACATGCATAAAAAAATAACGCCCAAATATGACTTCGTATGTGGAAGTTATGATTTTTCGAAGTTTCGGGATAGCGGTAGACAGCTAAAAACTCGAAATAGAGATCGAGCGATTTTTAACCGAAACAACCTAAATAAGAATCAAAGATATCAACAATAGTAGTGCAACGGTAAAAAGTCTGACGAAAACGGACATCGGATGAAGAAGTTATGGATTTTTAACGGACTTTTCCTGTCCCGGCCTGTTAAAAATATATTAATAAAAATAAAGTCAAAATTAGCCAACGGAGTCTAAATAAAAGTTTTAGAGTACATTCTCACCTACGTATGGATATAAAGAACACAAAAAACGGAGCTCGTACGCGAAAGTTACGCAATTTAGAAGTTTAGAAAACTCAATTATGCCTCGCGTAATGAGTTACACCCCGCGTACCAGAGGATAGGAGCCTCGTTGTGACAACCCGAAATTTTCTATTGCCTTGAAAGCTCAGCCATTTAACCCAAACAAACGCCAGACTTATTCCTGCTATCATTTAGCACAGTTTAGAGTATGTACGAGTATTCTCAGCCCAATACACTTAAGGAATAAGTGTTGGGGTTTATCTGCCGAAGCTATAGTACAACGAATGGGCCGGAAACACATCTACCTGGAGTTCACGGCCAGCACATGGGAGTTTATGGCCGTAAACTCCATGTGGGTCGTAAACTCCACCTTATATGGTGGAAAGTTGGTCGTTTGTTCATTCCACCCTTTCCTTTGGCTCAAATCCTCTCAACTATCATCCTGTTCTTCGTCCCCGATCATCAAAACTCGTAAGTTTCTTGTCCTAACTAGTTGATATCTTGACTAAGCTGGTGATCTTACATGTTTTCATCCATGAAATTCATGTTTTCATAGATCTTCAAGTTTCACCAAGAACACACACTAGTGTTCTTGGCCAAAAACGACCATTCAAGCTCCTAAATCGTAAGTAATCTTATCCTAACTCATTTTACACTAGGTTTAACATGTTTAGGCCTTAGAAAACATCAAGAAACAAGGATGAATGAGAGTTTACGGCCAAGGGATGTTCTTGGGCTGTAAACTCCCTTTAAGGGTGCAATGATGCCTTTCCTTCCTTCCTTATGACCAGAACTTAGTCTAGAACCAACCACCATTGAACTAGGGACATTAATCATCAAAGAAACCATGTCCTCATAGAGTTTATGGCCGTAAACCCCTAAGGAAATGGTCCTTGGGTCGTAAACTCCATAAAAGGGTCATATGGTGCCCCTAACACCCCCTATGGCTTGTATAATTGACTAGAACCTTGCATGCTCAATCTAGGAACACCAAAACATAAAATGAATGGGAAAACATGAGTTTACGGTTGTAAACTCATGTGTTTACAACCGTGAACTCCTCCAAAGGTCCATTTGGAGCCCTAATCACTTCATATGCCCTAAATTCGAGTCTAACTAAATTCCTTGAGTGGTATAATACTTTTGAACACCCAATGGCACCACTTACATGAGTTTACAGCCGTAAACTCGTGGGGGAAGTGGTCTTGAAACCGTAAATACCCCTTAGGTCCACCATTTGAGGAGTAAACTCCAATGTGAGTCCATACTCTCTTTATATGCAACCCTTGGTACTCCTAGCACTTGTAGCAAAGTGTTTTCATGCTTTAGGGCGTCCTTACTTGCATAATTAATTGTTAAATGGCTAATTGGATACTTAAATGTATCACTACATGTTAAATAGGATTCGCGTGTGTGGTCAAGGCCTCACTTGACACTTAGCATCCTATACCGTCCGCTCATCCGAATCACCCACTTCAGGTGAGTTCATACCCCTGAATTAACCTTTTAAATGATATTAACTGCTTTTATGGGGGGGGGGGAATACAAGTTGAACTATAGATTTATTATATCAATCACATGTGATTAATAACTGTATAGCAAAATAGATTTTTGCATGTTGAACTGCTTTATCCAGCTAAAGGTTTTCAAATCATGTTTTCAAATCTCGTTAAAGTATGAATATCCCTTTTTAGATTATTAAAGATTTTCCAAAGGTTTTCAAAGCTTGTTTTATAACAGGACATCAAGTCATAAATTCTTATTCATAAGTTTTCCAAAGGGTTTTACCAAAGTTTCTTTTATGCTTTTATATTATAAAATCCATGCCCGTGTATGTATAGTTATATAAGTAATGTTTAGAGGACTTAGGAAGGCCAGCTCGCCATACCTCCTTTTCCTTGTTTGGATGTGGCTCTAGGGTATCGTTTATCCGTCCGAAGGTCGTTTAAATAGTAGTTATATATCATGTATACATATATGGTCATAAAAGTTCTCTCGGCCAGTTCATCTCCTTTGGGTAGCAAAGGCATCCTTCCATTATTCAAATTTCTAGGACACTAGTAACTATTATAGGAATAGTTAGGAGATTCTATTTACTCTCTCTCTCTCTCTCACTCACTCACTCTCTCTCTCTCCCTTTCTCTCTCTCTAGTACGAAGAATTACTCAGGAGTCAGTTCATTCGTGAGTCTATACTATTATTATAATACTTTTAATAAAATGTGACACATTATTTCCCGATACGACGCTTCATAGCGCCATTGTCATGTAACCAGAGTCTCCTGGAGGGAGAGCGGACATCATGTGTATAGATCTATATGGGACAGACACTCCCGCATCCTGACTGCTAGCTACAGTCCAAGCCGGTAAGGCCCATGGGTGACATAATGTCACCAACTCTACGCGTGACCTGGAGGGTCATCAAGGATTCGATCGTCAATCAACATGGTTACATACGAGTTCACATTCAACCCTTTTATTTACCTTTAGACTGAGCCAGGCATATTGTCCATTCAATACCCTCCTGGAGTTTGTGTTTTATTTACCTTTAGACTGAGCCAGGCGTATTGTCCATTCAATACCCTCCTGGAGTCTATGTTTTATTCACCTTTAGACTAAGCCAAACGTATTTTCCATTCAACACCCTCTTGGGGTCTATGTCTCATTAACTTTATCCAGCAATATTACTGTTGAGGTATAATATTATTTTTCCCCTATTATTTTTACTTGTGATTTTTCTCACAATTCCTTTAAAGTAAAAACTATATTTTGATAATGAGAATATTTTTGGGGAAATTACTCCTTAAAACAAAAAACTTTCGGGTCTTGGTAGAAGACTGCTTTTGATAGAGATACTCCTTGGATTAAACATAGAACGATTGAGTCTTGGTAGAAGACTGCTTTTAATTTAGAAAATATAGGATTTTCTGGAAAGAGTTCTAACGCTCTGTAGATTCTAAACTACCATCTTTTCTGGGTTTATTTTGAAGAAAAACATGTATTTATACCAATGTTATTAAATACTTATGAACTCACCAGCATTTAAAAAATGCCGATACTCGCTTTCAAATAACTTGTATTCTCACGTCATCGATAGACAGGTACACTCCGGGAGCTTTTGTGAAGACAGCCTTGTACCGAGCTGCACTTTATGTTATTCTCTGTATTTTACTCTTTATGTTATCTTCAAATGTAACCTGTGTAAAAATTATCACTATTAATGCAATGATTGTTGTACTTTGATTACTATATTGCATATGTTGTGATTGACATGACGTCCTCCACCCCAAAACGTTTCCGCCGTTCCGGTTTTGGGTTGTGGCACTCGTCCCATCGGGCAACAGGCTCTCCCATTAGCCATCAGATCCGAGCTACGCATGCGATGACGATGCACTATGCCCAGCATAACTGGGGTGAGTACGCCCCGCGTAAATGGGGTTTTCAGCCCCTATAAAAAGGGTGCTAGGGTTTCGGGCATAATTGCTCATTTTCTATCCTTTTCTTGCGTTTTTACCCCGTTTTGTGTGCAAGGAATATCCCGATGTCCTGGTTTTCATACCCAAGTCCCGAAGGAAGTTTTACGCTCCCAAGATTCCCGAGAATCCCGAGATATCCACTTTCTCATGTCGAAGTTCTGCTCGGTTTTTCGTCTCGCCTTCTTCATTCTATCAAGTGAGTTCATACCCATATAACTACGTTTTCAAATGTTTTTGTAAATACTTTTATATACTTTTAAAGGGGGGGGGGAATACAAGTACACACATGGTTATCCCCGTGTGAAAAACATCAATCTTTTGCTATATAAATATCAAACACTTTATTTATATTTTGAGTATAAATGTCCAATAATGTTATTACAAATGTTATATACATACCAGAACTTTACATACAATGTCGACACTAAACTAGGGTTTATCATACAAACGAATCACACATTTGGAAAAACTATAATAGGTATAGTTTACTAGATATTCATGAGATTTTACATACTATAAGTACTATATCAAGGAAATACTTTCATATACAAGAACAAATGGACTTTTCATATGTAAATCTATTTGATACTGAGTTTTGTGAGATATTCAAACTTCACGTACTTTCAAGTATGCAGTTAAAGCCCTGTATTATATACCATAATCTCTTGTAGGGAGAGCGTGATACTTGTGTATAGATCTATACGGGATTGACAATCCCGCACCTAAACTGTTAGCTACAGTTAGATCGGCAGGTCTGGGGTGACAAACGTCATAACATTCCAACGCCTAATGAACATTGTTACAGGCAGTCTGGGTTAATAGCATGGTTATAAAACTCACATGGAGTATTAAAAACACGTTGATTTACGGGGTTATCAAATGCCTTAGTAATTTTATACATACATAAATCTACTATTCTAGGCATGAAAAACACTATTGCATTACAGTTTTGAAACTTTTAAACTACCACATACTTATGGAAAAATATTGGATTTCTAGAAGCAAACATTCAAAACAGTCGGATCTTGGTAGAAGACTACTTTTATACTAGTAAGAAATATGGGATTTTCTAGGAGTTTTCGAACATCTACAAACAATTTCATTCAAAATTTATACAAACATTGACATTAAATACTTATGAACTCACCAGCTTAAATACTGATCTACTCTTTCAAATCTACTTGTATTTCATAGGGATTCAGTAATACAGGTAAACTTCAGCTTTTGGAGAAGTGATGCTAAGGCGTCGGTTCAAAACTCATTTTGTCATCATATTGTAATTTGTTTTGAAACAAGTACCTTTCAACAATGTAACTTTTAAACTATATATATGATGGTTGTCATTACTTTCTTTACTATGTATTCAACTGTTTCGATACTACATGAAGTCGTCTGCCCTCGAACGATTCCATCATTCTAGTTTGGGGGTGTGACAAAAGATATATGAGTTTTGGTTTACAACTCAGTTGTGCATTGATAATATGTAAACGCATCAGTAACTTGATGTTATAAAACATATTGTTGTGCGTGACTTTATAAGTAGATGGTACAAGTATATAAGTCAAAGTTTATATGTTCCTTTTGCCCTATCAGAAAAAGCGATATCTTTGGGCCCCTTGATGATTTGGTGTTGACATATAGTGTCGAGCCCAACCATGACTAAATTGATGTGTTCGATTAGTAGTTCTTTGTCATTACAAATCAGAAATCGGGAAACATAGTATTGGACAACGAGATTGATTATGTTCCATGTCTCAATTCTTAATGATATCTTGCAGAATGGAGGATTATATGATCACTTATCTTAGGACACATATCTGACTGGGTCAGAGTTCGACAGAGTTTTTTGGAACCTACAATTTGCTGATCGGTTTAGAAGTTATACTGGAAATTATAGTTATTAAACTTATCCAAGTGGGAGACTGTTGGATTAGATGTTTAAGTCTGTAACCATAATTGATATAAACTTGAATTGATAGTAGTACTTTCCTTTTGGGTTGCCCTCAAACCTAACAACTAGACATTATGATTTTGGAGAGAGAGGTTAATTTATTATTTGAGTAATAAATTAAAATAATTGATTTATTAATATATTATGAAAATAATATATTATTTAATTAATAATTAATCAAAATTAGTTGGAATTAATTTTGCGATTAATTTGATTAATTAAAAGTGCATGGTCTATTTGGTTGTCTATTGGAAGTTAAGGAAAGAAGCCCAAAGACCTCACTGGATGAGGTGGACGAAAATTACGTGGGCAAACCCAATGAGTTTTTGTTTAAGCCCATTGGATGAGAGGAATGGGCTGCTTGTTCACCAAGCAAAGAGATTTAGGGTTTCCTCCTTAAACCCTAGTTTTGGGACTAAACTATCTCATTTATATAAAGGGTCATAACCCTTCATAATTTCGTGCACTCCTCTTCCTAAGAAACATTGGACGAATTCTTCTCCTCTCCTCCCATCCTCTTGCTTGTGTTGGGTGTGATTCCATTAGGGCATGCCAATTGTGGTGTTTGCTTCCAAAAGATCAAAATGTATGTTTTCTTCCTTCTTTTTAGAATTTCAAAAATACATAGGTTTCCTTAGGGTTTTTATTTGATGTTCATAGTTATAGATTCAATAGAGAAAATATAGATCTTTATTTAGGTTGCATGCACACTTAAGAGTTGAAGTTTATTTGTTTTGCATAAAACCCATAAGTTTGATCAATTGAGAAGAATAATCAAATTCTCACTTTTTTTTCTTAACAATTGAGGTTGTTAGTTTTTTCGTATTACCTCTCTTCTCAAACACTATTATCGCAAGAAAAAAAAATGCAATTGCAATAATCATTGATGCAACAAAATTTATATCCTCATGTCTTTTTATTTAAATCAATATCGTCATCAAACAAATTAATGTCTATTGTGAAAAGATCTTACTTATATATACTATTAATATTGTTACAATATGATAAAATAAAAAGTCGTTAATAAATATTATTAAATTTTGGAACATAACAAGTCATTTAATTAAAGTTTATTAAAAATCCAATAAATTTTGGAACATGACAAGTCATTTAATTAAAGTTTATTAAACATCCAATATGCATAACTTATATCATATTAATTTAAGTATTTAGTAATTATAAGACATACATTAAAAATTTTCATAGGTGTTGTTTGGCTAAGCTTATTAGTGGTTCCACACCGTTATAAGCTAAAAAAATGTTTAGATAAAAATAATTTATTTCGGTGCGGTGAGAAACTATTAATAAGTCATTTTTTCATAAGTTGTCTCCTTCTAACGTATTAGCTTATAAGTTAATAAACTAATAAACTATAAATGAATAAGATATAAGTTTATTATTATTATTATTATTATTATTTGCCAAACACCTCTTTTTTAAATGTGTGAAATTAATTACTTGAAAATTGAAAGGTTTTTGAGTTTTCAAATGAATGAATGTGATACAAGTATATCACATATCGTTAATCATATTTATTTAAATGATCTTCTTTATAAGATTTAAAAAAGTTAGAATATTTATAAAAAAAAGAATAAACAAAGACATTTTATATAAGTATATTTCTTGTTATATTGTATAATGAATATCCATTACACATCCTTTACTAATATGTCCGATTTAATTGTTCAAATGTTCAAATCCTTACATTTGTCGATACATCTTGTTAGGCAACCTTTTAGGTCTCTCTCACCTGGAAAATTAAAATCAAAAGTTAAATCATAAAATTTGATAACAAACCGTACTAATAGCATTTACAACAAGTTTTGTCTAAATACTTTTTCAATTCAAAACTAATGATAATTATAAAAATGTATATTAGAAGAGTTATTTTTTATTTTATTTTATTTTTTGAAATCTAAGTTTTCTTTTAAGAAGCTTGCTATATATTTTTTCAATGATTTGATGAGTGTTATTAGTTTTTGGAAGAGTTTTTGTGATTTTTTTTTAAATCTAAGTTTCCTTCTAAGAAGCTTGCTATTTATATTTTCAATGATTTGATGAGTGTTATTAGCTTTTAGCTTATTATAAATAAATAACTTCTATAAAAAATTAAAAAAGCAAATTGAAAACGTTTTTACAATGATAAAATTAAATTTTCTATTTCAAATTTTCTCATTAAAAAAATGGTTAATCACGAAAACAACCTTATATATTGGGATTTTACAAGCTTTAACTTCAATTTCATTTTATTTTATCTGAAAAAACCCTTACATTTTTTTCTATTTTCCCGATTTAAGCCTTAAAATCTTTATTTTTTTGATTTATCCCTTACATTTTTTTTTGTTGATTTAGCCTCCTTATATATATATATATATATATATATATATATATATATATATATATATATATATATACTCAGATTAAACCTCAATTTATTTTATTTTTCTTAAAAAAAACCCTTACATCTTTGTTATCTTGGATATTTTTTACATCTGGTTCTATAATTTTATGACACATGCTTTCAACTTCATGATGGTTTGGAGTAAATCTAGAGAGGTTGTCATGTAAATCTATTGGTTAACGGTTATGTAACTTCATGCAATGATATGCAAAAGTTTCAACCCAAGATGCAGAATGATCATCAATTTAATTAAAGGATATCTACATTGAATTAAAATACAATTTCTTTGGATTTACTCTAAAAAATCATGAAGATGGAAGCATCTATCATGAAATCATACAAACGAATGCAATAAAACTTTCAAGATAACAAAGACGTAATGATTATTTTAGACAAAAAAAAAACAAATAAAGTTGAGGTTTAATCCAGAAAAAATAAAAATAAAAATTAAAGGCTAAATCGAAAAAAATAAAAATATAAAGGGTAAATCAAAAATTATATATATATATATATATATATATATATATATATATATATAAGTTCATTTGATACCATGTTAATTTTGTGAGACATGGGGACGCGATCCTAACCACTTATCTTGGAGATCAAAAAAATTATAAATTGCAAAATAAAAGGAAAAATCCAAATTTTTTTTTAAAATATTCTTTTTGTAATTTAATTTATCCAAAAAAAATAAAATAATAAGAAAAAAAATTATTTAATTAATTAAAAGAAATACCATTTTTACGAAATATAAATGAAATATTCTAATAGAATATTACACTGTAAATAATAAAATCGAATTTTTAGAATGTTAGAATATTGTAATATTCTACTAAAATTTGTAGATATGTTAAAATATTCTAATATTCTACTTGAATTGTTAGATTTTTTAAAATATTTTAATATTCTATTAGAATTATTTGAATATTTAAAGTTTAATATTGAACTCGAATATTCTAGCATTCTAAAAATTCAATTTGAATATTTACAGTATAATATTCTATTAGAATATTTGACATATATTTTGAAAAAAGAGGTATTTTATTTTTTTTTTTAAATTTTTTGGATAAAATAAATGATGAAAATAATATTTAAAAAAAAGTTTCAAAATTTTATTTATTTTGCATTTTAAAAATATTTTTTTATCTTCAAAATGAACTGGTAGGATTGTGTCATCATGTCTCACAAAATATGGTGGTTTTATATTAAACCTAACCATATATATATATATATATATATATATATATATATATATATATATATATATATATATATATATATATATATATATATATTGGACAATTCACTTGTGATTAAAAAAAATAGAGATTTTGATATTAACACTCAGCCACATATTTCTCATTTATCATTCTAACGCTTCAGTATACCGGCAACAGCAGGGTATGCGTAATCATAAATGATTAAATAGCAGAGATGTATTATCATATATGATTATACATGTTTATACATATATGTCTAATCCAAAATGATTATACATATGTTTGTTCATATATTGAGTAATCATATATGATTATGACAGCTGGTGGCAGAAGAGGTGGTGGTGACGGAGGTGATGACGATATAAGTGGCGGAGGTGACGGTGATGGGGTCGACTGGTTTCAGATGTGGTGGTGGCGGTAGCAGTTGTGGTGGTGGGGATGGTAGCGGAGGAGAAATAAACTGATGATGATCATTTATGATTACAACAGGCCTACCGCGTTGGTACGTCGGACGGTTAGAGCGACAGATGTAAAATTATTGACTGGGGTTGAATCAAAATATATATATATATATATATATATATATATATATATATATATATATATATAATAAAAACAACTTTATGTGGGTGATACATAATTTAACGTTAAATACTGCAATAATTATTAGTAATTGAAAACAAAATTAAATTAATTAAAATAGTTATTGCAATATTTCCCTTCAAAATATTTAATTAAAAAAAAAAAGATCTTTGATTTTTCGAACTCGAAGTCCCTGCATGAGGAATTGAGGATGCGAAATTGCGAATGTGATGGCGTACGTTCCTACTCGATGTGAGAATTACAAAATGTTATTTGTTGAAGGGCCTTTATTGAAATCTATTTTTAATGTTTAATTAATATTTAAAAGGTTAGTCACTATTATAATTTTTTAAACGTAGTACCCGTAAGCTAATAATACTTAAGAAATGACTCAATTTTTGACGTGGCAAAACTCAAAAGAGATTCGTCATGGAAAATCGATTGGGACAGTTTAATTAAATAGTAACTAATTTGAATTTTGTACTTCATTATATCGATGTTATTACATTGGCAAAAATGATATTTGATTTTTGAGAAGTTTGAATTATCAAACATTCAATAAAAAAATATTGTGTTTTTAAACGAAAAAAACTTCATGACCTATCATATGAAGCTTTTAATTATTTAATCACGTTGTTTTAAAGGTTGAAACCTACATAACTGATTTTAGATTTAAAAAAATATGGAAGAATTAAAAACTACGTTGATGCTTAAACTTTTTAAGGGGTTTTTATTTACTGGCTAATGTAAAATAAGTTAATAACAACAAAATTGATTAAATATGTAACAAGTAATACATTACTCATCTATTTATTATCATACTAGTTTATAACCCGTGGAAACCACGATTACAAAATAAATTAATTTTTCATAATAAAAATTCATAAATTATTTATCAATTACTTTGAATAAATCATTAATTATGAGATATACAAAAATTTTAAAGTTATTATAACTTCAAATTTAGCATATAATTAGAAAATGTAAATTTGAATTTTGAAGTGTTTGCCTAATATATATCTTTGACATTTGACATAATATTAATAAATAGTTGTATTATAGTGACACATGTAAAATGTATATTAAAACTATTCATTTATTAGAATAGGAAGATATATACTTTACATTTTTAAGTCAAAAAACTTTAAAAAACAGACAAAATTAAAAATATGGCCTTTGTTGTAAAAAATTTATAGTTTTGATCCAAAAAAATATTTATCGGTATATTAGGGGTTTAATTTTGGATTTTTTAATGATTTTGATCCTTATACATTTAACCCTACTTTTATGTCCTTGTAATTTATTTTTTCTATTTGTTTGATTGTTCTAATACTTTGATTACTTAAATTTATATTTTTTAACATAAAATAATATATAAATAACCAAACTCCTCTCCCATCTTTATCATAACACTAAAGAGGAAAAAACCCTTTCATCACCTGCTCCACCCTCCTTCATCGACGTCCGGAACAACCGTTGTTAACTGTTGTTTTCACACGGAAAAACATGTTCGATTGAGTTCATCCGGTTCACCACCACCACCTTTGTCATAGATCTTGTCTGCCACAACCGTCATTCTCACCGGATCAAGCTAAATATCTAGACCGGGAAGGCTATGACCAGTACCATCAAAAGGGCAACGAAGGGCATCACATGGGTTTTATTTGCCTCTCTTTCTTTCTCTTCTACTAGTACGAACGCTATATTTGTGCCCAAACGAAGCTACGGTTTTCCGACTGCGACACGAGAGTTTTTTGTTGGATCTTTCTCTATGTTCTACTAGTACAACGGCGACACTAGGGTTTTCCGTCTCTAGTTTCAAAGGGGGGATTGATTTCTAGAACCATTTTCGACTTTTGGATTTTGAGGGGAGACGATTCGTGGTTGTTGGAAATGACACGTGAAAATAAATTAGATGGTTGCTTGCAAGGGTACAGGTGGTCAGCGTTTTGAATAGAGTATTAGAAACAATTAGATTAGTATATAATAGAGGGTACTAAAATGTAATAATTAGATTAGTATATGGACCTATGTAAACCTATTATCGACACAATAAAAAAATGACAATACACAATTCGACTCCTTATGGTATCAGAGTTGAAGGTTCCCTGTTACCTACTCTACGCAAAAAACAACTAGGGTTTACTACAAAGGCCAACATGGAACAACTTTCTCGTCTATTTTCTTCAACAATTATCGCTCATGGCTCCCATTGCTGCTTCACTGCCGATGAAAATAAGACCCACAGTTCTTACAGGTTTCCGTCTAATCTCATAACAACTAATTATGTCTACTGGAAGGCCATGAACTATCCCTTCCTACTTGCTCACAAGTTTTTTTTTACTGTGGACAACATAATTTTGTGTCCACCAAGAGATTTACCACCGACCGGTGCATTTGCTTCTGATCCAAAACCTGAACCACGAGCAAAACCAAACTACTCAATCTGGATCGCCAATGATGCAGATGTTCATATGGTGATTACATCCACCATTTCTGAATCAGACTTTCGTCATGTTCAAGGTACAACTTCTCATGCACTTTGGTCTTCTCTTGAACGTGCTTTTGCACCACAATCATCTTCTACAAAATATACATGAAAAACTCAACTTCTGATAATAGAGATGAAAGGAGACAAAACAATTGATGGATCTTAACGATACGCAATAAGACTCTAATGCCTTAGCTGCTATTGGTGCCCCTATACCGGATAAAGATCTCATTACGCTTGCTCTCTCGAGTTTCCGACATGAATATAATGGCCTCAAGTCCACTATCACTGCCTGACAATGTCCAACAGCCTTTAGTGAGTTTGCATGCTTTGCTCAGTGATCATGATTTTATGCTTGCAAAAACCCCGATATCCCTTTGTTCAAGCATTCCACACCACTCAAGAACCTGTCAAACCTACTAATGACCTGGTTGCTTCTTTCACTGCACAACTGGCTTCTCTTGGTCTTCCCATACAATAAACTCATCATCAAATCCATCATCTTCCACCTCACAAGTCTTCTACACCTCTTGAAATCCTTCCAACTAGAACCATGGTAAGTGAGGTCATAGAGGATCTTATCATGGAAACAATAATCGTGGACATGGTGACAATAAGCCTCCAACCAAAACATCATCTTTGGAACCTGCATTCGATGTGGCATTGGTCATTTACCATCCAATGCCTTAATCGTGACCCCTCCACCATATACAACTAACCCGCAAAACAATTTGTTGACAGCACACCATCCATGGCATCCACCTCCATAACTTGGTTTTTTCCAGACACGGGCACCAACAACCAAGGTTGTAGAACTCGTTACTCGGTACATGTTCGGCCGACTACCGAGTAACAAGTACTCGGGGAGTACTCGGACTCGGTAATTCATGAAGAAATATTTTTAGGGAAATGATATATGTCAAAATCATAAGTTGATTGGAATATATAACAAAATTAGATAAATGTGAATACACAAAAATTAAAAAAACACATCATTATCTCACTTCGTGAATAATTACTTAAAATCAAAGATATATATATATATATATATATATATATATATATATATATATATATGTAGAAATAATCACATATGTATATGTTAAATAAACCATTAAGTATATTTTACATATTAATCACCGAGTTGACAGAGTTTTACAACACTACTCAGTTTAGTAAGGGGCCAATCAGGGAGTACTCGAGATTCTCTAACTCGCCTTGGTTAGGGGACGAGTAACAAGTACTCAGAGGAGTAATCTGACAACTCGGTGAGTTTTAAAACACTGCCAACAGCAATGTCACATCAGATTTAGCAAGCATGGACGACCCTCGTGCCTATCATGGTCACAATAACCTCTAAGTTGATAGTAAGGGACTCCCTATTCTTCACATTGGTTCCTATCAAATTCATTCTCCAAATAAAACATTTCATCTTTCTAATCTTCTTCATGTACCAACCATCACAAAGCACTTACTTTCTGTTCAACAATTTTTTCTTGATAATAATGTTTACTTTGAATTTCACTCATGTTTTTTTTTTCAAGGACGAGTTTGCTCACAACAATCTTCTCATGGGCCCTAGTGAGAATTGTCTCTATTCGCTACCTCTACCCCTGCTTCAATCTGTTCGTCACATAACATTCTCCGCAACTCGAGCATCCTCTACAACTTAGCATAGGCGTCTCTGGCATCCTCATCACTCTCTTTTTTAGTTTATGTTTTCTAGTTTTTTACTACCTATTACAAATAAGACTTTGCCAAGTTTTTGTTCATCATGTCAACTAAGAAAGTCATCAAAACTTTCTTTACATGTTTCTTCTTTTCGAAGTTCTAATGTATTAGATTTACTTTATCGTGATGCTTAGGGTCCTGCTCCGGTTCTTTCATATGATGGTCATCGTTATTTTATGTTATGTGTTGATCAACATACTCGTTATATGTGGCTTTTTCCTATGTTTCAAAAATTAAATGTTTAAAATATCTTTAAAATTTTTCACTACAATGGAAAGACAATTTTCTATTAAAAAAAAGTGTAGATAGAGTGGAGAGGTGAATTTCATTACACCTCTTTCTTTCTTACATCCCTCAACATTATTCACCAATGATCATGACCTAACACCAGCTCACAAAACGGCTTCGTTGAACATTGACACTGACATGTCGTCAAAACTGGCCTTAAATTGATGGCCCAGCCTAGCACTCCTCAACATTTCTGTTACTTTGCTTTTGAGACCATTGTCTATCCCATAAATCGTAAGCCATCTCGCACATCCAACAAGCAGTCTCCATTCCAAAATATTTTTAAACTCCTCAACTGACTAATCGTTTCCATGAGTTTTTTACTGCCCCTGCTTTCCTCATCTTCGCCCATACACCCTTCATGGGATGGACTTTCATTCCACTCCTTGTATTTTCCTTAGGTATAGTCCATTTCACCATGGTTATAGATGTCCTTCATCTCTCATCTGACCGACTCTACATACCCTATCATGTCCGCTTCAATGAGCCAACCTTCCCTCTCATCACAATCCCTACATCTCCTTCTCCACATATAGCTCCACCTTCTATTCCATCTACAACACATACTCCTCAACCTGATCTAGTTACTCCATCATCAACATCGATGCCTCGTCCTCATCCTTCTAATCTTCACTAAAACCCAAAGCAATGTGTCCCTTTCCAACTAATCGCTCATCAAACCATGGCCTCTTTTCTTAAACGCACTTCCTTTACTATTGCCAACAAATCTCCAGAATGGCACAAAGCAATGGAAGAAGAATACTATACCTTGACAAAAAAAACACATGGTCTTTGGTACCTCCGGTACCTAATACTAAAATTATTGATTGTATAAGGGTTTATAGGTTGAAGCGTGACAAGGATGGAACCATCACTCGCTACAAGGCGAGGTTCGTTGAAAAAGGTTTTCACCAACAATCGAGTGTGGCTTACCACAACACCTTCAGTCCCATGATCAGGTCTATCACAATTCATGTGGTTCTTTCACTTTCCATTAACACAAAAATGGTCCCTCCGACATCATCATTACAGGTAATAACAAAATGTGTTTATCCACTATCTTATTTTCTGGGTATCGAAGTAGTCACTTGAGGCTCTGACATTATCCTCTCTCAGTGGAAGTACATTCTTGAATTTCTATAGAAAGTTGGTCTTTCCAAATCCAAACCCACCCCTTCTCCCATGACCACCACCAACCCTTCATCGACTAATGATATCCCCCTTTTCTCGGATCTTATGAGCTATCGGCAGGTTATGTGTGCTCTTAAGTATGTCACTCTCCCCCGACCAGATATTGCATATGCAGTAAGAAATGTGTGTTAATTCATGCATGCCCTCATGGAGAGTCATTGGTTTGCTATCAAACAGATTCTTCGTTATCTACATGGCATGATTGATCATGGTATGCTCATTCGACACATGTTCGGTACCTAATTACAAGCCTTTAGTAATTCCTATTGGAAGGGTTTCACCGTTTCTTCATCTTCCTTGACTGCCTTTTCTGATGTCGATTGGATTGGTTTCCTAGATGATCGTTGATCCACAGGGGGATTTGTTATCTATCTCAATTTAAACTTGATTTCATGGACAACATGAAAACAACGCACCATTTCTCGATCCTCCACATAATCTGAGTACAAATCCCTTGCTAGCATGAACTCACTTGGCTTCAAGCCTTACTGTAAGAACTTGGCGTTACCACTTCTTTAGCGCCTGTTTTATGTTGTGATAATCTTGGATCAACTTATCTTTTAGCCCACCCAATATTTCATGCTCATACAAAACATGTAGAGGTTGAGTTTCACTTTTTTGGGGAAAAACTTGAAAATGGTGATCTTAAAGTTTAGCTTATATCAACAAACGATTAGATTGCTAGCATCTTCACAAAGCCGTTGGCAACTCCGAGGTTTCTATTCTTGAGGTCCAAGCTATAGGTTGTCTGTCCTTAACATGAGGGGGCGTATTAGACACAATTAGATTAGTATAGACTATAATGTACTAAAGTGTAATAGTTAGCTATATATATATATATATATATATATATATATATATATATATATATATATATATATGTATATAGACCTATGTAACCCTGTTATTGACAAAATCAAAATTCACAATACACAATTCGGCTCTTATGGAGGGTAAATGGTGTCAATGTTGGACACCGATGGTGACAAAGGGGTTGACAGACGTCAATGGCGGAAAAGGGGGTGATAGACAGGAAAACCTTTGGTTCTTAGAGTGAATTATGTGTGACTTTTACATGAGATAAAGGTAGAAGGGAAGGGATAACATGAGTGGTGGGGGGTGAGATTTTTCATTTTCATTTTTAATTAGAATAATAAGAAAATAATTAAAAGAAATTATAAAAGTGCATATTCGTCATTTTAGGTATGGTATGGACCAAAACCAGAAACAATGTCAACCATATGGACCAAAACCACATAACGTATCCAATATTGGATCACTGATGGAACAACAATTTTTTTAGACCAAAACCATATATTTTTTACAATCATATGGACATTTTTGCAATTTTATCTATATAATAGACAAATTACATGAATGGTCCCTGTAGTTTGGTATATCCTATGGGTCTAGTCACTAGCTTTTTTTATTCGGATTGTTTTTATGATTTAGCTATGTTTCAATTTTAGTTTCTAAACAACATAAAATACTATTATACCTTTATTGATTACTAGTTTATAGCACTGACAACCACTGTTACAAAATTAATTAAATTTTCATTGTAAAAAATCTCAAAATTATTAATCAATTATTTTAAATAAATTATTAATTAAGATATGTTTTTTAGTTATATAAAATTATAATCATTGATTTAAATTAATATGTGAAATTATATCACCTTATAATATGTATTAATTTTATTTTAATTTTTATTCTAAGGTTATTAATTTAATGTAGTTAGAGTAGGAAAATTAAAATTTGAACTTTGAAATTAAGAATCAATAGGTTGACAAGTGACATGACATTAATTAGAAGACCTAATAGGATGACACGTGACAAAAGGAAAATAAAACTATTCTTTTATTAGAATATAGAGATTTAACCTCTTTTGTTCATTCTTTACTTATTAAAAAATTAGTTAATAAATGTAGGTCCCATCCACCCCCTTTATCCCTCCTCATCATGCCTATCTTTTTTTTTTCCTTTTTTTGGAATGGGAAATTTCCTAACAAGGGTTTCCGGGCTAGTTTTCGTACACCGACTAATCCTCCACTAGAAACATGAGGCTTTGCCTCATGCCCTAGAGTCAATGCAGATGAAACTTCCATGGCCACAAGGGGTTAATAGTTCCAGGATTTGAACATGGGTCAATAGGTTATCCACTATATCTTCTACATGCCTTACCAAGTCACCACAACTATTTGTAAAAGGAATCTACACACCAGTCACCAGCACCACCACCATCGAATATGAAACTTTTGGTATCCTCTCTCACATACACCCTCGAAATTTTCTTACCCTCTTAATAGAAATAGGCCCCACCTTACACTCTTTATGTCTTCCCCTATTACCCTCATGCTTATTTCTCATTGACACCCTTGCCGCTGCCGAAAACTCCCCTTACTAGCATTGGAAACCACCCCTCTCTAAAACTGAAACCCACCATTTTACATGACAATCGAAACAGCACAAACTTACCTATGTTTTTTTTGCACTGCCTCAAGATTGTTTAAACCTTCAAGGTCATTCTAGATTGTTCCTTTAGATGATAAAACCTTCAAGACCCCCCCCCCCCAACACACACACAACCCATATTTGCAAACATGTATAGTTTGTAGTAACAACCTTCTAGATTCGACCCCCCCCCATTTCCCCTTTCCGATTTCTAATTCACGCTTACAACCCCTTTTTAATTCATGATTTCCATACACACAACCTAGAAATTTTCAAACTTGTAAAAACCCGCAAAACATCCAACCGGTTTCTAATAGCCATATTTGCTCCACCTGCTATTACCAAACCCGAATTTTTAGAAAATCATAGGAAAAATACAAAACCACCTGCATATTTTATTCCAATCTTAGGTAGATGTTACAGGTCTGTTTTAGAGAAAAACGAGCTTGTGTTTTTTCCAAAGCAAATCTAGTAGGTTGTTGTTCATAAAAGAATATTGTGAGTAAGACGGAGGCAGGGGCGATTTAAGTCGGTGGTAGAGTTTAAGGATATGAAAAATCTATTAGGTTTTGTTTTGAACCCCCAAATCGAACTTGTTTTTCTCGTTTGTTTTTCCTTTTTCTTTAGCCAGGGATGAGAGTGGTAGCACACTGTCGGAAGGAGACAACAACAGAGTGGTAAGAAGGATATGACAGTGACAATGGTGGCCATTAGAGGTGAATGATATGGCTAGAGGGGGGAGAGGTGGTGATAGAATGGCTGAATGTAATGGTTTGAGAGTACGAACGCATGGGGGAGAGGGAACTGTTTAGGTTTAGGATTCTTTTTATTCTTTGTTTTCATATTTAATTTATATAAATATAATTAATAGATAAATTATCAAAAAAGTATCTATAAGCACATGTTGGTCATTTTAAGTCATTTGGATGCCAAATACGAAATAAACATATATTATAGCGATGATTCAAGTTTTTTTTTTTGTTTTTTTTTATTAAATAAGTTAGGAGCTAAACATTCAGGATGCCCCACACCACATGGACAATTCTGTAATTTGTCCAAAAATATTATTAAAGTTAGAATTATAAACAGAGTAATTTAAAATAGCAAACTCATTGAATGTCCTAAAAAAATTAAATACAAAAACAAACATGTATAAAATTAGAAAAATTATTATTTTATTTAAAAAAAATAATTCATAAACATAGATTTTATTATTGATTTATATAATAACTACAAAGATATTATACATGGATGTATGAATGACATCCCATCTTGATGATGGCATATGCTTAATGTAAAGTACCTAGTTTAAATCTACATTAGGTTTTCATGAGGTGTAATCAGTTTCTTTAAATGCGTCCATAATATACTATAATCTTTGTATTCATTCATTTAAAAAAAGTGTGTTTTCATTCTTATAACTGTTAGTTTAATTGAAAATTGAAAATAATGATAATGGTATAAAAGTGAATTACATTATTATTAAATAAATAGATAAAAACACCAAAAAAAAATCACCATACCTTTAAACCAAAACAATAAAAATGTTATCTATCTGGCTTCTCTGAACAAAATCATTTCAATATAACTTTTAAACAAGCTATAAGAAAAACTACATTTTTAGCCAAGATTCCAAATTTTACTACCAGTTATTGTTTAAAATTTATACTTTTGGCCCAAATTTTAACTTTTATTACGGATTTCGTTCAAAACTTACCTTTTTGACACAAATTTCAAAATTTTGTTATGAATTCATCATAACTTTAGTTTTTTGTACAACTTTTTTTTCTCAAAATTATGTTTCAAATATGTTTTTTCTTTAAAAAATGATATTAATACAAAAAACACATATTTTCACATAAATGAATACTATATTTTCTATATAATTTTTTTAAAAAAAAACTTATTTGTATACGAAATATTTATTTATAAAAATAGGTATTTCTTAAGTATATAAGTATATGCAAATCAGTTTTTATAAAAGCAAAATGTATACAAACACGTATTTTACAATATATATATATATATATATATACACACATATACAAACACCTATTTTATTATAAATACACACACACACACACACACACACACACACATATATATATATATATATACATACACAAAAATAGATGCGTGTCTATATTTTTTGTAAAAATGATTTTGAATATGTTTTATAAAATACATGTTTGTACACATTTTATATATAAACATGTTTGAATATAAATGCATTTATTATAAAATAGTTATTATTTATATATATATATATATATATATATATATATATATATATATATATATATTACAAAAGAAATGTGTACAAAAATTTATTTCGGTGCATATAAATATGGTTTTACAAAAGAAATGTATACAAAAAAGTCTTTATATTGAAAATATAAGATGTTTTTATGTGAGAATATGTTTTTTTCTTGCATAAATATGATGTTATAAAGAAAAATTATAACCGAAAAAAAAATTTGAGGACAAAAATTGTAAAAAACTAAAGTTATGATGAATTCATAACAAAATTATAAAATCTGGGCAAAAAGGGTAAAAATTAGACCAAATCTGTAATAAAATTGAAAATCTAGGCAAAAAAGTATAAATTTTGCATTAAATTTGTAATGAAATTTGAAAGTTGGACCAAAAGTGTAATTTTTTGGATCAAATTTATAATAGAATTTGATAACTGGGCCAAAAGTGTAATTTTGGAAAGTTGGATGACCTATTGACTAGGTGAAAGTGTAAATTGAATACGATTATCGATTTTCGGGACATAAATAAATTATATATATATATATATATATATATATATATATATATATATATAAACAAAATCGATTATGAGACCGAGATGTAAAGATTTTTCTTTTTTGCAGTTTAAATTAATAATACATTTTAATTTTTCTTTTTTAGTTGTCTTTTT
Organism: Lactuca serriola; assembly: GCF_051521515.1. NCBI lineage: Eukaryota > Viridiplantae > Streptophyta > Magnoliopsida > Asterales > Asteraceae > Lactuca > Lactuca serriola. The sequence goes on along the minus strand of NC_136410.1, from coordinate 228,822,407 downwards.
CTATTGAGAAATTTATATATTCAGTGTTTTATTTATTTTAATTTTGACTCTTTATATATATATATATATATATATATATATATATATATATATATATATATATATATATATATATATATATATAAGGTCCGGTTTTTGTGATGACTCATTTTAAAGTGAGGATTCGTGAGAATACCTTAAAAACTTTGAATGAAAGTCTATAAAAAATACAAATCATAAAATCGAGCATAGATCTATGTTCGACAGAAAAAAAAAATTGGAATTTTTTTTTTGCATCATTAAAAATGAAGCCTGGATTATTTTTAATTTTTAATTTTGCATCATTATGATTCATAATTCAATTTTAGTGATCAAAATTTTCTTTTTCCAATTTTTTTTTCTCCCGGACATAGATCTATGTTCAATTTTATGATTTGTATTTTTCTTTTAGATTTTTTTAAAATTTTTTTAAGATGTCTTCACTTTAAAATAAATCCTCACCCGATATATATATATATATATATATATATATATATATATATATATATATATATATATATATATATATATATATATATATATATATAGAAATTGATGGGCCTTGTACATTATTACTAAAGTTATACTATTATACAGATGATTTTTAACTTTTTAGGTTGTTAATTTGACATTGAGTTTTCATGGAAAATTATATCATGAAAAACTCAACTATTGTGGATGATTTAAGTAATATTCTTTCATATAAAAAAAATACTAAAAGTGCATTTCGTATTATATTTTTATATAGTATTAAGCATCTATCATCATAAACCATCACCCATTATTCACTGTTATATTTCTATTAATTTATAAAGATTTGAGAACATACCATTGGTGGCTAACCAGCAAGTTTGCAGAGAGCAATCTTTTATGCAATTTTGTAGATGATAGCGATGGTTTTCATATGTTTTATCAATGAAATAATCTTCATATGTTTTTGAATCAGAGGGTGAAGGTGCATGCAATGGTGCCGGGTGATTAACCAAACGGTGAGGTGTTCTGAGACCGGTCTGGCCTGGTGGTTGAGAAAGGCACTTGCCCAGAAAACAATTAATATAACATGGAAAACTTTCTCCAATTCTTTTGCTACTAAAAAGAAAACATTCGTTGAGACACCCTCCCCAACACGAGTACAACCCTGCACTCCCTTGTTGTATCATCAACATCAATACAACCAAAGCACCTAAGAAAGTGCAACTCTTGTTGCTCAATGTAGAACCCCTATTCATGATTTTATGGTTAACAGTCAACCCTTTGATATTTGGTTGAAGTTAAGTGGTTATATAGGAGAAAGGATCCAACAAACTAAATTTAGTACTCATTAATGTGTTGGAGTTACCAATGCAAACCTTTTTTTTATAGTGAGAAAGGTTGAAAGTTCATTTGGTTTGAAAAGCCAAAAAGCATTGAATGGTGGTATCATTTAGTCAATTACTATTATTAAATTGCATAGCAAAGCGGTAGTGTGGAAATTTATATAAGAAAAATCAAACAAATTTTCAACCAAAAAGCATCAGTTGCTTTCATTGCATAAGGTAGAGTCCTTCTTGGGAAAGATAAACGATAGTTGAGATGTGATATAACTCACAATGTTTTAAAGATAATTTTATAACTTCAATGTCATATTTTATTTCATTGGAGTGAAAAAAAACTTGTATATATGTTGATGAAAAAAATTAAAACTTTCTAAATATTTGATTGCTTCATTTTGTTAATTTTCAGTTTTTATCAAGCAATGTTTTTCCTGTCTATCATGGAAAGAAATTTACGATTTTGGGGTTATTTGATAATTGTTAATTCAATCAGATTTGATGGAGTTAATGTATGATTGAGTCGGACTCAACATCTTATCTGACCTGGTAAGAGACATCAAATACTATAAGACTAAATTAGACACTTCTTTTTTATTATGGTATCAAATAATTTGAATCATACTCAACCTTATACACACCAAAAGAAGAATATCAAACACCTCACTAGTCAAATTTCAATAAGGTTTTCTGAAAATATATAAATATAAATATTTATTATAATTCTATTTGGATTTTAGTACTTTAGTGAGTTGTATTACAATTAATGTTTATATATATATATATATATATATATATATATATATATATATATATATATATATATATATATATATATATATATCGGGTCCGGTTTCGTTGAGGACTCGTGAGGACACCTTAAAATAATTGAAAAAATGTAAAAAAAAATGCAATTCATAAAATCGAGCATAGTACTATATCTGGGAGAAAAAAGTTGGAATTTTTTTTTTTTGCATCAATAAAATTGAATCATAGATCATAAAAATTGAATCATTGATCGTAAAAATGATCCATGCTTCAATTTTAATGATACAATTTTTTTCCAATTTTTTCTCCCGGATATAATACTATGCTCGATTTTATGATTTGTATTTTTTTTAATTTAATTTTGTTAAGGTGTTCTCACGAGTCCTCACTTTAAAAAGAGTCATCACCCGATATATATATAATGAATTCATTAGTTACTATAAAGTCATATATAAACTAAAGTTTCATATTTATTTATCCTAATATAAAAAAATTATATTTTCTTGCATATCAACCAAATGAAACCAAATGAAAAGAGAACCATCCAACATAAGGTTGACTCCTTTGCAAATGAGAAATTATGGTTGAACATGTATAGTATCGACTTAATTTTCCTAAATCGTGTGTCGTCCAACTATACTTGGTACAAAAAAAATTCTACCAGTATCGTATCAAGTATACTTGGTACCAATATGATTGACTACCAATAAGTTTGATGGTACAAATTGGTAATGTTATATACCAACTATTTTAATTTTTATTGTAAGATTTAAAGATAAGCAAAGAAATCAGATAATTTTCACATACAGTAAACAAAATTAATTACATAGTTTTTTTTTTTTTTTTTTTTTTTTTTTTTTTTTTTTTAAATTTACTAAAGAGTTCTACTGAAATAACACTAAAATAACGTTTTAATTTTTTTAATTGAATGTGATAATTACTATTGACTAATGCAACTAAATGACTTACATCATGCTCTTAAAATACACGACATTAAATGAAATTGGAACGAAACTGAAATTCGAATCCGTGTTCATGTCATGTTTGCGTCAAGTTTAAAAAACACGATGTTGTGTCGTGTCGTGTTCATGTTCAAAATTAGGCACGACATTGACATGATTTAACATTTATTTGTTGTGTTCTTAATTATTAAATATTAATTAAATAAAATAATTGTTATGTTATGTCGTCTTTGTCGTGTCATGTCGTGTTTGTTGTTTTTAAATTGGTTAATTTTTGTGTTAATAAAAAAAACATGACATCGTGTCATGTTGTGTTCGTGTTACATGAAACATTATCGTGTCGTGTCGTGTCGAACAAAAACACAACACTATGACTTGATTTGATACCCCATCTATACACACTAAGCACAATTGACGATTAAAATATATGATTATGTTGATATATATATATATATATATATATATATATATATAAAGAGAGAGAGAGAGAGAGAGAGAGAGAGAGAGAGAGAGAGAAATAGCCAGTTGTTTCTCACATATATTGTGTGATAGTGCACTAATAAGAATTTAGTAAAAATTAAATTATTATTTAACCAAATAATGATAGATATTAATTGATTTTCATAATTATATGTATATTAAATGACATCTATAATTATAATTTTTTTTTATGGAAACTAGTTAAATTCTTCATTAATATCAATAATAATATTTTTTCAGAATGAATTCGCATCTAGTTTTCTACCTCCATTATTATTTAATCAAAGTTGCCTAGAACATGGAGAACGAGAGTGTATTCTAGTAGAATAAGAGTTTATTCTAGAAAAATGAGAGTATATTCTAACAGAATAAGAGTGTATTCTAGTATAATACACTCTCGTTCTTCATATTTAATGCAACTTTGTTGTATTTTAAGTGAATAAGTCAATAAACAAAACACGAACCCATACATGAAAACCTAGATACGAATTCATTATAAAAGAATGTTATTTCTAGCATCAATAACGAATTTAATTAGTTTCCATAAAAAAAAGAATTATAATTATGGATATCATTTAATATACATAAAATTATTGAAATAATTTAATATCCATATTTATTTAATAAATAATTATTTAGTTATACTAAATTCTTATTGGTGCATTCTATCACATAATAAATGTAAGAAACACATGAATCTAGCCCTATACATATATATATATATATATATATATATATATATATATAAAGAGAGAGAGAGAGAGAGAGGTAGGCTCAAAATTTTCTAACAACTATTGTGTGTATGAATGCACGAATAACAAATTAGTAAATATTAAATAATTAATTACATCAAATAAGGGTGTTTTTCGGCTTTTTGTATTTACATTTAATGAGGTCATTTAATTTAATCCTACAATTAAGGAAAGAAAATCAATATTTTAAAACCCTAAAAATAACCCCTTTCGTTCATTTGCATCGACAGAACATTGACTTCTTCCTCCAGCAACTCTTTTTTCCTCAAACGACTCTACCCTTCGATGACAGAAACATTCCATCGATGCCTCCTCTCCAGCAACGCCTCCCCCTGCTGATTTCGTTGATGACCTTTATCTCATTCTAGTTTTTATTCAGAAAAGTTTAGTGTTTATGTTTCTTTACTGGGGTAATTCTTATATCACAGACTTCAAAATTTTCTTCTTTTTTCTAATTCCTATTTGTAAATAATGCACCATTTCAATTTTGATCAGGGAACAATTCCATTGTTTATTTACTTGCAAGTTTTTAATTATTTTCTTTCAATGTTGAGCAGTGCATTTTGATCTTTTGAATATTTGATATTTATGATTTGTGACTTAATGTATTTACTATATCAGTAGTATTTTAGAATTGTGTATGTGGTTGTATTCAAAGATTTGTTTATTATTTGGAATAGTATTTTAGTTTTGCACACCAAGTGTTTGATGAATTGTCCAACTCAACCAACATTCTTGAGATTTTGCATAATTTTTCCGCCCTCTAAATGTTCGATGAAATGCCTATATATAAGACTTCATCTTTTTTCATTGCAGTTTTAGGATTACATTCTATTGGAAACAGATTACAATTCTTTAATATCAACTACATTTTGTCAGAATTTATAATTTTTATTCTCTAATACATTCTTTCAGAATTTATAGTTTCTACTACATTCGGTCAGAATTTATTATTTTTTGTAATGCCTAGATCCAAGTATGTATTTAAATCACTATTTATTCAAATTATAAGAGCAACTCGACGAGTTGGAAGCCCCAAACTCGTCGAGTAGAAATCATATGGGCCGCATGATTTAAGTAATCTACTCGACGAGTTGAGAGGCCTCAACTCAAAGAGTAGACCGGCTGGGATGAAATCCTAATTTCCAGGGTTCTACACCCTATTTAAAAGATGTAATCTTTCCTCCAACCCCTCATCATCCTCCCTAAAACCCTAAATCGTATTGTGAGCTCCTTGTTGAGAAACTAGAGGTTTTGAGTGGATTTTTGTGTGTTCTTGTGCTTTGTGAAGGAATTGGAGGAACTAGAAGGTCATTGAGCTTGAGGAGAAGCACTAGATTTGGGATCTCATCCGTTTTTGGCAACTTTCTGAGGTAAAAAGTCTCAATCTTGATGCTTTATAGCTTAGATATCTCTTAGTGTTGTTTTATGGAACTTTTTGACCGCATTGTTGGAGCATGATAAACCTTCATAGTCTAGATGCTAAAACTTCTGTTATTCAGTGTTATTGGTCCTTAGAATCATAAAAAGGGTCCTAAACCCGTTCATGTCCAAGAAAAGGCCATACCATAGAAGTAGATTGCTATATCTCGAGATTGGGTCCATTTGAGGCATGCAAAGCCATCACGTTATCGAATTTATAGATGTATACCATGGAATCAATGTAGATCTATATTTTGGAACCTTAGATCTGAGGATAGGGATTAATAGACTAAGAACTATGAGGAAATCGACGAGTTCATGGAGGAACTCGACGAGTTGGGTCGAATAGTCTTGATTCTGTTAAAGGGAAGAACTCGGCGAGTTGGAGGAAAACTTGAGGAACCGCGTCACGATTTCACGATCTTATGATTCATGAGAACTTGTCGAGTTGAGTCAACTCGGAGCATTGAATTTGACTTTGACTTGACTAGAGTTGAACCTTAAAGTTTATAAGTATGGAATGGTATCTAAGGGGTTGTTTTGGTTCAGGAAGTGAATAGAGCTGATTCCAGGCAAAGACATTTCAGCTATCATCCGACAATGAGGTGAGTTTCCTCCTGATTTGAACGGGTCTAAGGCACCATGGTCGGCCCGTATATAATATGTGTGTTCACTAGTAGCTAAGTGTGGGTAGGGCACGTATCTTAACATTATTTGAGTATTGATATGGATTGATAGGATTAATTATACTTGTTGTCTTTGTGATACTTGTATGTGTTTCTTAGTGGTTGAGTGTAGGCGAGGCCCATATCTTATAGATAGCTGAGTTTGGGAGAGGCTTGTATCTCATAGATTGCTGAGTGTGGGCGACATATCTTATAGATAGCTGAGTGTGGGCGAGGCCCGTATCTCATAGTTAGCTGAGTGTGGGCGAGGATGCCTGAGTGTGGGCGAGGCCCGTATCTCATGGTTAGTGGAGTGTAGGCGAGGCTCGTATCTCCTAGTTGCATGTTATGTGTGGTATGTGGTAGTTTGGGGAGACTCACTAAGCTTCGTGCTTACAGTTTCAGTTTTGGTTTCTGGTACTTCCGGTATTAAAGGGAAGAGCTCGAGATGACTGCATTGCACACACCATGATAGCAGCCTGGGATGTTTTTACTCTGATATTTTGATATGATACACTGATTGTGATGTTTTGATACTATGACTTATGTTTCTGGATGGAATGATTTTGATAACTATGGTTTATTTAATAAATAAAAATGAAATTTTTAGACCATATTTTATGAATGTTTCATTTTCATTCTCTTAGAATGCACTAAATTTTTTAATATTTAAAGTTGATTATGTTTTCTTTGTGGATTTAGGTTTTTTTCCTTCTGTTATAAATTAAAATGATTAGCATATATATATATATATATATATATATATATATATATATATATATATATATATATATATATATATATATGTTACTTGTTTCATCAACTAGAAATACGATTGGAAATGGCTAATCACATGTTTTTAATTCTTTATAGTGGCATGTAAAGTTATAAATATTAGAGTGTATTCTATGGATTATGCGAGAATGTATTCTATGTATTCTGCAAGATTGTTTTCTATATATTCTACCAGAATGTATTATATGTATTCTGCCAAAATGTATTGTATATATTCTGCCAGAATGTATAAATTGATAGGAATTGTAAGTAACATGCTTTTAACCATTCTTAGTTTTTGTTTCATTTGTGATAGGAGTGGTTGGAAGAATGGCTTGAAGACCTGATAAGAATGACTTAAAGAATGAATCAAATATTGATCATACTCATAGTTTAAGAATGTTGTTATTTTTTAAGAATTACACTTGTATTTGTTCACTAATTGTATATTTAAGAATGTTCTTCTTTTATGATATTCTTTTAGAATATGTATAATTATATTAAAATGTATAAGCTATCAGTGTGTAAGAATATGTATGAATTTGTATTTAAATTCGAATGTATATGAAAATTTTAAAATGTTGTTATTCTTCAAACGTGAGCTCAAGAATTATGTTATTCTTCATTAATATTCTAATAGAATAAAACTCTGAAAGAACATCATTCTAACAAAAAACACATTCTGATGAAATAAAATCGATTATGTTTACAAACTATGTTTAGAATTAAATTGAATTAATTTAAAATTTTAGATTTTTAAAATTAGGAGAATTAATTATCCCTAACAATCCCAAAAATTCCTTTTTTAAATATAGTTAATTGTCCAAAATACCCTTATGCTGAAATTTCTGTGATTATATGGTACATGTTACCATATTTTACAACATGGATTCTCAGATCATGACCATTGATTCTATTCCATCCGATGGTCAAGATCTATGCATTCTAGCATACAATAGTTAGTAAAAAGACAATAACCCAAGCCTCTCTCTCTCTCTCTATATATATATATATATAATAAATTAATTGGTTGTCATGGTATTGCCATGATATTCAAAGTTTTGTACCATTATTGCACCAAGATTGCTCAATTAGTACAGTAGTACCCACCAAATATGTTGACTACCAAACATATTGGCTACCAACTTTCTTGGTTCGGTTGGTAGCATGTTGGTTAATTTTTTGTGGTATAATTGTGACAGCCCTATGAGAAATCCAAGGGATATATAAAAATTCAAATATACTAGTGATTAAAAATAATTTAATAATAATATTGTAGTTTATATTTTTTAATATTCAAGAATTAGAGATATAATTAGAATATAATTCGATTAATAATTTACAAGTATAGTATGTTAGAAATGCAGTCACCAAAATACATAACTTCTATAGTTGATCCATACTAAACATGAATGAAAAATTGCTATACTACCAAAAAGATCAACATTGGTTTTTTTAAAGAGAGAGAGAGAGAGAGAGAGAGAGAGAGAGAGAGAGAGAGAAAGAGAGAGAGAGAGAAAAGGGAAACCCCTTTTAGGGTGCACATTATGGGCTTTAAAAAGGAGAGTTGTACCAAAGGTATCGTAGGTAGTTCCATGACCATAATTTAGTAGGGTTCAAATTGGTGCGACTGTAGGTTACATGGGTCCATCAAAGTTTTGTACATGCTCTCACTTTCTCTCTATGTATGCTTCCAAACTTGTACCTCTATTTTCTTTATTACTTGTATATTAGGAGTGGGTTGGGAGGGTCCAAAAAGATGGATTATTTGTGTTATGGGTTATGAATGATGGAGAATATAGATGAGAGAAAAATCTAATGTGGTGTCTAAGTCATAAGAGGGTTAGGAGGGAATGACTCCTTCTACCCTTACATGTATTGGAGAGGATATTCAGGGTTTTGGCTATTTATTTTTTGTTATCAGTTGTAATACTAATTAATTATAGGAAAATCTTCATAAATGGTCCATGTGGTTTCCAAAAAAAACTAACTTCAATCCTTATCTTTTTAGGTCATCAAGGATGGTCTATGTGGTTTAAAAAAATTAATGGATGGCCCCTCATTCATATAAAAAATACATTTATACACTTTTTAATTTATTTTAGATTTTCTTTAATAAATTTTACTTTTAAAAAATAAGAAAGTAAGATAGACCCTACCTACCCCACTTATCATCTCTCTCTCCCTTATATATATATATATATATATATATATATATATATATATATATATATATATCCACCATATACCACCCACCTATGTATGTTTTCTTTATACTCAATAACACTTCATTTCTATTCTAATTTAACCTTCCTTTTGTTCGAGTCCTCCCAAAATCAAAGTAATCTCCTCTTAGATCAACAACAGCTTGAAGTAGTCTCCTAAAATGTAATCAACATCACCACCATGGACTATCAGGAAACCCCCACCATATTCGTGATTCATATTCATCTCCATTAGATACCATCACCGATGATAGATGATAAATCGATTACCACTAGATTGACACCTAGGGATTTGGATAGACATGTACTAGACAATGGTGGTCTGAGGATCAAGTTTTTGGGGCAACGATAATGGTCTGTGGTTCTCCAGTTTAGTAAATGTATTACATGATAGAAAGAGGGAAAAATGGAGAAGATTGAGAGTCTTTCCTTTGGAGTTAACGTGATCTTTATTAGATAGAGATAACGAGAATGATGAGGGACGTTACAATGTCAAATCTAGAGTTCCTCATCCCATCTTAGTTCCCTCTTCCTCTACTCACTCCATCGTTTAATCGGAAAGGAATATCACCAGAGCTGATGACAAGATCGAAAATGAGTACCTTAAATAATTTATTTTCCATGGAAGCATGGGATTAGCTCACACCCACTTATATTATATGCAAGCACGAGAAGACGAGAGTTAATCCGTATCTATAGAGGCAATTTCTAGAACTCCAAATCTTATTTCTTACCGATAGATCGAGAAGTTGTTCAAGCAAATGATTCCAGCTTTATGACGTTGATGATTCTCAATTTCTACGATGGTGGTCGTATTGGTTTTGAGGGATTAATGTTCGTCAAGTGTTGTTGAGAGAGAAAGAGAGAGAGAGAGAGAGAGAGAGAGAGAGAGAAAGAGAGAGAGAGAGGTGATAAGTGGGATAGGGTAGGGTTCATCTTATTTTCTTACATTTTTTTTAAATTAAAATTTGATTAAAGAAAATCTAAAATAAATTAAAAATGGTATAAATGTCTTTTTATATACCATCCATTAAAAGTTTTTAAACTACATGGACTATCCTTAATGACCTAAAAAGTTAAGAACTGAACTCGACTTTTTTGGAAACCACAGGGACCATTTTTAGATTTTCCTTAATTAAAAACTTTAACTAAAAAATGATTATTCATTTTCCGATAAATAAAGTATTTATATATATATATATATATATATATATATATATATATATATATATATATATTGCATTTTTCCAACAAAAAATAAACGATTATTATTTTGTTATTTATTTTGATTAGGTAAATAATAAATTCTTATTATTTATTTATTTATTTTAATGTTTTAAAGTGTGACCCTAAAAATTTATATATAAACATCAATTTAGTTTAAATATTTTGTTCTTTGTACATTATTCCAACAAGCTCTCATATGTGCAAAGGAAAATAGAGCCTTGAATGCATGTCTCTATAAAGCATCCATGAAATTCTTAATGGTAAACAACTTTCCATCTTACACCCCTTCATTATAATATCCGAGCATAAGTCATGGATCCAATCATTCTCATATGTTCTCACAATGTTGGTTTCTTGATTTGTGAATGGACAATATCAACATAATCATTTGGGTGTTGCTACATGCTTAAATCTATTCAATTCATCAAAAGGGTTGATCGATATCACACTCCAGTAGTTATAGCAACAGATCCATTCCGACTATTTGTGCTCCTTGTAAAGTCTCGTATCATATCTGATAGTATCTTTTATAACCGCCTTTTTTAGAACAATATTTAACTTATGTCAAGAAATAGTCATATACTTACTCAAAATCCTACATACATGATCTCAGGTTAAAGGACTTTAAGACTTACAACATTTTCAAGATTTATTACATTACGATAATCAATGAAGTGATATCTTGAGGTGTGTCATTCCAAATTTTCACAAACATTAATACATGTGAATTAGTTCTTGTCAAAGGCACCTTCATCTTAATGTATGTCATTAATCATTCACATTAGTCTTATTTCATAATTACGACCAAATATTGATATTTAGTTCAGATTATTTGATGATTAAACATGCTAATATAGGACATGTTGATGTTTGAAGAAACAATTGTACCTGGTAGATTAATTCTTACAATAAACATCAGCTTTGACCACTCCGATATCCAAACATTGACATGTCATTAACATCATCATGTTGTAAAAGAAGCATGGTCTCGCTTTACGTACTAGCAATTTTATCTAAGTAAACCCTTTTGCGAACCACTAACTTCAGATGTTTTGATCGCATTATGAAAAAAGAAGTGAAAAGGTCTTGACTAATGAAAGTCCATCCTATACGAAAGTATTTCTAAAAAACTCAAGCATTATTACAATATGTCATAATAGGGATTTGTATGTTGTATTTAGTTTTAACAGATGGTACACCCATTTCATCTAGCTTTTATATTTAAATATGGAAGTTTTGAAATATTAAGACCTCTAATGTCATATTAAGACTCATAATCTAGTAAGATCGCTTTTAATTATCTGAACTTTTATTATAACTAAATACAGTTGAATTAATTTATCAAAATTCGTCTTTATGATTCTAGATGTTATCACTAGTATATTATCTGAATAAACAACCATATGATGTTATGTGTTGTTTATTTGTAAAGTGTTAAAACTTTTGCATTATGCATATCACATTTGCAAAAAAAGAGTTGGACTAAACGTCTACAGTCTGAAAAAAAAAAGATTTTTTTTTTGTTTTTAAAGTTTGCATGCTATTAAAATACAAAAGTCTAAATAAATTGATTTTATTTAAACTTAAAAGACTTTTTCGATAGATATAGTTTTGCATCACTAAAATTTAATCAATACATCCAACATAACAAAGTTTTTTTTAACTATTCATTTCATATTTTGAATTAACTGCTTAGCAATTTCATCTCATAAATGAATTATATATTCTCGGTCCATTGCATTAACAAGTGCTTCAACCTCATCTTAATAATCATCAATGTCTACATGGTTATTCAAATCAACACACTGAGTTCATCTTTTATTATTTTAATTACTATTATTTGTTAACGATAGTATTACTATTATAAAATATATTTTTATGATTACTGTAATGCCTACAAATTCAGGATAAACATTTCAAATATAGTAAACAGTCTTAGCTAAAGATGTAGTAGTCATAACGACTATCTCTTGGATGTAAGGAGCACTTATATCCGACTTCATATGAAAATTTTATGCTTCCTCTAAGTTGCACGATCAACCCAACATAGCTATGCGTGTCATAAAAAGGTGAATTAGAGATAGGTTGCTTATTATCCAAAGTAATCTAAATGAAAGTCGTAGTAATCATACAAGCAAGATTGTACATATAAAGAATACCTAAATATCACTTCATTTGAGGAAGTTATGATTTTTCAAAGTTTCAGTTCAACAATGTACAACACAAAAATCAAATTTAAAATCTTTGGAGTGTTAGCCAAAACAATCTAAACAAGAGTTGAAGATCTCGTGAATTGGGATCTGCCGATATGAAGACAGTCGAGAACAAAGTTCATATGAAAGAGTTATGATTTTTTCACAGACTTTAACAGTCTTACCTCTATAAAAATATGAACTTTTTATAGAGTGATAATTAGTTGTTGGGATCTAAAAGAAAGTTGTAGAGCTCGTCGAGTGGATTCTGGGGATATAGAGTACATCGAAAACGGAGATCGTATGCGAAAGTTATGAATTTCTGAAGATCAAAGATTTTACTTGTTAAAGTGATGACGTGTCACCACCAGAAGGCGCCATGTAGTATTTTTTGGCAGCCCCCCTACTCTGAGAGACTGAGTTACGTGGCATAGTCAAGAGCATCACACATGGCTTTTCCGAGAAAATACACTTGGCAGCATGTGACATCCCCAATTTCACAGCAAAAAAAGATCAATTTGTTTATGATTTATTTAAAAATCAGAGTATCCTTTTGAAGAATAATATTACGACATTTTTTCCCAAAATATGATAAATATATTATCAAAGCATTTTAAAAGAAATGTATTTTAATTATATTAAAAAATGTTAGGATGTCATTGTTAATACAGTACATAAGCATAAACGAAAGTAACACAGGCCTTAAAAACACCTATTATTCTATAGGCATATAAACCATAAGTCTCTCATCTGATTATCACACTTCTTCTCTTGTGCCACTACTTGTAATACAATACACTAAGTGGGTCAGGTTTGGGAGCCTGGTGAGCACAGAGGATTTTCAACCCACAATAATTAAATTCTTTATTTTCATCAAATCATTCAACTCGATTACCCATTCCCGTTATCCTCACTCTCTGTCCCTAAACCATCTAATTCAAGGGACCTATCCTAAGGATTATCTTTAGGATAGACAATAATATTTAGGGGATTCCTTGGAAATATATCTCAGGAAGACAACCATGGGGGGATGGAGTACACCTGGTGAACACTTAGTTTAAAAACACATACAGGTTGCAAGCCTTTCAACGTTCCACTGGATTGTCTAGAATAATCTGTGGTCGTCATCTATACTCTGCTAGACAACTAGATCATCTTTAAAGTCAATGCCTCTCATCATCTATTTCATCTGTCATCTCTCATCATCTACCCATCTTTACCCAATATACTTATAAGTATACAAAAATGCATATACAGTTTAAATTAAAAAAAACATGTATAAATTGTTCATCTAGCATAGATATCAAAAACACAGATAACAGACACATATAACAAGTAATTATCTTAAATACTTCGTATCTATGTGTAAGATGAAAAGTAACTATGCATTCACTTGTTAAAGTGATGACTCGAAACTTGAACAACACTTCGCTACTAGAAACTATATTTTCCTTACACTTTTTCTAAGTCGTTAGTGGAGCGTGTGTGGTTAACCGGCACACTAACTTGAACTTAACAAGGTAGGTAAAGGGTGACTTAATGTTTATCATAGTATCAATGGAGCGTGTGTGGTTAACCGGCACATCGATTGAGGGGTAATACATTAAGGGTACCAAGTGATTTGCATGGTTACTTCACACCTCGTTTTGTGATCCTCGGCATCCCAGTCACAAAACTGTTGGATTAGTGTCTAAGTCCATAACTATTTTGGTATGTACTTGACCCGATGGTGCATGGTCCTTTTGGGTTGCCTTCACCAAAGCAACTTGATAGGATGAATTATGGAGAGAAAGGATTAAATATGATTTATTAATATATTATGGGAATAATATATTAAAGGAGAAATCATATTGTTTAATTAATATTAGTCAATAATTAATTGGTAATTAGTTTTGTGACTAAAAGAGATTAATTAAACTTAAGGGACTGGAATTGTAATTATAAGATAATTGCAATTTGGGCCATGGATTGCCTTTATTATAAGGTGGACGAATTCTATAGGGGGAAGCCCATATGAAATCGTCCAAGGCCTTAAGGAAAGGGCTCCATGGGTTGCTTAGGGCTTAAGCATCCAAATTAGGGTTTCCATGTTAGATAACCCTAATTGCCTCACTATATATAGATCCATTAAGGACCAAAAACGTGGCTAAGATTCTTGCTAGGGTTTCACACGAGTTTTGGCAGCCTCTATCCTCTCTCCTCTTCATCCTCTTGCTTATGGTGTTTGTGAACCATTAGAGGAGTGACACTTGTGACTCTAAGCCTTCCAAAGTCAATATAAGGAGATTTGGGATTGTTATTGCTACATAACAATCAAGGTAATATTATAAACCTATTCTCATGTTAATATGATTACTTGTATGCTAGAATTAGGGTTTATAGTCTTAGATAACTTGCATGTACAATAGAGAAACCTAGATCCAAGCATTAGGGTTTGTATGAGCACATAGGATGTTCTTAGGACTAAAACCCATCAGTGGTATCAGAGCCTAGACTGGTTTCTATTGTATTGATGCTTGATATGTTTGAAAAATTCGATTTTTTGGTTTCTGGAGCCTGGACTCGCCGAGTCCATAGCTGAACTCGCCGAGTCCATGCAGACTCGACGAGTCCAAGCTTGACTCGACGAGTCAACTCGTCAGATGGAGTATATCTCAGGATTTCTTGCTGTTTTTGCTTTGGGATAGTTACCTTATCATATTAGATCAATATAAATCCGATTTTATGATATATTTGAATATATTCTTGATCTAATTGAAGATATTTATCAATTAATAAAATATTTGTTTCCTTATGTGATAATTGATTAATTATTTTGATTAAATTGATAAATTGTTTTGCAAGAAATTATTAAATAAATCAAATATGGATAATTATGTGATTAAATGTTAATTAAGATTATTTGTTATTTGATCCTTCTTGTTATGAAAAGTTTCATATTTTCCCCTTTAGGTTTTATAGTTTAAATTTGAACCCAAAAGTTTTGTTGTTTTGAAATTTAAATAGTTGAAACCCTAATGTTTTGAAAAAGGTTTCAAAACTTGCCCTCAAGTTTTGGAATTTAAGTTTTGATTAATTGTTTAATTTTGATGTATATTTAAATTCTAAACCCTAATGTTTTAAAATGTTTCAAAACTTGCCCTCAAGTTTTGGAATTTAAAAGTTGATTAAAAGTTTAATTAGGAATGTTAAATTCTAAAACCCAGTATTGTTTTGAAAAGTTCAAATCACACCCTTATGGTTTTATTAATTAATTAAGGTGTATAATTAAAAGAGGTTTAATAAATCCATAAAAGTTTAGGTTAACAATTTAATTGAATTAAAAGTATAATTGTTAAATTAAACCACCTAGTATTTTAAAAGTATAAAATACACCCTATACTATATATATAACATTAAAAGTCTAACATTATATATATGTATGAGTAAAAGTCAGTCTTACCGTTAGTAGGCCTAATTCACGAAGCTGGTCTATAAGGGGTGTTTAAGGAAATTGCCTATAAAATGGCGATTGAATGGGTATCCACTCTTACCCACCACACTTTTGACTAGTGGAGGGTTGTTAGCCGAACGGGTAGGATAGGACGAAACCTTCCATTATAAGTATAATGAATTATTAAAGTAACTAAATGTTTTCATAAAATTCCCAATCTTAGTTACTTAGGCAAAAGTGAATTGATGCAATTCCATGAAATTACACTTTGTGCCCTTGCAAAGACGTTAGTGGAGTGTGTGTGGTTTACCGACACACTAAATGGTTCTAAGCAAAGGTAGCAAAGGGTGACTCAATGTTTTTCATAGTTCGGTGGAGCGTGTGTGGTTTACCGGCACATCGAATAGGTGACTGTAACATGTGAAGGCACCACGTAAGTTTTCATGGTTATTCACACCCGCTTTGTGATCCTCGGCATCCCAGTCACAAACAAGAGGGGCATATCGAGATTTAAACATGACATTGAAAGTTCAATGAATCTCAAAGGATCTAGGAGTTTTCATAGATTTAAAACTTAAATTCTTTTTCGTTTTTCGTGGTTGAAATTAGTGAATCGTCATTCACTTACCTTCAAATATTCTGTAATTAGGGTTACGACATCCCTCTCCCAAGTTGTAGAATATTGTGTTGTGTCCTAGCCTTAGTATCTCATTTCGGTGATTTGCTAAGGACTCATTCAATCAACTAACTTGAATTCGTTTTCTCCCGTATTGTAGATGTCAAAGTTCGACAACTATGGTTTTCCCAAATCCCGTGGAACAAGCATTCCACATGAAGATGATATTCCACGATTCAATCGAGGAACAAGAGATCATACTTCACTTCCTCCTCCTCCTCAAATTATTATCCCTGACCCACAAGTTCAAAGGCTTGAAAAGTTCAAGATCACTCAAGCCCTTTTGGCAAGTAAACATAAAGAAGGAAAGTCGGTGTGTGCTCACGTCCTAGGGATGAAGTCACACATTGACAGGTTAAGAATGTTGGGATCCGTCATCTGTGAGGAAATGGCTATTGATTGGGTTCTTCAGTCACTTCCTAACTCATATAGTGAGTTCGTGAGAGAGTACTATATGATGAACCGCGACGTGACCCTTATAGATCTCACCTATATGCTTGTTGCTGCTGAATCAGAAATGTTTTGGCGCAATAGAAAAGCAAAGTTGATTGGTGAATCTGCCTTTAAGACCTCTATGGATATAGACAATGGCAACGAAAGACATGCTATGATCGAAAGGTTTGATCATAAGAGAAAGGCAATGTTTGAAGTAGTTCCATGTCATGTTCAAAAAGAGTCAATTTGCTTTTATTGCCAAGAGAAAGGGCATTGGAGACGAAGCTGCCCCATTTACCTAAGAGATCTAAGAGATGGGAGAGTCGAAACGTATGGCTCTAATAAAGGTAAAATCCATTAACTAACTCTTTTAAGCTTCTATTCTAGATTCTTAATACATAATGTGATAAGATTGCAATTGATGTTTTGTAGGATCGAAGAAAAGAAAGGAAGCTTAAAGGAAGAAGTGAGCAGAATCTAACCGTGAAGGAATGGATTTCGATCGCATTTCTCGAAGATTAGATTCTTGAGCTACTACTTAGAGTTAGAATTAGATTGCTAAGAAAGATGTATTAGCATAGTTTTTCAATGAATTGCATTGTAAGGACAAAATTTTTCCGCAATAAAATAAATTTTGATTTTATATTATTTATTTATCCTTGCAATGGCGTATATGAAAAATTGATGTTTGAATGTTTCTATTATTAGCAATAATGGATTTGGTTCTTATTTATGTTATTTATGGAAAGTAGAGAATTTACCAAATAGGGAGAGTTTCTCATCGCCCAAGTTTCAATTGGACAGAAACTTGGAATCATGCAACTTGGTTGCACGATGAATGAGAAATTTCATATTTGGAAATTAGACAAATTCATTGACAAAGTTTCAAGTGAAGGACTTGGAGATCGAATACACAAAGTTGCGTGTTGATCAAGTCCACCATAAGAGTAACAAAGATATTTGTCATGATTTACTAAAGGTTTAGTAAATATGATTATACTTACAAGATTAAGTGTAATTCTGAATTGATTGAAAAAGTTTAAATCAATAGCAGAACGAATAAGAAGAATCAAGTAGGCAGAAAGATAAAAGTTTCTCCATTCTAAGAAGAAGGGAGAGTAACTTTTATGCTTTATGATAGGTCTTAATGATTAAGAACCATATCTCAATTGATCCTCTAAGTAAATCTTAGCACAATTGTATGTTTAAGAAGAGGAATCAAGGATTGAAAAAATGGTTAAATTAAGAAGTCAATCATACTTCGTTCCAAAACAAGTCTTAGAGTTGAGATTGTGACATTGAGTGGAAAAGTATTAAGAAGGTTTATAACATTCATCAAATGTTGAAAGCTGTGACGTCTTGGATTAGACAAAGACCAACTAGGACCAATTTATGAAGTGTTTTGATAAAAACTACACTAACTCTTGAATATTTGTCTGTCAAGAAATATTTATTGACAAGAGAATCTTATATGTCAAGGAGTCAGTGGGAGTCTTAATGATCTTGAAAGGTTTCAAGAACAAATCAAATAAACCTTATTGATCATCACTAGCACACGAGTTGAGGTTTACAACATATCGTGTTGACATTATTTTGTTTCTGTGCCAATCCAATCGAGTTAATTATGCATGTGAGTCCTATGAGTTCTCATTTGAATGCATAAAAGGCAAGGACCTTGATCAATGGAAAGTACATTGATAAGAAAAGGTGAGCTGCTTAACTACTTGGAAGACATGGTGGGCAGTTGTGCTACCATAAGGCAAGAAATCGAGATTAAGAAAGTTCGATCCATATGAGTTTGAATTTGTCGTAAACTTTGGTTTTAACAAATTCACATGGATAGGAAAACATACACCATTTAAATCCAAGTGTCATAATATTTCCTCCTTCATGAAAATGATTGTGAGGAAATGCTTTCACTAAGAAAGATTTTAAGAAGATAGTGATTGTAAAATTGCATTCTCGAATTCGATTATGGTTACAGTATCCCTTTCCATAATTTGAATTGTGAGGTTTGACAATTGTTTACACACACATATGAACTATCTAAGGCAAATGTGTATAAGTTCAAGAAGCCTTGATAAATGATTATCAAAGCACTAAGTATTAGAAACATGGACTTAAAAAAAAATTCAATAAGCATTGTTTTTCTAAAAGTTAAGCTGTTTCTGAATACATGTCAAAGCTAGTGGGAGCATAAGTGTTATATTTTATAATAATCATCATGATAGTGGGAGCATAAATGTTATGATTGTATGATTATTAAGGCACGTATTGCAAGTTGACAATATTAATTATAGAAAACAAGAGTTATACCTTGCAAAGTCGTAAGGGTTGTAAAGTTGTTTTGCTATAATTAAGGGAGAGAATATTATGCTTCATTTCAAATCTAAAGGATTAGGTGGAGAAATGTTAATAAATTTAGTCAAGGGTACATAGTGTGTTCTTAAAATTTCGATTATGATTACGGCATTCTTCTTCACAATTCGAATTTTGAGAACATAGCAAATAAAACATTATGTGTCGTGTCCCATACGCTTCGAGTATAGGATCGATTGCAAATGCTTTAATGTTTGACCATTCTAAAATTTTCCAAATGTCGAGCGCATTTAGAGGGAAAAGGGACTAGAATTGGTTTTTACTAAAATAATTAAACAACTATCAAAGGACAATCCAAAGTTTGACGAGGATTGGTCGCTTGTGAGTAGTTGGAAGCATGGTATTGGATGGACCATATCGACGTTATTATGAATAGAAAAGATTCTATTAAGAATAAGTTGTCATATGAAAATTATGGAAATGTTTCCATATTGGATGGACCATATCGACATCATTACGAATAGATAAGATTCTATTAAGAATGAGTTGTCATATGGAAAATATGGAAACGTGTCCATATTGGGAATTGAATATTGAAAATCTATGACTAGATTAGAAACTTTTATGCAAAAGGATGTTCAAAGAATGTACTTTGAGTGAGAGACATCAAGTCTATGGAATTGTCTTGTAACAATCTCCGATAGAGGACTTTGTAATATCATTGGCAATAGTCTTTGTGACTTTGGTGCAGTGACATTACGAAAGGATTATTGCATAGAATGTTAGAATCTAGCATATTTTATAAGTAACAAGAATTTGATATTCTCACACTTATGAAAAAGGATTTGGAGTTGTGAAATGAGAATGATTGGAAATGTGTTCAATTTGATCTATTTCACAAAAGTAAGAACCATAGGTAAACATTGTGTGCATGCTAGGAGCATGGGACAAGTGTAATAATTCAAGTAAGAAGTTGATTACCCGAAACGACAAATAATGAGTAATCGGTATGGTGATAAATAAAAGGAGTTTTATTTATACTCAAAGGTTTGAGGCCATATGGGATTAGTATTATTCTTGTGTTTCACTTTGCATGTTTTGACTTCCAGAATAATTGAGTTTATTTAGAAACATCGAATTATTCAAACTGGCCATAGTCGTTCATATGTTGGAAGTAGATATGAATGAAGACTGTCGCGAATTGGTGTGTGGATTGTCTAAAGAGCATTAGACATAAGCAAATGTTTGCTGCAACGTTCATGAGTGCTTATGAATGTGATTTGAGCATTGGATTAAACCCACGCTCACTGGGATCACTCCATGAATTGTATCACGAGTGATTGGTGAGACGATAACATCTTATATATTCTTGAAACCGAGATGTGTGAGTTGTATCTTGCGAATCGGTTGCACATTGATAATATGTAAACGCATTAGTAACTTGGTGTTATAAAACATATTGTTGTGTGTGATTCGGTGAGTGAGTGCAAACAAGCATTGTATCAAAGTTTATCCGTTCCTTTTATTCAAAGTAGAATAAAAGCGATATCTTTGGGCCCCTCGATGGTTTAGTGATGACAAACGTAAATGCTCGGTCGGGCTAGGGCTAATTTGATTTGTTCAATTAGTCAGTCGTCATAAATCCAGAATCGAGATATAGTACAAAGAGAATGATTTGAAATCATATCTCATATGATATCTAGAATGGAGGAATATATGATCCCTTATCTAAGGACACGCGTATCTGATAGGAACAGAGTTGACAGCGGCTTTGGAAAGCTACGATTGCAGATCAGGATCTGAAGTCATACGCATAATAGTTATTAGACTTATCCAAGTGGGAGACTGTTGGATTAGTGTCTAAGTCCATAACTATTTTGGTATGTACTTGACCCGATGGTGCATGGTCCTTTTGGGTTGCCTTCACCAAAGCAACTTGATAGGATGAATTATGGAGAGAAAGGATTAAATATGATTTATTAATATATTATGGGAATAATATATTAAAGGAGAAATCATATTGTTTAATTAATATTAGTCAATAATTAATTGGTAATTAGTTTTGTGACTAAAGGAGATTAATTAAACTTAAGGGACTGGAATTGTAATTATAAGATAATTGCAATTTGGGCCATGGATTGCCTTTATTATAAGGTGGACGAATTCTACGGGGGGATGCCCATATGAAATCATCCAAGGCCTTAAGGAAAGGGCTCCATGGGTTGCTTAGGGCTTAAGCATCCAAATTAGGGTTTCCATGTTAGATAACCCTAATTGTCTCACTATATATAGATCCCTTAAGGACCAAAAACGTTGCTAAGCTTCTTGCTAGGGTTTCACACGAGTTTTGGCAGCCTCTATCCTCTCTCCTCTTCATCCTCTTGCTTATGGTGTTTGTGAACCATTAGAGGAGTGACACTTGTGACTCTAAGCCTTCCAAAGTCAATATAAGGAGATTTGGGATTGTTATTGCTACATAACAATCAAGGTAATATTATAAACCTATTCTCATGTTAATATGATTACTTGTATGCTAGAATTAGTGTTTATAGTCTTAGATAACTTGCATGTACAATAGAGAAACCTAGATCCAAGCATTAGGGTTTGTATGAGCACATAGGATGTTCTTAGGACTAAAACCCATCAAAAACTTGGAGGGCACACTCGAGATTGAAACATGCCTTTGAAAAGTTCATTGAATCTCAAAAGAATCTAGGAGTTTCTAAGAACCAAATTAAAAATTGTTAATATTTCGTCTTTGGTGGAAATTGGTGAATCGTCATTCACCTACCTTTCAAATATGTTATTACTTAGATTACGGCATACCTCTTCTAAGTATAATATATTGTGATTGGGTCCTAGACTTAATACTACATTTGGGTGTTTTATTAAGGACTATCTCTATTTCTAAGCTAAATTTTTCTTCTTCTTAGATGTCTGCAAACATTACTGCTTCTGGCTCTAATCCTAATGGCTCCTTTTCTCTAATGAACTTGTGTGGGAAAGTCACTTTTGATGGATCCAACTTTAATGAATGGATCAGAAACATCCGAATGATTACCCGCTATGAGGACAAATAATATGTCCTCGATAAGGAGCTTAAGGAGATTGATGAGACAGTTGCTACTCCTCAAGAGATCGCTAACTTTAGGGCACATGAAAGGGATGCCACCAAGGTGGCATGCATCATGATGGCCACTATGATAGCCGACCACCAAAAGTCCTACGAGGACTTCTGCCCCTTTGAAATGCACCAAGATTTGATGGAAAGATACCATCAAAGTGCAAGACAAGAGAGGTATGAAATCATCTCCTCCATGATAACAACCCGAATGAAGGATGTTGAACCCATCACGGGCCACATGTAGAAAATGCAAAGATTTGTGGACCGTTTGCTGAAGCTTAATGTGAACTTCCCCGAGGAGCTTGCAATAGATATCATTTTTCACTCCTTACCTTCATGTTATGATCAATTCTGCATGACATACCACATGAACAAGGAAGAGGTCACTCTCAGCAAACTTCAAGGACTCCTAAAGACCGCAGAAAGTGGTCTTAAGGGTAAGGTGGTTGTTACTACTCCTACTCCTACCAACTCCGCCCCTGTCTTGTTAATCGGGAAAGGACGAGGGAAGAAGAGAAAGAGTTCTTCGAAGGGTACCAAGGCTAGGACCCTTGATGGCTCTTCTTCAAGTGGAACCAAGAAAGGTTTCATCACTCCTTCTTCTGACCCAAAAGAGGCTGAATGCTTCTATTGTCATGAAAAGGCACATTGGAAGCGAACTTGCCCAAAGTACCAGCAAGATGTGAAGGATGGGAAAGTTAAACCCAACCATACAGGTATTTACACTATCTTATCTAATAACTCACCCCATTCTAACTCATGGGTCCTTGATACCGGTTGTGGTATTCATATCTATTCTGATTTGCAGGGACTAAAGAAGTGAGAATGTGGAGCAAGGAAGAATAAACTTGATCATGGGAAATAGGAAAGCTTCACCTGTCACCAAGATTGGAGTTTATACTTTATCGCTAAGTAGTGGGTTTAGTTTAGATTTGAATAAATGTTGATATTTGCCAGAAATGGCAAGAAATATTATTTTCTTTCATGCATTGTATAAACAAGGTTTTACCTTTTCATTTGATAATGAAGTTGGTTCGATTAATGCTTTCTTTAATAATTTTCTTTATTTTAAAGCATTACCTTGTGATGGTGTGTATGAAACTGTATCTATGGTTGATAACTTAGGAAATAATGTTTTGTGTATTGATTATGTTAATAATAATAACTTGGATAAAGCATCATTATGGCATTGTCATCTTGGTCATATAAGCAAGAAACGCATAGGACAACTCCAAAAGGATGGATTCTTTGAGTCATTTGACCTAAATTCAGACGATAGTTGCGAATCATGCTTACTTGGAAAAATGACAAAGTCACCCTTCACAGGTTCTTGTGAGAGGGGTGAAGGTTTGTTGGACCTTGTACACACGGATGTGTGTGGACCATTCAAACATGCCACAAGGGATGATAATCGTTATTATTTGACTTTTACTGATGATTACAGTAGATATGGATATGTCTACTTAATCAAGCATAAGTCAGAGACTTTCGAAAGGTTTAAGGAATTTAAACAGGAATTCAAGAATCAATTGGGCAGGAACATTAAGATGCTTCGATCCGATCGAGGTGGTGAGTATCTTAGTTCAGAGTTCCTCGACTATCTTAGGGAACGTGGGATTGTCTCACAATTGACACCTCCCAGGACACCACAGTTGAATGGTGTAGCTGAGAGGCGTAATCGAACCTTGTTGGATATGGTTCGTTCCATGATGATTCGTGCTTCGCTACCAATCTCATTTTGGGGGTATACCTTAGAGACTGCCGCCCATATCCTTAACCTAGTCCCTACAAAGAAAGTTACCAAAACTCCTCACGAGATGTGGACTGGTAAAGTACCCAAACTAGACCACATCAAGATTTAGGGTTGTGAAACTTTCGTGAGACATGAGACTCATGATAAGCTTGAACCCCGAAGCGAGAGGTGTATTTTCATCGGCTACCCACAAAGATCCTTTGGTTACCTCTTCTACAGACCTAGTGATAATGTGGTCTTTGTAGCAAGAAAAAGAGTCTTTCGTGAGAGAGAATTCATAAGCCAGGAGACAGTGGGAGGCAAATTGACCTTGAAGAACTTCAAGAGTCAAGTGGTGAAGGAACTTCAAACCCTAGCCCTCAACTTGAGGAGGAAACTCCTATTGAGCCAATTGACGATTCTGTACCTCTGAGGCGTTCCACGAGAGTTAGGAATGCACATGAGCATTACTATGGTTTCCATATTACTGCGGAAGGTGAGAAACTTATTAGTGATGAGACACTAGTAGGTCTGGATGAACCTAACAGTTACGCGGAAGCCATGGCAGGCCCCGAGTCTGCTAAATGGAAAGAGGCTATGGATAGCGAGATACAATCCATGTATGAAAATCAAGTTTGAAACTTGGTTGATAATGTACCAGGTCGTAAGACTGTAGGGTGCAAATGGATCTTCAAGAAGAAGACAGACATGGATGGTAATGTACAAACTTATAAGGCTCGACTGGTTGCAAAGGGCTTCTCTCAAACTCCTGGAGTGGATTATGATGAGACATTTTCTCCGGTAGCCAAGATTAAGTCTATTAGGGTTATGTTAGGCATAGCTGCTTTTCATGATTATGAAATATGGCAAATGGATGTCAAAACCGTTTTCCTTAATGGAATGTTGACTGAAGATGTTTACATGAGTCAGCCAAAAGGTTTTGTCGGTAACAAGTACCCTAATAGAGTGTGTAAGCTTGAGAAATCCATTTATGGATTAAAGCAAGCACCTCGCAGATGGAATATTTGCTTTGATAAGAAAGTCAAGGAATTTGGCTTCTCTAGGAGTGAAGATGAATCTTGTGTGTATGCCAAGGCTAGTGGGAGTATAGTGAGCTTTTTGGTATTGTATGTGGATGACATACTACTCATAGGAAATGACATACCAACTCTGCAGGAAGTTAAGTCCTGGCTTGGGAAGTGTTTCTCTATGAAGGACCTAGGAGAAGCTGCCTATATTCTAGGGATAAGGATTTTGAGAGACCGGAGTAAAAGACTAATTGGACTTGGTCAAAGTACCTACTTGGACAAGGTGTTGAAGAGATTCAACATGCAGAACTCCAAGAAAAGGAGAGTTACCCATCCAAAGTAACGCCAGATTGAGTAAGACACAAAGCCCTAGTACTGAGGCTGAGGTAGCAGAAATGAGTCGAGTACCTTATGCTTTGGCAGTAGGCTCGATCATGTATGCTATGACTTGTACTCGACCTGATGTAGCCTTTGCTTTGAGCATGGTTAGCAGGTATCAGGGGAACCCTGGCAAGGCTCACTGGACTGCGGTAAAGAATATCCACAAGTACCTACAGAGGACTAAGGACTGGGTCCTTACCCTCGGTGGGAGTGATGACTTGAGAGTTGTAGGGTATTGTGATGCTGGTTTCCAGACTGATAGGGATGATTTCGGCTCTCAGTCGGGCTGGGTCTTTACCCTAAACGAAGGAGCAATCACTCGGAAGAGTTCCAAGCAGGAGACAATGGCTGATTCCACTTGTGAATCAGAGTATATAGCAGTGAGTGAGGCAGCAAAGGAGGCTATATGGCTGAAGAACTTCATTGGAGACCTTGGAGTTACACCAGCTATAAAGGAGCCCATGGAAATTTTCTGTGATAGTGAAAGTGTTGTTGCTTTAGCCAAGGAACCAAGGGATCATGGGAGATCCAGACACATCGACAGAAAATATCATTTTATCAGACATCGCATAGAAGAAGGAATCCTTGTGGCAAAGAGGGTATCATCATATGAGAACCCAGCAGATCCTCTCACGAAGGGACTAAGTAGGGTTAAGCATCTTCAGCATGCTCGGAGCATAGGGCTAAAGGATGATATAAGTTTTAGTAGTTAGATAAATTATGAAATTTGTAAAGTGTAATTGACATTTGATGATGAATAAAAGTTGTGTTTATTTATGAGTAAAGTGTTACTATCTTTTTTTAATCGTTTAGTATAATTTCTTTTGCATGTTTTGACTTCCAGAATAGTATGTTGTGATTTTACATATTATTCAAATTCTCCACAGTCGGTCATATGTTAGAAGTAGATATGAAGTAAGACTGTCATGATTGGTTGCAGAGGTCTAAGGTGTTGGACATGGCTACAACAATCATGAATGCTCATAAGTTCTGAGTATTGGAATCAACCCATGCTCACTGGAATCACTTCATGGAATTTTATCTCGAGTGATCGTGAGACGGTAATATCATATAAGTCTTCAAACCTAGACATATGATTTGTTACCTATGAATTGATTATGCTTGATTGTACGAAACCACATTGGTAACTCGATGTTATAAAACGTGCTTTTGTGTATAATTCAACTAGTAGTAGAACAAACATATGAGTCGAAGTTTATCTGTTCCTTCTTGGATTAGAAGCTGATATCTGGGCCCCTCGATGATTTTGTTTTGACCAATGTACCGGGCCCGGTCAGAACTAAGTTGATGTGTTCAATTAAGTTCTTGGTCAAACAAATCGGGAATCGAGAAACAAACTGCTAGACAATAAGCAAGACATTGTTCCATGTAATTTTCCGGCTGATATCTAGAACAGAGGATTATATGATCACTTATCTTAAATGGCGTATCAAGATCTTCTCAGTTCCGAGAGACCTTGAAAGAGCTATGATTGTCGATCGGTTCCTGAAGTATTGCAATTATAGTTATTAGACTTATCCAAATGGGAGACTGTTGGATAAGGTGTCTAAGTCCATAACTATTTCTGGTAAGTACTTGACCCGACCCGACATGGTCCGTTTGGGTTGCATGGCACCATGCAATTGGATGAACTAAATGAGAGAAATAACACATATGGTTTATTAATATATTATATGTTTTAATATATTAATAATATTGTTTAATTAGTTTTGATCAAGAATTAATTTAGAATTAATTAAGTGATCAAAAGATAACTAATTAAATATATGGGTAGATTATGTAAATCTTCCATATCTTATATAGTGGGCTAAGAGGCTCCATGGATTATCAAGTTGGGTTCCACCCATAGGATGCTCCATGGAGTTAACCCATGGATCAAGAAATGAAGAGTCGTGTTACATTAGGGTTTACCTAGTGCAACATACTATATAAGCAATGTAACTCTCCCCAAAATCGGCTACACTAAGAAACAAGAGGGCTTGGCTGATTTTGCATGTGTTAGAGTATTCTATCAAGTTTATTCCTTGCATTTGGTGTTGTGTGAAGCATTTGAGGCATCACACTTGAGGTGCTAGGCTCACAAGGTTTCAAGGAACACTTTCAACAACAAGGTATGTAGTTCTATCTTTTATACAAAGAAAATTGTACCCCATGTATGTTAGATAGGTTCATAACCTTGGAACAAAACTTTGCATGATTATTAGACAAACATAGATCCAAGGTTATTAGGGTTGCATGTACACTTAGGAAGTGTTAGAATGCTCAAAACCCATCAAAAAATGATCTAGTCGTCTAACAGAGTATAGATGACGACCATGGACTGTTTTAGATAGTCCGGTGGAACGTTGATGGGCTCGCAACATGTAGGTGTTTTTGAACTAAGTGTTGACCAGGTGTACTCCATCCCCCCTGGTTACCTTACTGACATATATTGATAAGTAATCTGCTAAGTATTATTGTCTATCCCAAAGATAATCCTTAGGATAGGTCCCTTGAATTAGATGTTTTAGGGGCACGGGAACGTGTAATCGAGTTGAATGATTTGATGAAAACAAAGAGTTTAACTATTGTGGGTTGTAAACCATATTTGCTTACCAGGCTACCAAGCCTAACCCACTTAGTTTGTTGTATTATAGGTAGTAGCACAAGAGCACATGTGTGATGATCAGATGAGTTTTTTTATGGATTATAGGCCAGTAGAATAATAGATGTTTTTAAGGCCTACGTTATTTCCGTTTATGCTTATGTACTGTATTAATAATGACATCCCAACATTTTTAATATAAATAAAATACATTTATTTGGAAATACTTTGATAATATACATATTTACACACACACACACACACACATATATTTATATATATATGTGTGTGTGTGTGTGTGTGTGTATATATATATATATATATATATATATATATATATATCATATTTTGGGAAAAAATTCTACAATGTTATTCTTTAAAAGGATACTCTGATTTTAAAGAAAGCATAAACAAATCGGTTTTTTCTGGCCGTGAAATTGAGGATGTTACAGTTGCTATTATAGCATTAGTTTAAGTAAACTAGGAATTTGTTGGATTTCTAGACTTAAACTTAGAATGCTAAGCAACAATTGTGAGATGAGTGTCTATTATATATTTAGGAAGTATACTTGAATAGAAACAAGCACTAGCTTATTTAGGGAAGATGCCTATATTACTTTTATGTTCTAAATGATTTATGTTATTTCTATAAAATGCCTTATATGCCTTATGATGATATTATTTGATCGAATCTACGGTCTGTTGCTGATCGGATTTGGAAACTTTATGTGTTCAGATTTCTAATCATTTAGTTATGGTATTAGAACTGATATATAAATTTTCGGAGTGATAAGGAGATTTATACGTCTATCGTAAATAAAGCTTTCCCAACCTTATTTCTCATCACTATACACTGAAAGATCTCCATACTTTCTAAAACTGCATCATATTTCTGAAAGACCCAAACTTTCATACTTCACAATATCGTTACTCCAAAACATGCTACATGCATATTCATAAAACAATATTTTACATTGATAGTTTATTTACATAGACTGGATACAAACCGACTATTTAGATTTTTACAATGTTTTACACATATTACATACTTTCCCAGGAATACAGCACAAAAGTTAAAATATTATCTATTTTACATATTATAACAGTGTAAAACTATACTAGATGCTTATCACCTGCAATAGTTTAAACATTGAGAGGGATAAGCGGGTGATGCTTAGTGAGTTCAATAACAGTTACAATATAACATTATGCCATATACATATCAATATGATCGAAGCAAAGAGGGACAAGGAACAAGATAGGCAAATGAGTATCATATGACATGCTTTCTATAACAACGAATAATCAAATTCAAAGATTTGAAATCAATGAGACATCACAATTTTCCAACTCTTGATATACACCAATAAGACTTCAGCCCAAATGGCGAAAGAAATATAATTTCAGAATATCATTTCTCTATAATACACAGGCTTTCAGCCATGTCTTTGTATTCTTCTATGCCAAAGTGATGCATATCTCATACACTTCATGGCCAGAGGCTATATACCAGTACCCAAGTGATGCTTATATCATACACTTTGTGGCCTAAGGTATAGCTCATTATCATAATAACATGGGAAAGCACATTGAACATATAACACATAACATACAATTGTCCCTATATTAAAACTCACCTTGAAATAACCGGGGTTAAAATATTAATTTGGGCAGCACTTCGACTTTAAAATATGACTTTCCGCGATGAAACCGGGAATTTTTGTTGAAAACCGGCCTTACACGGGCAGAGTTTTGACTAAAAATATAATTTTCTCAGGAACTTTGGAGCGTCAGGGCTTGTTTCGGGTGTCGGGAATGATATCGGGGCTTATGGGGGTTAAAAGTAGGCTAAAAGGGGTTTTAGCGTGAAAGGAAATAAGAAAATGTAACGTAATTCCAGAGACCCTCGGTCTTTATATAAAGGGGACCAAAGCTGCTAACTACGCGGGGCGTGGTCTCTCCGTACGATGGGCGTACTGCGAGGCGGCTCAGTACGCGGGGCGTAGCCTTCGTATGCGGGTCTTACACATGAGGCGTGTCCTCTGATCGGAACCCAAGTCTTGGACGTCGCAATCGTATCCCATACGTGTGCCTCATGTGAAGAGAGAGGGATGTGGCCAGCTTCTGACCCCGTATAAGAACGCTGGGCGTACTCCTTCGGATAAGGCTTCGGATTTATTTTTATTTAAAAACTTCGAAAATTCA
Source organism: Lactuca serriola (assembly GCF_051521515.1). Lineage (NCBI taxonomy): Eukaryota > Viridiplantae > Streptophyta > Magnoliopsida > Asterales > Asteraceae > Lactuca > Lactuca serriola. The sequence continues at coordinate 228,791,674 of NC_136410.1, read as the reverse complement.
TATCTTTTTCATACGAACTCCGTTTTTAACGTTATTTATATCCACGCGTAGGTGATAATATACTCTACAACTTTCATTTAGACTTTGTCGGCTAATTTTGAATTTATTTTTATTATTATATTTTTAACACGTCGGCACATGATAAATCCGTTAAAAACTCATAACTTCTTCATACAGCGTCCGTTTTCGTCTGTCTTTTTACCGTTGTACTACTATTTATGAGACCTTCAATTGTCGTTTGGGTTGTGTCGGCTAAAAATCACTCGATCTTTATTTTGAGTTTTTAGTTGTCTACTGCTATATCGAAACTTAGAAAAATCATAACTTCCTCATACGAAGTCAGATTTGGACGTTCTTTTTATGAAAATTCTCGGTTTAATGAATACTAAGACTTTCATTTAGATTATAAGGGATAAAAAGTAGTTTATCAAAAACTCACTTTTTACGTCATTCGGCGTCGTGCTAGTTCTTTCGCGAAACTTCAAATAATCATAACTTCTTCGTTATAACTCGGATTTCGATGAGGTTTTCGTCTAAATATTTCTGACGAGATTCTATACAACTTTCAATAATAAAATTTTACTTATTTCAAATTTTATATTTTCGTTAAATTTCGACATTTGACATTAGATTGGAATCTCATAAGACTTCCAATATTTTCTGAGTGATTCTAAACATAGTTTTACTTTATTTCTAGTAAAAACTATCTGTTGGAACTCAATACTTCAAATCACGTAATATTTCATAATATTTTTCATTACAAAACACAATTTCAAAACGTGTATGTTACATACACTGAACGCCAGGTTTGGTGTATTGATCGACATAGTGAGAACTCGTAGCGGATTAGGAAATGCTAATAGAAACGTTATAGATTCCATTTCATGCATCTTTTAGGGTATTTTTTATTAGCATTTAGCATCATATTTTGTACATTTGCATGTCATTAGTTTAAATAATGTCCAGCTCATGTCTTTTATCAGAATTCTCGTAGTGCTAGCAGTTTTGTGTCATTTTCAGATATTTCGAGTGGAGCGGTATCTTGGGAGCAATTGTATGCATATTTGGAGCCTAAATGGAGTTGTAACTGAAGGAGGATTCTGAGGAATGATTAGAAGCTATTTTGGTTAGCAAACATTCGATCGAATTGATCCTACGAAGATAGATAGCTACAATCTAAAGCCTAAAGGATATTGTTGGCTGCATTAACCTCCTGTCAGTATTTTGACCATATCTCATGACTCGTAACTCCGATTAATGAGATTCAAAATGCTCCAGAAACTAGACAAAACATGCTTACATAAACTGAAAAATCATGAGCAAAATGGGCCAAAAATCCAAAAATTAGATCACATTTTCATTTCTGCGATAACATTTTTGCATCGAAATTTTCTAGGGTCGAAATAAGTCATATGGAAGCCATTTGTGAAGAAAGTCAAAAACTACAATCGCATTTTTCACTTATGCGACCGAATTTCTATCCTGAAATCCTGAAAACGTTGAAAATAGCATCCTACATCATTTAGGGAAATCTGGAAAAAAACCTTCTGCCATCGCATTTTTTTCCGACTTATTCCGGAAGCTTTTGTCTTGAGTATAAATATGACCCTCGTAATCAAATCCGTGGGTTGGACGGGTCCAGACGACAAAAAAACACTTCAGAAGGCGATTTTTGATACCTTTCAGTGATTTCTAGAGATCTAAAGTTTGTGAATCATCTCATATACTTAGTTTAGAAGATTATTCAGTTTGTTTTTCTTTTTACTAGTTTAGATTCGTTTTTATCCATGTCTGGCTAAAACCCTAGTTTTTAGTTCTGCATAGACTAGTACTTTTCATGTGATCAGTTATCAGATCTGATTTTCTTTTTGTGTTTCTATCTAGATTTTTCAATTTTGAGCTTAATGAATGTTTGATTTTTAATTCATGTTAGTCTGATCACCTAGTTTTGGTTTTTATCATTCTAGTTAATTAGTTAATATAATATGTAATTGTTCTTGTCAACTGGTAAAAAGTAACAAGTATCATATTGGTTTTGTGCTTGGGATTTAACTCTTATACAGTGTTGTAAAACTCATCGAGTTGGTCGATGAATCCTCTGAGTATTCGCTACTCGGCCCCTTACCGAGGAGAATTACAGAATCCCGAGTACTCCCCGATCGACCCCTTACTGAAGTGAGTAGTGTTGTAAACTCGGTCAACTTGGTGATTATTATGTATAACTTACTTAATGGTTTATTATTTAACACACAAATGTGATTATTACTACATATATATCTTAAATTTTCAGTAATTATTCATGAAGTGAGATCATTATGTGTTTTTCAGTTTTTGTGTATTCACATGTATCTAACTTTGTTATATATTTCAATCAACTTATGATTTTAACTTTTGATCTTCACATATATAAATTCCCTAAAAATATTTCTACATGAATTACCGAATCCGAGTACTCCTCGAATACTCCCGAGTACTCCCCAGTACTCGCTACTTCGTAGTCGGCCGAACAGGTACAGAGTAACGAGTTCTACAACCTTGCTCTTATATAAACTATAAAAATCATACATTTATGCTGCTGAGCTTGTGAGAAGTATTGGGTATTGTTGGGAATTTTACACAGATATTAATGCATCTTTTTTGCTCTTAATTAAGAGCATGTTTAATTAGTCATTAAAAAATTAGGGTTAACTGAAGAGCTTATTTTGTTTAATTTAACTAGGTAAAAGAGATTATAATAGAGCTTGTAGTTTCTCTCAGTACCAGCTTAGATAGAAAACATTCTGAATAATCAGATCTAAACTAAATACATGATTAGGAAAGTTGTAACAATATTAAAATCGTTTTTATTATTAATTTTCACTTAATTTATTTTCACTACAATTTTAAGTTTTTAGTTTAATTCACAAACCCCTTTTATTATTTCTATTTTATTGACTAGAATGTGCCCAATGCAAAAAGGCATTGACCATTAAGTTGTGCACATTAGGCTTTGCAGCCTCCCTCTTTGGGCAGTCCCTAGCAATATTTCCTTCTTTATTACATCTGTAACACACCTTCTTGTTGGATGTACATTCATTGGCATAATGACTAGTTCTCCCACACTTGAAACAGGTCAACTCCTTGCCACATTTCCCATAGTGTCTCTTCTTTCATTTCTCGCACCACTTTCCCCATTGATATTCCCATGCCTTTTTTTTGCTAGGACCGGAATTTGAAAATCTGCTCTTTTTATTGGTCCTTGAAGATCCTTTAAGCATCCTTTTCTCTCGTACCTCCATTCTTTCCATACTATTTTCTATTAATTGGGTCTCCACGTTCTTGGCTACCAAGATGGTGGCCTTCAAAGTGGTTGCTTGTTTGAACATTAGACTAAAGTCCGCTGGTAATCCACTTGGAGAGTTCAGTTAGAACCAAGTAAGGAACAAACTTCATTTTCTTTGTAAAACATGTGGTATACTCATTGACCCTCATTTTTTCCTTCTTTAGGTTTTGGAATTCGTTATTAATATCTAGAAGATCCTACTTAGAGTAGTACTTCATTTTCAGTTGCTCCAAAAAGTCTTCCAAATACATCTTGCTAGCTTCTCCCTTGGGCATGGTATCAGCCAGTAACTTCCGTCGGCTTAATACTCCTATCTTCTATTGTGTGACTGCGAGAAAAGTTTTTTGCTAGTTGCTACAATGGCAACTTTCAAATGTCATCTCTATCTTGGAGATCCAATCCACAACTTCCACCAGTGTTGGGCTTTCAGAAAGACTCAGTGGTTTGGATGCCATGAAGTCTTTATAATTGTATCCACGTCCATCATCTACTTCATTTGTTCGGTTCCTTCTAACCACTCTTGGCTCAACTTAGCTAATAGTCTGACTCCAGTTTCCCTTCTCAAGCTGTTCTTCGTTCAACTCAAGTTGCACAACAGTTACCGTAGGTTTATCCATATTATGTTGTAGTAGATGCCTTCTCTCTTCCCTCTGACGATCCAACATCATCTGCATCATTGCGTGTACTCTTGCCATCGTGATTGGCTCAGGTGCAACTGCTACCTTTGGTGCACGCTCAGTTACTCGTGGCTTAGGCTACTGGTTTCCATCAACGTTTTGTTAACACGTTGTCGCATGCATATTACAAAAATAAAATTTCACTGGTGATTGCACTAATAATATAGCACAGGGAAGCAGAGTCGAATCCTCAGGGTATCATTATCATTATACTTTTAATGAGATTTTATAAGTCCTTGTCCTACCCGTTCGGCTAACGACCCTCCACCAGTCAAGCAAGAGGTGGGTGAGTGGACACCCATTAAGTTGCCATTTTATAGGCAACAACCTTATACCCACCTTATAGACTGGCTTCGTGAATGAGGCGTACTAGCGGTAAGACGACTTTGATCTTATACATATATATATTATTATTAACTTATAATATTATAAGTATAAGGGTTGAATTTTAACTTTTAAAATTCTAAGGGTTGGAACTAAAGTTTTAAACAAGACTTCACTTGTTCCAAAACTTGAGGGCAAGTTTTGTAAACTTTCAAAACTTTTCATTTCTTGTAACTTATGAGTTAATTAGAGTATTAAAAATGAAGACTCTTCATTTTTATCACCCATGTGTTCTTTTAATGGTTTTAAAACAAAGTGACTTTTGGTTTTCCATAACTTGAGGACAAGTTATGGACTCCATTAAAACACATAATGATCATGAATTAATCTACCACATAGGTTACAAATAATTCCTATGATCATCTAAACATCATAAGATCAAGAACATGAATATGAACACTTTCATGAATCAAAAATTACACTTAAAACTTGTAATTTTGATAATATGTCATTGTAAATGGATTAACATGAACATTATACCAACTAAAACAAGTTTTAAAACACCAAAACAGTTTAGGGTAATGTTCCTAGTCCATTTCCAGCAACACAAATCGAAATTTTGAAAACTGCAGCCTCTACTCGTCGAGTGCATGAACAAGCTCGACGAGTAGCTTGCATTTGGTCATGGACTCGTCGAGTCCCCCCATGGACCCGGCGAGTTCATACGGGCAGAAAACAGAAAACTCGATTTTTCAAGCAGTTTGCACAAAAATCAAACAAGCAAGCCTAGGCTCTGATACCACTGATGGGTTTTGAGCATTCTAACACTTCCTAAGTGTACATGCAACCCTAATAACCTTGGATCTATGTTTGTCTAATAATCATGCAAAGTTGTTTTCCAAGGTTATGAACCTATCTAGCATACATGGGGTACAATTTTCTTTGTATAAAAGATAGAACTACATACCTTGTTGTTGAAAGTGTTCCTTGAAACCTTGTGAGCCTAGCACCTCAAGTGTGATGCCTCAAATGCTTCACACAACACCAAATGCAAGGAATAAACTTGAGAGAATACTCTAACACATGCAAAATCGGCCAAGCCCTCTTGTTTCTTAGTGTAGCTGATTTTGGGGAGAATTACATTGCTTATATAGTGTGTTGCACTAGGTAAACCCTACTGTAACATGACTCTTCATTTCTTGATCCATGGGTTAACTCCATGGAGCATCCATAGAGCATCCTATGGGTGGAACCCAACTTGATAATCTATGGAGCCTCTTAGCCCACTATATAAGATATGGAAGATTTACATAATCTACCCATATATTTAATTAGTTATCTTTTGATCACTTAATTAATTCTAAATTAATTCTTGATCAAAACTAATTAAACAATATTATTAATATATTAAAACTTATAATATATTAATAAACCATATGTGTTATTTCTCTCATTTAGTTCATCCAATTGCATGGTGCCATGCAACCCAGATGGACCATGCCGGGTCGGGTCAAGTACTTACCAGAAATAGTTATGGACTTAGACACCTTATCCAACATTTTTAAAGTCAAGGCCTCTCATAATCTATTTCATCTTTCATATCTCATCATTTATGTCATCTTTCATCTACCCATCTTTACCCAATATATTTATACGTATAAAAAAAAATACATATACAGTTTAAATCAAGTAAAATATGTATAAATTATTCATCTAGCATAGATATCAGGAACACAGATAATAGGCACATATAATACGTAATTATCTTAAGTACTTCATATATATATATATATACATATATATATATATATATATATATATATATATATATTTGTGTGTGTGTAAGATGAAAGTAACTATGCACTCACTTGTTAAAGTGATGACACGAAACTCGGACAACGTTTCGGTTATAGAAACCGTCCTTTCCATTGACGTAACCTAGTATAATTATCATTAAGTCCTAGTCAAATATTTCTTGCAACTAACTAGTAGTCTAGCTTCATCCTTAATTCAAAGTCTACTAATGTATAGCTAATAACAGGCAACTAGGTAACATCATATCATAGGTAGGGTCGTTTGGTATACATAGTATACAGTTTGGAAATCCCACTTTAAACACCTCACTAAATGTTACTTTGTCATCATCTTCGTAAGTAGATCAATCAGTATAATGGATTTGAATCACTGACAAATCTTGTTTATAGGTTCATAATAATGATAATGAATTGAAACGTAAGTTACACTTAAAGGATAATAGGTGTAGCTCAACTTACAGGGCTTCTAGAAAATATTTCGAACTCCATGGATAAAAGTTCATCGATGAATCTTTCTTCCAAAAAAGATTCTTGTAGCGCTTCAGCGCTCATCTTACTATACTAAAACTAAAGACAAAAAACCGAATAATGAGGGACTGACATGCTTCAGGATAAGAAGAGAAAGACTCTTGAACCAAGAGAATGGTGCAAAAAATATGAGAGCCTAGAGCCTTATATTTGTAGTAATTGAATTTTCAAAAACCACGCTTTATAGTTACTTAAACGACTAAATGCCACTTTATAATACTATTTTAAATAGATTTAACGATATTTTTACTAAACTAATGTTGATCGTATTCAATATTAGTAATATAATGACCACGTCTTCTATACCTTTCTAATGATATATATATATATATATATATATATATATATATATATATATATATATATTACTATGTAAATACGCTATTATAAATTATAATTTGTTCATATGAACTCTGTTCTTGATGTTGTGCATATCGATGAATTCCTATTTATGAGGACATCAACTTTCATTTGGACTCCATCAATTAATTCTCATTCTTTCTTAAATTTACAAATATATATCGAATTTCCCTAGCTCGAAGAGTAGGTACCAAGTTTCGTCCATATATTTTACATACGAGCTCCGTTTTTGACGTTCTTTATATCAACGCGTAGCTATAGACAAGATCTACAAGTTTCGTTTAGGCTCCGCCAGCTAGTTTTCACTTTAATTTTAAAGTTATATTCGACAGTCTTAGATTGTTAAAGTCCGTTAAAAATTCCTAACTTTGTTATCCGACGTCCGTTTTCGACTATCTTTTTATTGTTGAACTCATATTAATGAAATCTTCAACTCTCGTTTAGATTGTTTCGGCTAAAAATGACTGATCTAAAATTCGATTTCTGATATGTATACTGACGTGCTGAATGTTAGAAAAATCATAACTTCTCTAATGAAGTCATGTTTAGACGTTCTTTATATGCACTCTCCCGGTTTGACGACTACTATGAATTTTGTTTAGATCATTAAGACCAAAAAGTATTTTATCAAAAATTTACTTTTTATGTTACGTAGAGTTGTGTCGGTTTAATCATGAACTTCAATGGGTCATAACTTCTTCGTTATAAGTCGGATAATATATCTCCGGAATCCTGGTTACATATACAATAATTTTTTTAGATTATTTTTCATAAATAATCTTCTTTCAAAAAATAATTTTTACGTTTATTATCTCTAAATTGACTAGTCCGAATCTGAGGGTGTTACCCAACGTTTGAAAGGGGACTACACAATGTTGCCGACCATAGGCGTGGCGCGCCCAAGGCAATGTGTACGATGCGTTCCTCTTCCATCCCTATCAATACTAACGTTTTCCAGCTTATTTCCTTACCTATTTAATCCTAAATCCTCTGGAAACCTTTCCACACCCTTATCGTCGATAATTCCTAGTTCCCAAATACTTTTAGCAAGGCCCTGCAACATCAGAGAGCTAGAGAAATAGAAGCTCATGGGTCAGCTTTCTGCCCACGACTTTCCTGGTTTTCGCTAAAATGTTTGTAAGTTAGCTGCACTTTTTATGCTTAAAGTGTAATTTATACTTATATTCATAATCGTTAATATGAATCTATAAATAAGATTTATTAGTCAGTCCCGACATAATACTTATTGATCTATTTATGGGAATGATTTCTAGGCTAGATATAGTGAGGTATTTAAAGTGGGATTTCCAAATAGTATACCTTGTTTACTAAAAGGACCCTACCTCCGATATAATTTTACCTTGTTGTTCCTTACTTGATAGATCTTGATGTAGAAATTGAGAATATGGTGGATTCTAGACTATTATTATAGTCACCAGGAATATAAGACTAAGATTTAGTGATTATAATATCTAGGTCATTTGAAAGGAAAAGCTTACGTGATAGGCGAAGCTTTAACCAAATCACAAAGTCATCCTTTATCAAAAAGTGGGTGCATAGTTATTTTCATCTTACAGATAGATATGAAGTATTTAATATCTTAGATCATATGTGTGCCTATTATCTGTAATTACAATACTTGTGCTCAAATGGCTTACTTGGTTAAATTATATTTTGATAAAGTATTGAACTATTTATTTTATCATACCTAAAGCATATTGGGAATTGAAGGGTTATGGAATGTAAAACCGACATTGTAATGTTGTCCTACTAGGGATTACTCATCTAGTAGGATATAGAGGACGACCATAAAATATTCTAGACAAGTCTGGTGAAACATGGATAGGCTTGAAACCTGTAGGACTTTATAAGCCAAACACCGAAAGGATTACAACCTGTAGGTGTTAATCAACCATACATTGGCTGGTCTTTGACTAATAGATGTTAAACAGACCATACATGGGCAAGTCCTCAGCCAATGTGATTAATGAACCACACATGGGCATGTCTACGACCTTACTTACATATATTGCTAGGGAATCGAAGAAGCAGTATTGCCTACTCATTGATCCTTTTAGTATAGGTCCCATGAGATCATCATCTTAGGATCATGGAGTGAGAATAACGAGAATGGTTAATCAGGTTATTGATTTGATGCGAAATACATAATTAAAACAAATTAATTACAATATTGTGGACTAAAAACCCTGTGTACTTACTAGGTTTTTCAGTCTGACCCACTCAGTTTCTCTGTATAACAGGTAGTGGTACGAAGGTTCAAAGATACTGATGTTTGAATTTGCTGAGAGTTGTAAGAAGTTTCAGGCCATTGAATAAATTGATGTAAGACCTATAAAGAGTATTTTGTGCTTCTGATTCTGTATTAGTTATGACATCCCAAGAGTTTAGATATTAATGATAATCGTTTCTTCAGGAATGTTTTTGATATTGATATCATTTCATCTTAATAATGTTTTGGGACAAATTCCTCAATAATAAAAGAATACTTTGTATTAAATAAACATAGATAATTTTTTTTAATTGGTTGTAAAAATAGGGATGTCACAATTACCAATAATAATAATAATAATAATAATAATAATAATAATAATAATAAAATTATTATTATATTTATTTATTTATGTTAGTAGCTTTAATGTAGATAAAACACTATTTATTTGTAATAATTGAATTGTTATTTTAATCTTAATACTTTGAATGTATTAGTTTATTTTATTTATAATAATTCAATTGTTATTATAATCTTAATACTATATTTTGAATATTTATTACTATTACTACTATTAGTAATACTTTATCACTATTACTATTAGTAACGTTGTTAATTACAATATTTTTATTTGTTATATTATTATTTCATTAAAATGTTTGCGTGTACTCCCCCCCCTCCCCCCCCCCCCCCCGGTAAGACTTGAAATATAAAATGGATCGTAAACGCAAATTTTACGCAGGAAGTTATTTGGTTCGAGGAAGATTCGTAAAGTTTCTAGTACAACCGAATCTTGCGATTAGATTGTCTTTTGGGAGGTCCTAACACATAACGATATAGACTAACAACAAGTTATATTTTTGATAAGTTTTGATTTACTTAGAATAAGTGTATTTTAAGACAAAAAGCAAGGTAGAAAATAAATGTTTACTTTGTTTATTTCTTGGATCTAAAAGTGGGTGACCAAAGGAGTTTAAACACAAGACTTTTGGATAATAAAAGATAGCTTTTCTTGGGTCATATGGTGCTCTAATTCAACAACTAATTGAAGGTACTTTGGGGTGAAAATATTAAGCAAAAAGGAAAGTGTAAAGGGTTGAAATGGTGCAGCAAATGTCGAAGGAAACAACCCTCTTTTAGGTTTTGTTTTGGCCGCTCGTGCAAGGAAGAAAAGAGCAGAAATATAGTCTGAGTTTTGATGAGAGTTTGAGTGAATTTAAGAGAGTTTTTAATGGGTTTTGATACAAAATATAAGTTTTCTTTTCACAAAACCTGCAATGAAAGACTTTAAAAAATAGCAAGATTATTTTTAGTTCATAACAAAACCAAACCTTCAAGGATCTATTTATAGAGGTAGAATGAAATAAAAACCGAAGAGTTTTTAGAATTATAAACTTTCAAGCCTGTGAACCCACATGGTTTTAAGGTGTTGATGAAGATATCAAAAAATCAAAGAACATGATTTTCTCTATGTGTGTCCACCATCAAGAGTAAGGCATTTGGAATGCTAGTTCCTTCTTGTAAGTCTTATGCTTGTAAGAAATTAACTCAAATAAGCACTAAAGTAGACAACTCAAGAAGGCTTCTAATCTTGCAACAATCTCCAAAAGACAAGAAGAATAGCTAGAGGGAGAGAGTTTCTGCCATAGAGAGAAAGAGGAGATTTCACTAGAAAACTAGCCAAAAGCTAATGCAAAACACTCTCATATATACCCATGAAAAGGTAAGGCCTAACCATTAAAATATTCTAAAGTAATGGCTGGCATAAGGAGCATGGGAGACAAGACATGGAGGTTGACAATCAACCTCCACATTTGTTTATTATTTTTGGTCATACCTCTTGAAAATAGAAGAGTTCTTTAATTTTTTATAAACTCAAAGTTTATAAAATATAAACTTTGTCTTTGGGTAAAAGACAAAAAGAATTCAACTAATCCAAAAGGTTGTACATGACTTACTAATTCATATCATATTAAATAATAACTACTTTTACTCTTTTATAATAACTATTTTTATAAAAGAATAATTATTCCCTACTTAAAATACAAGAATTGATATCATTTATTAATAATCATATTAACAATAAATATACAAAATGTGCCAACTTGATAAACGTGTGACCCTATAGGATCATATATTATTAGCAATATCATTCCATAATGATTCTTAGGCATATAGATTCAATAGTTTTGGCTTCCTATGAAGAGGAATGAAGAGGGACATGGGTTGATATTTATAGAGGAAGGAAAGGAGGTAGAAGTAAGGATAATCTATAATATTTTCAAGTATCAAGCCTAGTTTCATGGGGTTAAGATATAGTTACTTGGAGATAGTTTAGTTACTTAGTGATATGAGTTGGTTAAAAGATATTTTGAGCAAGAGTAAGGAGCAAGCATAATTTGTGAAAATGATTGCAAAAAGGCAACAATACGGTAGTAGTAGCGACTAGTTGCAATGAGTTGCATTGTCGTGGATGCGAAAGTGATGTTGAACGCGAAAGTGATGTTGAGTGCGAATGTAGTGAGGAATGCGAAGTGAAACTTGGATGCAAAGACGACTTCCAATCTAGGGAAGTTAGGATGTAAATGTGTCACCTTGGTCATCTAAGAGTCGCCGCAGAAAGATGACGCCTCTGAATGGAATGATAAGTGCGAATGGATGTGAACCGATGCGAACGGTCGCAATGAATCACACTCCGATAACTATTGATGCGAACAGGCTGATGAATTGAAAGATCTATTATGCTCAAGAATCATATTAAAGTGATCTTTCTAATTAATATATGATACTAATGGGTCACACTAACAACAACTTGACATAATTGATTATTTATTAGAAACTGATTTTAATAAATGTTCAATAAAACTTTTATAATTAAATTGGAAATTATTTATTTCATGGAAATAATAATTTTCATTAGCATGTAATATTACATAATTCATATGGTATGAATTATTAAGTCATGTACAACATTTTGGACTATAAGGCCTTTTGTCTTTTACCTAAATGTTAAGGTTTATATTTTATAAAAGAAAGTTTATAAAATTCATACTTTACAAACAAGTAAAGTTGGTTTATTAATTTAAAGGGGGGCTTGCTTTTCTTCTTTTCTAAAACTGTAGGTTGAAAAGAAAGAGTCAAATCATGGCCTCTTTGATTAGTTTATGCAAAAGTATGGAATACCAAGGCATGGGAGACAACTAGCTCTAGAGGACATAAGTGCTTAAATGGTTAAGGACTTACTGTTTCACCTATATAACTAGTAAGAAGGCTTTCATTTTTCGCTTGCATTCTTGCATGAAAAATTCTAAAATGCTCTTGTCCTCTCTCCCTTTTCTCTCATGCAAACAATGGATAGAAGTTACTTGCATATTCATACCCTCTTTAAGTTCAGACTTTGGTTATGAACTTAAAGCTTAAGGGATTAAGAGTTTGTGGACTAAAATCTATATCAAGTTGCGTCATTGTTGGTGTCTCAAAGGTTCCATCTTCTTCATTAACTTCCAAGCCTCCCAAGAGTATTCAAATAACAACAAAGGTTGTTATTTCTTCATCCTTTCTTTGGTTTGTGTTTAGGTCTTTCTTTTACTTGCAATAAGATCCTTGGTGCATATAAAATGTTTATGTTATGTTCTAAAATCATAAGTCTTCCGTTGCCATTTTTCTAGTTTTTGAAACTATTTTGAACTAAAACTCAATAATTGGTATTAGAGCCACCTTACAAGTTTGGTTAGATTTTTTGATTTTTGGAAATCTTGGTTTTTGGAGAATATAGATAACTTATTTTTGTATAAAAATGAGTTCATTCATATTTTTTATGACAACTTCATATTTGTTATTTTATGTGACAAAAGTTTCATACATCTTTTGTCATTTAAAGTTGTCTTAGAAAAAAAAATGTTGTTTTATGTGTATGTTGATGTGTATTATGTGCATAAGCTAGCCAATGACCATTATGATTGTTGTGTTATTGTGTTTGTTGTTTTTATTATAAAAATGATTATAATAATTTATTTATTCATATGGTATGTAATAATTAAATAGATTAGTTTTCTTGTTTATTTTTGTAAAGTAATAGATTAGTTTTTAGAAATAATTTATTTGTACAAATATGTAACAAGAAATGAAGTTGGAGCCATTTTTTGAAAACAAAAGGGAAAATTTCGAGTTCTACATGTGCTGAACAGAACGATGACACTTTCTGTAAAGTGTCATGAATGCTACACATGTGCTGTACCTGATCTGAACAGAAAGACGACACTTTCCGTGAAGTGTCATGAATGCTGTCAACATCTGCCTTTTTCTTAAAGGGCTGTTGACCTAATGCAGAACTTTGTACAACCTTCTCTGAAAAGTGTTGCATGTGGCTGAATTTTTCCTTTAAAGAAGCATGTCAAATCTTTTGCAAGAAATGAGTGTTTATTCAAGTGGGAGCTTCTACAACAACATTACAAGAAGATTTTTGGTACCCTTAAATGTCCCTTTAGGAATGAACTTGGCATCTTTCGTTAGTTGGTTTTGTTTATGCACATATCTTTTCATGCATGTTTGTGCTGTTTATTTTATACAATTATTATGTGTGGTTGATAAATTAGTTTTTCACATGCTAAAATAATCTTGGACAAAATAAACATAACATGGAGTTTGGTGTTTCAAAATTAGACATAAGATATAACAAGTTATTAATTTTAAAATAAAACCCGGTTTTATAAAATCGTTAACAACGACAAATTTTGAAATGCTCCATTACAAGTTTTAAAATGGTGATTTTTGTAACTTATACAAACTCCAAATATACAAATAATAAAATGAAGTTTTATTAAAGATATAAAAGGTTCAAATGCACTCAAAATTAATACCGGTTATTAAAATGGAATTGCGTCAACTTATATGAAAACCAACTTTTTATATAGAATCTTTAAAAGTGATTTTCTTTTGAAAATTGATACCATGGTTTATTATATGCATGTAATAACCATGGTATCATATGTTTTTAAACTAGAATTATAAAAAATAAAAATACCTTTTTGACAAACCTCAAATATATGCAATCCTTTTGAACAACACTCACACATCTCTTGTATGCACTAGTGGGATAAATGATACCTATCCGCTTAGTGTTATCTTTTGATGGTCGGAGTATCTTCACGATTTCTATAACCAAGTTATAGGCCGATTACACATGTTTTTCAAATAGGACGATTTGATCGGAAATCTTTTGTGATGAAGGATACCTAAGCAAGAGAGTTCCGAGGCATAAATGGGATCAAACATGTACAATTAAATTTTTTATTAGAGATCCCATAAATCTAGGAATTATATAGCAAGATATAATTGATAATGGATAACTACCGGGTTGAATTCAAATGAATGGGATAAAGGATACCTAACCATTTATTTGTTTTGCAACTTGGATCCTAGACTTTGATAATTAATATTTTTGGAAACTAAAAGGGTATTAATTATTAAAGATTAAATATTGAAAATACTAAATGAATTTTGTTAAATTTTGTAGTTAAATAATCCATTCTCATTATCATGAATTGTCATTTTCTTTAAATGACTTAATGAAACTATAACGTTCAATAGATACAACTTCAATGAATGGGTTCGTGTGTTAAGAGACAATCCCGTGAGAGATATGAAATTGTATACACTTAAAGGTCCTAGTCCTAAACTATTTGCTTTGAGCAATAAACCTAAACATGATACCTAGTAAAGGCATCACTATGATGCTAAAGATGCTTCTAACATCAAGCTAGGAATAGTTATTCATGACTTCTAGGAAGTATTAGATAATTTGAACATGTATTTGATATAACAAGTCAAGAAATATTCCAATAAATACACTGATATTTTAGTGAAAGCTAGTTTAAACAATGGAATAATGCAAGGCTAAAAGAATCATCTTTTGTGATCTAGGAGGCCCATGTTTTATAGACTGAACACGTTTAAGCCCAAGAAATCTACTAAAGCCCACATAGATAGATCTTGTTTCTTTTGTGAAGAAATTGGACACTGGAAGAGGATTTACTCCTCTTATTTGGAAAGAAAGTTTGGAAGAGACTAGTATTTCTAAGTATCTACTAGAGATAACTCATACTTTTCATATAACACTTAGGTACTTGGTACTTAAATATTAATCTAATATTTGTAAATGGCTTGAAAATATTTATTGAAGAGTAACCAAGCTGAGCACAATCAAGTTTGAACTACACTCTCGGAGTTTAGTTCATTATTTATGCTTAGAACATAAAGTACTTGTAATGTAAAAAAATATTTGTTTTGGAACAATGTATGTTTTAATTTAGAATGTCTAAATTTATGTCTCGGTTACTTTATTAAAATGTTTGATCATTTACTTAATCGTTTTTTCATAATGATAATATTCATATTATAAATGGTTAACTTCTATTTATGAGACTAGATATCTTAATAGAATGATAAAGCAAATATCAACATTGTATAAATAAAATCAAGTTCTATATACAAGCACTTTTGACTTAAACATGTTTTAAATCAAACTCATCTTTGACATTGTTATCATTTTTATATAAATGACATTCACATATTCCAACTTCAAGAAATGGATCTTTGAAGGCAAATAATGTAGTTTATTTGACATATATGAACCTTATTTATATGTAAAGGATTCTTAATAATATTTTCACTAAGTTGTAGAGAAAATAATTAAGGAACTATACATTTTGGTGTATAACCTCCTTTCAAATGAATGTTTGAGATTACGCAGAAGATACCAAATCAACTTTATTAATAAGTAGATTAAACACTTTATAAGATTTAATATGGAAAGGATCCATCCTCATCTTACTTAATGTTTTGTGGATTTGAAGCCAATGTTGGACTAAAGCTTCTAAACCCAAAATCTACTAAATACATATTTCTACAATACTCTAAATGCGGCTTAGATTATCACATGCAAACCCACCAAGAATAAGTTCTCTTATTATTGTGAAATCTAAGTTGGTAGAAAGCAAGCTTCTAATGACAAAGCAAGTGGGAGGTACATGGAACTTGAAGCAACTCAAGAACCATAACCTTATGTAATAACTAGTTGGCACTAGTCTTAACAAGGATTGTTAAACTTGAATAATAGTTATTCACAAACACAAATTGTTCACATTAGTGGTAGAAACCATCTATGGATTGAGAAATGTGGAATCTCTCATTGATGGGCTTTTATTGATGGTTCATGGAAATTCATCAAGTACCAAGATGCTATGTCAGATCTCGAATCTGATAAATGAATTAGAGTCATAAACATGAGATGTAATCTATGTATGAGAACCAAGTATGGGCTTGATTAATATTTATCCCTATAGCAAGGCTAGAAGGAGAAAATGATTCTTCTAGAAAGAATAAATTACATGGATAACCATACACATTTAAAGCAAGACTTGTAGTAAAGGATTCTCTCATACCTGTGTCATTGAATATGATCCTCATCATACTCATGACATTGACTGTGATCAAACTTTTTTCATAAGTAGCTATGATTAGATCAACAATGATATTATTTACTATAAATTTATATTCTTAATATGTGATATAGAAAATAGATTTCAAGAAAGACCGTTTTTCTTCATAGACATCTACTAGAAGATATATATATATATATATATATATATATATATATATATATATATATATGGAGGTTTTCTTAATCCATGTTATCCTAACAAAATGTGTAGAACTTGAGATCAAATTGTGGATATAAAGCAAATATCTAAATGTTATAATCGTCATTTATGTATAACCGCAAGGTGTGTTTTTATATCAAAACGAATAGAACGTATGTGTTTACTAAGAACTAGTGGGAGCATAGTGAAATTCCTAATCTTGTATGAATGACACATACTTAATCATTTGAAGTCACATTCTGACTAAGCAAGGTCGTTTTCACCTTGACTTGGAAAGTGTTTCTAAAATGAAAGACTTAGGAAGGATAAGATACATGCTTGGAATGTAAAATCTATAATGGATAGATAAAATGAATGTTAAAAGTTCCATGCGCTTATATATATTGGCAATATCTTGAAACGGATCAAGACACGAGATTCTTTTGGAGAATTCTTGGCATTATTATATGACACCATTTTGAGCTAACCTCAAAAGTACATAACTCATAAGATTGAGCTAGATGAAATGATTTGTATTCTATTTTCCTGGGAAATGTCATCATTTATGTCATATTATGCATAGGACATGGTATTTGATCATGTTGTAAGCATGTCATACGATACTAATTGAATACATGGTTAAGTCACTGGATGAATAAGAGAGCATTCTAAGAGTACTTTAGAAGAACTAAGAGAAAGTATATAATATAATCAGTTTAGAAAGGATCTTTGTGGAAAGAGCTACACAAGATGTTAATTTCTAAAAAAACAAATAATTATGAATTATAATTGGATTTTGACTTCATTATGGAATGAAGGGTAAGTTTTGTTTGAATGCGGTCCAAGCAAAACATAATGACATAATCTACTACAAAATAAGAAAACGCTACTTTAGAAGTTGAATTCAAATATGATTGGATCAATGGGATCATTGAAAAACTATGTTGATATCTTCCATTCAAGGATCACATAGAAATCTTTGTGACTTCGAGAGTATACTTAATCAAGCTAAGAGACTCTATGTCACGAAAGAGCACCAATCATATTCTCCAGTATATTTAACTATACTTAGAGTAAAGTTAAGTATGGAGATGATAGTATTCATAGAATGCACACAAATTAAATTTTGTCAAATCCATTGATAAAGTCATTCTTTTAGGCTAAGTATGAATGGTCACACTTCAGCTATTAGACTTTATTATTCCAGAAATGGATTTTTTTTATTTGAATTTAGTATTTGGATATTGGAACATTATAACAACAAATATTAGATAATTTTATGACATATTGGGATATAGTCATCACATTAACACTTGTTATGTTCTACATTAACATGTTTAATCCATGAATAATGTTATTATTCTAAAAGTTCATAGGTACTTGTCAGAGAAAGTAGGCAAGTGGTTGTAACCAAGTTTCATAGGTACTTGTCAGAGAACTAGTATTGAACTGACCCGCATCAATATCATCTCATGGATCGCTATCATAAATGATACTTGATTAAAAGGTACTATCTTTTTATCCTTAATACCTAACATACATAGTGGGACTTAAGTGTAGGAGTACTATGCTTTGATATGGTCAAATGTTTTTCCTTATCGGGTAGTTATAAAAGCCGTTTTCAGGTATGGTGTGAACTGTGCAAGAGGCTTATGAAGTCAAGATGGGATTTCTTCCTCTTATGTGTTGAGAGTTAGACATCTAAGTCACATTACCAAAATTTGAACAACCAATGAGAAAGCTCACGATCTGTATCTCATGTTCAACATGATGTCTGTAGCAAAGGGATAATTGATATACTTACCTTATACACCAATTGTAGCTTTGAAATTTTTGGGAATTAGGCGTTGATAGAATGAAACTAACTCGTATGTTGTTAGGGGCAGTGAAATGTTGCTAGACCTTCACCACTGTCTATATCAGTCTAATATGAATGTTGCGCGAGTAGGAGATTGAAAGATCTAGTATTTTCAAGAATCATATTAAAGTGATATTGATAATTAACATATGATACTAATGGGTTACACTAACAACGACTTGATATAATTGATTATTTATTAGAAATTGATTTTAAAAAATATTCAATAAAACTCTTATAATTAAATTGGAAATTATTTATTTCATGGAAATAATAATTTTCATTAGCAAGTAATATCACATAATTCATATGGTATGAATTATTAAGTCATGTACAACATTTTGGACTATAAAGTTTTTTGTCTTTTACCTAAATGTTAAGGCTTATACTTTATAAAAGAGAGTTTATAAAATTCATACTTTATAAGCAAGTAAAGCTAGTTTGTTAATTTAAAGAGGAGCTTGGTTTTCTTCTTTGCTAAAACTGTAGGTTGAAAAGAAAAAGTCAACACATGGCCTCTTTGACTAGTTTATGCAAAAGTATGGGATACCTTTAAGGCATGGGAGACAACTAGCTCTAGGGGACATAAGTGCTTAAATGGTTAAGGACTTATGGACATTGTTTCACTTATATAACTAGTAAAAAGGCTATCATTTTTGGCTTGCACTCTTGAATGCAAAATTCTAAAATGCTCTCTTCCTCTCTCCCTTTTCTCTCTTGCAAGGAATGGATAGAAGTTACTTTCATATTCATACCCTCTTTAAGTTCATACTTTGGTTATGAACTTAAAGCTTAAGGGATTAAGAGTTTATGGACTAGTATCTATATCATGTTGAGTCATTGTTGGTATCTCAAAGGTTCCATCTTCTTCATCAACTTCCAAGCCTCCCAAGAGGATTCAAAGAACAACAAAGGTTGTTATTTCTTCTTCCTTTCTTTGGTTTGTGTTTAAATATTTCTTTTACTTGCAAGAAGATCCTTGGTGGGTATAAAATGTTTATGTTATGTTCTAAAATCATAAGTCCTCTGTTTCCATTTTTCTAGTTTTTGAAACTAATTTGAACTAAAACCCAACATGAATGCGAATGAATGTGACTTACTACGAACGGTCGCAAGCCATCGTAGTCACTAGTGAATCTGATGTGAAAGCGAACCACTTTGGAACGATAGTTGGATTCAAACGAGTGGTGGATGAAAAAGGAGATCAAATTACGATTAGATGCAACTGGATGAGAATGTCGCACTTAGATGTGATTCTCGAAATGGGTCCAAATTACAATGCAAACCTCGAAACCCATTGGACTCTCACTAGTTGGTAATACTCATATTGTTTAGACTCAATATAGGGTATAGTAAGATCGTTCCTATTTTTTCCAATTGTAACATTCTTTCCCCGTTAAAAGAATTTCATCCTGAAATTCTGCTTATAGCCGGGGTGTCTTTGAACAATTGAGGTACTTCCGTTTCGTTTGATACCAATCTGCCACACCCCGACCACTGACGGAAATGTAGAGGTTGCGATGTTTATAATAGGATCATATTTAACAAACATTCATTAAACAGTACAAGACTGGAATAGCATTACATGCCTCTGCAGATTTAAATACAAGGATTACATTGATTTAAACTTCGGGATTACAAAACAAGTTCCGCAAGGAAAATTTAACAAAAGAAAAAAGGCTTGAACAAGTTGGCTAACAACAAAAGATAGGTTTTTATTTCCCTAAGAATACATGTAGAAATACGTCAACAAAAAATTGTTGGTGAGTTCTATAGGTCTTGACTCTGTCTGTTTTGTTAAAAGAGGATTTTTATAAAGGTGAAATGTTAACAGATTATAAAAATGCTACATTTATAATTTAAAGTGGTAAAACAACAATGAGAAGTGATACCCTGACCTAAGTGTAAATGTACTTGTAATCCCATACAAGTATGGATGTTGATCCGCTTTTAAAGTATAAGTTAAAGTCAACATAAGTTTTCTGTTGTGTCTTTTAAGTGTTTATTTCATTTAAATAAAACACTACACTATATCCTGGTCTAAGAGTAAATCCTTATACTGCACACAATTCAATTCTAACTTGTATTAACATTTTGAAAAGAAGTTTGGGATTTTGTGGAGTTTATAACCGAGCTATGACTTTTTCACCCCACTATGAAGCATAATAGCCTCTTTAATGCTTGTTGTCCTGACGACGCTTTGATGTTGTGATAAAAAGGGTAAGATAAAAATAATAAGTTGTCCCAACAACACATTCATCGACGTTGTTACAAAAAGAGCAAGATAAAAACAAGAAGTTGCCCCATAATGCATTCATCGACGTCGTGATAAAAAGGGGAAGATAAAAACAAGAAATTTACCCAACAACGCATTCATCAACATCATGATAAAAAGAAAAAGATAAAAACAAGACGTTGTCTTCTGTTTTGTCTCGTTCGACGAAGGTTGTATCTAGCAACCAATAGACGGGGTTGTCAGCCCATATAGATCTATACACACACATTCTTCGCTCACACCATATTAACGATTATCATAGAGGAATTTTCACTAAGTTGGTGATTCTTAGTGTTGATGAATGAGAAACTTCCACAATAATCCCTAGTTTCAGTAACAATTCTGAATTGTTTTATGTTTGGACAAACATTTGGTTGAAAAGCTTAATAAACATGTAAAGATACAAAAGTTTTCCTATCAAAGTTTTAGCTAACATTCCTAATTGTTTATGTTCAGAAACTTTTGGTTGAAAGGCTTAATAAACATGTAAAGCTACAAAAGTCTTCTTATCCAAAAAGTTGTCAACACAACGACTGCGTTTTTGAACTATGATCTTTCTTTAGTTCTTTAGAATTTTCCAAGAGTTTTAGTCTCTAATATACCGAATCTAAGTTCATTTGTGTATCGGTCTAACCAAAACTAAACATATGTGATCACTAAACACAAGTGATCAGTCTATGTTCAGTTGTGCTTCGGCCCACATACCATAAAACTTAGCTAAAGTATCTGACCTAGAACCTTTCATTATATTTGGGATTGAGTGTCTAAAGACTGAAACTAAGCGTTTAGTGTTATAGGATAGGGTATACCAAATCCTACAAAAGTAAGCCCTAGACTATGGTCGTGATTTCCTAAGAGAGTACTAGTTCGCTACAGTCGTTAGCTCTGATACCAATCTGTCACACCCCACCCCGACTGACGGATGAAATGTCGGGGTTGTGACGTTTACATGTCTTCATAGATTTGAATACAAGGATTACATTGATTCAAACTTCAGGAATCTAGATTACAAAGCAAGTTCAAAAAGGAATAATTTAACAAAAACAAAAAGGCATGAACAAGTTGGCTAACAATAATAAGATACGTTATTCCAACTCACGAGGCTTTAAATCTAGCTTCTATTTCCCTAAGAACAAACACAAAAATACATCAACAAAAATTTGTTGGTGAGTCCTATAGGTTTTAACGCTTTTTATCTTGTTAAAAGAGGATTTTTGTATAAAAGTCAACCATTATCAGATTATAAAAATGTTACTTTTATAATTCAAAGTGGTAAAACAAATAATGAGGAGTGTCACCCTGACTTAAGTGTAAATGTACTTGTAATCCCATACAAGTATGAATGTTGATTCACTTATGAAGTATAAGTTAAAATCAACATAATTTTTGTGTGGTGTCTTTTAAGTGTTTATTTTATTTAAATAAAACACTACACTAAATCCTCATCTAAGAGTAAATCCTTATATTGCATACAATTCCATTCTAACTTGTATTAACATTTTTGAAAACAAGTTCGGGATTTTGTGGAGTTTATAATCGAGCCATGACTTGTTCACGCCTCTGTAAAGCACAATAGCCTGTTTAGTTCTTATTGTCCTAACAAAGCTTCAATGCCATGATAAAAAGGGAAAGATAAAAACAAGAAATTGTCTTAACGACGCATTAATCAACGTTGTGACAAAAGAGCATGATAAAAACAAGAAGTTTCCCCAACGATGCATTCATCGACGTCGTGATAAAAAGAGCAAGATAAAAATAAGAAGTTTCCCCAACGATGCATTCATCGATGTCGTGATAAAAGAGCCAGATAAAACAAGAAGTTTTCCCAACGACACATTCATCGACATCATGATAAAAAGAGCAAGATAAAAAAAGAAGTTTTTGTCTATTTTATGTCGTCCCATGAAGGTTATAGCTAGCAACCAACAGACGGGGATGTCAGCCTGTATAGATCTATACACACACATTCTTCGCTCACACATGATTAAAGGTTATCATATAGGACTTTTCACTAGTTGGTGATTCTTAGTGTTGTTGAATGAGAAACTTGCACAACAATCCATAGTTTCAGTAACAATTCCCAATTGTTCTATGCTTGGAAAAACTTTTGGCTGATAAGCTTAATAAATGTGTAAAGCTACAAAGTTTTCCTATCCAAGTTTTAGCTATAATTCCTAATTGTTTATGTTCAGAAACTTTTGGTTGAAAAGCTAAAAATACATGTACAGCTACAAAAGTCTTCCTATCCAAAAATTTGGCAATACAACGACTGCGTTTCGATTAAAGCTAGTTTTAAACCTAAGTGAACCAACCAAAATCTTAACAATCTAAACATGTGCAACTATAGTAGTAAAGAGGCGTACCAAAGGAATATTCAGTCATTTTTGTAAATCTAATTTGACACATGAGTATAAAACATGTATATATATAAACTATAATCATTTATGTAACAAAGTGACACAAAACAATAAAAGTATATATATATATATATATATATATATATATATATATATATATATATATGTGTGTGTGTGTGTGTGGGGGGGGGGGGGCATAACTTGATTAAAAAAATCGTAACCACAAAACATTTGTGAATCGTAACATAAACTTACACTCAAGGTTTGCGTGTACTCCCCACCCCCACCCACCGCAGTAAGATTTCAAAGATACAGGGGGCCATAAAACTCACTATCATCGCGTGAAGTTATTTGGTTCGAGGAAGATTCGTGAAGTTTCTGGTACCATCGAATCCTAAGATTTGATTGCCTTTCGGAAGGTCCTAACACATAAAGATATAGATTAACAATAAGTTAGATTTTTGCTAAGTTTTTATTTACTTAGAATAAGTAAATTTTATGACAAAAAGAAAGGTAGAAAACAAATGTTTTCCTTGTTTATTTATTGGGTCTAAAAGTGGGTGACCAAAAGAGTTGAAACAAAAGACTTTTGGTGAATAAAAGTTAGCTTTTCTCGGGTCTTATGGTGCTCTAATTCAACAACTAATTAGGGCTGCTTTGGGGTGAAAATACCAAGCACAAAGGAAAGTGTAAAGGGATGAAATGGTGCACCAAATCTCAAAAGCAACAGCCCTCTTTTGGGTTTTGTTTGGGCTACTCACGCAAGGATGAAAAGAGCATAAATATGGGTTGAGTTTCGATGAGTGTTTAAGAGAGTTTTCGCTTGCTAAGAATAGGAAGGAAGAGGGATATGGGTCAATATTTATAGATGATGGAAAGGAGGTGAAAGTAAGGATAATATATAATATTTGCAAGTGGCAAGTCTAGTTTCATGAGGGATAAGATCTAGTTACTTTAGGATAGTTTAGTTACTTAGAGATATGAGTTGGTTAAAAGATATTTTGAGAAAAATCAAGGAGCAAGCATAATTTGCAAACATGATTGCAAGAACCCAGCAATACGTTAGTAGTTGCAACTAGTTTCCACTAGATATGAATGGTCACAATTAGTTGCATTGTCATGGATGCGAAAGTGATGCTGAATGCGGAAATGATGCTGAGTGTGAATGTAGTGACCAATGTGAAGAGAAACTTGGATGCAAAGACGACTTCCAGTTTGGGGAAGTTAGGATGCAAATGTGAGGCCATGGTAGTCTAAGTGTCGCCTCGAAAAGATCACACCTTGGAATGGAATGATAAGTGTGAATGGATGTGAACTGATGCGAACGGACGCAATGAATCACACTTTGATGAC
Organism: Lactuca serriola; assembly: GCF_051521515.1. NCBI lineage: Eukaryota > Viridiplantae > Streptophyta > Magnoliopsida > Asterales > Asteraceae > Lactuca > Lactuca serriola. Next base: position 228,766,936 of record NC_136410.1, on the reverse strand, counting down.
TACTGTTGAAAAGGGATGTGAACATGTTGATAAATGTGAATGGATGCAACTGACTGCGAACGGTCGCAATCCATCGCAGTCACCAGTGGATCCGATGACAATGCAAACCACTTTTGAATGATAGTTGGATGCGAATGAGTGGTGGATGAAAAAAGAGATCAAATTGCGACTAGGTGCGACTGGATGCGAATTACAGACTTGGATGTGACTCTCACAATAGGTACAAATTGCAATGTAAACCTCGGAACCTATTTGACTCTCATTGGTTAATAATACAAAAAAAAAATTAGACTCAATATAGTGCATAGAAAGATCGTTCCTATTTTTTCCAGTTGTTACAATTTGGTTCAAGGAAATCATAATATTGAGGGGAGTTAGGTGTCATGGAAGCAAAAGGAAAGACACATTTGTCAAATGTGACGTGTTGAGAAATAATTACCGTTTTGGTGTTGAGATCAAGACATCAAAAATCGCAATGATTTTCAGGATAATTGAGAAAAATAAATGGAGTGGATGTTGAGGAAAGTTTGTGGGGTGGATGTAAGTGTGGGTAACGCAAGCATCCAAAGACACTGGGGTGGTCATATGTAGGTTGATTTTGGAAAAGTTTATGGTGTGGTGTGCCATTGTCCATATATTTGGATGGAAGGCAGTTTATGAGGTGCGTCGTCATGTGGAGAGCTTCCACCCAATATGTGGGTGGGAGTTGAGATTAAAAAAGAAGGGACCGAACAAGGTTGTTAATTATTTAGAGCATGTGTTTATATTTTGCATTTTGTTGGGATGCTTTTGGACATGAGAAATGAATATGAATGTCATTATTTCCAAAGACACCACGAATGGTATTGTTATCAAACTCACCGCTATGGTCACAATGAAAAGCACAAATATCACAATTAAATTGATTACAAATGAATGTGAGAAAATGAACTAATTTTTACATGATGTCGCATTTTCAGTGAAGAGGATAAACCCATAGGTAATGTGAGTAATGATGTAGAACTATGCATAATATTTGAGAGCACATAGACTAGGTCAAGGTAAAGTCCATATATCGGAATGAATCAAATCAAACAAAGAGTTCATGATTTTATTAGAAGCAAAAAAATGGGAGATTAACATGCTTTACCATTTGACACGCTTTGCAAAATAATTTGTGAATTGTTTTTTTTACAAGAAATCAAATTACTAGAAAACGAATGACAAAGCATTTGCTCTCGGGGTGTCCGAGCCATTGGTGTCATGTCGTAGGTCTTGAAGAGATGAATGCTTGAGGAAGAGACTTGAGATCTTAAACTGGATAAAGATCTTCAGTGCTATCACATCGGAGAAGCATTTTATGAGTCCAAGTGTCCTGCATAGACAAACTAGTTTTGTCTAATTCAATGGAACAATTATTATCAGTAGTAAATTTGCAAACATAGATCAAATTTTTTATTATATTTGGCATAACAAGAATATTGTGAAAGTGAAGAGGTTGATGAGGTATCAGAAGGATGCTATGTCTCGTGTTCGTGACGTGTATGGGTGACTTGTCACAAATGAGAATTGATGAAATAGGGCGATTATTTTATAGTTTGACGATTATTCGTACCCGCCGAGAGATGGTTTGTAGCACATGTGTCAACAAACCAGCCGAAATTCATTGGGTCTTGAAGGTTTAATGTAAGAAAAATCTCGGGTAGAGTAGTAGGCTGATCAATTGCATCTAATGCGGGGAAGCTAGTATGAAAGGCAACTAGATATTGGAATGCTTGTGACTGATGAGAAAAAACATTGCCTTTAGTTGGGGTCCAATTATTTAGAGGCTAAGGTACGCCTAAAGCTCATGGCTATTGCTGAGGAGATATAGCATGTTATGATGGGTCATTTATTGGAGCTAGGACGTCTACCGAGGAGGAATTACCCATGGAAACCAAGCAGATGGTGGAAAAGGAGGACGTTGCCGATGATCATGGTGAGGCTACCGATGATCACCTCCGTGACGATCACCTCTATCATTGTTACACTGGTCAGAGTTCTCCCGAGTCCTATCATTATTATTATGTCGGTTGTTTCGATTGTTACCTCTTGGAGGGAAAGACGAGCATGACATTTGGAGCAGAGGCGTTATTGCGGTGAATTAATTGGACATGTCTTGCTCGAGAGAGTCGGATTTCTTCAAGAAGAAGCATTGAACATGCTTGAAGGATGGATGGTAGTGGGTTTTGATGGAGAATAATACTTGAAATGGTCGAATTTCTTTCAAAGTTCGTTCGCCATATAAGCGACCAAGTTTTCTTTCTGGGTATCGGTTGCTCGATGCTGGCAAGAAGATCGAAAAAGACTTTGAGTTTTTTATAATACTCAATGACCAAAATATCATCGATATCTATGGAAAAAAGTTCTTGATCTAAATGCAGGACACACGTGTCTTTGTTATCTTGGAAAAGGTCCTCGATACTCACCCAGTCACCGTGAGCAGTGACACCCTTCTTGAACACCATTTGGATATTTAACATCCAGATCCTCGAGGTACTTAATTTCTTGAATTTCTAGCTTTTGGAAGAGGTTCACGACGTGAGATATGGTGGTCACTTCATGAGTGATCATTGACTAGTTGACATGTATCCTTTCAATCTCATGATGTAAGGCATGAGGTATCACGACATGAGCACGACCTGAGGATCCAAAACCCTAATGTTTTAGTATTTAGTGGAATGAGAGGCTATGTTTGACCATCCTCGGCCTCTCTCACTCCCTAGCCTCCTGGTAACCGTGATTACAGCTCTCTTTGAGATACTTGGTCATTCTTGGTTTTTTGCTTGTTGAAGGAAAAGAAAAGAAGAAAAAGAAGTATCATTGTGGTGGAGTTGCAAGTAAGCATCATTATCATCAACTCTTTTTCCTTTTGGGTCCCGTGTAAGTGCCAAGACTCAAATTTTATATCATATAATGGTTAGATCTAGATTTTTGGTCCCATTTCCTTAAGTTTTAGCTAGTTGGAGTGAAGCAGATCCATAAAGTTAGCAATTTTATGGATTCAAATGGTATTTTGAGTATCTTAGGATCTTGATCTAGAAGTTGGTGAAGTATTAGAAGCATGCATGAGAACCTGAGGCCATATTTCTACTTTTGACCAAAAATGGTGTAAGGACATGATTGGTGCAAGCATATCCGTAAAGAAAGCATTTTTATAGACCTTTAGGGTCCCCATAAGCTTTTGTAAGTGTTAAGTTTGAAGGTTGAATGCATTAAGAACATTTTAACTTTGGATTTGGCTTCAAACCATTCACAAGACGTGAGACATGAGGTCTCACAACGTGAGTATGATAAAACTGTCCTTGCAGAGTTGTTCGATTCAGGACTAAGTCATTAGAATTGGATTAGGTGACTCTCACGATGTGACCAATGTTTGGTCACAATGTGAGACTTGTTGTTGGGATTATTGAGCAATCTTGCAGCAATAATCATTGCCCGAGATTGATTTTGTTCCTTTTTGGGCTTTAGGACATTTTGGTAACGTCTAGACTTAAAAGGGTAAAATGATATTTTACCCTAAGGGAGAGAACGTTTATTATTTAGGCCCTTGATATTAATTATATGCTTTAATTGCTAATTAAGGCAACTTATATGTATTTAGTGTGAGGAGCCTTCGTATCAGTAGCTCGAGTATTATCTGTTTATCAACGAACTGAGGTGAGTCTTCTCACAGTACTTGCGGGTCGAAGGCACTAATGTCACCCCATTTGATTATGTTATATTATTCTAGTTATCTTTATGACTCTTGTATGTATTGTAAGTGTTTGTATGTATACCGAGCGGGGGCCGATGCCAAGCGGGGCCTGATAAATGTGTGGGGCCCTTTACAAGTTACTAGCAGATCTGTACCTGGCGGGGTCCGATTGTGGGTGAGGCCCATTGTATGTATGATATGTGGTATTTTGGGGAACTGACTAAGCTTTATGCATACGGTTTTCAGTTTATGTTTAAGCTACCTCTGGTTTGAATGGAAGAGCTAGAGATGATCACATTGCACACACCATGATTTCTCTACTTTATTGATTGTGATGTATTTTGGATTTTTACTGATACACTATGATTCCTTTATAATTTTGTTTAACTCGTTCCGTTTGAGTTTTGGGACGTTACAGGAGAAGGGTTGTTTTAATGGTATCGTACAACCAAAGATTGACCATGGAGTCCATTTTCTTCCATTCCGGAGTAAGAGTGAAGAAATCCCCAATTTTCAGTTTAACCCATGATCTTTCCCATAATGATAGAAACTACCCTCTAAACAAAATTCTTGACAAAAGACAATTCAATACTTGACAATTCCATCCCCTTTTCTAGGAATGGCTTCAAATCACTTAATAATAAATTTCTTAATTAATTATTGTTATTATTATTATTATTATTATTATTATTATTATTATTATTGTTGTTGTTGTTGTTGTTGTTGTTATTATTATTATTATTATTGTTATTATTATTATTATTATTATTATTTTCGTTATTTATTAATTAATCACTTTAAATTTTACGTAATGCATACTACTTATATAATTCACTTATAAAACTTTAAAATTTTATTTTCTATTACCACAATATTCATAATTTTTATTAATTAATATATCCAGATAATTAATCCGAAAAAACGGGATGTTACAACTCTCCCCTACTTAATAGAATTTCGTTCTCGAACTTACTCGTCCTTTATAATGTCTTAGACATAACTAGAATCTCAAGATACATCTTTCTATGGCTCCTTATACTAAAACGTTTACTCAATCTTCTTTTCTTAAATCTTAATTTTTTTGTGGTAAATCCTACCATTATTTATGTGTCCTTAGACTCGTAACCATAATCACCTGCCTCGTGCTCAATTTAAAAGATTAAGCATGATCCATTACTGATTTGAGTTTCCTTATACACTTAACTATTTCATACCCTCAAAAGTGTCACTCAGGTTATCTTGATCTTTAAATTCTTTTAATCCTAATTACTCAGATTAATTCGTACTTTCATTTGTCAAAAACTGTTTGAGCTACTTTTCTCGACATAAAGAGATCCTTCACTTTCTTATGTACTACATCTTGTAAAACTAGATGCTTATATCGTCCTATTATCATACCTTAAGTCTACTTAGAAATTTGATTGTCCCATCTACATCAAGGTCCAATACACATGATCACAACTTGTTGTTTGAAACATTTAACTACACTTTCATCTATCTTAAAGCAATATACAACTTAAACCACATTTAGCACTCCAAAGATCACTGAAATTCTTCCAAAGTCATCACATTAACCGGGTTTTCTTTACTAGAATAATTGTAAATTGAAACCTTGTGCCTGAAAACCACCTTCTATGACATAATTGTATGCTAGCCTTCCTCAAAGAACCTCTCTCACATTGTCATTAAGTAAGTATTATTGATCAATTTACATACTTTACTAGTAGTACATCTTATTAGTTAAGGTTTCTAGGCAGCCTTTATGATTACATCTATGGCTATGAGTCCTTCAATCAACATAAATGTTCATATCAACTGTTGTTTACTAAGGAGTGTATGACGCTAAACCTTTGACACGTTTAGACATTGCTCTATATAGCTATCCATGTTTATCTTCAATCTCATACAAGACTAACTTTCCTTTACATATCTGTATATCGTACTAGAACATGAGCAAATTGAAAATTCTGACTTTGGAGCTTTCTCTGGAAGGATTTATCTAGTCCCGATGGAGAATGGAATTCAAATATAGTTATGTTGAGCCAATAATTCTCGGTTTTATTTAGCAAGATTGGAAATCTTTCCTTAAATTGGCTCCTTATCTTGGTTTTTATCCTTTGAAACGTAATATTCATCCTTCGCAATCCTATCAAAGAGTACTATAAACATTGTCATCATTATGAATAAAATTAAAAGTGGTGCATAACTCTACTTCAACTCATAAAATATGTTATGATGTTAGCTTTATCTAGATGTCAAATTATCTCTTAGTCATTATATCTATTCAAATCTAACAACCTTCGTCGCCTCATACTCAGCACCTGGTAGTCCATGAGGTGTCTAAGGCTCTTGCAGTCGGTGTATACTATACATACTATCTCCTTCAGGTAGTGCCTTCAAATACTTTAGAGTAAGCAATTGTTAATTCTAAGTTATGGATTAGTAAAATAACCTCATGTGGTCTCATCTACCTTTAGGACTACAAACTTTTCCTCTTGTTACATCAACACATAACCTAGTCCATGATGAGTCGATCATAGTAACTGGTCATGTCATCGATCCTTTCATGCAAGGGCAAGACTGAAACGTCTCTTAATTTCTTTCTCGATACTATTGAAGTTGTCTGTTATTCATCATCTTGCTTGACATTTCTTTCTGAAAGCTTATAAAACTCAATCAGGTTTTCAGAGTATGCCCTAAATCCCTAAGAAACAATCATATAAGGACATGCAAATGGATCCTCATCACAACCTTTACCTTAATTTCAAACTTTACTTTTCAAGAAAATACACTCCTCTATTAAAACTACTTTATAAATTGTTTTATCTTAGGATGAACCTAGGTGAATTCTCTAATATTACCTGACTAAGCCAATAAATTTTATGTAATTTGTGGGTGCTTTTGGAAACAATCACTTCATCATTGTATTGACTTTTCCTAGGTCCCCATTATGCTTCTACAACTCGAAATATAAATTATAACATATGACTTCTCCAACCTTCGCATATTTTATACATCTCATAAATAACATGTGTACCCTTCCCATGGCATGAAGTAGATCTTCATGTCACTCGTATAGTTCATCGAATTCATAAATGTTGTTGGTGTATTCATAAGTCTGAATGGTATCACAACGAGTGAGCATTGTCTATATCTGATCTTGAACATCATTTTTTTTAACATCTCTCTCTCTCTATCTCTATCTCTCCCTCTCTCATCTGCTATATGGTAACTTTTCCAAGCATAAAATTTGGAGAATTGTGTTGCTCTCCATAAATGATCAACCAAGTCGTTAATATCTGAATTTATCTTCAATTCCCATGATCTAACAGGAACCTAGGCAAGCTTATGTCATCTACCAGTACTCAAATAACTAATATCAAACACTTCGACTATCACTGGTGATGTTGGATATTGTGTTTGATTCTTTTTCCTAGTTATGAATCCATACCAAGCATTCCCTAACGCTAGCTATTTCTGTCAACTTGTTGAGAGTCTTGCACCTTGCAGTAACAATGAATCTTGAATATCAGGCCTTAGCATATTTGTGTAGTGAATCATTTTTGTATCCTCAGTAGCCACAAAATTTACGCAAAATAATGCTTTTTCAAGAAATTTAATGGTGATATCATTCACCAATTCTATAGTCTACTTCTTCACCAGGTACTCCTGCTATTCTGTTGATCTCAACAAATGGTATATACTTCTTTATAAGAATCCCTTCGAATTCTTCCTAGGTTATGGTTGTCACTTCTTCATTAGTCCCTAACAATCTCTCTCGTTGCATCTCGCGACAAGATTATTGGCAAAGATACCTTTGCTTTAAAGGACAAGAATTGGTGTGAAAAGCACCCTCAATGTTAGTTAGCCATCAACTGCTCACCAACACATCTTCCTTCTTATGAAAAAGTGAGGTTTATAGGCCGAGAAGTCTCGGTAACTCCTGATGGGTTGTACACAAAAGAACATCCTATGTGCACATGCAAACCCTAAAGCTTGGATCTAGGTTTCTCTATTGTACATGAAATTCATCCAAGACTTATAAACCCTAGATCTATCATACATATTTGAAATTATCATAGGAAAACATATCTAGATGATTACCTCTTCAACAATGGCTTGAAACTTCTTGTCTTGTAGCTTAGAGTCACAAATGTCACTCCTCTAATGGATTACAAACACCACACAAGCAAGAGGATGATATTGGAGAGAGGAGAGTGGCACAATTTCGGCTATGAAGAATCTTAGGGTTCAAGTGGCCGAAAATTGGATGCCCTAGGGTCTTATTTATATTGGTGTTGCTAGGGTTTCAATCAAAAACCCTAATGGACAACTTAGGCCTTAAGCAATCCAAGGAAGCTTCTGGAATAGGGCCCTTATGGCCGAAATTAGGATGGACACATCCCTAATTTCATCCATGCCTAGTCCATGAGGCTCCTTAGCCCAATACTCAACTATCACACATTTGACAATTTAAGTCCCCTTTATTTAATCAATGTCTTTTAGTCACATAATTAATTCTTAATTAATTCTTGTCTAATATTAATTAAACTGTATGATTTCTCCTTTAACATATTATTCATATAATATATTAATAAATCATAATAACCTCTCTCTCTCTCTCTCTTCACAAATCACCCTGTCAAGTTGCTTTGGTGAAGGCAACCCAAAAGGACCATGCACAACTGGGTCAAGTACTTACCAAATATAGTTATAGGCTTAGACACTAATCCAACAGTCTCCCACTTGGATAAGTCTAGTAACTATAAATGCAAATATAAACTGATTATCAATCATAGCTCTCAAAGACGCCATCGAATTCTGATCTTATCAGTAACTTGTCCTTCAGATAAGGGATCGTATAGTCCTCCGTTCTAGATATCGTGCAGACAATTACATGGAACATAGGCATACTTATTGTCCAACAGTTTGTTTCTCGATCTCTGATTCGTCTGACATAGAACTTAATGGAACACATCAATTCAGTCCTGACCAGGCCCGGCACATAAGTCAAACCAAATCATCGAGGGGCTCTGATATCACTTTTACCTTCCTAGGATAAAAGGAATAGATAAACTTCGACTTATATGCATTTACTATTCATTAATCAAATCATACACAACAATTCGTTTTATAACATCAAGTTACTGATGTGTTTACGCATTATCAATGCACAATCAATTAGCCAACAATAAACCATATATATAGGTTTTAAGACCATATGATATTATCGCCTTGCAATCACTCCTGATAAATTTCATGAAGTGATTCCAGCAAGCGTGGGTTTATTCCAATGCTCAAATCTTATTCATAAGCACTCATGAACGTTGTAGCAAATTTTTGCTATGTTTAATACACTTTAGACAATCTACACACCAATTCATGACAGTCTTCTTTCATACCTTTTTCCAACATATGAACGACTGTGGACTGTTCGGATAATTTTATTATTCAGGAAGTCAAAACATGCAAAATGAAACAATAGGTAAATAATTAACATAAGACAGTAACTTTACTCAAAAATAATACCTGTTTATTTACTCACCAAATGTTTATTACAATTTATCTATTACACGTTTCTAAATTATCTAATCTAAACTAATATTGCCCTTCATCCCAATTCTCCTAGCGTGTTGCAAGTGCTTAACCCTACTCAGTCCCTTCGTAAGAGGATCTGTTGGGTTATCCTCCGACGATACCCTCTTCACTACGAGGAGTCCTTCTTCTACCCGATGTCGAGTAAAGTGATATTTTCTGTCGATATGTCGATATTTACAACGATCCCTTGGTTCCTAGTTTAAGGCAACCGCTCCTTCACTATCACAGAAAAGTTCCATAGGCTCATGTATGGCTGGCACAACTCCAAGGTTTCATTCTTCAACCATATTGCCTCCTTTGACGCGTCGCTCGCTGCAATGTACTCTGATTCGCACGTTGAATCAGCTACAGTCTCCTGCTTGGAACTTTTCCAAGTCACTGCTCCTCCATTAAGGGTAAAGACCCAGCCATACTGTGAACGATAGTTGTCCCTGTTGGTCTGAAAACTGGCGTCACTGTACCCTCGCATCTTTAAGTCATCACTCCCAACGAGCACTAGAAACCATTCCTTGGTCCTCTGAAGGTACTTAAGAATATTCTTGATTGCGGTTCACTATGCTTTGCCAGGGTTCCCTTGATATCTTCTTACCAATACAAGTCATAGCATACATAATCGAGTCAACTACAGAAGCGTATGGTACTCAGCTCATCTCTGCTATGTCGACTTTGGTACTCGGACTTTGATTCTTACTCAACTTGGCATTACTTTGGATCGGAACTCCCCCATCTTGGAATTCTTCAAACTAAAACGCTTTAGTACCTTGTCCAAGTAAGTATTCTGACTAACTCATGTTAGTCTTTTACTTATGTTTCTCACTATCCTTATTCCCAAAATATAGGCAGCCTCTCCGAGGTCCTTCATAGCAAAACACTTCCCAAGCCAGGTATTGACTTGCTGTAGTATCGGGGTGTCATTTCCTATGAGTGGCATGTCATCGACATAGAATACGAGGAAGCTTACTATACTCCTACTGGCTTTGACATACATACTTGATTCACCCATGCTTCGTAGAAAACCAAACTCTTTGACTTTCTCGTCGAAACAAAGATTCCATCTGCGAGACGCATGTTTTAATCCATAAATGGACTTCTCAAGCTTACACACTCTATTGGGATGCTTCACATTGACAAAACCATCTGGCTGATTCATGTAAACATCCTCAGCTAACATTATGTTAAGGAAATCGATTTTGACATCCATCTGCCATATCTCATAGTCATGAAATGCAACAATGGCCAGCATCACCCTAATAGACTTTATCTTCACAACTGGTGCTAAGGTCTCATCATAGTCAACTCCGGGAGTTTGATGTAACACCGATTTTTCAAAACAAATTTTTCAAATTTCATAATTCATAATAAAATCAAAATGTATCTCAAAACATCCATCTCAAAATATAAGTAATCAAAAACATCTCCCCAGAATCTCATCAAAACACTCCAACAATGTGTACAATCAAGCTGGCGCCTTCCCGCGATCCTCGCTGGTACCTGAAACACATTTCACACAACACGGTAAGCATAAATGCTTAGTGAGTTCCCCAAAATACCACATACATCACATACGCCACTCAAGGCCACAATATGACCCTCTGGTCGATGTGTCTCAGCGGAACCCTCCAGTTCTGTATCGTTGGGTCCTCCAACCCGGTCTGTCTCGTCGGACCCTTCGGCCCGGTCTATATCATTGGACCCTCCGGTCCGATCTATTTCACACAGCATACATATATCACAAACACATATACATAAATATCACATAACATATAAGACCCTCCGGTCTACTCAGGGTTTCCACACTAGGTAATGTATAGTGAGAAGACTCACCTCGGGAATGTCTCAGAAAGTCACAACTCGGTATCTCTGAACCTCAAAACAACGACCTAGCCCCGCCTAATCACATAAATGAATTATTTAAATTATTAACGGCTCTCAAGGCTAGACTTCACCCCTTCCTAAAAGCCACTGAAGGGTAAAAGACCATTTTACCCCTTTCTGATCCAAAAGTACTATTGTTGACCAAAACCCTAAAAGTCAACGGTCAAACTTTGACCCGGCTCGTTGAGTGCACGTTGGCGACTCGACGAGTCTACACGTGTCCACTAACTCTTTAGTCCAGCTTGGCGCATCTAGTCCCTCCCCTTGCTCGATGAGTCACCAGGCATGAATCACGGGGCCACCCCGACTCAACTCGCCGAGTCTCAAGAACAACTCGCCGAGTTCCGCCTTGAACTCCAGTCCTCTAATCCCCCTCTGACTCACTGATTCATTCCCCCAACTCGGCAAGTCTACTGACTGAGTTATTTACCGTGAAACCCTAACCCTACTCGCCGAGTCTGATCTTTGGACTCGGCGAGTTCATGCCATGCACAAACTCCATTGACCTCCTGAAGTCAGATCTGTTCCTTTAATCCATAGATGGTATCATTTGGTTATTTAGCCCCAAAAATGACATCCTAAGTTCATGGATCCCAAAATAACTCATAAAGCTCCAAGGGTTAAGGTCTCTGGACCTCTTTGAGTCCAGATCCAAAGCATAAACTCGAGAAGGGACCAATTGCTCCACATAACCATCCTCTAAAGGGGTTAGAAAACCCTAACTCTAAGAATCAACACCAAAACTGAGGAAGGTCCAAATAAATACCTCAAGATGAAGTCTCTGAACTCTGAAATCACTAGAATCGCACCTCCTTCAGCTTTGATCTTGATCACATTCTTCTTGCTAAACCAATGATAGAAAGATCAAATATGGCCTCTACTTCCTCACAAACGATTTAGCTCACTTCGGGTTCTCTCAAGGAACTGGTAGCCGCAATGGGAGGCTATGAATGCCCTTAAATAGGCTCCAAACCTGGGGAATTAGGGTTTCATTAAACAGCGTGGACTCACCGAACCCGGATGATAATCCGCGAGTCTAAGCACCAACTCGCCGAGTTCCTCCACAAACACCAAAAATAAAATATTAAAATAATATACCTGGGAATCCGGATATTACAATTCTCCCCCACTAGAATCAGACTTCGCGCTCGAAGTCTTACCCGGCAAACAACTCTGGGTGCTGCTCACGCATCTCACGCTCCGACTCCCAAGTCAGCTCTGACCCTTTCCGATGCTGCCACTGGACCTGCACCAGAGGCACTTCCTTGTTCCTCAAAACCTTTACCTTCTGATCTCGAATCACAATCAGCTTCTCAATATAATTCAGAACCGTAGCCACCTGGATATCTTCTAATGGAACCACTGCCGACTCATCAACGATACACTTCCTCAACTGGGACACGTGGAAGGTATCGTGAATCTGACTCAACTCCGCAGGCAGCTCTAGGCGGTTGGCTACCTTGCCTACCCGCACGATCACCCTGAAAGGACCAATATAACGGGGCCCCAGCTTGCCCCTCTTCTTGAATCGGATCACTCCTTTCCAAGGAGAGACCTTCGGGAGCACGAAGTCGCCGACCTGAAACTCGAGCTCGGAACGGCGCCTGTCCACATAACTCTTCTGGCGATTCTGAGCGGTCAACAACCTTTGTCTGACCTACTGTGTTTGCTCTGACGTCTGAAGCACGATCTCTGTACTACCCATTACATGTTGCCCCACCTCTCCCCAGCAAATGGAGGTCCGACACCTCCTCCCATACAATAGCTCAAAGGGTGGCATACCAATGCTCGAATGACGGTTGTTGTTGTAGGAAAACTCTGCCAAGGGCAAATACATGTCCCAACTGTTGGAATAGTGTCTAAGGCTGCAACTATATTAGGCAAGTATTTGACCCGGTTGTGCATGGTCCTTTTGGGTTGCCTTCACCATAGCAACTTGATAGGATGATTTATTAAGAGAGAGTAAATATTATTAGTATATTATGAGAATAATATAAAGAATAATATATTGTTATTTGATTAATATAAGTCATAGAATTAATTGGAATTAATTTGGTGACTTAAAGAGATTAATTAAATAAGAGGGTATAAACTGTCAATTGTTTGATAGTTAAACTTTAGACTGTAAATCCATATAGATATGGATTGGACGGATTCTAGAAGCTAAAGGATAGCTTAAATCGTCCATTTCTTATCTAAGGAATGGATTTGGATGTCCTTAAGAGAAGATTATCCAATTAGGGTTTAGGTTGTAACCCTTAAGGAGTCTACAAGTATAAATAGACCCTATGGCAAAGGGAAATCGGCACTTCATCTAAAGTAGAGAACCCCTGGCCGATTTCCTCCCCTCTCCTCTCTCCCAAATCATCCTCCTTGCTATTTGGTGTTTGTAAGCCATTAGAGGAGTGATAATTGTGACTCTAGAAGCTCCAAGACAACAAGATCAACAAGGAATTCAAAGGTATGATTCTAGATCTGTTTCAATATTGTTATTACACCTAAATAGTCATTAGAAGTCTTGGATTCATAGCATGTTTAATTAGAAAGCCTAGATCCAAGCATTAGGGTTTTGTATGCGCACATAGGAAAGTTCTTATGGCTTGGTATTCATTAAATTGTTGCTTAATTGTTTGAAACTAAACTGCAAAATTCGATTTTGTGTTTCTGAGTCATGGACTCGGCGAGTTCCATAGTGGACTCAGCGAGTTGGCCTGACTCGGCGAGTCCTAGCGTCAGGAATGGCCAGATTCGGGATTTCTTCATGATTATCTTATGGAAACTTACCTTAATCATATTAGATCATCCCTAATCCGATTTTTTGATATATATGACTATTATCTTGATCTAATTAAAGATATTTATCAACTAATAAAATATTTAATTTCCTTATATGATAATTAATTAATTATTTTGATTATTTTGGTAATTATCTTGAAAGAAATCTTGAATAAATCAAATATAGATAATTAGGAAATTAATTGTTAATTAAAATTATTTGTTATTTGATCCTTCATGTTTTAAATGTTTAAAACTTGTCCTCAAGTTTTGAAATTTATATTTTGTGATTAAAAGTTTTAATTTAGACAATTTAAATTTCAAACCCTAGATTTTAAAAGGTTTAAAATACAACCCTATACTAATATAATATTACAAGATTAATATATATATATATATATATATATATATATATATATATATATATATATATATATGTATAACTAAATTGCTAGTCTTATCGTTAGTAGGCCTCATTCACGAAGCCGATCTATAAGGTGGGTATAAGGTTGCGGCCTATAAAATGGCGCTTAATGGGTGTACACTCACACCCACCGCTTGCTTGATCGGTGGAGGGTCGTTAGCCGAACGGGTAGGATAGGGCAACCTCATCCTCTCATTAAAAGTATAATAGGAAATACAAAGTAACTACACATATTTTAAAATTTCCCAATCTTAGTTACTTTAGGAAAAGTGAATTGATGCAATCCCATGAAATTACACTTTGCACCCTTGCTAAGAAGTTAGTAGAGCGTGTGTGGTTTACCAGCACACTAATTGGTTCTAAGCAAAGGAGGCAAAGGGTGATTCATTGTTTATCATAGTTCGATGGAGCGTGTGTGGTTTACCGGCACATCGAATAGGTGATCGTTACAATGAAGGCACCATGTGAATTTGCATGGTAATTCACACTCGCTTTGTGATCCTCGGTATCCTAGTCACAAACTAGAGGGCATATCGAGATTCAAACATGCCATTGAATAGTTTCAATGAATCTCATCCGATCCTAGGAATTCTCAATACATTTAGGACTAATAGTTAAGTTTTACGGTGGAGAATTAGTGAATCGTCATTCTAATGTGTAAATGTTGTTGTTGGATCCCAGCCCTAATTTATCTTATTGGGTGATAATTAGGGATTTATATTCTAATCTATCTTTGTCCTTTCTGTTTGTAGATGTCGAACGCCAACAACGCTGCTGCTAGTTCTTTCACGTTGATGATCCTTTGCCAAAAGGTCACCTTCGATGGAACGAACTTTAGCGAATGGATAAGATACATTCGCACCATTGCTCGCTATGAGGATAAGGAGTATGTCCTCGATGAGAAGCTCGAGAAAATCAAACCTGAAATTGCTACTCCGGCTGAAATTACCGCTTTCGAAACTCATGAGCGAGATGCAACGAAGGTACATTGCATCATGATAGCCACCGTGAACTCTGAATTCCAAAAGTCCTACGAGGACATGTACCCGTACGAGATGCATTAAGACTTATTGTAGAGATACCACTAAAACGCAAGACAAGAGCGTTATGAGATTTTCACTAACATGATTTCCGCTAAGATGGGTCATGGAGAGTCTCTTACCGTGCACCTGCAAAAGATGCAAAGGTATGTCGACCGCCTTCGCAAGTTAAATGTTGACTTTGGGGAAGACTTGGCGATCGACATGGTGCTTCACTCTTTGCCTCCGATGTACAATCAATTTAGGATGACCTACCACATGAACAAAGAGGAGGTCACCCTAAGCAAACTCCAAGGTCTCTTGAGGGTCGCTGAGAGCAACTTCAAAGATAAGTCTGTTGCACCAACTCCTAATCCACCCGCTGCTCCTGTCTTGGCTATTGGTCAAGGAAAGGGAAAGAAGAGGAAGGCTTCGTCTAAGAACTATCGCAAGGTTAAAGCCCGAGATGGTGCCTCTTCTAGTGGGACCAAAGTTGATCCCGCTAAGCCCTGCCCTAACCCGAAGGAGGCAGAGTGCCACCACTGCCACAAGATAGGACAGTGGAAGAGAAGCTGCCCAGAGTACCTGCAAGCCATCAAGGAAGGAAAGATCAAGCCATCTTTCGCAGGTATATATACAATTAAATCTAACGATTCTAATCATGTTATTTCTTGGGTTCTTGATACCGGTTGTGGTTACCACATTTGTTCTAATGTGTAGGGACTAAGAAGAAGTAGGGATGTGGAGCAAGGAAGAATCAATCTAATCATGGGGAACAGAAGATCGTCGCCTGTGACCAAGATTGGAGTGTATTCTTTAGTTCATAGGAATAATTTATGTTTAGATTTGAAAAATTGTTGCTATTCGCCAGAAATGGCTAGAAACATCATTTCATTTCATGGTTTATATAGACAAGGTTTTAGATTTTCTTTTAATAATGAGAATGGTTCTATTTTGGCTTATCTAAATGGTGTCTTTTACTTTGAAGCTATACCATGTAATGGAATTTATGAAACTATTATGATTGTTGATAACTTAGGAAATGATGTTTTGAACATAGATTCTTCCACTATTATGGATAAAGCATCCTTGTGGCATTGTCGTTTTGGACATGTCAACAAGAAACGCATAGCCCAACTCCAAAAGGATGGAGTGTTGGAGTCATTCGACCTTAGGGAAGATGACACGTGCAAGTTTTGTTTACTTGGAAAGATGACTAAATCACCCTTCACAAGTACGTGTGAAAGGGATGAGGGCCTATTGGACCTAATACATACCGATGTATGTGGACCATTTAGATCAACCACGAAGGATGGGAACCGCTTCTACGTGACTTTTACGGATGATTATAGTAGATATGGGTATATCTATTTAATCAAGCAAAAGTCAGAAACTTTTGAAAAGTTCAAAGAGTTCAAGAATGAAGTGGAGAATCAATTGGGCAGGAAAATCAAGATTCTTCGATCCGATCAAGGAGGAGAGTACCTAAGTCTTGAATTCCACGATTATCTCAAGGAGTGTGGAATAGTTTCGCAATTGACGCCTCCTAGGACACCGCAGTTGAATGGTGTGGCAGAAAGGCGTAATCGAACCTTATTGGATATGGTTCGCTCTATGATGAGTCGTGCTTCACTATCAATCTCTTTTTGGGGGTATGCCTTAGAGACTGCTGCCCATATCCTTAACCGAGTCCCTACTAAGAAGGTTGCCAAAACACCTCACGAGATGTAGACAGGGAAAGCTCCCTCATTGGCACATATCAAGGTTTGGGGTTGCGAGGCTTTCGTAAGACGAGATACTCACGACAAGCTCGAACCTTGAAGTGAGCGATGTATTTTCGTCGGCTACACGCAGACATCCTTTGGATATCTCTTCTATAGACCGAAGGACAATGTTGTCTTTGTTGCGAGGAGAGGAGTTTTCCGAGAGCGAGAACTCATAGGCCAAGGAGATAGTGGGAGGCAAATCGAGCTTGAAGAAATTCAAGAGTCGATAGATGAAGGTGTTGTGTTTTGAGCATTCTAACACTCCTATGGTGTACATGCAACCCTATAAACCTTGGATCTATGTTTTCTCTATAATACATGC
Source organism: Lactuca serriola (assembly GCF_051521515.1). Classification (NCBI taxonomy): domain Eukaryota; kingdom Viridiplantae; phylum Streptophyta; class Magnoliopsida; order Asterales; family Asteraceae; genus Lactuca; species Lactuca serriola. The sequence goes on along the minus strand of NC_136410.1, from coordinate 228,749,442 downwards.
AAATAAGAACTTTCCAAGGCTTTAATCCTAACTAGCATATTATGAAGTTCTTATACTACAAAGTACTAGTTAGATGACATACCTTTTTGATGTACCTTGATGTCTTCAAGCTTTAAGAGCTTAGCCCCAATAGTGTGCAAGCCTCAAATGGAATCACAAATCACCATAACACCTTGGAAGACTTTAGAGAATATGGATACTTGTTTCTCTCTAGTGAAATTGGCTAGCCCTTCTTAGTGTACCACACACTAGTGCCAATTTCACCAACAAAGGACATCTTTATATAGTATGGAGGATTAGGGTTAAACCCTAATACCCATGACCTTTCATTTCCTAGGATCCATGGGTTAAACACTCCATGGAATATCCATGAAAGCTTAGCCCAACCTAAATGAACTTGGCCCATTCCATATATATAAGAGTCCATATTTAATTAGTTCCTTTTGATCACTTAATTAATTATAAATTAATTCTTGATCAATACTAATTAAATAATATGATTCCATATTAATATATTAGAACTTATAATATATTAATATTAATCATAAACATACTATTCTCAAAAGATTATCCATATAAATTGTGTCGGTGAAGTGCAACCCAAATGGACCATGCCGGGTCGGGTCAAGTACATACCAAATATAGTTATGGACTTAGACATTAATCCAACAGTCTCCCACTTGGATAAGTCTAAAACTATTATTGCGTATGACTTCAAACCTAACTGAAAATCGTAGCTCTTAAAGCTGCTGTCGAACTCTGATCTTGTCAACGAACTTGTCCATTAGATAAGGGATCATATATTCCTCCATTCTAGATATCATATGGACTGAGACATGGATTAAAATCATTCTCTCTGTCCATTTGTTGTTTCCCAATTTCCGATTTATGACGACTGACTGATTGAACAAATCAAATTAGTCCTGGCCCGGCCGAGCACTTCCATTTGTCATCATCAAATCATCGAGGGGCCCACAGATATCGCTTTTACCCCGAAGGTAAAAGGAATGGATAAACTTCGACTCATATGGCTTGTTCTACTACTTGTTGAATCATACACAAAGGCATGTTTTATAGCACCGAGTTACCAAATGCGTTTTCGTGCAATCAATGTACAACCAACTCATAGTAACAACTCATATCTCTAGGTTTGAAGAATATAAGATATTATCGTCTCATGATCACTCGTGATAAAATCCATGAAGTGATTCCAATGAGCATGGGTTGAATCCAATACTCAGAACTTATGAGCACTCATGAGTGTTGTAGCCCTTTGTCCAACACCTTAGACCTCTACAAGCCAACCCATGACAGTCTTAATTCATATCTACTTCCAACATATGACCGACTGTGGATGGTTTGAATAACTTAGTCATTCTGGAAGAATAACCTAGTTTATTCAGGAAGTCAAAACATGCAAAATGAAACACAAGAATAATTGAATCCAATATGGTATCAAAACCTATGAACATAAATAAAACACCTTTTATTTATCACCATATGATTCCACATTATTCATGTATACTGTTTCAGCTATCAACTTTATTCTTGAATTTAAAACAATAGTAGTCCCATGCTCCAAGCATGTACACTATGTTTTCTAAACACTAGTCATGCCACACACCAAGTATGCATACTATGTTTGTCTATGATCTTTACTTTGTGATATAAATCAATTGAACATAACTCCAATGATTCTCTTTTCACACCCCCAAATCCTTACTGCAAATGCAAGAATTCCAAATTCATGCCATTTACTGAAATCTGTTAGATTCTAAACTTATATGCATTGATCCTCTTGTAATGATTATGCACAAAGTCAGAAAGACTTGACAACAATCAGTACAGAGTATTCCAAAGGAGATCAGCTCCTTGGAAACATCCTTCTTGCATTAAGTTTCCTAATCTTACACAGATTGAATAATTTCTAACTTTGAAACATTTCCATATTCCATTTTGACTATCACTTCTGAACAGGAGTTGCCTCCTTACAGATTATGTCAATATGGTCCTTTAAAAATTATCACTATACTTCCAACTGTCCTTGAGCACCCAATCTTTGGTAAACCTTAGATTGTCCTCGACAATTGTTTAATCCTTTTAGTCATATCCAGTTCTAAACCTTTTCCCTTCTTAATGCCCCAGGCATTTGGAAAATTTTAGAAAGGATGAATATAGCACATGTAATCGATCCTATATCCGAAGTATATGGGAATCGATTCATGATGTCTCACATAAAGACTAAACCAGTCTTTTGCTATAACATTTCCATTTCAATTTGCCAAGTTCTCATAATTCAGATTATGAAAAGGGATGTCGTAATCATAATCGAATTTTAGAACGCAAATAATGGACCCATGTACAAAATTTCCTTATGTTCAGCCATTCCAACATGAAATTCATATATATATCCTTGACTAAATGATTAAAACCTCACGATCTAAGCTTATAGATTTGAGATGAAGTATAATTTCCTCTCCCTTAATTATAGCAAAACAACTCTTTCCCAATTGAAACCTTTTGTTTTCTATAATTAACATTGCTAACTTGCAATACTTTATCATAATTATCATGCTCCTACTAACATGATGATTATTAGCATAACACTTATGCTCCCACTAGCTTTGACATGTACTCAGAAATCAGCTGACTTTCTTACCAAAGTTTAGATTTCTGATATTAGATTGATAAAACTTTATCAAAATCATACACCTTCCCTTAGATAGCACACTTGTGTGTCTAAACAATTATGAAGAGGGATGTCGTAATCATAATGGTTAGAGCTTTTTGCCACTTCTCACAAGTCCAGGTTAGTGTGCCGGTAAACCACACACACTCCACTAACGACTTTGAGAATGCAAATATCACAATTGCTATCTAGCTAAAATCTACTTAGTGAAACTGTTTCCTCACCATCATTTTCATGAATCGGAGAGAAACCTTATGACACTTAGATTTAATGGTGTATGTGTTCTTATCCATGTGAATTGTCAAAACCATAGACACAAGACAAGGATAATGACAAATACAAACTCATATGGACTGAACTCAATCTTAATTTCTTCCCACCTGGCAGCTCAAGGGCCTGCCATTGCTTCCAAGTAGTTGTGCAACAAATTGAGAACTCTAAGAACTCATATGCAAAGCCAACTTTAACTGGAATGGGCACAGAATATGTCAACACGATAGGTTATAAACCTCAAGTCGTGTGCTAGTGAAGAACTTCAAGTTTATTCTTGATTAGTTCTTGAGACTTTCAAGACCTTTAAGACTCCCACTGTCCTCTTGACATATAAGACGCCCTTGTCAAACATCCAAGAGATAGTGTGGATTCTAATCAAGACAAACACTTCGCACAATTGGCCTTATTTGGTCTTTGTTTTATCCAAAACATCACAACTTACCAATTTCAAATGTACAAGAGTTTTAAACCTTCTTTAAGACATGTCACTCAAGTTACAATCTTAGAGTATAACTTTCAGAATTGTTTTTGGAACGAAGTATGAATCATCTTCTTGATTTAACCACTTCAACAATTCAAGTTCCTCTTCTTAGCTATAAGAAGGCTCTTAGAGAATGAATTGTCTCTAAATCATTAAGATGATCACAAAACTGATACGAAAGTACTCTCTCCCATCTTTTCAGATTTGAGAAACTTTTATCCTTCTACCTAATTTGATTCTTCTTATTCGCTCTGCCATACATTGGAACCTTTTCCAATGTCTCAGAATTACACTTAAGCTTGTAAGTATAACCATATTTACTGAGCTATAGTAAATTATGACGAATAATCTTATCGATCTTTTGTGGTGGACTTAATCAGTGCACAAGACTGTGTACTCGATCCCTTAGTCCTTCACTTGACTCACACATCCATGTGAACAAGTAATTAGTCTTAATTTTCCAATACTTGAAAGTTCTCATTCATCATGCTATACAACTTGCATGATTCTAAGTTCCAGTCCAATTGAAACTTGGGTGATGAGAATCTTTCCTTACTTGGTAAATTTAGACATTACCACAAATGAAAGAATCAATTTCATACTTCCACTCTTGCTATTAATGGAATCTTATAAGCAACAAAAATTTCCACAGATGCCATTGTAAGGATATTTTAAAATAAATAAAATCAAAAATTTTCCTTTTATTTTAAAAACTTTGCGGAAGAACTTGTCCTTACAATCCATATGAAAACTTGTTGTAATCTATTCCTAATCAATATCTCATAACTCCTAAGAAGTAGCTCAAGAATCCGATCTTCAAACTATGCGATAGAAATCCATCTACGCCATCAGATTCAACATATTCTTTCTTTAAGTTTCTTCACTTTTCTTTGATTCTTAAAACATCACCTTGTGACCCAGTCACATCATGTATCAGGAATCTCAGAATAGAAACTTAGCAGAGTTAGATAGTGGAATTTACCTAAAGTAGAGTCAAACTTATTGACTTTAACATCCTTAGGTAAATTTGGCAACTTCGCAACCAATGCCCCTTCCTTTGGCAATATAAACATATGGACTCTTTGATAATGGTACAAGGGACTATCACAGACTTAGCTTTTCTCTTTACCATTTGGTCAACCGAGTTGACTATGGCCGATCCCTTTACCATTGGGAAGAGAATGCTTTTCTGTATTTCCTGTGTCACTATTGTCAATGTCCATCAAGTTTTAAGGAAGATGATCTTAACAAATAGATAAGATCATTAAGGGTCTTGTCATAGTCTGTTTCATAGGTGTCCCAAAGGAACTCACTATGTGACTTAGAAAGTGATTGAACCACCAACTTTCTCAAGACTTTGACACCCAACTCTCCCGGCTTGTCAATATGTGACTACATCTCCAAGATGTGATCACACCTAGACCTTGCCTTGCCAATATGGATTGAGTGACCTTGAACTTGTGGGTTAGGGAGAATAATTGGAGGAGGTGAAAGAAGTATGATTTCCATGGGACATCATCTTCATTTAGGAAAGCTTGTTTCAAGAGATTTAGGAAGATCATAAATGTCTAAACCAGACATCTTTTGGGAGATATTCAAGATAGTTGATCTTAAGTCCTTAATATAACACCCAATATGAAATACTAAGGCTAGGACCCAACAAACTATTTTATAACTTAGAAGAGGGATGCCGTAATCCAAGCTATAAAATATTTGAAGGTAGGTGAATGACGATTCACCAATTTCCACCAAGATAAACGAAATGTATTATTAGGTTTTAATTGGTTTTGAAACTCCTAGATCTATTGAGATTCATTGAACTGTTCAATGGCATGTTTCAATCTCGAGTGTGCCCTTCAGGTTTTGTGACTGGGATGCCGAGGATCATAAAAAAAGGTGTGAAGTAACCATGCAAATTACTTGGTACCCTTAAGTGTTTACCCCTCAATCGATGTGCCGGTTAACCACACACGCTCCACCGATACTATGATAAACATTAAGTTACCCTTTGCCTACCTTGTTAAATACGAGTTAGTGTGCCGGTTAACCACACACGCTCCACTAACCGACTTAAACAAAGTGCAAAGTGTAATTTCATGGATTAGCACCTTATTCACATTTTCCTAAGTAACTAAGATTGGGTATTTATAAGAGTTTAGTTACTTAGTATTTATCATTAATACTTTTAATGAAGGGAGAATTATAGTCCTGTCAAACCCGTTCGGCTAACGACCCTCCACCAGTCAAGCAAGCGGTGGGTGAGAGTGGACACCCATTAAATTGCCATTTTATAGGCAACAACCTTATACCCACCTTATAGACCGGCTTCGTGAATGAGGCCTACTAGCGGTAAGACTGACTTTACTCTTATACATATATATATTATTAACTTCTAATATTATAAAGTATAAGGGTTGAATTTTAATTCTTTAAAAATCTAAGGGCTAACTTGGAATTAAAGTATTCATAAGTGAAAACTTTTCAAATTCCAAAACTTGAGGGCAAGTTTTGAAACTATTCAAAACTAATTAATTCCATAACTTATGTGTTTAAAGTAGTTTTAATCCAAAAACTTTTCAAGTTCCATAACTTGAGGACAAGTTATGGAAGACTTTAAACTAATAAAAGAATTAACTTTTCTTTATTTTATAATTTATGGAATTAATTAAGGTTACACTTTTTTTTAATTTATTATTTAATGAAGAGACTCTTGGTCATCCATAACTTGAGGACAAGTTATGGAGTCATAAAACAATTTAATGAGGAAAAAGACTCTTCATTTTGTAACCTATGACAACTTTTATGAGTTTTAAGATTCATAAATGTGACTTATAAGTTACATAAACACATTTTATGAACTTCTTTTAGATTAATTTGGATTAAAACCAACTATCACATAATTTTATTCATTAATCTAAATTCACTCATAAAACAAGGTAACACAAAAAACTTTTGGTGATCCATAACTTATTCTTAAGTTATGGAATCCTTTAAAACATTAACACCAAATTTTGTAACTCCATAAAAACTTTGAATCAATTTTTTTTTAAAACCTTTTCATATCCATAACTTATGGAGGTTTCAAAAAATAAAACTCTTTAGATCAAACTTTTAAAACTAATAAAGTAATCATATCATTTTATCTTTTATTAAATTTGACCTAATTCAACTCATAAAGCAAATTATTCAAATTTTACAAATAATTAGTTTTTCACAAGAACAAGTAATTATCTTAAAATTTGACGACAAGTTCCATAACTTGAGGACAAGTTATGGAAGACTTTAAACTAATAAAAGAATTAACTTTTCTTTATTTTATAACTTATGGAATTAATTAAGGTTACACTTTTTTTAATTTATTATTTAATGAAGAGACTCTTGGTCATCCATAACTTGAGGACAAGTTATGGAGTCATAAAACAATTTAATGAGGAAAAAGACTCTTCATTTTGTAACCTATGACAACTTTTATGAGTTTTAAGATTCATAAATGTGACTTATAAGTTACATAAACACATTTTATGAACTTCTTTTAGATTAATTTGGATTAAAACCAACTATCACATAATTTTATTCATTAATCTAAATTCACTCATAAAACAAGGTAACACAAAAAACTTTTGGTGATCCATAACTTATTCTTAAGTTATGGAATCCTTTAAAACATTAACACCAAATTTTGTAACTCCATAAAAACTTTGAATCAATTTTTTTTTAAAACCTTTTCATATCCATAACTTATGGAGGTTTCAAAAAATAAAACTCTTTAGATCAAACTTTTAAAACTAATAAAGTAATCATATCATTTTATCTTTTATTAAATTTGACCTAATTCAACTCATAAAGCAAATTATTCAAATTTTACAAATAATTAGTTTTTCACAAGAACAAGTAATTATCTTAAAATTTGACGAACTTCATGTTTTTTTTCTTTTTTTTTCAACTTTGAAAATAAAATATTTGCATCAATATAACAGAAAACAACCCGTGGCTCTGATACCACTGTTGGGTTTTGAGCATTCTAACACTCCTATGGTGTACATGCAACCCTATAAACCTTGGATCTATGTTTTCTCTATAATACATGCAAATAAGAACTTTCCAAGGCTTTAATCCTAACTAGCATATTATAAAGTTCTTATACTACAAAGTACTAGTTAGATGACATACCTTTTTGATGTACCTTGATGTCTTCAAGCTTTAAGAGCTTAGCCCCAATAGTGTGGAAGCCTCAAATGGAATCACAAATCACCAAAACACCTTGGAAGACTTTAGAGAATATGGATACTTGGTTCTCTCTAGTGAAATTCGCTAGCCCTTCATAGTGTACCACACACTAGTGACAATTTCACCAACCAAGGACATCTTTATATAGTATGGAGGATTAGGGTTAAACCCTAATACCCATGACCTTTCATTTCCTAGGATCCATGGGTTAAACACTCCATGGAATATCCATGAAAGCTTAGCCCAACCTAAATGAACTTGGCCCATTCCATATATATAAGAGTCCATATTTAATTAGTTCCTTTTGATCACTTAATTAATTATAAATTAATTCTTGATCAATACTAATTAAATAATATGATTCCATATTAATATATTAGAACTTATAATATATTAATATTAATCATAAACATACTATTCTCAAAAGATTATCCATATAAATTGTGTCGGTGAAGTGCAACCCAAATGGACCATGCCGGGTCGGGTCAAGTACATACCAAATATAGTTATGGACTTAGACATAAATCCAACAGAAGGAACCTCTACCGCTGGCACTCAACCCGAGGAGGAAACTCCGGTTGAACCGATTGACGAATCCTTACCTCTTAGACGTTCCGATAGAGTTAGAGTTCTACCCCAGTTTTATGGTTTTCATATTACTACCGAAGGGGACACGTATATTAGTGATGGTACACTAATAAATCTTGATGAACCTAATAGCTATAAGGAAGCCATGGCAGGCCCGGAGTCTGCGAAATGGAAAGAGGCAATGGATAGCGAGATCCAACCCATGTATGATAACCAAGTTTGGAATTTGGTTGATTATGTGCCCGGACGTAAGACCGTTGGGTGCAAATGGATCTTCAAGAAGAAGACCGACGTGGATGGAAACGTACACACATATAAAGCGCGATTGGTTGCAAAGGGCTTTACTCAAACTCCCAGAGTTGACTATGATGAGACCTTCTCACCAGTTGCGAAGATAAAATCTATTAGAGTGATGCTAGCGATTTCCGCATTTCATGATTATGAGATTTGGCAAATGGATGTCAAGACCGCTTTCCTTTACGGAAAGTTGGTTGAGGATGTTTACATGGCTCAGTCAGAGGGGTTTGTGGATCCGAAGCATCCGAATAGAGTGTGTAAGCTTGAGAAATCCATTTATGGACTTAAGCAAGCGTCTCGCAGATGGAATCTTTTCTTTGATGAGAAAGTCAAAGAGTTTGGATTTGTACGAAGCGAAGATGAGTCTTGTGTATATGTCAATGCCAGTGGGAGTATAGTAAGCTTCCTCGTTCTATATGTCGATGACATATTACTCATAGGAAACGACATCCCGACTCTGCAGGAGGTTAAGTCCTGGCTCGGGAAGTGCTTCGCTATGAAGGACCTCGGAGAGGCTTCTTACATTTTGGGAATAAGGATAGTAAGAGAAAGAAGTAAGAGACTAATTGGACTTAGTCAGAACACTTACTTGGAGAAGGTACTAAAGCGTTTTAGTATGGAAAACTCAAAGAAGGGAGAATTACCGATACAAAGTAATGCCAAGTTGAGTAAGACTCAAAGTCCGAGTACCGAAGCTGAGATAGCAGAAATGAGCCGAGTTCCATACGCTTCCGCAGTTGGCTCAATCATGTACGCTATGACTTGTACTCGCCCTGATGTAGCCTTCTCCTTGAGCATGGTTAGCAGATATCAAGGGAATCCTGGCAGAGTACATTGGATTGCGGTGAAGAATATCCTTAAGTACCTTCGGAGGACAAAGGAATGGTTCTTACTCCTCGGAGGGAGTGATGACTTGAAGGTGCGAGGGTATAGTGACGCCAGCTTTCAGACCGACAGGGACAACTACCGTTCGCAGTCGGGCTGGGTCTTTACCCTAAATGGAGGAGCAGTGACATGGAAAAGTTCCAAGTAGGAAACCGTAGCTGATTCAACGTGCGAATCAGAGTACATTGCAGCGAGCGAAACGTCGAAGGAGGCAATATGGCTGAAGAACTTCATCGGTGATCATGGAGTTGTACCTTCCATAAAGGAGCTCATGGATATTTTCTGTGATAACGAAGGAGCGGTTTCCTTGACCAGGGAACCGAGGGATCATGGTAGATCACGACATATCGACAGAAAATATCACTTCATTAGACATCGTGTAGAAGAAGGACAACTCATAGTGAAGAGGATATCATCAGAAGATAACCCAGCAGATCCGCTTACGAAGGGACTGAGTAGGGTTAAGCACTTGCATCATGCTAGGAGTATTGGGCTGAAGGATGATATTAGCATAGATTAGATAGTATTAGAAACGTGTAATAGATAAATGTAATTAACATTTGATGATTAAATAAAGGAGTTTTATTTATGAGTAATGTTACTATCTTATGCTAATTGTTTAGCTATTGTTTTCACTTTGCATGTTTTGACTTCCAGAATAATTGAGTTTATTAGGAATAATTGAATTGTTCAAATTGTCCACAATTGTTCATATGTTGGAAGTAGATATGAATGAAGATTGTCATGAATAGGTGCGTAGATTGTCTAAATGGTATTAGACATAGAAAAGGGTTGCTACGACATTCATGAGTGCTTATGAACTGGTTTTGAGCATTGGAACAAAACCCATGCTTGTTGGAATCACCTTATGGAATATGATATAAAAGGGTGATCGCAAGACGATAATATCATATAGTCTTAAAACCTAGATATATGGTTTATTATTTGCTAATTGATTGTACATTGATAATGTGAAAACGCATTGGTAACTCAATGTTATAAAACGCATTGTTGTGTATAGTTGATTATTGAATAAGTAAATTGTGACAACCCGAAATTTCCATTGTACGAACATCATCTATTCAATGGAAGCTAGTTCAGTTTCAGTGATTTTCAAGCTTTTCGGAACAAGTTTGTGTACATTAGGGTTTATGTTTTAGATGATATCAGGAGAGTGGATACTCCTGGTTTTGTGAAACTTGGGCACTTCAAGTTTCATAATGTTACAGTCCAACGTCAGGAATAAAAATATTTTCTGTCAAAATATTCCAGGACTATAAAGAGTTTTCTGAATTAAATTAATTCATTATTCACAATTCCAAATAGAGAAAAGCCATATTCTCTCTGACGGATCTTCGGGTTTTCATCCCAGATTGTGAGTCTACTTTTCTATATGTGATTCAATACTTGTTAGGTGTTTATTAACATCAATTGCATGCTTAGATTACAAGATCCGGGAGTTTACTGCCCAAGAACGTTCTTGGGGAGTAAACTCCAAAATGGAACTTTAATGCTTTCTAGACCCATTCCTATGTTAGAGGACTTAACAAGGACTTAGTGTATGATCTTTGTAGCCTAGAAAGCATCCAAGAAACACAAGTTCTTGGAGTTTACGGCCAAGGAACTCCCTTGGGCCGTAAACCCCTTTTCAAGGGCTTAAGTGCCCTAAAACTTTCCCCAAATGCTTAAGGACTTTAACTACTAGTACTTGTGCTTGTTTAGAACATCAAAAGCCCATAAAAACCATAAGTTTCTAGGAGTTTACGGCCAAGAACCCTTCTTGGGCCGTAAACCCCTTTTTGTGGGACAAAAATCATTCCAAGCAACCCTTAAGCCTTTAGACAATTTACCTTGCACCTTTGGGACTAGAATGGAGAGTAGAACACATAGAAATCACTCCTTGAAAGGAGTTTACGGCCAAGGAACATGACTTGGGCCGTAAACTCCAAGTGAAGGCACCAAAGTGTGCCTCTTGTCCCCATTAGCCTTAGATAAATTCATGGAAGCAATCCTTGTTGTTTAAGTGCCTCAAATCAATTAAAATCCAAGAGTTTACGGCCGTAAACTCTAGGATGGAGGACTTTAGGCCGTAAACTCCCTTATGGAGTGTTCTAGAGCCTTAAAACTACTGCATGTGTTATTCCAACAAAGCTAGGAGTGTTCTAGATGCAAAATAACACCACAAAACACCCAAAACAACCCTTTGAGGAGTTCACGGCCATAAACCTATGAGTTTACGGCCGTAAACTCCAAAGTGTGGGGTTTGTTGGGTGGTGAACTCCTACACAAGGCCCTTTGATGTTTCAAACCCTTTTGCCTTGTCCCGTAGCAACTTAGATGCAACCATTTGAGCCTTAAACACTCATAAAAGTGTTTAAATGTTTTCTAAGTGTCTTAACGTATTTATTTAAGTTATTATTTGTCTAATTAGTTATATATATGCTTATTATATGATAACTAGGCTCGTGCGTGTAAACCAGTCTCCGTTTGCCACCTAGCACGGTAGCCGACACTGCAATTCAGACGACTCACCACAGGTGAGTTCATACCCCTTGAATCAACCTTTGAAATGATTTTAAGTGTTTTAAATACTTTATGGGGGGGAATACAAGTCAAATACTTATATTTATTACTTCAATCACATGTGATTGCATTTAATCACATGTGATTAATAACTAGGAAAACAACGATTTTTACCACTGTTCAAACTGTTTATCAAACTACTTTACTTTGAAATGCTTTACAAACTGTTTTACTATCCAAACTTACTTATAGACTGTGATTTAAACAAATGCTTCTTATACTTGAACTGTTTTATTAACTTATGCCTTCAAATTGTTTTATAAATCGACATCAAGTCGATCTTCTCTTGAAATTATATTTATGCTTCAAATGTTTTATGAAAACTTATTTATGCTTTTATATATCCAATTGCATGCCCATATATGTATAGATATATAAATAATGTTCAAAGGGCTTAGGAAGGCCATCTGCCCTATTTCCTTTTCCTCGATTTGGATGTGGTCTGGTGGGATTTCGGGTGACCATCCGAAGGTCGTTTCCATATTACTTATATATCATATATACATGTATAGACATAAAAGTACTTCCATATTCATACTCATCAGTACATCATTAGCTGGTTACCATCGGGGTAACGCAGGATAATACATATACAGATATACTAGGAACAATACATATACAGATATACTAGAAACAATACATATACAGATATACTAGAAACAATACATATACAGATATACAAGAAACAATACATATACAGACATACGAGAAACAATACATATACAGATATACGAGAAACAATACATATACATAAATACGTAATAATTGTGATCCACTGTATCGGGCATGCCTTAAATGTCATGGCCCGAGTTGTAGCCAGAATTCTCTTGGAGGGAGAGCGTGAGTTTGCGTATAGATCTATACTGGATTTACTATCCTACACCTTGCTGCTAGCTACAGCCGGACCTGCAGGTCTGCGGGTGCCAAACGTCATTTATTTTATTACGACCATTCATTATGTCGTTGTTACCAGTCGATAGCATGGTGCAATTTATCACAATATACCTTAATATAAATCCGGTTTAAGGTAGTAGTATTTAGTACAACAGTAGTCTTAATATACAAAGCTACAGTACTACAATGATTTACCCATTACATATTTTAGTGATAACCTCACTTAAGCATTAATGTACAAACTATATTTTTAACAAATGATAGTTATATTTGGGTAATCACACACTTTACAACAGACAAGTTTACAAAACAGTCTAGCCTTGGTAGAAGGTTACTTTTATAGAAAATATAGGATTTTCTGAGTGATTCAAACTTTTGCAAACACTTTCAAACATTTACTTACATTTTCACAAACTTATACATTGAGACAGGTTCAAACGTTTTTACAAGAAACATGGACACTAAAATACTTATGAACTCACCAACTTAATGCTGATAAACTCTTTCAAAATAACTTGTATTCTCAGGTCATCAGTAGACAGGTACCGAGGCCAGCTTTTGAGAAGATGGAGTGCATTCAAGACTCATCTCATATTATTTTGTGTTTCGTTATTTTTGGTGTCTATAACTGTACAGAACACACTTGTATTAAAATTATTTATTTAATGCAATGGATGATGTTGTTTGCTTATTTACATTTACTGTGTTGTGATACTATACATGACGTCCTCCTCCCCAGAACGTTTCCGCCGTTCTTGGTTTTGGGGTGTGACATAAATGCATATAAGTCGAAGTTTATCTGTAACTTTTATCTAAGAAGGTAAAAGCGATATCTCGGCCGCTCGATGATTTGATTTGACTTATGTGTCGGGCCCGGTCAGAACTGAATTGATGTGTTCGATTAAGTTCTATGTCAAATAAATCAGAGATCGAGAAACCTAAATGCTTGACTAACCATTCCATAGGATTGTCAGCATGATATCTAACAGAGGACTGTACGATCCCTTATCTAAAGGACAAGATTGATTAGATCAGAGTTTGATAGCGTCTTTGAGAGCTATGATTGCAAACCAAATTGTGCTTGTGCATATAGTTACTAGACTTATCCAAGTGGGAGACTGTTGGAATAGTGTCTAAGGCTGCAACTATATTAGGCAAGTATTTGACCCGGTTGTGCATGGTCCTTTTGGGTTGCCTTCACCATAGCAACTTGATAGGATGATTTATTAAGAGAGAGTAAATATTATTAGTATATTATGAGAATAATATAAAGAATAATATATTGTTATTTGATTAATATAAGTCATAGAATTAATTGGAATTAATTTGGTGACTTAAAGAGATTAATTAAATAAGAGGGTATAAACTGTCAATTGTTTGATAGTTAAACTTTAGACTGTAAATCCATATAGATATGGATTGGACGGATTCTAGAAGCTAAAGGATAGCTTAAATCGTCCATTGCTTATCTAAGGAATGGATTTGGATAGCCTTAAGAGAAGATTATCCAATTAGGGTTTAGGTTGTAACCCTTAAGGAGTCTACAAGTATAAATAGACCCTATGGCAAAGGGAAATCGGCACTTCATCTAAAGTAGAGAACCCCTGGCCGATTTCCTCCCCTCTCCTCTCTCCCAAATCATCCTCCTTGCTATTTGGTGTTTGTAAGCCATTAGAGGAGTGACAATTGTGACTCTAGAAGCTCCAAGACAACAAGATCAACAAGGAATTCAAAGGTATGATTCTAGATCTATTTCAATATTGTTATTACACCTAAATAGTCATTAGAAGTCTTGGATTCAAAGCATGTTTAATTAGAAAGCCTAGATCCAAGCATTAAGGTTTCGCATGCGCACATAGGAAAGTTCTTATGGCTAAAACCCATCACCAACTCCCGCCAAAATCCAACACACATGCTCGGAGCATGTCCTCGAGCGTCTGAATCGTCCGCTCGCTCTGCCCGTCAGTCTGTGGGTGGTATGCGGTACTAAAATGTAGCCTCATACCTAATTCCTCATGAAATTTCTTCCAGAATATGGAAGTGAAACGCACATCTCGATCTGAGACAATCGAGATCGGCACTCAATTCCGCGATACCACCTCCCTCACGTACATCTCTGCCAACTTCTCTGCGGAAGAGCTCTCACTGATAGCAAGGAAATGAGTGCTCTTCGTCAATCTATCTACAATCACCCAAATTGAATTGATGCCCCTCGTAGTCCTCGGCAATTTGGTGATAAAGTCCATAATAAGTTGTTCCCACTTCCACTCGGGAACCTCTAACGGCTTCAACTTACCATGCGGTCTCTGGTGCTCGGCCTTAACCCTACGACAGGTTAGGCACCTCTCAACGAACCACACAATGTCCCTCTTCATACAGTGCCACCAATACTCCCTTTTTAGGTCCAAATACATCTTAGTGGCCCCGAGATGGATCGAGAACTTCGATCGATGTGCCTCTTCCATCAAAATGGTACGCGTCCCGCCCACAAACGGCACCCAAATCTGACCCTGAAATGTCATAAGACCCCGGCTATAGGTAACGAACTCTGATACCTGCCCAATAACTCACTCTCTCTTCTGGTTTTCTGGTCTCATGGCCTCCGCCTGGGCCCCTCGAATGGTGTCCAACACCGGAGTCATCACTGTCAATCTCATGCAGATGTCTCGAATCGGGACACTCTCCGCCCTACGGCTCAAGGCATCGGCTACCACATTAGCCTTACCGGGGTGGTATAGGATCTCGCAAACATAATCCTTTACCACGTCCATCCATCTCCTCTGTCGCATATTCAGGTTGGGCTGATCCATCAAGTACTTCAGGCTCTTGTCATCCGTGTATATGGTACACCGGACTCCATACGGATAGTGATGCCAGATCTTGAGGGCGAACACCACTGCCCCCAACTCTAAATCGTGTGTGGGATACCTTGCCTCATGAGGCTTTAGCTGCCTTGATGCATATGATATCACATGCCCCCTCTGCATAAGCATTGCTCCCAACCCTGATATCGACGCGTCACAATACACCACGAAATCCTCCATTCCCTCCGAAAGGGCTAACACCGGGGCTTCGCATAATCTCTGGCGAAGTGTCTTGAAGGAGGCCTGCTGCCCTAGGCCCCATGAAAAAGCTACACCCTTCCGAGTCAACTTGGTGAGTGGCACGACGATCTTGGAGAAATCCCTGATAAATCTCCGATAATAGTCTGCCAATCCTAGGAAACTCCTGATCTCTATAGGTGACCTCGGCACCTCCCAACTCATTACCACCTCAATCTTGGCCGGATCGACCAATATCCCTTTTTGGTTAACGAGATGCCCTAGGATCTGGACCTCTCGTAACTAGAAATCGCACTTGGAGAATTTGGCATAAAGCATCTCCGATCTCAAAACCCCAAGGATTTCTCTCAAATGCTCCTCATGCTGCTCTCTGGATCTCGAATACACCAATATGTCGTCGATGAATACGATCACTGAGCGATCCAACATTGGCCTGCACACCCTTTTCATGAGGTCCATGAACACCGCTGGTGCATTGATGAACCCGAAAGGCATCACCATGAACTCGTAATGCCAGTAACGAGTGTTGAACGCTTTTTTCTGGATATCCTCATCTCGCACTCTCACCTGATGATATCCAGACCTCAAATCGATCTTGGAGAACCAAGATGATCCCTGCAATTGATCAAAATCGTCGATCCTCGGCAACGGGTAACGGTTCTTAACTGTCAACTTGTTCAACTCCTGGTAATCAATGCACATTCGGTGTGAACCATGCTTTTTCTTTACAAAAAGGATAGTCGCTCCCCACGGCGAACTACTCGACTGAATAAACCCCTTCCCCAGCAGCTCCTGAAGCTGCGAGGATAACTCCTGCATCTCTGGAGGCGCAAGGCGATTGGGCGCCTTGGCGATAGGCGCAGCCCCCAGAACCAAATCGATACTGAACTCTACCTGCCTCTCGGGAGGCACACCCGACAACTCCTCCGGAAATATATCCGGGAACTCACGCACTACCGGAACCTCATCAACCAACCATGGTCTCTCTGAATCATTCCTCGTGTCCATCACATATGCTACAAATCCCTGACAGCCCTGCTGTAGACTCTGTCTTGCTCTAGCGGCTGAACAAAATGCCGACCCCGATCGCGTACCCTCACCATACACTGTAAGCTCTCCCCCAATAGGGTTCCAAATGGTCACCAACTGTCGCTCGCAGTCGATAACCGCCCCAAATCTACTCAACCAGTCCATGCCTACAATGACACAGACATCCCCCATAGGGATCGGAATCAAGTCTATCAGAAACTTCACCCCGAAGATCTCAAGTACACACCCACAGATCACATCAGTAGCATGCACCGCTCATTCCTCAACTCAACGCCTCTCTCTGAATACTGATATGCTGACAAAAATTTAAAGATACAAAGGACCGACTCGCACCCAAGTCAAACAATACCAAGGCAGGTACAGAACTCACAAGAAAAGTACCTACACATATCATAACATAAGCACAATTACATAATCTAAGCACAAATAAATGAAAGAATACATACCAGCCACGACGTCAGGCGCTGCACGGACCTCCTCCGCAGTCAACTGGAAGGCTCTCCCGCTGGCCTTCCGTGCTTCAGCCTTCACTGGCCGAGTCTCAATAGCTCTAGCAGCAGGTGCAGATCCCTGTGCTGGTTTCTGAAGCTGGGGGCACTCGGCCTTTCGATGGCCAGTATGGTTCCAATGAAAGCAAACCGAGAACCCCTTAGGGCAATCCCTCGCATAGTGACCTTCCTTCCCACACTTGTAAAACACCCCCGTCCTGCACACCCCATCATGGATCTTTCCGCACTTCCCACAAGTACAACCCTTCGGACCACCAGACCTCGAATCAGCGGGCTTCGCCCACTTGGCGGCTGGTTGCGACTGTGCCAATCGCCGATCACCTTTCTGGGACTTAGCCTCCTCCGTCGCTTGAGTCTCTAGCTCGATCTCCCTCTTCCGGGGATTTGCCTGGAGTTTGGAAAATGTCCGGTAAGTTGAGTTCGCCACGGACTCACGGATATCCCTCCTCGGTATGCTCAGATAACGACTCATGCGAGCCTGCTCGGTAGACACCTGCTTAGGGCAAAACAACGCCCGCTCATGGAACATCCATGTAATCATTGTCACCGACCCAGTCCCCTGCTTGAGGGTCAGAAACTCCTGGGCTAGACGTTCCCTCTCAACCGGGGGAACATACTCATCACGAAACATTGCAGTGAACTTCTCCCAAGTCACTACAGTCAGCTCTGCCATCGAAAAGTATGTCGTCACAAACTTCCACCAATCCTTCGCCCCTAAGAGAAGCTGGTTCAACGCGAACCGAACCCTCAAGTGCTTCGGACACAAACACGTATAGAAACATCCCTCGATGTCTGAAATCCATCTCATCGCAGCGATCGGATCCTGCGTACCATCGAACTCTGGTGGTTTCGTGTTGCTGAACTCTCGGTAAAGCAACGAATCACCACCCTGGGGTCTCGCAGCAGCAACAGCTGCAGTGGCTGCGGCTATAGCAACATCAGTCAAAGCAGCATAACGCTCATCAAACGTCTCAATCAATGTGGTCTTAATAGACCCAAACAACTCGGGAATCTCTGCCCGAATAGCCGCAGCTACCTCCTCCTGGATGATCCTCTAAATCTCCTCATCATGAGTACCACTAGTACCACTGTCCCCATCCTATCGTCTCGTAACCACCATGTTGTCTCTGAAATAAAATCACAAAACAATCAGAGACTCAATCGAGATCACTCACACTCGATCACTCACCCTACTTGATTCTTTGGTTTCCTAAGGAATCTTACTCGGACTGATTACCAATCCGATGCTTCCAGTAGTACGGGCCCTATACTACCTTCCACATCGTATCAGTACTCACTCACAGTCTTCTTCCTAGAATCCCAAATCACAAGCATACCATATACAGGCTATACCCTAATCAACCCCTCATAAGCTCCTTACTGCTACCTACTCACTCACAAGTATTCTCTTAGTAACAGGAATCTCCTAGGCTAAGGCATCACAAATCGGGCCACTCTAGTCCTATCATGATTACCTAGCCTACTCAAGCATGTATAACTCATTACACAATATCTCATAATATAAAATGTAAGGGTATTTTGGGAAATCACCGTTCGGGTGCTCGCTGATTGTACACATTGCTTTTTTCCATCTCTTTCATATTTCTTTACTTTAGAAAATTTGTTTGTTTTATAAAAATTTTCTCAAATGCTCAGTTTGAGTTCAAATACACCCGAAGGTGAATCCGAATCCCTCAAACCAAGGCTCTGATACCAACTTGTAACACCGATTTTTCAAAACAAAATTTTCAAATTTCATAATTCATAATAAAATCAAAATGTATCTCAAATCATAGACATCCATCTCAAAATATCAGTAATCAAAAACATCTCCCCAGAATCTCATCAAAACACTCGAACAATGTGTACAATCAAGCTGGCGCCTTCGCGCGATCCTCGCTGGTACCTGAAACACATTTCACACAACACGGTAAGCATAAATGCTTAGTGAGTTCCCCAAAATACCACATACAGCACATACACCACTCAAGGCCACAATATGACCCTTTGGTCGATGTGTCTCAGCGGAACCCTCTAGTTCCATATCGTTGGGTCCTCCGACCTGGTCTGACTCGTTGGACCCTCCGGCCCGGTGATATCATTGGACCCTCCGTTCCGGTCTATATCACACAGCATACATATATCACAAACACATATACACAAATAGCACATAACATATAAGACCCTCCGGTCTACTCAGGGTTTCCACACTAGGTAATATATAGTGAGAAGACTCACCTCGGGAATGTCTCAGAAAGTCACAACTCGGTATCTCTGAACCTCGAAACAACGACCTAGCCCCGCCTAATCACATAAAGTAATTATTTAAATTATTAACGGCTCTCAAGGGTAGACTACACCCCTTCCTAAAATCCATAGAAGGGTAAAAGACCATTTTACCCCTTTCTGATCCAAAAGTACTATTGTTGACCAAAACCCTAAAAGTCAACGAAAGTCAACGGTCAAACTTTGACCCGGCTCGTTGAGTGCACGTTGGCGACTCGGCGAGTCTACACGTGTCCACTAACTCTTTAGTCCCGCTTGGCGCGTCTAGTCCCTCCCCTTTCTCGACGAGTCACCAGGCATGAATCGCGGGGCCACTCCGACTCAACTCGCTGAGTCTCAAGAACAACTCGGCGAGTTCCTCCTTGAACTCCAGTCCTCTAATCCCCCTCTGACTCACCGAGTCATTCCCCCAACTCGGCAAGTCTACTCACTAAGTTATTTACGTGAAACCCTAACCCTACTCGCCGAGTCTGATCTTTGGACTCAGTGAGTTCATGCCATGCACAAACTCCATTGACCTCCTGAGGTCAGATCTGTTCCTTTAATCCATAGATCTGGCCTTCCCAAGCATAATAATCACGTAAAGTCCAAACCTTTACACTCATATATCATCTAGATGGTATCATTTGGTAATTTAGCCCCAAAAATGACATCCTAAGTTCATGGCTCCCAAAATAACTCATAAGGCTCCAAGGGTTAAGGTCTCTGGACCTCTTTGAGTCCAGATCCAAAGCATAAACTCGAGAAGGGACCAATTGCTCCACATAACCATCCTCTAAAGGGGTTAGAAAACCCTAACTCTAAGAATCAACACCAAAACTGAGGAAGGTCCAAATAAATACCTCAAGATGAAGTCTCTGAACTCTGAAATCACTAGAACCGCACCTCCTTCAGCCTTCTCTTGATCTTGATCACCTTCTTCTTGCTAAACCAATGATAGAAAGATCAAATATGGCCTCTACTTCCTCACAAACGATTTAGCTCACTTAGGATTCTCTCAAGGGACTGGTAGCCGCAATGGGAGGCTATGAGTGCCCTTAAATAGGCTCCAAACCCGGGGAATTAGGGTTTCATTAAACAGCGTGGACTCGCCGAGTCCAGTCGCAAACCCGGATGATAATCCGTGACCCTACTCGGCGAGTCTAAGCACCAACTCACTGAGTTCCTCCACAAACTCCAAAAATAAAATATTAAAATAATATACCTGGGAATCCGGATGTTACATTTGAGTAAAGCCCTTCACAACCAACCGCGCCTTATAAGTGTGCACATTCCCATCCATGTCAGTCTTCTTCTTAATGATCCACTTGCACCCGACCGTGTTACGACCTGCATATTTTCAACCAAGCTCCAAACTTGGTTATTATACATGGACTGAATCTCGCTGTCCATCGCCTCTTTCCACTTTGCAGACTATGGGCCTGGCATAGCTTCCTTATAGCTGTTAGGTTCGTCCAAATTCACTATTATACTATCACTAATGAACGTATCCCCTTCCTTAGTGATATGAAAACCATAAAATTGGGGTTGAATCCTAACTCTTTCAGAACGTCTAAGAGGTAAGGACTCGTCAATCAGTTTAACTGGAGTTTCCTCCTCGGGTTGAGTGTCAGCGTTAGAGGTTCCTTCATCAATCGACTCTTAAATCTGTTCAAGATCGATTTGCCTCCCACTATCCCCTTGGCTTATGAGTTCTCACTCTCGGAAAACCCCTCTCCTCGCGATGAAGACAACATTGTCACTTGGTGCATAGAAGAGATATCCAAAGGACCTCTACGGGTAGCCGATGAGAATACACCGCTCACTACGAGGCTCGAGCTTCTCGTGAGTCTCTTGTCTTACTAAAGCCTTGCAACCCTAAACCTTGATATGTGCCAATGAGGGATCTTTCCCTGTCCACATCTCGTGAGGTGTTTTGGAAACCTTCTTGGTAGGGACTAAGTT
Organism: Lactuca serriola; assembly: GCF_051521515.1. Lineage (NCBI taxonomy): Eukaryota > Viridiplantae > Streptophyta > Magnoliopsida > Asterales > Asteraceae > Lactuca > Lactuca serriola. The sequence continues at coordinate 228,727,674 of NC_136410.1, read as the reverse complement.
AAGGATATGGGCGGCAGTCTCTAAGGCATACCCCCATAATGAGATAGGTAGTGAAGCATGACTCGTCATGGAATGAACCATGTCAAGCAAAGTTCGATTATGCCTCTCAGCCACACCATTCAACTGCGGTGTCCTAGGTGGCGTCAATCGTGAAACAATTCCGCATTCCTTGAGGTAGTCATGAAATTCAAGACTTAGATACTCTCCACCTCGATCTGATCGAAGCATCATGATTTTTCTGCCCAACTGATTCTCCACTTCTTGTTTAAACTCATTGAACTTTTCAAAGGTTTCTGACTTGTGCTTGATTAAGTAGATAAACCCATATCTACTATAATCATCGGTGAAAGTCACATAGAAGCGGTTCGCATCCTTTGTGGTGGATCTAAAGGGATCACACACATTGGTATGTATGAGATCCAATAAACCCTCACCCCTTTCACAAGTTCCAGTGAAGGGTGACTTGGCCATCTTTCCATGTAAACAAGACTCGCACATGTCATCATCCCTGAGCTCGAATGACTCCAACACTCCATCCTTTTGGAGTTGGGTTATGCGTTTCTTGTTGAGATGTCCAAGACGACAATGCACAAGCATGCTTTGTCCAAACTATTGGAAGAATCGATACACAACACATCATTTCCTAAATTATCTACAATCATCACATTTTCATATATTCCATTACAAGGCAATGCTTCAAAATAGAAAACACCATTAAGATAAGCATAAATAGAACCCTTTTCATTATCAAATGAATATCTAAATCCTTGTCTATATAAACCATGAAAAGAAATGATGTTTCTTTCCATATCTTTCGAATAGCAACAATTACTTAAATCTAATCCTAATCCATTACTAAGCATCAAAGAGTAAACTCCAATCTTGGTGGCAGGCGACGATCTTCTATTCCCCAGGATCAAGTTTATCTTCCGATTCTCCACATCCCTATTTCTTTTTAGTATCTGTAAATCAGAACAAATGTGAGAACCACATCATTTATCAAGAACCCAAGAAATAGCATGCGGTGAATCGTTAGATTTGATAGTGTAAATACCTACGAAGGAAGGCTTGATCTTTCCATCCTTGATTGCTTGTAGATACTTTGGGCAGCTTTGTTTCCAATGCCCTATCTTGTGGCAGTAGTTGCACTCTGCCTCCTTGGGGTTGGAATTGGGTTTAGCAGAACCAGCCTTGGTTCCACTAGAAGAGGTATCATCTTGGGACTTTCCCTTCTTTGAGGGAGCCTTCCTTTTCTTACATTTTCTTGCCCAATTTCCAAGACTAGGGCAGCAGCAAGAGTAGGAGTTGATGCAACAGATTTATCTTTAAGATTTCCCTCAGCAAGCCTTGAAGCTTGCTCAAAGTGACCTCTTCCTTATTCATGTGGTAGGTCATGCGGAACTAGTTGTAGCAGGGAGGCAAGGAGTGAAGGATGATGTCAATTGCCAGCTCATCATCAAAGTTAACAATTAACTTTAGCAGGCGATCAACATATCTCTGCATCTTTTGTAGATGAGCGGTAAGGGACTATCCATTACCCATTTTGGCAGTGATCATCGAAGTGATGATCTCGTATCTTTCTTTCCTAGCGCTTTGGTGGTACCGGTCTACCAGATCTTGATGCATCTCACAGGGGTACATGTCCTCATAGGACTTCTGGAGTTCTGCATTCATAGTCGCCATCATGATGCAATGGACTTTCGTGGCATCACACTCGTGGGCCTCAAAGGCAGCGATAACCATGCAAATGTACATGGTGCCATCATTGTTAAAGTCACCTATTCGATGTGTCGATTAACCACACACGCTCCATCGAACTATGACAAAAATTGAGTCACCATTTGCCACCTTTTCTTAGAAACCAATTAGTGTGCCGGTTAACCACACACGCTCCACTAACGTCTTAGCAAGGGTACAAAGTGTAATTTCATGGAATTGCATCAATTTCAGTTTTGCCTAAAGTAACTAAGATTGGGAATTTTGTAAAACATTTAGTTACTTTTATAAATTCATTATACTTTTAATGAGGAAAGGTTTGCCCTGTCCTACCCGTTCGGCTAACGAGCCTCCACCAATCAAGGAAGCGGTGGGTGAGAGTGGACACCCATTAACCGACCATTTTATAGGCCATAACCTTATACCCCCCTTATAGATCAGCTTCGTGAATGAGGCCTACTAACGGTAAGACTAGCAATTTAAGTTATACATACATACATACATATATATATATATATATATATATATATATATATATATATATATATATATATATATATATATATATATTAATCTTATAATAAATAAAGTATAAGGTTGAATTTTAAACTTGTAAAATTCTAGGGTTTAAAATTTTAAATAATTCAAATTAAACTTTTAATCAAAAATTAAAATTTCAAAACTTGATGGCAAGTTTCGAACTTTTCAAAACACATAGGATCAAATAGCAAATAATTTAAATCATACAATTAATTTAATGATTATCTAAATTTTACCTATTCCATTGAATTCATTAGATAATTCATCAAATAAATCAAATAATCAAATTTTATCATATAAGGAAATTATTATTCAATTAATTGGTAATTATCTTTTGTTTTGGTAAGGATAATCATATAATAACATTAAAATTCGGATTTTATTAGTCAAAAACGATTTTGGTAATTATCCTTCAGCAAAACAGCAAGAAATCCCGAAAATCCCTCTGTCTGACTCCCTGACTCGCCGAATTTTGATAACAGTTCGGTCAAAAAGATTGTAGAAATTTCAAGCTAGATGAGGAGTTGCTGGAAATGGTGGATTTCATGGAAGAAAGGAAGAAAATGAGGTATGATAATACCAATGTGAAATTTCCCTTTTCTAACACAAAACTTCTTCCCTTTGTTGTGTAGGAACCTAAGCTAGAGTTGAAGACTATTCCAGATCATTTGAAGTATGCCTACCTTGGAGAAGAGAAGACTTTGCATGTTATTATCTCCAACAGCTGTCCATTGCAGAAGAAGATGATTTGGTGAGTTTGCTAAAAAAAATATAAGAAGGCTATTAGGTGGACAATTGCTGACATAAAGGGGTTGAGTCCTTCCTTATGCATGCACAAGATCCTCATGGAGGAAGACCTCAAACCAACCCAATAGGCACAAATAAGATTGAACACACCCATGATAGAGGTAGTAAAGAAAGAAATGGGTGAGCCCTAGTAAATTGGTAAGCCTCGTTCAGGTTGTCCCGAAAAAATCCGGGGTCACACACTACTAGAAAACAGCCCTTTAATGACGCGCAAACAATGACACTCGCTGATAGACGACGCTCATTTGTGCAGGCCCTAAAAAATAATGCCAGTTTTGCAAAATTTGAAGGATAGAGGGAACGTATTTGTGCGCGCCCTAAAATTAGCGTCCAATAAAAAATAATTAAAAACACGGAGGGCACCTATCCTAAATAGCGTGTCGTGTTACCCTGTCGCTTTATAATTTTAGTATATGAACGCGCGTTTTTGTTTTTTAATAGCAGGGGGAAATGAAATCGAAAAAATTAAAAACCCCACCTGTTGCGTCTCCTCCTTCCACAGGAACGCTTATCTCGATCAGACTCACCACCATCTCTCTCTCTCTCTCTCTATCTATCTATCTCTCTCTCTCTCTCTCTCTCTCCTTCATGGTACAGACCACCACTATCTTGTATATGGATTGTAATACACCGGGCCAAGAAGAAAAGGAAAGGGTGATTTCTTGGCTGACAAGCCTTCGCAAAGTGATTCCTCTCGATCTTCATCCTCTCCATACTGTTTCTCCCCATTATTGCTTTTATTGAATCAAATATCGCCGAATAATAATGTAACGTGTCAAGAAATCGCCCGAGAAAAAACGGCCCTTTGTGGTTCGCGTCTTGCTCCGCCACCGTTAGCAACGTCGGCCCTAACTTCTTGATCGCCTGAAGTATCGTTTTCAGGTAACCTCTTCTCTCCTTCACATACGTATTCAAATGGAGTATGTTGTTTACAAACAACGATTCACCTTCTTTTATTCCTAGTCTTTCTCTCGTTAGCATCGTCGGAGTGGCTAGCCCTAGAATCAGTCGGAACTGTACTTCAATTCCGACGGAGTGGCCCGGTTTATTATATTCCATATACATTTCCTTTCCTTCGATTCTCACCCTAGTTCGTTCTCCCCCCTTTTCCTTCACAAACACACATGGATTATGAGTTCTTTATTTGTTCCTATAGGGTTCACGAAGCGTGGTTTATACATCTAGGGTTTCTGAATTTCGAGTATTATGCACACAAATGTTAGAAGAAATATGGTCAACCAGCTCAAATATGGTCCGATTCCAGTTCTCAAAGCCCTCATAGATGTATATATTGCAAGATCAAATTACAGATGAAACCCTAATAGCATTGTGCGACAACAGAAGAAGATGATGATGCTGGAGAAAAAACATTCTTGCTTGTTCTCTTTGTCATGCTTTGCATTCTTTTTCTTCAGGGATTTTAATCCATTCTTTAAAACTGTGTGGTCTGCAATTTATTTGGGGCTTAATTTCTTTAAAACCATGTCTTTTCAAATTTGTATCCATGTTAATGATACTCACCAGGTGGAGTTATAAAAAAATATCCTTTTGTATTAAATTTTCCTATGGTTCTATAAAGTCTTATAGAGTAGATAGGTGTTTGATGTTAAATTATTGTCCATCCCATCTATCATGTATTTAACAATTTCATTATGTTTTGGTTGTTTTCCATGTATTGTTATCTTCAACCAATTTTCTTGCAAGAGAACTAGCAAAAACACGATCTGTTTTAGAAGTTGCACTGAGCTTCATAACTTTGGGTTCTGGTGTGCTGACTGGCTTCTCAAATACATCTTCTTTGGGTGGGGTAGGTGCAGGGGGCTTCTGGGGCTGCATCATCTGATGTTTGGGGTTTGTAATCTTTAAATTTATGTTCATATATCTGTATCAAATAATTAAAATATGACTTTGTTTCATGTTGGGTCAAATCTTATGCTTACTTTATTTGTCCTGTAACAGATTAAAAATGTCTTATTGGTCAGAGATTCAGTAATGCCTCTGTATAGAGTGACATCAAGTTATGGCCTTCCACTTATTGGGAATGGATCCACCAAGTATAATATGACTTCATTCTCTTCCCTTTACTTGATATGATGAATTACTTTTCTCAACAGTTTGGTAAATATTTGTTTTTTTTTTGTATGGGATTCAGCCTGTGTATGTTGCTGATGTTGCATCTGCAGTTTTTTTAGCCTTGAAAGATGATGGTAGCAGCATGGGAAAAGTATATGAACTTGGTGGGCCAGATGTGTATACATTACATCAATTGGTGATTGATTCTCATGATTTCTTTTGTCCTATTCAAAATTCAAACTAAGATTGAGTCATCATAATTTGATCTTTATTATTTTTACAAGCTGGGCTTATGTACAAAGTGATTCGAGAATGGCCCCATCATGCTAATTTGATCTATGACTAAACTGCCCTTCCTTAGTTGGTGGCTAATTTTGGCTCTCTTGAGGATCTATGACTAAACTGCTACAACAAGTAAGTAATATTTCTCTCACTTTTACTTATATATATATATATATATATATATATATATATATATATATATATATATATATATTCTATTGAAGATCTTCATACTCAGGTACCTTACACAATTTTTTTGTTATTATTTTTATTTTATGATTTTCACATTAAGAATTTTAGTTTTACTAAGTGTATTAAGATATTGTAGGATGCAGCAGCGTGGCTTGAATACTTTGAGTCCAAAGCCCCTGAACAGCAAGAAGCTACACGCAATGGTACCCGAAAGCCTGATGCAAAATTAATTATGCTTGAAAACTGTTCTTATGCTTGCTGATCAAATGGTATGCCTTTCTTTCCTAATTGACCAATTTTGACACAAATAGATTGAAAATATCCTTGCATTTTTATGTATTCGATTACTGATTTATCATATCATAATAACAGACTTAAACATCTATCTCCCTTTTCTTTGATTTGATTTATTCTTTCATTATTTCTGCCATTCGATTATTGATTTATTTGCCATATGAATTGGTGCTTTTTATAGAAGTAACAAACAATCCATCACATTTTCTTTTTCTTTTCTTTTCTTTTTGTCCACAAAAACTAGATGATGTTTGTTGCTACATTATGTTATACAAGTGGTTTCTCTTTCTTATTCACTTATGTTTTTTTTTTGTTTTTAGTTCTTTTCAAGGCTACGAAAGTTGAACCTTTTCTTACTTTAAGTGGAAATTGTTCCTTTTCATATACCAAAGATCATGGAAACCTGATTGCAAATGTTTGTGGTGGAAGTCTTGGAATTAAGTTCTATCAATAGGATGTGTAAGTAAATGCCAACTGTTTCATCATTATTTTGTTGTATTACTCCCCATGCTTATTTCAACTATAACCAATCTTGAACTTGAATATCAGGTTGAATAATAAACAAAGAGGAGCTATTGTTGACTATTTTCGTGTCTACAAGGTTGGATTTAAACATCTAGTTATTCATATGTAATTTTTTTAGGGTTAGATTCAATTCTTCATAATCTATCTTTTTTGTTAGTGTTCAGGGTAACAACAATAGTAAATCAATGGTTTCTCTTGTGGGTTATGCACTTCATCCTTTTTCTTGTGTAAGTATGAAAAACTTTTATTAATATTAAATATTAAGTTAAATTTCTCTGATCCATGTATTAATATCTGCAGGAGATCATTTTCTGATGTTTTGAGAAGAAATTACTTTGTAGCCAGTAGTTACTTTCAGATGCAAGATATGAGAAAATACTAAAAATGATTCCTAATGAATGTATGCAATATTAAAATTGCAATCTGGATCAAATAATGAAATTAAGAATAAAATTTTATTTATCTTGCAGCATCAACCTCAAGGCTTAGAGGAAAATAGGTGCTCTTCTAGTGGAAAAGATGTTAATGTTGTGAGATGGGAACAATTAAAACAACTTCTTCAGTCTGGTAAACAAAAGGTATAAATCACACCTTTTATTAATTTTAATTTTACTCTAATAAATAATATGTAGTAATTATATTAAAATGTTGTTTTTCTCTTACATGTTAGGCAACTTGTATTCATAGGTGTGTTGAGGAGATTGTCTTTTCTTTCAATTATCATAGGCTTGATATGGAGGTCAATTACTATGAATTTTATTTTATTTACAATATCACTACTTTATGATGTTTTTTTTTCTTTTATTATTATTATACTCATTGAAAGTCATTATCTCAGGTTTCCAAACACATTAATCATTTACTGGAGGCTCCATTTTTCATACACCCCAAAGGAGGTCAGTTTCTCTGAATAGTTGTTTTTTTAATTAAAAATTTTCATGTTTACAAAAGGAAATGTTGTCGCATTTCCATGTTTACTATGAAGAAGGACTATGGTGAGAAGGTGCTTATTCAGGTTAGTTGATAAGTTGATTAATGAGTAGTCATATTTAAATTTCTCACTAATTAATGTCTTTGATCTTCTTTCAAAATACAGTGCCACCCAAGCTGTTTTCAATGATGATGTAGTTTTAACCTTATCAAGGAGAATTTATAGGGATTACAACCGTATTCTACTCTCGAGACCAATTTGGGTAATATACTCTATTTTTTACATGTATAAACAAAAATTTATCATTCTTACATGTTTGTGTTGCTTAGAACAAAGCTGAAGAGATGATTTGGAATCACTTAGATATGTACTCATGTACTTCTTAAGAGGAAGGTGGAACACCCTTTGTCAGTTTCATCTTATTTGCAATTAATAGCAATGTACTTCCCCTTCAATTCTAATTTGGTTCACTTATAAACTGCTACTCGGTCCCTGCAGCTGTTGTTCCTGCTCTATTACTTCCTCCTGCAACAACAACCATAGATGAGCATCTTGTTGCAAGGCTTCCTGCTTTAGAGCCTTATGCAAGGCTCACTACTAGAAAACAGCCCTTTAATGACGCACAAACAATGACGCTCGCTGATAAAGGACGTGTATTGGTGTGTGCCCTAAAAAATAATGTCAATTTTGCAAAATTTGAAGGATAGTGGACACGCATTTGTGTGCGCCCTAAAATTAGTGTCAGAAAAAAAATGTGGAGGGCGCCTTTCAGAAAATGTGTGTCCTCTAAATGTGCCGCTTTATATTTTTTTGATTAAACGCGCGTTTATCATCTGAAATTCTAAAATTTTGAAGAACCCCGCTTCTACCCTCTCTCCTTAGTATCTCCCTTCATTCACTCCTTCCTTCTCTCTGTAAACCCTATGCCATCGCCACTGCCACCGCCATTGAACCTTAAAAACTCAATCCACACTTCACGCTACTGTGATTCTCTCTTCTTCGGATCTCTAATCTCCGATTTTAGTCTGAAAACATCTATCGACCTTCGATTAGAAACTCATCTCTTAAATCCGGCGACCTTGGACTCACTTCACCTCACCAAAGAGTGCAACGATTGCTCAACTTTACAAGCCCTAGGTTACATTAATATCGAAGTTGAGTATGATTCTAATGAGATGATCGGTTTCCCTAGTCGCGTTTTCATGAAGAAATTTCTCACATGCACACCAGATCTTCGAATTGTTGCAGAAGGGGACGACCCACGTGTGATTTACACTAAAAACTCAACTTTTAGTCAATCGATGATTGTCGTCCGCTTACAGGGACAAGAAATGGAAATCAAAGGGTTAAGGTTGGTTCGTCTCTATCTCTTGTTCACTTCCATCTCCACTTTCTCTTTCATCTACAATCTCTCTTCCATCACCCACCAAAAATGTCTCTTCGAATACTATTCAGTAGTGGGAAAACCCTAGGTCGATTCTAATGATTACGCTTCACATATGATTATGGTGCCCCCGCAGGAGGATTTCTGAAGATGCGGTATGGTTGCCGCCCCACCGTTCGATCTGCTCTTTTTTTGGCGTTTTATTAGCCATTATTGAATGGGCTGGGAGCATACTAAGTATTTTTATGAGCGCACAACAGCAGATGCCTGTGCTGATCGAAGAGGTGCCACAATCAGCTCCAAATATGAAATCCCCTTTTCTTCATTTCTTAAATAAACTTTTTTGTTTGGTTCAGGGGATTGGCTATTTAGTTGCTTCATGGCAGCCATCACATCTTGCTTTGGTCGGATTTTATCTTTATCAGTTGGAGTCTCAGACATCCACCAACTATCAACGTATGATATTTGTGTCCATTGGTCAGGCTGCTGCAAGGATTATTAATATAAATGAAACTGAAATTGTGTGTGGTAGATTTGAACAACTTCAAGTCTCTGCCAAGTTTAAACATAAAAGTATATATTGTTAATAATTTCTGCACATTTTCTTAATAATCTCTAAGGATGGAGGATGAGGTTGCCTAAAAATCAGTTTCTCAGTCCATATTTCTTCATTTGCTTGATTTGAACAATGTTTTTTTGTTCAGCAATCCAGGACATCCTTTTGCTATTGGTCTTACTCTGGAAAAGCTTGCTGCTTTTACAGTGGATGAAAAGGGGAATGAAACATTTGACACCAGTGGTGCACTAGATAAATTACGAAAGGTCAGTCCCATTTTCGATCATTTGTATCCAGCTTTTCCATTTAAATATTTAGTCATTGACACCTTTTTCGGTCTTAGAAACAGGAAAGGAATTCTTAACAAAGTTCAATTCTTTATGTCCCGGTCATGATATATGTCTTCTACTTTTTCATCATTTACCAAAAAATATTAAGTTTATGTCTTTTTGATATCTCACATGTTTTTTTTCAGTCATTGCAACTTGAAAGGCTTGCTATGTATCATGATTCCAGCCAACCTCCTTGGAAGGTGGATAATAAATGGGTAGATCTCAGTCCTAAGGAATGGGTTGAGGTATGATCCTTGTTCCTTGCATATTTAAACAGTTGTAATGGAAGTAGTAAGTACCCTTTGATGTGCAAGATTCCTAAGCTTTAGTTTTCACGAATGATAGATATTTGAAGATGGAATAAATGAACCTGCCAAGGGTCATGTAGTTTCAGGTGAGTTTGGTGGTGAAGTTTTGAAGGCTGAAACAGATAATGAGTGTAGTGGCGAAGGATAGAACATGTACCATTTCTATAGTTTTGTTTGGTATTTTTGGTGTTGGTCCAAGTGAAATTGCAAGTGGATAAAACTTTTGCTTGAACACATTTTCTAGAATATACCACAGCCTGATTAAATAATAAACACAAACAAATAAATAAAATGAATGTTGCATTCACTTAAGGGATCCCAAGGTTGCATTCAAGTGTTAATCCAAGTGGAATTGCAATCTTACCTGTCAACTTGGTAGGTTTAAAAGTAGAGTGTCGTAATAAGAATTAATTTTACAGGATTGATGAAAGAGAATAGCTCTGGAGTTAGAAGAGGAAAAGAAAGCTCAAGCTGAAAGAGATAAGATGCTGCAAATGCAAGTGTTGCATTCTTCATTTCAATTGTTACTATGAAACACATAGTAGATTAGATGAATACAAATTTATATATTGTAATGAAATAGATTTGTATGACACTAAATTTTATGCAATGGATTGTATTTTTTGTATATGGTAATTTATTTCTATTATGAGACATTAAATGCAAATTTAATTTAAAAATTAATAAATATATAAATATATTTCTTTAAACATTTAAAATTATGATACGCAAAAATGTGTGTCATCTTCATTTATGACATGGCCTTTCTTGACAGGGGCTTTCTTGATACGCATTGCGTGTCATTAACACGCGTGCTGTAAGGTTACGACACACGAATGCGGGTCGTCTTCCTTTATGACAGGGCCTTCCATGATACGCATTGCGTGTCGTAAACGCGCGTCGTAATTGCGCGTCGTAAGTGAGCGTCGTCTGAGCCTTTTACGACGCGCAATGAGCATCGTAAAAAGCTGTTTTTCAAGTAGTGGCTCTTCCATAAGTACTATGCTATTGCTAGTCCAAGTGCTACTCAAAGACTTCTTCTTGGATTATTAGAAGCACCACCTTCGTGGAGATTAGACTTTGAATATCTCCCATTTGAGGGTATATTTTTTTTTTATATTTCTTGTATCTAATTACTTTGTAAATTTTTGTTACAACTATTGATTTGTTTTATCCTTCCATGGAACGATTATTTGTATGACATTAAATTTTATACAATGGATTGTATTTTTTGTATATGATATTTTATATTTTATTATGAGACATTAAATACAAATTTAATTTGAAAATTAGTAAATCTATAAATAATATTTTTTTTAAAATTTAAAATTATGATACGCAAAAATGTGTGTCATCTTCATTTATGACATGGCCTTTCTTGACAAGGGCTTTGTTGATACGCATTGCGTGTCATTAACACGCGTGTCGTAAGGTTACGACAGGCGAATGCGTGTCGTCTTCCTTTATGACAGGGCCTTCCTTGATACGCAATGCGTGTCGAAAACGAGCGTCGTAATTGCGCGTCGTAAAAGAGCGTCGTAAATGCGCGTCGTCTATAGACAACGCACAAAAGCGCGTCTTCTCTCTTTATGACAGGGCCTTCCTTGACGCGCATTTTCACGTCGTCTGATCCTTTTACGACGTGCAATGAGCGTCGTAAAAGGCTGTTTTTCTAGTAGTGACAATTGTCATGAATTTCGAAGGAGATTTGGTGCCAACCCATGTGCAAAACGGGTGGAGAGTTTGTATTGACTATAGAAAGTTGAATGCCTCAACGAGAAAATACCATTTTCCCTTGCCATTCGTTGACCAAATGTTAGAGAGATTAGCGGGCAAATCTCACTATTATTGTTTAGATGGTTTATCGGGTTTTCATCAAATTTCGATAGCCCCAGAAGACCAAGAGAAAACCACATTCACTTGTCCTTTTGGCACATTTTCTTATACACGTGTGCCTTTTGGTTTATGCAATATACCCGCAACATTTTAGAGATCCATGGTGAGCATTTTTTCTGAATATGTTGACAACATCATTGAAGTCTTCATGGATAATTTGACAGTTTATGGAGACTCCTTTGATGAATGTTTAAGCAGTCTAACCAAAATTCTGCAAAGGTGCATTGACACAGATCTTGTGATTAACTATGAAAAATGCCATATCATGGTGGACAAAGGGTTGATTTTAGGTCATATTGTGTCCCCAAAAGGCTTGGAAGTTCACAAAGCCAAGAAAGATGTTATCAAGAGTCTTCCTTACTCAACAAATGTTTGGGAAGTTCGTTCATTTCTTAGTCATACAGGTTTCTATTGGCGGTTCATCAAACATTTCTCAAAGATTACAGTATTGATGTGTTCCATAAAGATATTGAATTTAAGTTTACTCAGCCATTAAAGGATGCTTTTGATCATTTAAAGGATATACTCACCTCACCTCCGCTACAATCATCCAACCACCTAATTAAGATCTCCCGTTTGAGATCATACGGCAACACGACTATTGGGGCGGTATTGGGTCAAAAGATGGATCGATCACATCATGTCATATACTATGCATCCAAGACCATTGATAGTGCACAAAGCAACTTCACCAAAACAGAAAAAGAGTTGCTTGCTATTATTTTTGCACTAGAGAAGTTCCAAAAATACCTCCTTGGAACTAAAGTGATAATCTATTCGAACCATGCAGCTATAAAGCACTTACTTACCAAGAAATATTTGAAGCCGAGGTTAATACGGTGCTTGTTGCTTTTACAAGAGTTCGATAACGAGATCAAAGATAAAAGCAGGAAGGAGAACCTGGTCGTCGATCATTTAAGCCGAATAGTTCAACCTGAAGATGTGACACCCTTTCATGACACATTCATAGACGAGCACTTGTTTTCTATCAAAATGCAACCTTGACATGCATATATATATATATATATATATATATATATATATATATATATATATATATATATATATATATGCAATTTCATGGTTGCAAGGAAGTTCCCACCTAATCTCACGAGTTCATAGAGAGATAAGATCAAGAAAGATGAAAAAAGGTACATTTGGGATGAGCCGTATCTTTGGAAACATTGTGCGGATCAGGTAATAAGAAGTTGTATTGAAGAACATGAGGTATAATCCATCCTCAATTTTTGTCATAGTTATGCTTGTGGAGGGCATTTCGATCCTCAAAGAACTGCCGAAAAAATTTTAGATTGTGGATTTTATTGGCCTCGACTCTTTCATGACACTTACTCTTTTTGTAAAAGTTGTGAGAAATGTTAAATGACTGGTTCTTTGAGTTCCCGAAACCAAATGCCTTTGACCCTCATCTTGGTTTGTGAAATATTTGATATATGGGGCATTGATTTTATGGGTCCTTTTCCTTCATCCTTTGGGAAGTTATACATACTTTTCGCTGTTGTTTATGTTTCCAAATGGGTAGAGGCAAAGGCAACAAGAACTAATGATGCTAAAGTTGTTGTAGAAATTGTCAAGGCTAACATTTTATGTAGGTTTGGAACTCCAAAAGTCTTTATCAGTGAAAGAGGCACACATTTCTGCAACAAAGCTCTCAGATCAGTTCTCAAGAATAGAGTCCAACAACGGGTGTCCACAGCTTACCACCTGCAAACAAATGGAGAAGCTGAAGTGTCAAACATAGAAATCAAGTCCATACTTGAGAAGATAGTGAATACAAACCCCAAAGATTGGAGCTTGAGATTAGAAGATGTCTTTGGGTATACTTAACCGCATATAAAACTCCAATTGAGATGTCACCTTATAGACTCATATTTGGAAAAGTATGTCATCTTCCTGTTGAGCTGGAGCACAAAGCATTTTGGGTAGTTAAAAAGATAAACATGAAAATTGATGAAGTGGGTATTCACCAAAAGCTAGAGAGTCAAGAGTTGGAGGATATAAGAAATGAAGCATTTGAGAGCTCACGCATCTACAAAGACATCTCCTACATATGTAATTTCAAAAGTATCTCTCTAACAAGAACCTTGTCTTTACTCTCGATGAGATCCAGGTCAACTCTAAACGTCACTGCGTGAAAGAACCGGTGGAGATCATGGATCAATAAATCAAAATCCTCAAACAAATCAATGTTCTTATAGTAAACACCCACTGGAACTCTCGTAGAGATCCGAAGTTTACTTGGGAACGTAAGGACCAAATTAAATAAAAGTATCCACGATTGTTCAATGGTGCGCCCTCCACTACTGGAATGAAATACTAGTAGACCAAAATGATAGTAGAACAAAATATTCTAGAACAAAATAATTTTTGGACGAAATTCCTTTAACGGGGAGGTAATATGACATCCAGGAATTTAGGTCAAAGATTATGAACGCCCAAGTTCACAGTAAGTCTCTTGATATTTTGACTCATTGAGTTTTAGTGAATCTAATGTAAAGTAAATGAGTTATTTCAGCTATTATAAGATATCAAGTGGTATCTTAATTCCAAATATGTAATATGACAAACAAATCAAACAACTCAAACTCCGACCATACGAATACGTCTAAAAAACTAAAAATTTGCATTAAGTAGTTGTGAGCAATACAAACACTCCGTAGTACATGTTTCCCTGATTTTGAAAATTTAAAAAGCATACAAAACGAAGTTCGTATGCAAAAGATACGACCATTTTAAGAATTCAAAACCAGTATAATATTGATTTCTTTAAAACTGTCAAAACCGTTTCCATCCATTGAGGGACTTGCACACCTCGAATGGAAATTCCGAAAACCTTTTTTTGGACTCAGGCTATGGCCTAATATTTAATTTCATATTTGAAATATTTTTGTAAAAATTTTATAAAAATTGAGAAATCAGACGTTTTTAGATTTATTAATCGCAAAACCTTAAACTTTTGATTTCAACCTATTTTTAATTATTGACAATAAATTTAGGAAATAATATATTATTATCCGGTCCAACAAATGTGAGTTTTAATAACTAAGGTAACATTATATTTTCATTTACGGATATAACCATTTATGTTGAAGCCTAACTAACAACATGTGGTCAACTATAGATAGATTATTATAAATATTATAATACATACATTAATTTATGTGTCTAATAAACATAAATTAAATATAGCATAAGAAGCGTGACATTAACCAATTGATACCATAATTTATACAGTTTAACCCAAAGATTCAATCATGTATTTTTTTTAAATAATGCATGCATTCATACACAAATACACATATACAAAATACATAATTATAGAACCAATATAATTTCTCAACAATACATACATCAATACATATCCATTGAATCAAATATACAACTCAATACACAAAATATACACATAATACATAGAAAAATTCATCATTTCCAAATTTCACACCAAATACAAATAAATAAATAAATAAAATACTTCTAAATTTTGTTTTGATGAATTACACACTCAAAGGGATTAGGCAATACAACACTCCAACACAATTGTATAAATACAAGTTGTAACTGATAAAAATATATCCTGCACTCTTTCTTCAACCTTGTAGAACACTCAAACAACAAACTACAAACACCTCCAATCCCCCGTATCTGTTGCAGTTCATCACCAAATACCAACCCCCGAAACAACCCATTCCATCATCCATCGATACATATCAGCACAAACACAAGAACAAAAAAAAGAGGGAACCCTTACCTCCTGTTGATTGAATCGTTGCTGCTCACATCCGCTCACCTGTTTCCACCATTAACGACCAGCAGGCTCAGTCGCATCCCCCTCGTTTGTCTCCTCCCTTCGCCAACTTCACGGCAGATCCAAACGACCACCTGGTCGTCACTGCTTGCCCTGCTCCATCAGACTAGTCGAGTCCCCTCCCTGCATGTAATCTACTGGCAACAAGGAAGAGCAGCCAAGGAGACCGTCGGAGCGGCCCCCCTAGCTGCGGCAGACAAGAGAAGCATCGCTGCTTCTCCCTTCTCCTTTCGTAAAATCTATCCCGCACCAGAGATGCTTCCCCTTTCTTGATTGATTACCATCACCAAGCCACCGTGGCTGTTTGTGTTCCCTATCTTCCTTGCTGGACAGATGAACTACGACCACCGGACCAAAACTCCCACCACCTTCGTCATTCTGATTCCACCGCCGACGACGAGTATAATCAAGGCCAAGAAACCCAACAACGAGTCTCAGATTAGTGGTACACGATCTGTAGGTCACAAATGGTAAATAAAAAAGGGTACCCTTCAAACCTTGATACCCTTTATATAAATCAACCCCTAAACTATGCCATTTTTACGAGTCTAGTCCCTCCTTGTGGAATACTTCACATTCAAGTTAAAACTACATTTAAATTAAACAGAATTGGTCCCTCCCCTTGAAAAACCTAATAAATTAAGTCCTAAAACTCTAAAATAGTTTCAGATGCGCATGATTAACCCCTGTCTTGAGAATGACTCGCAATATCAGTCCTCGAAGTATGATTTTAGCAAAATCAAACCCTAGAGTCTATTTATTTTCACAAAGACCACTATATACTCAATAATTAATACTAAAACTACCATTTTGTTTATTAGGAAATATAAATATACAAAGTGATTCGTTTTAAGAATGAGGAACATCACATAACGACTCTCACGACAAGTTTTCCAAAAAAACTGAATTCGAACGATTGGAACTCACGCTTCAAGGGTGAGTGCTTATGGCTCTTTTTCAATATTTTAATTATTTCGGGGGGAATACATGTTCCTATATATTTTGTTTATACAAATATATTATCCTTTATACGAAAATAAAGTAAATCTAGTTTATAAAAATGTTATTAAAAAATTTAACATATTGTTACAAATAACTAATATAAAATTTTCGTATAGATATTATGGAATTTTTATCATGAAATAACTAGTCCACGTGACAAATGTTACATGATACAAAAATATACAATTTTTTTATGTGACATTGTATATTATGACAAGCACGTTATAACACTTTGTAGTATTTCAACGATTCAAGTTATTACTATTCATGTATATTTATATGTTTATATGAATAAAGTTTATACATTTACATATGTTCATTAATTTGAAACAATCATTTTTATAAAAACGAGCACATTACACTTTTACATATATGTCAAATATACTCAAGTTTTATAAACTTTATACAATGATATTCATTATGCCTAGAACTTACCCACAAGTATGTTAGAGCTGAGAGTTATTCACAAACTTTTTAGTGAGACGCTACATTATTCATTACCTGAGTCTAAACACTTTCCATACCCAAACTACTATAATCGTTAATCTTCAGAGCGAGATACATATGTGTGTGTGTGTGTGTGTGTGTGTGTGTGTGTGTGTGTATATATATATATATATATATATATATCTTCCTGTTACCACAACTTTTAAACTTGGTTCGTTTAAAAATCGTTTTAAGCATGAAATTACTTATGTCAAAACATTGTTTGGAATTTTCAAAGCTTATTTATATATGGTTTACTTATAAAGAAAATACTTTTTAGACTTTTTAAAAGTATTATTGTTGTTAGTAGAAAACCTGTAACACTCACCAACCTTGTGTTGACCCTTAAAATTACATATATTCTTAGGAAATCACTAAACAAACATTCAAAACAGATTGGATTACAAGTGACCTAGTTTACTTTCTGTTGTATTATATGTCTACCTGTTGAGGCAATTCATGTATTATTATTATTTGTAAATATCTTGTATTCAAATATCAAGATCGAACATGAATGCTATTTTGTTTATTGTTGTACTTGTGTTGTATATTCAGTTTACCTGTGACCCATGAACTTAGTCGCACAGCCCGGCGTGTTCCGCTGTCTCGATCAGGGGTGTGACATTGATGCAAAATAATTTTTTATCTAAGGGTTGAGAATAAATTGGGTTTGAAAAAAAAAAGATTTTTTAAGGTTAACAGAAGAAAAATGAAGGGCTCTTGGCAAAAACGCATGGTCCAATTTTTATCCCGTGCTTGGACTTCGAGGTTGGCAAACTTGAAAATGCATGGGCAAAGGTCCAAAAATGCACGTCCGATTCTCTAAAACGCATGGGTCAACACCGAAATCGCATGGCCTCCTCCTGTATTGTGCGTCGGATCGTGGCTCTCGGATACAAAACACTTGGCAAAAACACACAGGTTGGGTTGTGTAGATCCTACACATGACTATTAACACACAAAAAAAAACAAAAAACTCACTGGGGAAATCGCATGGCCAAATCCAAAATGCATGGCCTATGGGTCGACTGTGCGTCTAGTAGCAGTTTGTCACATAAAAATTCGCATGACCAAACTTGAAAACTCAAGGGTCCATTTTGGGGATGCTTAACAAAAAAAATGACACTGTACATTCTCTCCATCTCACACTCATATTTTCTCTCTCGTTCTCTAACCCTCATGATCGCGCGATTCTCTTTTCTCCACTCTCTATCACTTGTCAGCCGAAACCCTCTTACACCCTAACTAAAGTCTCGATTTCCTTCAACTAATACAAGATTAAAGCACTAAAGGTTTGAAGAGAAAGCTTGGGGAGGTATTTTGGAAATAATATTGGATGCTTTCATCTCCAACTGTGCATTCCACCATTAAAGAGTTCAAGTTTTCTTGAGGTTGAAGAAGAAGTGCACAATTCAAGCAAACATCACAAATTCAAGCATTTGAATGGTATGTTCCTTCCATATCTCAAGTTTTATGCATTAATTTTAAGTTGTTTAGCTAGAATCGTTGCTAATCCGTTCTTGTGCTTCATATAGTTATTTATTCGTGTTGGTCTAGTTGTGCTTTAGCCTTTGGTCACCACTTGTTTGTCATATATTTGACTTGTAATCATGCCAAAACGCAAGAATCCAAAGCCAAAGGAACAATTAGAATCTGAATATGGTGTCACTACCATTATGCAAAATTTTCTTGAGCATTGTGACTGCTACCGTCACCTAAAGGACCACAAATACTCTTAGCAATGGTTTATAGATATTCCCACTCTCCAAGAACTAGGAGTTTATGATGGCGTCTTTAGGTTGTTGTGAAATATCGGTTGGGAGAGTCATCTCACTTTGGCACCAATGGAATCGTATAAAAACACAACTATTGAATTCTTACAATCTTTGGAATTCAATGAGAATGTCAAAAGTCTCTCATTCTGTCTCATACAATTGCAATTTTTTCCGAGTCTGAACGATCTTAGTGGTTTTGTTGGGATTTCTACATATAATACTTATGGTCCCAAATTAAGATACATGCGAGAGAAAAATGGCCCTTTCAAAACCCAACCCAAAACCTTTTGGAAGGAAATCAAGGGACTTAATGTGTATGAGGCTCTATCCACCAAAGCATCCCAAATCATTCATCCGATATTAAGGGTGGCTCTCCGAATTATATGTAATATTGCCTTCCCCCAAGAAGACGTAAGTAGAGACGGTAAGATGAAGTTAGAAATTCTTTAGTGCATGGTCACCGACTTACAAATACCATATTTTGGTGCCTTCCATGCTTCCAAACGTCTCAAGGTCTCCACTAGCGATTTCGGCCCTATTCGCTATGGCGGGATTCTTACATATCTCGCTACCCGCCTTACTTGTGCTGAGCTTTTTGAGAGAAAGTGCCCAAATCTCGAGAAAATCACGCAAGGCTCCAATATCATCACATACAATGTCCTTGTAGCCTCATCTTTCTTTCGTAGAGAAAGTGACGATAGATTAACATGGTTGGTGCAGGGTGAACCCCATTTCCGAATTCCTCCTAGGGACTTCAGGTCCTTCTAGCTCCAGTAAGATATCACTCAGACTCGGTGGTGTCTACCAAAGAACAATTCTGCATATTCCATTCCATGAACCCCGATCCCATCCCGAGAGCTCCTGAGCGGCTGGTCGTCGACCACGAAGATGACACTCGTGCTAATCTCCTTATTCCTCCCGCTCACTCCACTCCTCCCACTATAGGGGATCGACTTATGTTGCCCCGATAGAGACCGCACGTTACTTCTACACCCGATGGGCGACTCAGTACCATGACACATACATGAGGTGTTTGATCACCTTGATCAAGTTATTGTCGACACTCACGTTGATTTGTCTGCAACCAACGCCTTCGTTTAATAATTTACCCAAACTGTACAAGGGGTTATGCAGTTTCTGCAGCGTTGGACCCCCTGTGGTTAGTAGGTTGCCCTACCCTCTCTGAGCACCGATGACAATGCTTAGTCTTAAGCTTGGGAAGGGGTATTTTTACATTAGGTTCTAGTTTCCGCATGCATTTCATCAAAAGCATTAAAAAAATCAATCAAAAGGAACCTAATCTTCTTGAATCGATTAAAGTGGTAAATGAATTGTGGCTAGAGATTAGAACTTGTTTGTTTTTCATGAAAAAAAATCGTGAAACAATCTAATCATACACGAACTCGCCTCATAAAGCTACTCATGCAAAACAAAAGATGATAAGGTTATCAACAACGAATCATAATAACAGGTATAGGTTAGCCCTCGGAACACATGACCGATCTTATGAATAGTAAGTGCTCAATCATGCCCAAACTCCAAATTTAAAAGAATCATAAAATGAATATAAAATTTCAATAACCCGAACCTTCCAACACTCTAAAACTCACTTCTACCTACTCCCTTCTAAGCATCCTGCTTGGGGACATAGTTTCCAACTATACTTATAGGTCTTTACGTGTTTACACTAGTCCCATGAAAAATGTCTTAGAAGTCCCTCATGGTAATAGACCATGAGATTTCCCAACAATAGAAAAAGTCAAGGACAAAAATATAAATAATTAGGTCCAGCAAATAACTTAAACATGTAGATATGTACTCTCCCCTCACACTTGTACTCCTCTGTTTATGTCGCGTCAAGGCGACATTTAAGCATGAGTGAATCTTCGGATAATTTGAAAGTGCACCCTTGTGAACTGTTGGATTAATGTCTAAGTCCATAACTATAATTGGTAAGACTTGACCCGACCCGGCATGGTCCATTTGGGTTGCATGGCATCATGCATTTGGATAGACTATAATGAGAGAAATAACACTTAAGTTTTGTTAATATATTATAAGTTATAATATATTAATAAGGTTATTTAATTAGTATTGATCAAGAATTAATTTGGAATTAATTAAGTGATCAAAAGGAGACTAATTAAATATATGGGTTGATTGTGTAAATCATTCATTCTTATATATGTGGGCTTGTGATCCAAGATTCCTTATGTTGGACTAAGTCCATGGGGTGACCCATGGATACTCCATGGAGGTTAAAATCCATGGAGCATAAGGAATGGGTAAAGTCATGAGTTACATGGTGTAACCCTAATAGCCACCATATAAAAGAATCCCATGGCTCAAGAAATTGTGCACTATGTGTGTGTGTGAGGGCTAAACGATTTCATGGAGTGTTTAAGTTTCTCTCAAGTTATTCCAAGTGTATTAGGTGTTGTGTGAACCATTTGAGGTGTCACACTTGGGGCACTAGGCACTCAAGCTTCATGAAGACTTTCTACATAAAGAGGTATGTATTCTGTCTTGTTATATTCATTGTTTGTATGCTAGATTAGGATAATACCTTGGAAAGTTCTTATTTGCATGTATAATAGGGAAAACATAGATCCAAGGTATTTAGGGTTGCATGTACACTTAGAAGTGTTAGAATGCTCAAAACCCAACAGTGGTATCAGAGCCTAGGCTTGTTTTCTTGTTATATTTGCAAAAGTAGCTGAAAAATCGAGTTTTGATGTTGTCTACCCAGTAGACTCGCCGAGTCCAAGGCAAAAAGCATCCAACTCGCCGAGTTGGTTCGTGCACACAACGAGTTGGACCCCCAGACAACATAAATTCGACTTTTTTGGCTGGAATTAGACTAGGAACATTACCCTAAGATCTTTTTGGACTTATAAACTTGTTTTTGATGTGGTAATGTTCATGCTAATCCAATTTCAAAGATAATTGTCAATAGATTCATGTTTTGAATTAGTTTAGTGATTAGGCTAATGACATGAAAAAGTTTGATTTGAATTATCTTGTTCTTATGAGTTGCTTAGATTAATAGAAAGTTATGTGAAATTTGTTTTCAATCCGAATTAATCTAAGAGTTGACTCTAAAATGTGTTTTTGTAACTTGTCCTCAAGTTATATGAAAAGTCACATTTAAGTTTCATAAAACTCATAATAGTTAGCAAAGGTTACAAAAATTAAGAGTCTTGTCTCATTGAATGGTTTTATGACTCCATAACTTGTCCTCAAGTTATGGAAGTTCAAGAGTCACTTCATTAAGTAATAAAATGTGTAACCTTAATTAATTCCATAAGTTATAAAATAAAGATAAGTTAATTCTTTTATTAGTTTAAAGTCTTCCATAACTTGTCCTCAAGTTATTGAACTTGAAGAGTGTTTGGATTAAAACTACTTTAAACACATAAGTTGTAAGTCCCTAATTTGCCTGTGTATCAGTCAAATCCGTTTGATGGTGCAGAATCCCAATCAAACGGATGATATCAGATAAAATAAAAGAGAATGAGAAGAAGAATAATATGAATCTTCGTATGAATTGATATGAATTAAGATCCGGATACAAAAGATTCACACAAAATGCTCTCTAATTCTCTCTGGCCGTAAACTACTTTAGGGTTCATCAATCTCTACTCCTCACCCTAACACCTCTATTTATACATGTTGGATATGGGCCGGAAACAAATGGGCCGTAAATGAGTTTACGGCCGTAAGGTGTTTACGGCCGTAAATGAGTTTACGGCCGTAAGGTGTTTACGGCCGTAAACTCAGCTGTAAACATGGCCATAAATTCATAAATATTATACAAAAATATAATTGCCCAGAAAAGTAAAGTATAAACCATATTTTGACCCAACAATCTCCCCCTTGGTTTATAGCTTTCTTTTCTTAATGACCCAACAAGCTCCCCCTAAAAAGTAGCTGGCTTTTCTTGTTAATCTTCAATGAGAGCTTGGCTTCAGCTTTAATCTTCGATTTCTTCACAACATCAGGATGAACATATGAATCTTCAATGAATGACTTCATCTTGAGCACTTGGGCATTTCTTCAGAATTTGGCATTGAACGCACGTTAGGTGAGGAGGCTTGACGTACTGATTCTTGAAAGATAGCGCTTTCAGCTTGAGAATCTTCAGAGAGAACATCAGAGAGAACAAATCTTCTATATCACTTCAGCAGGTTCATAGATAGCAGCAGACTGATTGAGGAGGCTTCAATGCAATCCGTCACATAATCTTCAATTGCAGCTTCACCTTGCTTCTGGGGTTGAAGGATTGAATGTTGAAAGAATAATCTTCATTTCTTACTCCTTCGAATGCGAATTCTTCGATGCTCACAGACGAAGCCTTTGGCTCAGAAATCTTCAACACAAACTCCATGAGTCTTATCTATACCTGAAATCACTTTTCAAGACAAAAACAAAACTAAAAGAAAACTTAGCACACAAATTAAAACATAAACAAAAATATTTTTGGATTTTTTTTATTAATTTTTAATTCTCCCCTAATATCTTATATTCTTCAAACCTAGAGATATGAGTTGTTACTATGAGTTGTTTGTACATTGATTGCACGAAAACGCATTCGGTAACTCAATGTTATAAAACGTGCCTTTGTGTATGATTCAAGAAGTAGTAGAACAAGCCATATGAGTCGAAGTTTATCCATTCCTTTTACCTTCGGGATAAAAGCGATATATGTGGGCCCCTCGATGATTTGATGATGACAAATGGAAGTGCTCGGCCGGGCCAGGACTGATTTGATTTGTTCAATTAGTCAGTCATCATAAATCGGAAATCGGGAAACAACAAATGGACAGAGAGAATGATTATAATCCATGTCTCAGTCCATATGATATCTAGAATGGAGGAATATATGATCCCTTATCTAATGGACAAGTCATTAACAAAGGTCAGAGTTCATCTACAAGGTTAGAGTTCGACAGAAGCTTTTGAGAGCTACGATTGCCAGTCGGTTCTTGAAGTCATACGCAATAATAGTTTTAGACTTATCCAAGTGGGAGACTGTTAGATTAATGTCTAAGTCCATAACTATAATTGGTAAGACTTGACCTGACCCGGCATGGTCCATTTGGGTTGCATGGCATCATGCATTTGGATAGACTATAATGAGAGAAATAACACTTAAGGTTTGTTAATATATTATAAGTTTTAATATATTAATAAGTTATCTAATTAGTATTGATCAAGAATTAATTTGGAATTAATTAAGTGATCAAAAGGAGACTAATTAAATATATGGGTTGATTGTGTAAATCATTCATTCTTATATATGTGGGCTCGTGATCCAAGATTCCTTATGTTGGACTAAGTCCATGGGGTGACCCATGGATACTCCATGGAGGTTAAAATCCATGGAGCATAAGGAATGGGTAAAGTCATGAGTTACATGGTGTAACCCTAATAGCCACCATATAAAAGAATCCCATGGCTCAAGAAATTGTGCCCTATGTGTGTCTGAGGGCTAAACGATTTCATGGAGTGTTCAAGTTTCTCTCAAGTTATTCAAAGTGTATTTGGTGTTGTGTGAACCATTTGAGGTGTCACACTTGGGGCACTAGGCACTCAAGCTTCATGAAGACTTTCTACATAAAGAGGTATGTATTCTATCTTGTTATATTCATTGTTTGTATGCTAGATTAGGATAATACCTTTGAAAGTTCTTATTTGCATGTATAATAGAGAAAACATAGATCCAATGTATTTAGGGTTGCATGTACACTTAGGAGTGTTAGAATGCTCAAAACCCAACATTAACAACACTTCAAAGGAGTTGTGCAGGGACAAAATATAAAAGAGTTAAAAGGAAAAAGAAAAAGAAAGAAAAAAAAAGTCAAGAAATGGAAAATTCCACAACAACATGAGTTGCATGAATAAATACAACTAGGAAAATTGCTTTGCTGTCGAAAGATCCCCTTGGACTTAAAATTGAACTTATGACATTAGGACTGATTGTGAACTACTTTGACTGGTGTCAATAGTTTGAAACATGTAACCAATCTGGGTAAATATTAGGGAATTTTTAGAAAATATTTTTTAGAAAAAGCTTGTTGTTAGTCAACAAATAGCTAGAGTCGCTCATTTTCATGCTTTATACAATGAAGATTATTGAGCATGTTTTTCATCACATATGTTTTCACGAGAGTAAAGACCATAATTTGTTCAATGTGCTAACCCAATACTGATAAAAGTAATTAAGTGTTGTAGCTTTTGATTTTGTTGATTTGTGTTAGCGAGCGACTAAAAATTTTGTTTTAAATGGTATATATCTTTGTGGGGTTAGTGTCAAGTTATCTCAAGGCATGACGGGTACACCTTCGACTGTATGACACAATGAGGTTAATTTGATTGAATCATGTTCATTTTGTTTTGTTTATTGCATTGATGTTTGAAAAAAAAATCTTTGAAGCTTTTTTAATCTTTTTGTACATATGTTATTTTCATTAGTTTTTCTTTTAGTTCCTTTTTATTCCTTCCATTCTTTTCATCTTAGTTTCTTTTTTGTCACCTATCGTCTTCTCTAGGTTGATTCTTCATTTTGTTCTTTCTTGAGGACAAGAAAGGTAAATGCTTGCGGAGGTTTGATAGGTGCATTTTATGCACCTATTTTGCATGTTTATTTACATCCTTTCAAAATATTCTACTTCATAATTCATGCATTTAGTTAATTATTTAGGCAATTACATATTTTAATAAGAATGACAGGTACTTCACTATTTTTGATTTATTTTGTAGGAATTATAGAGCATGGAGCTTGGAAAACGGAGCATGGAGCTTGGAACACGGAGCATGGAGCTTGGAACACGGAGCATGGAACTTGGAACATGGAACATAGAGCTTGGACCATTGGAGAATGAAGAGCAGATGGACCAGTCATGCCATCGAAGATAACATGAAGACATAACCCAAGTTGTTGCATATCATCATAGAAAAGGACTATGTATTAAATATGGTTCGTGTCATACCAACACGGGTCATGTTTGGCCTTTTTCATCTTATATTTGAGCAACATGACTCGTGGTGAAGCTAGACTTAAGAAGGAGCCAACAGTGATGACTTATTGGAATTTTAGTAAAAAGCATAGGCCATGCTAAAAACACATGGGAAAAAGGCATGGCCATGCTAAAAATGCATGACCTTGAGTTAGCCACGTGAGGACTTATTAAAAAAAGGGGATGTCGCCATTTTTCAATCAGGCGGTTTTTGGAGCAAGTTTTGGCGATCTAGGGCAATTTTAGGAGATTTCTTGGAGCTTTTGAGAAGACCAAATCATTGCAAACATTTTTTATTTCTGTTAGTAAGAATTAAACACTTCCATTTCCCTATTTTGTTGGTTGATTTGTTCTTAGCCATGTGTGGCTAAGAAATCCCAATTTCTAGTTCTTGTTCAAAACATGTTGATTCTTTACTTAAAGCATAATTTGTGTTTGATTTGTGATTTTATTCTAGTGATTATGTTTTTGTTTAAACTAGAACCCCTTGAATTTGATTTGTGTTTGATTGGCCACTTTCAGCATTGTATTTTTGTGTATTTAATTAACTTTTAGGGCACCTAATTGTTCTATTAAGTTAATAATTGGTAACAAACAATAAGCTTTCTTATTGTAAAACATATATCACATGTTTTCATACTTCCGAGTGTATGAGAAGAAATGAGCGTTGTTGGGAAGCTTATACAATACTTAATGCAATTTTTCAATACAATCTAAGAGCGTGTTTAGGTTGAATTAGTAAAGCTAGGTCTAGTCAAAGAGCGTGTTTTGGTTAGATAATATGGCAAGCAAAAGGTATTAGAGTGTGTTAATAGCTTTCAATACCAACTTAGAATAGTAATTATGAATTACATCAAGTCATAAACAAGTTGAACAACAACATTGAGAACTTGAACTAGAACCATTCCAATAAATTGTTTACAAGTTTATTTCATTTTGTGCATGATTTTAAATTATACAATTTTTTTATTATTTTACTTTTGCAAACAAAACCCCCTTTGTGACCAAAGTACCTTGCGCAAAGAGGTGTAGGCTTTTATCTCATGTCTCTGTGGTTCGAACCTGCTTGCCTTGTACTACTTTTAGTGCATTAGATCAGTGTATTTGGAATCCCTTGTACCCCTATTATTTGTTGGTTTTGACATGCCTAACACCTACACAACAATTATAACACTTACTTAACTTGTGCTTCATAACTATACTTTAAAATACTTATCGTTGTGTTACTTTAACTTTTCTTTGATTATAGTGTTCTTTTTGGGACCTAATTTCTTAACTCTAAATTCACGATTAGGTTCTGATAAAATTATATGCATATAGTTCCCTCTCTTAGCTTTCTAGGAATATAAACATCTCGTCGTAACATTTTTTGGTTGATTTTATATTAAATTTACAAGTTAGCCATTTTGAAGTGTTACTTTTCGAACACACATACAAAGGTTGTACACGGAAAAGAAATGAAAAAGAAAGGAAAACGAAGGCAACATGTTACATGATGGCTAGAACAAGGGCTAGAATACTGCTCCCTAAAATCCTCTTTGAAAGATCTAGTATGCCCAAGAGTCATATTAAAATGATATTACTATATAACATATGATAGTAAGGGTCACACTAACTATAACTTGATACAATTGATTATTTATTAGAAATTGATTTTAATAAATATTCATAAACTCTTATAATAAATTTGGAAAATATTTATTTCATGGAAATAATTATTTTACAATACAAGTAACATATTATTTCAAAAGGTATGAATTAATAAGTCATGCACAACTTTTTGGACTAGTTGAAACCTTTTGTCTTTTAGCAAAAGACTAAGTTTATATTTTATAAACTTAGATTTTATAAAATATAAACTATCCATCCTTTTTTATATAAATATGGACAAAACTCTTTTAGTTAAGAGAGTTATGGTCTTTTGATTTGTTTATTAAAAAGAAATGGGTAAGGTGCAAGCATGGGGAGACAAGTAGCCTTAGGTGCATGGAGTTCTTACTGGGTTAAGGACTTGTGGGTAATATTCGTGCTTTATGAAGGATTTAGAGGCTTTCATTTGCCATACACTCTGTTGCATCATTTTTGGAAGAAAATCCTCTCCACCCTCGCACTCTCTTACCTTCTTGCAAGTATTGAAGAGTTAGAAGTTACTTACATTCTCTCTTTAAGTCATACCTTTGTTTTGACTTAAAGCTTAAGAGTTGTAACTAGCATTACATCAAGTTGATCAATTGTTGGCATCCTAAAGTTCATCCATCTTCTTCAACATTCAAGCCTCCCTAGAGGACCCAAAGTTCATCAAATGTTGTTGCTTCTTCTTCGTTCTATGTTTTTGCTTTAAATCTTTCTACTACTTGCAAGATGATCGTTGGTGGGTGATAAAATGTTTATGTTATTTATAAAACTCAAGTCTTCCGTTTGCCATTATTTGTAGTTTTTGAAACTAGTTTTTAAATAAAACCCAACAATTGGTACCAGAACTACCTTTTAAGTTTGGTTATATTTTATAATTTTTGGAAATCTAAGTTCTTGGAGAATATGGATAACTTGGTTTTTTATAAAAACAAGTTCATACATATTTTCTTTGACAACTTTGTATATGTTATTTTATGTGCCAAAAACTTACATGCATTTTTTTTGTCACCTAAAGTTGTCTTAGAAAAACAATGGTTGTTTCATGTGTATGTTAAATTGTATGATGTGCATAACCTAGTCAATGACCTTCGTGTTGTTGTGTTTGTTGTTATAAAAATGATTGTAATGATTTATTTATTCATATGGTATATAATAATTAAATAGATGAGTTTTCTTGTTTATTTTTGTAAAGTAATAGATTAGTTTTTACAAATAATTTATTTGTACAAACATGTAACAAGAAATGAAGTTGGAGCCATTTTTTGTAAGACAAAAGGGAAAATTTCGATTTCAACATGTGCTGGGCAGAATGTGATACTTTCTGAAAGGTGTCATGAATACTACACATGTGCTGAGAATGTGCTAAATAGAAAGATGTCACTTTCTGAAAAGTGTCATGAAAGTTGAGTTTTTTCCTTTAAAGAATCCCTTCAAATCTTTTGCAAGCAATTGATGTTTACTCAAGTGGGAGCTTCAACAACAACATTACAAGAAGTATTTTGGTCCCTTTGAATGTCCTTATAGGAATGGACTTGTCATCATTTGTGTTGGCTCACAAAAATGTCACTAGTTGGTTATGTTTATGCACATATCTTTTATGCATGTGTGTGTTGCTTATTTTATGCATTATTTTGTGTCGTTGATAAAATTAGTTTTTTCACTTGATAAAATAATTTTGAACTAAATAAACATCACATGGAGTTTGAAATATTGACAAAATAAAAACCGGTTTTATAAAATTGCTAATTAAGGCAACTCTTGAAATATTGAATTATAAGTGTAAAAATCCTGTTTTCATAACTTATTTAAACTCCAAAGTATTATTTTCTGAAAGGAAGTTTTATTAAACAATATTAAAAGGTTCTACATGGTTCAAACTCAAACTTAATACTAGGTATAAAAACCGGGTTTTTAGAAGAACCTTGAACGTAATTTTTAGAAAATTGATACCATGAGACATTGGATGCATGCAATTGTCATGATATCACATGTTTTAAATAGAATAATAAAACATACAAATCCATTTTTCAAAATCCAAGTCTATGTCATCCAACTTTGGAAACATTTGCACATCAATTGTATAATGCTAGTAGGATAAAGGATACCTAACCATTAGTATCATCTTTTGGTAGCCAAAGTATTTTTGTGATTTCTATAACAAAGTTGTAGGCCAATTATACAAGTTTCTCTAATTGGATGAATTGATTGGAAACCTCTTGTGATAAAGGTCAACTACGCGAGAGTGGTCAAAGGCATAGATGACACCAAACATGTCAAATTAACAAATGGATTGTTAAGGGTCTCATACATCTATGAAATACAAATGGTGTAATTAATACAAGTTATTTACCTTGTTAGAATTGAGTGAATGGTATAAAGGATACCTAACCATTTATTTAATTTGTAACTTGGATCCTGTACTTTAAATAAATAATGTTTTTGAAACAAAAGGGTATTATTATTTTAAAGAATTAAATACTAAATGAAAACTTTGTTAAAATTTTATAGATAACTCCACCAACTACTGTAACATACCACCCATTGAACATTCAGTATATTCTTGACAAAGAAAAACTCAACCACTCCAACTTTTTGGATTGCCACATAAATTTAAGAATCATTTTGAAACAAGAAAAGAAAGACTATGTCCTTGAAAAACAAACCCCTGATGAACCACCTGCTCTCCCAAAGGTCGCACATGATGCATAGCTAAAGCATATAGATGATTCACTTGATGTTTCATGTCTTATGCTTGCATCTATGGTTACCGTTCTTCAGCGGGATTTGGAACATTGCACTACCTTTGACATGATTGAACATCTCAAGGAAATGTTTGGTAAACAAGCTAGAACCGAAAGGTTCGACACCATGAGAGCACTCCATGCCATTAAAATGGAGGATAGTGGGAATGTGAGCACACATGCTCTCAAGATGAAAATTTACATGGATCAATTGGAGAGATTAGGCTCTCCATATCCGTAAGGCTTGGCTATAGATATCATTCTAAACTCTTTTCCAAAGTATTACAATGATTTCATCATGAACTATAACATGAATGGGTAGGAGAAACCTATCTCTGAGTTGCACGGGATGCTAAAAACTGAAGAGAATAATATCCCATGTAACCCCCCCCCCCCCCCCAGTGCTCATGATTAGGGAAGGAAAAGTCAAAAAGAACAAAGGCGAGAACTTCAAGGGAAAGCTACAAGCTGGCAACAGAAAAGGGAAGAAAGCTCCTCAAAACCTACCACCCAAGAAGGACAAGGTTTCCAAATATGACACATGCTTTAAGTGTAGAGTTGTCGGGCATTGGAAAAGTAATTTTCCTAAGTACCTTGTTGAGTTGAAGAACAAGAAGGTCGGGGAAGGCTCTTCAGGTATATCCATTTTCATGATTGAAATGGGACTATTTACTTTTTCATCTAACACTTGGGTATTTGATACTAGTTGTGGAACTCATATTTGTAATTCGTTGTAGGGGTTCAGAAAGAGTAGGGAACTAAATACAGATGAGATGGTATTGCATGTGGGCAATGGAGCACGGGTTACAACCCAAGCAATAGGACATTTTAATTTAAATTTACCATCTGGTCTGTACTTAACATTAAACAATGTATGTTTGATCACCTCTATTACTAGAAATATTGTATCATTTTCCTGTTTAAGAAAATTTGGTTTTAATCTTCAATTTGTTGATAATAACATTCATTCCTTCTTGGATGGAATATTCTATTTTGAGGCTAGACCGATAAATGGAATTTATGAATTAAACCTAGATGACATCTCAATTAAACCTATATCACCTTCACTGATGACTTTAGTTGTTTTAGTTATGTGTATTTGATGAAACATACACATCAATCATTTGAAAAGTTTAAATTGTTTCAAAGTGAAGTTGAAATTCAACTCGACAAAACAATCAAAATCCTTCGTTCGGATAGAGGAAGAGAGTACTTGAGCCATGAGTTCCAAGACCATCTAAGGAGTCGTGGGATTATCTCACAACTCAATCCATCCAGAACACCACAACTTAATGGTGTTTCAAATTGGAGAAATCAGACCTTACTTGATATGGTTTGATCTATGATGAGTCAAAGTACCCTTCCTTTGTCATTTTGGAGTTATGCTTTACTCATCGCATCTCGTATCTTGAATATGGCACCAACTAAAAAGGTAGAGAAAACACCTTATGATATGTGGTATGGAAAAGCTCCATCCTTATCTTATTTGAAAGTTTGGGGTTGTGAAGCTTCTGTTAGACGGGAGACTTCAAGCAAACTTGAGCCTAGATCTACCAAATACATATTTTTAGGATATCCTAAAGATTGTTTAGGATATTAATTCTAAATTCCTAGTGAGAATAAGATCTTTATCTCATAAAAGGATGAATTCTTAGAAAGCAAGTTTCTAATGGATGAGGCAAGTGGGAGGTATGTGGAACTTGAAGAAGATCAAGAACTTTAACCCGATGCAACCTTAGTTGGCACTAGTACTGAACAACAGGTTGTTGAAGATAAAGAGATCATTGTCCTTCAACCTATTGAAACACAAGGCGTTCGCAGATCCGGTTGAACTCTACCGTGAACCTGAGAGATAGAGATTCATCATTGACAAGTGCTTCATGATGATGACTGCTGATGAGCCCATCAACTACCGATATGCAATGTTAGATCCTGAATCTGACAAATGGCTTGAAGCCATAAACACAGAGATGCAATCCATGAGAGAAAATCAAGTTTGGGACTTGGTTGAACTTATTCCCAATATCAAGAATGTTGAAAGTAAGTGGATCTTCAAGAAGAAGACTGATATGGATGGCAATTTACACACATTCAAAGTGATACTTGTTGGTAAAGGATTCGCTCAAACTCATGGGGTTGATTATGATGAAACCTTTTCACCAGTCGCTATGATTAAATCTATTAGGATACTACTTGCTATAGTTGCATATTATGACTATGAGATATGACAAATAGATGTCAAAACCACTTTTCTAAATGGGCACTTGGAAGAAGATGTCTATATGGTTCAGCCCGAAGGTTTTGTCGATTTAGCATCCTAATAAAGTGTATAAGCTCAAGGGATGCATTTATAGATTAAAACAAGCATCTTGTAACTGGAATCATCGTTTCAATGATGAAATCACAAAGTATGGTTTTATTAGAAATAAAGATGAATCTTGTGTTTACATGAAAACTAGTGGGAGCTCGGTGACATTCTTGGTCCTATATGTGGATGACATATTAATCATGGGAAATCACTTTCCAACTTTACAATGTGTAAAGACTTGGCTTGGAAAGTGCTTCTCAATGAAGGACCTAGGTGAGGCACAATACATTATTGGAATCAAAATCTATATAGATAGATCAAAACAATTAATAGGTTTAAGCCAAGGTACATATATTGAGAAAGTGTTGAGACGGTTCAATATGGAAAACTCTAGGAGAGGATTTGTACCTATGGTGCATGGCACTGTACTAAGTTCATCTCAATGTCCTAGCACAAAGGCTGGGCTAGACAAGATGAAGGATGTTCCATATGCTTCTACAATTAGATCCATCATGTACGCCATGAACTGCACAAGACCTGATATTGCTTATGAAATGAGCATGGTAAGAAAATTCCAACAAAATCCATGGGAAAGTCATTTGACAGCTGTAAAGAACATTCTTAAGTACTTACGAAGAACTAAGGATATGTTACTCGTCTATGGAGGCATGGAAGAAAGCTTAAGTGTAAAGTGCTACACTGATGATTCATTCACAACTGATTGAGATGCTTGCAAATCGCAATCAGGATATGTGTTCATTATCAATGGGGTTGCGGTATCTTGGAAAAGCTCCAAGAAAAGTGTTATTGCACAATCCACTACAGAGTTAGAATACATTATTGCTTCTGAAGATGCACAAGATGCTGCAAGGATGAAGAAATTCGTTGGAGATCTAGGGCTAGTCGCTACCATTCAGGACCCCTTAGACATTTTCCTTGACAATGAGGGTGTTATTGCGTTGGCAAAAGAACCCAGATCACACAAGAAGACCATGCATATTAGCCGAAGATTCAACTTCATCTAGTATAAAGTTAAAGTAGGTGAAATTAGTGAAACGCTTGGATCCTGGTAAGTATTTAAAGTCATAATTTATTCAATTTCACAGGGCAACTCGACGAGTTGGTAACCCAAACTCGTCGACTAGAGATTGTTTGAACCGCGGGTTTTAGGAAACCTACTTGACGAGTTAGAAGCCTTAGCTCGACGAGTAGATCGACTAGGATGAAAACCTAATTTCCAGGGTTTTGCACCCTATTTAAAGGACTTAATCCTTTCATCAACCCCTCATCATCCCCCCTAAAACCCTAAATTGTATTGTGAGCTCCTTGTTGAGAATCTAGAGGTTTTGAGTGGATTTTTGTGTGTTCTTGTGCTTGGTGAAGAACTAGAAGGTCATTGAGCTTGAGGAGAAGCACTAATTTGGGATTCCGTCCATCTTTGGCAACCTTCTGAGGTAAAAAGTCTCAAGCTTTACGCTTTATAGCTTAGATCTCTCTTAGTATTGTTTTTATGGAACTTTTGACCCCCATTGTTGGAGCATGACAAACCTTCATACTCCATATGCTAAAACTTATGTTATTCAGTGTTAGTTGGCCCTTAAACACATAAAAAGGGTCCTAAACTTGTTCATGTCCAAGAGAAGACCATAACCATAGAAGTAGATTGCTATATCTCGAGTTTGGGTCCATTTGAGGCATGCAAAGCCATCAAGTTGTCGACTTTATAGATGTATACCATGGAAACAATGTAGATCTATATTTTGGAACCTTAGAACTGAAGAAAAGGCTTAATAAACTAAGAACTATGAGGAACTCGACGAGTTGGGTCGAACAGTCCTGATTCTGTTAAAGGGGAGAACTCGGCGAGTTGGAGGAAAACTCGACAAGTTGCAAAGCGATTTCATGATTCTATGATTCATGAGAACTCGACGAGATGAGGGGGAAACTCAATGAGTTGAGTCAACTCGGAGTGTTGACTTTGACTTGACTTTGACTTTATCTTGACTATAGTTGACCTTAAGGGTTATGAGTACAAAATGGTATCTAAGGGGATTGTTTTGGTTCAGGGAGTGAGTAGATATGATTCTAGGCAGAGATGCTTTAGCTATCATCTGACAGTAAGATGATTTTCCTCCAGGTTGAATGGGTCTAAGGCACCAAGGTCGGCCCGTATATATTATGTGTGTTGACTAGTAGCTAAGTGTGGGCATGGCCTGTATCTTAGCATTATTTGAGTATGGATATGGATTAATATATTTGATTATACTTGTTGTATGTGTGATACTTGTATGTGTTTCTAGTAGCTGAGTATAGGCGAGGCCCATATCTCATAGATAGTTGAGTGTGGGCAAGGCCCGTATCTCATGGTTAGCTGAGTGTGGGCGAGGCTCGTATCTCATAGTTAGCAGAGTGTGGGCGATGCTCATACCTCCTACTTAGTTGGGTGTGGGTGGCTCCCGTATCTTCTTAAGTGTGGGCGGGGGGGGGGGGTATCTACTAATTGCATGATATGTGTGGTATGTGGTAGTTT
Source organism: Lactuca serriola (assembly GCF_051521515.1). NCBI lineage: Eukaryota > Viridiplantae > Streptophyta > Magnoliopsida > Asterales > Asteraceae > Lactuca > Lactuca serriola. The sequence continues at coordinate 228,692,519 of NC_136410.1, read as the reverse complement.
GGGGAGACTCACTCAACTTCATGCTTACAGATTCAGTTTTGGTTTCAGGTACTTCCGGTAGCAAAGGGAGGAGCTCGGGATGACTGCATTGCATACACCATGATAGCAGCATGGGATGATTTTAATCTGATATTTTGATATGATACATTGATTCTGACATTTTGATACTATGACTTATGTTTTTGGATGGAATGATTTTGATAACTATGGTTTTATTTATGAACTAAAAACAAAAGAATTTGGGTTCTGAGTTATGGATGTTTCAAGTTGGTATCAGAGCCTTGGTTTGAGTGATGCGGGTACACTCTCGGGTGTGCCTGAACTCAAACTGAGGACTTGGTATAAAAAATTTACAAAAGAAAACCATTTTTATAAAAAAGAATTTTGAAAAGACAAAAGGGTGTGGTGCATGCGATCAGCCGAGCTCAAGTAAGTTCTCCCAAATTACCCATACATGTTTGATATGATATGATATGCTTATGAGATTTGCATGCTAGATTAGGGGATAAGGATCTAGGAAGGATTCCTTGTATGCTTGCTGTATGTGTATGTGAATTGCATGCAAGATTAGGGGCTAAGGATCTAGGAAGGATGCCTTGTATGCTTGTTATATGAGCTTATTAAACTGCATGCTATTACTGATTAGTCAGTAATATGAAGGTCTGACTAGAGTATGTTTGGTTTTGGTTACTCAATGCCCAAATGCTGCTAGCTTTGTGCTTTTAGGTGTCCTAGTTATTCTTAGCTAACTAGTGCACGAATATGCTAAGTCGCTAAGTTACATATTGCAAGGACTAAATAATTTCAGAAGGTTAGGTTTAGCCCTATTTCAGAACTCTTGTCTGAGTCCAACCGTTGTAGGGAGAGACCTCTCATTCGAAGAATTATCTGGTCTTAGTAATATGTAATGGTATTCGTGGGCTAGTTAGGGAGGGGTAGCAGGGACTTCTTATGCAGCTGATGGCAGAGAGTGGGCCGGAGATTACCTTAAGGCAAGCCTATGATGAGATTAGCATGTGAACAGTAGCAGTATAAGAGACTTGGTGGAGTCAGGGCATTTCTTGAGAAAAGTACGGATAGATGTGGAAGCTAGTATGGGCCCGTACTACTTAAAGCATAGGATTCGTACTCGAGTTAAGGAAGGCTAAGATTAAACCAAGGAACTTGAAATGTGTGTGATCCTTCAATATATGATGAGTATTCTGATGATTGTGGTGGTATATTTTCATAATGGTAACGCTACGCGGTAGACCAGTTGGCAGTTCAGGTGCCGGTGAGGGATCACGCTCGGGCTCTGGGTCCGGACAGCTCGATGATCAGATGAGGGAGTTCATTTCATCTGAGATCAAGTGCAACATATTGGATCAGACTCCTGTGATCTTCGATACGGTCAAGGACGGCATTCTGGAGATTCTCGATGAGAGGTTAGGTGCATTCCACACCGAGATAGTGGCCATGATAGCAGCGCACACGATGACATTCAGGGAGTTCCGTCCTTGTGGAGCTCCAGATTACCATGGGAGTAGGGACTCCATTGCTAGAAGCAGGTGGTTGATAGATGTCGCCAATGCCTTCCACACCAGCAGATGTCCCACGGTGGACCAGGTTCGAATTGCTTCCTATCTCCTGAAGGACAGGGCACGCGACTGGTGGGAGGAGGTTGGGCATGCGGTTGGTGATGATGCCCTTGATGCTATAACCTGGAGCAACGTCTCGACTAGGTTCAGGGCCAAGTTCGCACCTGTGATAGAGGTGCAGCAGCTTGCGTGAGAGTTTGAGGACCTCCGACACACGACTGTTACGGTGACTGAGATCACCGCTATATTTAAGGAGAGGGCCTTTCTTGTTTCGCAATATGTGGCGGACGAGGAGATGAAAAAGGCTCGGTACCACGAGATGCTGTGGAGTGATATCCACCAGTTTGTGAGCCGATCTAGCTGAAAGACGTTGTTAGATATGATTGCAAGGGCGAGAGAGAGAGAGAGAGAGAGAGAGAGAGAGAGAGAGAGAGAGAGAGAGAAGAGAGAGAGAGAGAGAGAGAGAGAGAGAGAGAGAGAGAATTTGGAGATGGAGAGGAAGAGGAAACCAGAGGTAGCGACCATTGTAGAGGACTCGGGTAAAAAGCCCTAGATAGATTCCCGAGGGAAGGGCTAGTAGGGCTAAGGCCATTGCGACAAGTGTGGGAGGACGTACGACGGGGCGTGCAGGGTGGGTAATTTGGGCTGTTTTAAGTGCGGCCGAACAGGTCATGTCAGCATGGATTTTACTGATACCACCACCACCACAATATCTTATCTGATTTGCTTTTAGTGTAATCAAAGGGGTCACAAGAGGTCCCAGTGTCTGAGTATAGCAACAGAAGGACAGGTGGCGGCACCCGCGCCAGTGGCGAAGAGCAGGGCCTTCCAGCTGAGAGCAGAGGAGGCACGTGCAGCCCCCAATGTTGTGACGGGTATGTATCTTCTCCCTATCTATTTATCTATTTCGATTATTGCTTATGTTTATGTATTTCATTATAGGATCGTTCCTTGTGAACGGTATATCTTCTCTAGTATTATTCAATTCAGGGGATACCCGATCCTTTGTATCGCTCGCGCTTAGCAAGCGATTTGGGGGAGCTCCAGGGGAACTAGACCGTCCACTCGATGTAGATATTGTGGATGATAGGACCGTTCGGGTTGCGAGGGTTCATCGGGGATGTACACTGTAGTTGTTTGATGAGCAATTTTCCATGGATTTAGTTCTGATTCCCCTGTAAGGGAATAAATTCTTCGTGGGTATGGACTGGTTAAGCCCCAACGAAGCAGTGATTGACTGCGAGCGGAAGCTAGTGTGTGTTCGAACCCCAAGTGGGGGAGGGTTGGTGATTCAGGGCGAGAGGCCGCAAAGTGGTCTGACTTTGTGTTTGGTAGTGAGGGCGAGGCGCTACCTTTAGCAGGGTTGCACAAGGTATGTCACCTATGTCATGCATACCCGAGATAAGGGTAAGGCGGTCGTGGATGATGTACCGATCGTACGGGAGTACCCGGACGTGTTCCTAGAGGATTTACCTAGGGTATCTCCATTAGGCATGTAGAGTTTAGGATCGACCTAGTCCTTGGTGTTGCTCTGATATCCAAAGCACCATATCAGTTCGCTCCTCCCGAGATGCAGGACTTGTCTACACAACTGCAGAAGCTATTGGACAAGTGATTTATCAGGCCGAGTAGCTCGCCCTGGGGAGCCCCGGTTTTGTTCATGAAGAAGAAGGACGAGTCACATCGGATGTGTATAGATTACAGGGAGTTGAATAAGGTTACGGTGAAGAACCGTTATCCCCTCCCGAGGATTGATGACTTATTTGACTAGCTTCAGGGTGCATCTTGGTTCTCCAAGATTAATCTGCGATTGGGCTATCACCAGATGTGAGTCAGAGACGACGATGTGCAAAAGATAGCCTTTAGGACTCGCTATAGTCACTATGAGTTCATGGTGATGCCACCAATGGTCCTGCTGCGTTCATCGATCTCATGAACCGTGTATGCAGACCGATGCTGGATCGTTCTGTGATAGTTTTTATTAATGATATCTTGGTTTACTCCAAGACTCAGGAGCAGCACGGGGAGTACCTAAGGGAGGTGCTAGAGACACTGAGGAGGGAGAGACTTTTCGTAAAGCTCTCCAAGTGTGAGTTCTGGTTGCGTAAGGTGCAGTTTCTGGGGCACCTTGTCAACTAGAAGGGTATTCTGGTCGATCTGGCCAAGATAGAGGCCGTGATGCAGTGGGAGGTTCCGAGGTCTCCTTCTGAGATTCAGAGTTTTCTTTGTATGGCAGGTTATTATCGTAGATTCATAAGGATTTCTCTAAGATTGTTGTTCCCTTGACCCAACTGAACAAGAAGTCGGTGACATTCTGCTGGGGGCCTGAGCAGCAGGCAGCCTTCGAGACTCTCAGACAACGGTTGTGCGAGGCACCAATTCTGACCTTGCCGTAGGGCATTGATGATTTTGTGGTTTACTATAACGCTTCAATCACAGGTATGGGTGCAATACTGATGCAGCGGAGTCACATGAAAGCGTACGCATCGAGGTGGTTGAAGCCTCATGAGGCGAACTATCCGACGCACGATTTGGAGCTAGAGGCCGAAGTTTCCGCCCTCAATATTTGGCGACATTACCTCTATGGGATTCGTTTTACCATTTACACAGACCATATGAGCCTGAGGTATCTGATGGACCAGTAGAATCTGAACATGAGGCAACGTCGGTTGTTAGATATGGTGAAGGACTATGATTGCGAGATCCTCTACCACTAGGGAAAAGCCAATATGGTGGCCGATCCTCTCAGCTGTAAGGCGGTTGTAGCTCCGATAAGAGTTATATGTTTGAGGATGATGGTGATTACTCCGTTGTTGGAGCGGATTCAGGAGGCACAGGTAAAGGCTATGAAAAAAGAGCACCAGAAGAGGGAGCACATCGTGGGTTAGGTGGCTTCCTTAGATTATGATAGCCGAGGACTATTAACCTTGCATCGGAGGCTCTGGGTACCGTATCAGGGAGGTGTACGACAGGTTCTGATGGAGGAGGCCCGCAACTCTAGGTTCTCCATCCATCCCATGGCAACGAAGATGTATCGGGATCTTCGCCCTGATTATTGGTGACCCTACATGAAGCGGGAAATAGCATGATACGTGGAGTGGTGCTTGACTTGTAGGAAAGTCAAGGCCAAACACCAGCGACCTCACGGAAAGATGCAACCATTGGATATTCCCGTGTGGAAATGGGAAGATATCACTATGGATTTCATCACGAAGCTTCTTAGGACCGCACGTGGAGTGGATTCGATTTGGGTCATCATGGGTCGGTTGACCAAGAGTGCTCATTTCATCTTGACCCAGGAGAGTATATCGGCTGAGAAGCTAGCCGAGATCTATGTACATGAGGTGGTGGCACGTCATGGAGTGCCAATGTCGGTTGTGTCAGACCGAGATGTTTGCTTCACTTCAAGGTTTTGGAAGCGGTTTCATGACGAGATGGGTACTCGTATTCACTTCAGCACCGTTTTTCACCCTCAAACTGATGGGCAGAGTGAGAGGACGATCCAGACTCTCGAGGATATGTTGTGTGCATGTGTATTGGATTCCGGCGGTAGTTGGGATACGTATCTTCCGTTAGCAGAATTTTCGTATAACAACAGTTATCACGCCAGCATAGATCAACCTCCCTTCGAGATGATCTACAGGAGGAAGTGTAGGACCCCAATATGTTGGGGCGAAGTTGGTCAGAGAGTTATGGGGAGTACCGAAGTGGTACTCAAAACGACAGAGATGATCTAGTAGGTCCGGAGTAGGCTCCAGACTGCTCAGAGTCAGCAGAAAATTTATGCCTACGAGTGTCGTTCCGACCTAGAGTTTCAGGTAGGGGATATGGTCTTCCTGAAGGTGTCACCTTGGAAAGGTGTCATCCGGTTCAGCAAGCGGGGCAAGCTGTGCCCCAGGTACATTAGACAGTTTAGGGTTTTGACCCGGGTGGGCCGAGTTGCGTATCGACTGGATCTGCTAGCCGAAATTAGTCAGATCCACAACACTTTTCATGTTTCCCAGCTGCGAAAGTGCTTGGTGGATGACTCTGCAATTGTGCCTTTAGAGGATATTCAGGTAGACGACATCCTGAACTACATCGAGAGACCATTAGCCATTCTCGATAGGAAAATGAAGGAGTTGAGGAATAAGAGGGTAGAGTTGGTGAAGATGCAGAGCCAGCACCGGAAGGGCTCAGAATAGACTTGGGAGCCATAGGAGGAGATGAGGGATCATTACCCAGAGTTATTCGAGGCAGCAGGATTCAAGGACGAAGTCTGAGACAAGTGGAGAAGAATTGTAACACTTGTATCCTGGTATGTATTTAAAGTCATAATTTATTCAATTTCAAATGGAAACTCGACGAGTTGGTAGCCCCAAACTCATCACATAGAGATTATTTGAACTGCGGGTTTAGGAAACCTACTCGGCGAGTTGGAAGCCTTAAATCAAAGAGTAGATCGGCTGGGATGAAACCCTAATTTCCAGAGTTTTGCATCCTATTTAAAGGACTTAACCCTTTCATCAGCCCTTCATCGTTTTGCACCCTATTTAAAGGACTGCCATGTTGACCAATGGCACATATGTCATCCATGGACACCATAAGCAACTAGCATGTTGACTAATGACCCATATGTCATCCATCGACACCATAAGCCACTACCATGTTGACCAATGATCCATATGTCATCCATGGACACCATAAGCCACTACCATGTTGACCAATGACCCATATGGCATCCATATGTCATCCATGGACACGATAAACCACTACCATGTTGACCAATGACCCATATGCCATCCATGTACACCATAAGACACTACCATGTTGACCAATGAACCATATGTCATCCATGGACACCATAAGCCACTACCATGTTGACCAATGACCCATATGTCATCCATGGACACCATAAGCCACTACCATGTTGACCAATGACCCATATGTCATCCATTGACACCATAAGCCACTACCATGTTGACCAATAACCCATATGTCATCCATGGACACCATAAGCCACTACCATGTTGACCAATGACCCATATGTCATCCATGGACACCACAAGCCACTACCATGTTGAACAATGATCCATATGTCATCCATGGACACCACAAGCCACTACCATGTTGACCAATGACCCATATGTCATCCATATACACCATAAGCCACTACCATGTTGACCAATGACCTATATGTCATCCATGGGCACCATAAGCCACTACCATGTTGACCAATAACACATATGTCATCCATATGTCATCCATGGACACCATAAGCCACTACCATGTTGACCAATGACCCATATGTCATACATAGACACCATACACCGCTACCATGTTGACCAATGACCCATATGTCATCTATGGACACCATAAGTCACTACCATGTTGACGAATGACCAATATGTCATCCATCCATAAGCCACTACCATGTTGACCAATGACCCATATGTCATTCATGGACACCAGAAGCCACTACCATGTTGACCAATGACCCATATGTCATCCATATACACCATAAGCCACTACTATGTTGACCAATGACCCATATGTCATCATGGACACCATAAGCCACTACCCTGTTGACCAATGACTCGTATGTCATGCATTTGTCATCCATGGACACCATAAGCCACTACCATGTTGACCAATGACCCATACGTCATCCATGGACACCATAAGCCACTACCATGTTGACCAATAACCCATATGTCATCCATGGACACCATAAGCAACTACCATGTTGAGTAATGACCCATATGTCATTCATGGACACCATAAGCCACTACCATGTTGACCAATGACCCATTTGTTATCCATATGTCATCCATGGACACCACAAGCCACTATCATGTTGACCAATGACCCATATGTCATCCATGGACACCATAAGCCACTACCATGTTGACCAATGACCCATATGTCATCCATGGACACCATAAGCCACTACCATGTTAACCAATGAACCATATGTCATCCATTGACACCATAAGATATTACCATGTTCACCAATGACCCATATGTTGTCCATGGACACCATAAGCCACTACCATATTGACCAATGACCCATATGTCATCCACATGTCATCCATGGACACCATAAGCCACTACCTGTTGACCAATGACCCATATGTCATCCATGGACACCATAGGCCACTACCATGTTGACCAATAACCCATATACCATCCATGGACACCATAAGCCACTACCATGTTGACCAATGACCCATATGTTATCCATGGACACCATAAGCCACTACCATTTTAACCAATGACCCATATTGTTGGGTTTTGAGTATTATAACACTCTTAAGTGTACATGACTCTAAATACCTTGGATATATGTTTTCTCTATTATACATGAAAATATGAATATTCCAAGGTATTACTGTCATACCCCAAAACCGAGAACGGCGGAATATGTTCTGGGGTGGAGGACGTCATGTACAGTATCAGAACAATGCATAATAGTAAAAACAAGCAACAACATCCATTGCATTAATATAATAATTGTAATACAAACGTGTTCTGTACAGTTTGCTAGACACCAAAAGTGTAATCAAAATAAAAAGATGAGTCTTGTATGTGCTCCATCTTCTCAAAAGTTGCATCTGTACCTGTCTACTGATGACCTGAGAATACAAATTATTTTGAAAACGAGTATCAGCATAAAGCTGGTGAGTTCATAAGTATTTAGTGTCATTGTTTGTATAAAAGTGTTTACAATCATGTAATATAATAAATGTTATCAAGGTTTGAAAATAGTATGATCCCTAGAAAATCCTATATTTTCCAACAAAAGTAGTCTTCTACCAAGACTCGGTTATTTGTAAGTTTGATCCTTTGAAAGTGTGAAAGTTTTCCCAATGAAACTATCAGTATGAAAATATAGTTTTAGACTTCATTCATGTAAGGTAATTATGAAAGTAATGTTTTACCCCAGCAGTGTCACTGTCGGCTGAATGTAATAAAAATGCAGACTCCAGGTAGTATTAAATGTACAATACACCTCGGGGAGTCTATTTTGCCTTTAATTCTTAATGTGTTAATTAAAGGTCTGAATGTGAACTCGTATATAACCATGCTGATTGACGATCGAATAATTGATGACCCTCCAAGTCACGCGTAGTATGGTGACATGTTGTCACCCCTGGGCCTAGTCGGCTCGGACTGTAGCTAGCAATCGGGATGTGGGAGTGTCTGTCTCGTATAGATCTATACACATAATGCCTGCTCTCCTTCCAGGAGACTCTGGTTACACGGTGATGGCACAGTGAAGTGTTGTATCGAGGAATAGTATGTCGCATTCTGTTTTAGTATATTCCCTTGTATTATAGTATAATGTACTACTTGGTATAATGTATTGAGTGCTCTCTTGTATATTATATGGTATTCTCTTTGTATAGTATTTAACATGTATAGACTCATAACAGTACTAACTATAGTAAGTATCATGGTAATAGTAGTAATGAGCGGTAATCCTTAACTATACCTATTATAGTTAAATAGAATGTTGGTTGCATGCCTTTGATACGTAAAGGTATTGAACTGAAGTGAAGACTTTTATATCCACACAAATATATACAATATATAACTAAGAATTCAACGACAGTTGGACAGATAACAATATACCCTAAGTCCACAATCAAACAAGAACAGGAAGTAAGGTGAGCTATCAGTCCTAAGTCCTTCAAGTCTTACTTATATAAATATATTGATGTAGATATGGTTTGGAAACAAAGAAGTTTAAAAGAGTTTGGAAATATTTTTATAACAATTTAACATGAAAAATGAGTTTGATAAACATTTAAAGCAGTTTTGTTGGCAAAGCAGTTGAAAGTATAGAAAATTCTTTTTGGTTGCAAGCTATAAATCACATGTGATAGATACTATAACTTGTTGGATTCAACTTGTATTCCACCCCCCCCCCCTCCCCATAAAAGCATTTGAAAACATTTAAAATGTCAATTAAGGGGTATGAACTCACCTGCAGTGAGTGGAGTGGATGGAAATGTCGGGTAGGATGCTAGGTGTCAAGTGAGGACTTGGACACACCCACGGATCCTATGTGACATGTAGTGATACATAATTGTATCTAATTAGTTATTTAATCACTAATTAAGTAATTAAAGACACTCTAATGCATGAAAACACTTTGTTTCAAGTGCTAGGAGTGTTAAGGGTTGCATCTAAGGAGAGTATGGCCTCACTTTGGAGTTTACTCCTCAAATGGTAGCCCTTATGGGTGTTTACGATTTTTGAACCATTTCCCCCATGAGTTTATGGCCGTAAACTCATGGGAATGGTGTTTTTGTGTGCTTTAAGGTCTCATGCTTCACAAATAAAGGTCCTAGGGTTGAATCAAAGGCTTAGGAAGTGGTTAGGGCTCGAAATGGCACACTTTTTGGAGTTTACGGTCCTTGGACCAATTTTGGGAGTTTACTACTGTAAACCCATGAGTTTACTGCCGTAAACTCATGGTTATTCCAACCATTTCGTGTTTTGTTGTTCTTAGATCATGCATGCAAGTTCCTAGCCTCTTGTCCAAGCATTAGAAGGTGTTTAGGGGCATCAAAACACCCTTTGGGGGAGTTTACGGTTTTGGGAGATTCCCAAACAGTAAACACATGTTCTTGGGGGTTTTGGTTTTCATTCGACGGATTTGCAAGCACACTAAGAAGATAACTAGTTAGGAAGAGTATACTTACTTATAGGAAGCTTGTAAGAGTGTTTTAGGACCCAAAAACACTAGTGTGTTCTTGGTGTTTTGAAGATACTTGAAGATCTATGTAAAAATCAAAAATCCATGGATGAAATGATGTATAAACACTAGATTTAGTATTGTATGAATGAATTTAGGGAAGAAAACTTACATTTTTGGTGGATTTGGAAGAATGAACTTATGATACTTGAGAGAAAAGTTTGGTGTTCTTGAGTGGGAAGTGTAAAAATGAGGACAAGAGTGTAAACTCATGCTATATGCATGAGTCTTGGGAAAATGGTGTTTACAGCCCAAACACCCCTTGTTTGGCCGTAAACACCTAGCTAAGGTGTTGGATTGTTTTGCTCGTTCCGCCTCGCTAATAACGACACTTCTTTTTATTTAATCGTTTGATGAAAAATAAAAATAAAACACCAAATGGACTTAAATCCGGCCAAAAATGTACTAAAATATTTTTGACTAATATTTGAAGTGTTGGAATGTGGAAGTTATACAAATGAAAATTTCGGGTTGTCACAATTACCCTAACTAGCATACAACCTTGATACTTGGGTAATAAACTAGATAGAAATACATACCTTGTTGATGTAGCTTGACTCCATGAAGCTTGAGAGCCTAGTGCCCCAAGTGTGACACCTCAAATGGTTCACACAACATCATCAACATTTGGAATAACCATGAGAAGAAGACACTCCAAGCTCAAATTGACTAGCCCTCACATATGTAACACTTGTGTCAATTTCTTGAGCTAAAAGGGTCCTTATATAGTGTGCAAGTTAGGGTTACACCATGTAATCCATGACTTTACCCGTTCCTTATGCTCCATGGGTTTTAACCTCCATGGAGTATCCATGGGCCACCACATATGTTAAACCCAACATAAGGAATCTTGGATCATAAGCTCACATATATAAGAATGAATGATTTGCACAATCGATCCCCATATATTTAATTAGTCTCCTTTTGATCACTAAATTAGGTCCAAGTTAATTCTTGATCAATACTAATTAAATAACATTATTTCATATTAATATATTAGAACTTATAATATATTAATATGTCACATATGTCCTCTTCTCACAAACAGTCATTCCAAATGTCCCGATGCCATGCAACCCAAATGGACCATGCCAATCGGGTCAAGTACATACCAAATATAGTTATGGAATTAGACACTAACCCAACACATATGTCATCCATGGAGACCATAAGCCACTACCATGTTGACCAATGACCCATATGTCATCCATGGACACCATAAGCCATTACAATATTGACCAATGACCCATATCTCATCCATGGACACCATAAGCAACTACCATGTTGACCAATGACCCATATGTCATCCATGGGTGATACCATGAGATCATAAGCAACTACCATATATATTGACATGCCTCGTATGTCTTTTGTATATAAATTTTGGTTTAAACATAAAAGCATAAAGATGAATAGTTTATTAATGTTTAACCCTCGTTTATAATTTTAAACTAAAATTATACTATGAACACCTTGTTAGTGTATGTTCTTTCTTGACATTAGCTAGATGTGTATACCCTATCTGTCAATCTGGAACTACTTTAATAAATCTGAATTACTAAATATTTAGCGGTAATTAGCACAGTTCGAATTTTTGATTGGCGGAGGTTCAAAATATATATTTTGCAATTTCTTTCCCTCCAACCTACACACGTTTAGGATGCATATTAGGGTAAGTTTAATGTTTAGAAATAAGGTTTACATTTTCTGTAATCATCATCTCCGACAGCTAATTGATCGAAATCTTTGTTCAATATACATTTGTACACTGACTTTGGCGATATAGGTTGTTAATCATCTAAAATTAATTTTTATTTAATTTACTGTTATCGTGATGATCGTTTATTGTTCTCTGATCATCTTCATGTATATTATAATCTTAAATTACAATTACATTGGTTTTGATTGTATTCAATACTTTGGATGCGTATTAATGCCTTCATATATAATTTATTTTTATTGTTTGTTTCTCTCTTCTCATCAGTAGTTTATCATCTTTAATACATTGGTATTGACTACATTTTTTTGTTAATTTTTAACCAAGAATGATGTCTGTGACAACCCAAATTTATTGTCGTTACAAAGTCCCGTCTTCACTAACGGAATTCGTCGTTATATTATTTTTCGCAATGCTTGGAGTCGTCAATAAATAAATATCTATCTATTTATATTCCCTTGACATTATCACTTTAGTATGAGTAAATATAACTTGTAAGTGTTAACCCCGTTTAACCAAACAAAGCTATATTACTTTTAACCACTTCACTCGGGTAAAAAGTTTTAACCCCGTTAAACTTTAGCATCGGGTAGTCATGTACCGGGTGCAATACCCGAGGCATATAAAATGAGAGTGAACACCATTTGAACACTCTTTTACCACTCATTCACTCTCTCTCACTACTTTCTCTCTCTAGACCCGAACCCGACTCCAAAACCGCGAATTCCGGCTTCCAAACGTAAGGGTTTCTTCCCTATCTTATTCTAAACATATTCTATTGCATTTAAAGGTCAAAAATCATAAGATTTAGTGGATTAAAGGGAGTTTACGGCCTAGGAAGCCTCTTAGGCCGTAAACACCCAAAACTTGGCCAAATGTCCCATTTTCCTTCCCTTTAAGCTTGGATATTAATTAAGGAAATAGCCTAGATGAGTTTGGACATGAAAACACAAGTTTTTAGGACCTAAAAAGGAGTTTACGGCCTAAGCTTGCGCTTAGGCCATAAACACCAAAATTCCATGCTAATTTGCCCCAAAAACTCATCTAAGGCATGTGGGAATTAAGTTATGACCCTAGGATATGTTTAAGGGAATTAAACAACACATTTTAGACCCTAAAAGAGGAGTTTATGGCCAAGACTATGCTTGGGCCGTAAACACCCAATTTCCTTGGTAAAAAGTCCCAAAAACTCACCTATGGCCTTCTAGAATTTAACTAAGATTTAAGAGAGTGATTTAGACCATTTAACAATCCATTTTGAGGGACAAAATGGAGTTTACGGACCAAGCACAAGCCTGGACCGTAAACTCCCCCAAGTGACACCAAATGAAGGTTTTAACCCCCCAAATTGGTCCTAGGCATTTACTAGAATTATATGGAGTTGAAATAAGGCCTTAACTTGCACTTTTGGAGGAAAACAAGAGTTTACGGCCAAGCCTAGGGGCTTACGGCCGTAAACTCCCAAGGAGTGGCCTTTGGGCCGTAAAATCCAAGGGAGTAAACTCTTGGACTCCCCCGCAAACCCCTCTTGGCCTTGTACCACTCCTGGGAACCCCTTCTAAGCCCTAAAACCCCGAATCGATGCTAGAATGCCTAAATACTTTAATGAAAAGAATAAATGATTAAGTTCTTGTAAAATACATATTTCATATGACATTAGGGTCCTAAAAGGTGCACAAGTCATTATTTGTTACAAAACGCTCAACCGACACTTTCACCCGATTTACCCGATTCACCCGATTTACGCGATTTCAGGTGAGTTCATACCCCTTTAATGAACCTTTCAAATGTTTTATATGTTTTAGGGGGGGATACAAGTCAATTATACATGTTTATGGAAATTTATACAAGTCAATTATTCATGTTACGGAAATTAATCACATGCGATTCACTATCCGTAGCTCAAATCACCTGTGATTTACCACTATGTTTTATAAAATGATTTTCGTTTTCAAAACTATTTTGGATAAAAGATCAACTTTCTAAATGTTTCCTTTTGACAAGATTTGTAATTAAACTCACTATGTAATGCAATGGTTGTATGTTTCTTGTTTTACTATTATGCAATTGTGATGATATTATACATGACGTCATCCACCCCGAAACGTTTTCCGCCGTTATCGGTTTTGGGGTGTGACAGATTGGTATCAGAGCATTGTTTATAGTTAATCAAGTATATCAACCTATAAAAGATATACAAACTATAAACACTTCGGGACTAAAACACTCTGACCTAGAATATATACTGTTAAGTATCTAAAAGATCTAACTAAGTATATATATATATATATATACACACACACACATCACTATAAAACACAGAAGTCAGTATCACCCTAGAACAAAACAAAAGTATTAAGATTGTTGGATAGCACAATTGGGCTTCGAGACATATAGTCACATTTGGGGGGGATGTAGCCTGATCAACTACGTTTTCCTGGGAGTGACTAGCATGTGCCTAAGTTTGGTTATGGTGTTGCAACAAGTCTAAAAACTTACTAACACTACCACAATGATGTTACCATAAGAATACTATAGGAGTATTCTGTACCTCTAAAAACATACATGTGTGATAACAAAAAGGGTCGTTACGGGTAGGACAATAGTTGCTAAGTGGATACACCACGATTACATGCGACTAGGGCGCTATAGACTCAGAATCTGTGGCCTTTGCTTCATTCCCTATTCTTGTTTGATTGGGGGTCTGAAGTTAGGGTTGCTTATTCGAAGGACTATCTTGCTTCGGTTACATGTAATCGGTATGCACTATGCAAGTATTGGGTCGACTAGTAACGATTCATCTTATTAGTATCTTAGAGTAGTACGTCTATTAACCTTTCTATCCCCTTTTCTCGCATAGATAGCATGGCTGGCTTCCACCATCCCGGTGATCCCTACTATCCAAACCAGGGCAATGGAGGATGGCTCGATGAGGAGTTAGACGATGATCACCCGATCCCTTTGGATGATCATCATGCTGAAGGTTTCTCGGATGGCTCGAGCTCCGAACTAGAAGTTAACAACCAACCTCCTGAAGCTCCGAACCCTAACCCCCATCGGGCATTTCAGGGTCCCACCCCTATGTGGGCCATATCCTTGCACCGATGGAGCGAGGAGCAGGGTCAGCCTTTGCCTTACAATGGAGACCGAAGCTTTTACAACATAAACGAAGGAGGATCAGCGGATCGGGTTCTTCCCATCATGATCCGGAGGATTGCCAGGAATGTCGAGCAGGGTCAAGCTGCTATTGGTCGAGTTGTAGAAGTGGATGCTAACTCGAATCTTAACACGGTTCGCATCTGCCAACTCGAAGAAGCCATGGACAGGACAAGGAGGACCAACGAGGCTCTGCAGCATCAACTAGCTGCATCCCGAGCCGAAGTTAGGGAACTCCGAGCACGTCAGAGGACTCATGATCGACACCTTCAGGAAGTCATGCATCAGATAGCGGATCTGAGGGTTCGCCCAACAAGTAACCGTCGCCAGTAGAAGACGTCTAGTTGCCTCACTCTTTTGTTTAAAGGACTAGCCTTTCCTCTCTATTTTCTGTAGATCTCTTGTCTGTAAACATTCCTAGCTTAAAAATACCCTAACTAGACCTCTAAACTGCCAACATTTTCTTTATGGTTTGATGTAAGACCTGCTGTTAGGTCAATTTTCATGAACTTGTGTTACATCATTAATACCAGTATATTGGCAGTTGATTACTCTATTGCTATGACTCTCATTCTGATCTTGGATTATGTTGATTTAATCCATGAAACACTCTATTCATATTAGCAATAGACTCTTACTATAGCTATCATTTCTATGGTTTTCCAGTGAAAGATGCCTCCTCGAAAGCGTCCAAGCCGAGGAAGACCAGCAACTCAAACCCCTCCTCCACCACCTCCTCCTCCACAGTTCGACCCAGTGCTGTTCCAAACAGTGGTGACCGCGGCTATGACAGCAGCCATGGCCCAAATGAACTCTGGGGACACAAGCGGTGGAAACTCTAGATTTGGGGAAGTCCACCAAAGAGTGCAGGGATCCACTTATAAGGACTTCATGAACTGTAAACCTACCTTCTTCGACGGTACAGGAGGAATTCTGGCACTATCCCAATGGTTCGAAAGAACCGAAGCTGTATTTGAAATGTGCTCTTGCCCCGAAGACAGCAAAATCAAGTTCGCAACTGCTACCCTCACTAACAGGGCCTTGACATGGTGGAACGGCCATGTCAACGCACTCTCCCTGGTCACAGCCAATGCCATGGGCTGGGACACTCTAAAAGATCTCATGAGAGGGGAGTACTGCCCTAGGGGCGAAGTTCAGAAACTTGAGGAGGAACCCTGGAACCTCAAGATGAAAGGGACTGACATAACAGCTTACATGGCCAGGTTCTGCGACATGGCGGCTATGTGTCCTAACATGATCCCATCCGAAAGCAAGAAGATTGAACGATACATCTGGGGTTTAGTGCCTCCGTATCGAGGAAACGTTCTGGCCTCACGCCCTACCACCTTCGACAGCGCCAAGGAATTGGCCCAGAGTTTGATCAACCATGAAGTCTCTTCCACTCCAGCAACAGCAACCCCCACTACCACTGCACCACCCGATTTATCTGATAGAAAGAGGAAGCGATGGGATAAGAAAAAGGGCAAGAAAACTCAAACCACCTCCAAGGACCAACAAATCGTGGCGGTCCATGCTGCCACTACCCCAGCCACTCCAGCTGCACCAGCCCCGCCAAAAGCTTATAGCGGGAATCTGCCCAAGTGTCCCAAGTGCCCATTCCACCACAACGGCCCCTGCCGTGAATTGCAGTGTTCCAACTGCGGACGGAAGGGCCATACGGTGTGATTCTGCAAGGCCCCTCCCAAACCTATTTCTCAAGTTTCGGGTTCGGGAGTGACCCCGACGTGTTATGGCTGCGGCGAAGCTGGCCATTTCAAGAAGAACTGTCCGAAGGCTACAAATGCTGGGGGAACTGGAAGGTTACTCGCTATCGGTCACAATGAAGCGGTAGCGGATCCCACAGTGGTCACGGGTACATTTCTTCTCAACAACTCTTATGCCTGTGTCTTATTCGATAGTGGTGCAGAAAGAAGCTTCATAAATCAAAACTTTAAACAATTACTCAAACAAACCCCTCAACAACTAAAAGAAACATTCCTCATAGAAATGGCTAACGGGAAGATAGAAAGCTCTAACGAAATCTACATAGGTTGTACCCTCACGTTAGACGATCACCCATTTTCAATCGATCTTATACCAGTCTCAATAAAAAATTTCGATGTCATTGTTGGTATGGACTGGTTGAGTCTTCATCGCGCCGATATCCTATGCTCCGACAAAGCCATTCACCTGAATCTTCCAAATCACGAAACGCTATTGATCTATGGAGATAAACCGGGTACGAGCCTTCGTATCATCTCCAGTATTCAGACTCAGAAATATTTGCGCAAGGAATATCGCGCCTTTCTTGCTCACGTCTTCGACACAAGTCAGAAAGTGAAAGATCCAAAGGACATTCCCGTTGTATGCGAATTCCCCGATGTTTTCCCAGAAGACCTTCCAGGTCTACCTCCCAAACGTCAGGTTGAGTTCAGAATCGACCTAGTCCCAGGAGCTACTCCCGTATCTAAGTCGCCCTATCGTTTAGCGCCTGCCGAAATGCAAGAACTATCCGGTCAGCTCAACGAACTGCTCAACAAGGGTTTTATAAGACCGAGTTTCTCACCTTGGGGAGCTCCGGTCTTGTCCATGAAGAAGAAGGACGGATCGTTTCGGATGTGCATCGATTATAGGGAACTCAATAAACTCACAGTCAAAAATCGCTACCCTCTCCCTCATATCGACGATCTATTCGACCAACTACAAGGAGCAAGTTACTTCTCCAAGATTGATCTTAGATTTGGGTATCACCAGTTACGGGTGTTTGAGGAAGATGTCCCAAAGACAACCTTCCGAACCCGTTACGGGCATTTTGAGTTCGTAGTGATGCCCTTTGGACTGACTAACGCCCCCGCAGTATTCATGGACTTGATGAATAGGGTGTGTTGTCCATATCTAGATCAGTTCGTCATCGTCTTCATCGACGATATACTCGTCTACTCTCGAAGCGAGGAAGAACACAAGGATCACCTACGACGAGTCCTGGAAACGCTGCGATCAGAGAAGTTATATGCGAAGCTCTCTAAGTGCGAGTTTTGGATCCGAAGAGTTGAATTCTTAGGACACGTGGTTAGTGAAGAAGGAATCCACGTGGATCCCTCCAAAATTAAAGCTATTGAGAACTGGTCAACACCGAAGACGCCTACAGAAATTCGCCAATTTCTAGGTCTCGCTGGCTACTACCGCAGATTCATCCAAAACTTCTCTTGGATTGCGAAGCCTCTCACCATGTTGACACAGAAGGGTGTATCATTCGACTGGGAAGAGAAACAGGAGAAGGCATTCCAGACCCTGAAGCGAGCCCTATGCACCGCACCAGTATTATCCCTTCCCGAAAGGACAGAAGATTTTGTTGTATACTGCGATGCATCCAGTCAGGGGCTCGGTTGTGTCTTGATGCAACGAGGTAAGGTTATCGCCTATGCCTCGAGGCAGCTAAAGACCCATGAGGTGAACTACACTACTCACGACCTCGAGTTAGGAGCGGTCGTCTTCGCACTAAAAATCTGGAGACACTACTTGTATGGGACGAAGAGCGTGGTGTACACTGATCACAAAAGCCTCCAACACATACTGAACCAGAAAGAACTCAACATGAGGCAACGTCGATGGGTCGAACTACTCAGCGATTACAATTGTGAAATCCGATACCACCCGGGTAAAGCCAACGTAGTAGCAGACGCCCTGAGTAGGAAGGAGTATTCTGGACGAAGAACCAAGTCAATAACAATGACCATCCGTTCGCATCTATCTGCGCAGATCAGGGAGGATCAGCTGGAAGCCTTAAAGCCGGAGAATCTGACGGGAGAATCCCTACGCGGAATGGATAAAAGTTTGGAGGTCAAGGGTGACGGAGCCTACTACTTCATGGACCGAATCTGGACTCCACGCCATGGAGGTTTTAGAGACTTGGTCATGAGGGATGCACACAACACTCGCTACTCCGTCCACCCAGGTTCAGATAAGATGTATCTGCATCTCAAAAAGCTATACTGGTGGCCTAACATGAAAGCGAAGATCGCTACCTTTGTGATCAAGTTCCTTACTTGCGCAAAGGTCAAGGTCGAATATCAAAAGCCATCAGGACTCCTCCAACAACCAGAGATACCGGAATGGAAGTGGGAGCAGATCACAATGGATTTCATAACCAAGCTGCCCAAGACAGCGGGAGGGTTGGATACCATTTGGGTCATCGTAGACAGATTGACCAAGTCTGCGCACTTCCTACCCATCAAGGAAACGGACAAGATGGAGAAGCTCACAAGAACATACATAAAGGAGGTAGTATGACTGCATGGCATCCCTATATCTATTATCTCGGACAGAGATAGTAGATTCACCTCTAGATTTTGGCAATCATTACAAAAGGCGCTAGGGACGAGGCTGGACATGAGTACAGCCTACCATCCGCAGACTGGTGGACAAAGTGAGAGGACGATCCAAACTCTAGAAGATATGTTGCGAGCTTGCATGATCGACTTCGGTAAATCGTGGGATACACACTTGCCTCTTGTGGAGTTTTCCTACAACAACAGTTATCATACGAGTATCAAGGCAGCTCCATTCGAAGCCCTCTATGGCCGGAAGTGCAGATCCCCTCTGTGCTGGGCTGAGGTGGGTGACACTCAGTTAGCTAAAGGACGAGTTCCTGATAGCGCTCTCACTGGTCCGGAGATTATTCGAGAAACGACCGAAAAGATTGTACAGATTCGCGAACGACTAAAAGCTGCTAGGGATCGACAGAAAAGCTACGCAGACAAACGGAAAAAACCCTTGGAATTCCAGGTGGGAGACCGAGTTCTTCTGAAGGTCTCGCCCTGGAAAGGCACGATATGCTTCGGAAAGCGTGGAAAGTTAAACCCAAGGTACATAGGGTCTTTTGAGATTCTCGCCAAAATCGGCCCCGTAGCTTACAAACTCAACCTACCCCACGAGCTAAGTAACATACATCCTACCTTCCACGTTTCAAACCTGAAGAAATGCCTGTCCGACGAGACTCTCGTGATTCCCCTTGACGAGATCGAGGTCAATGAGAGCCTCAAATTCGTGGAAGAGCCTGCGGAGATTATGGATCGGGAAGTGAAAAGAACGAAACAAAGCCGCATCCCAATTGTGAAGGTTCGATAGAATGCCAAGCGTGGACCGGAATTCACTTGGGAGCGCGAGGATCGAATGAAACTCAAATATCCTCATCTCTTTGCTTAGTAGTATTGTAATAACTTATCTGTTTGAATTCTAAATTTCGGGACGAAATTCCCCTAACGGGGGGATGATGTGACAACCCAAATTTATTGCCGTTACAAAGTCCTTCTTCACTAACGGAATTCGTCGTTATATTATTTTCCGTAATGCTTGGAGTCATCAATAAATAAATATCTATCTATTTATATTCCCTTGACATTATCACTTTAGTATGAGTAAATATAACTTGTAAGTGTTAACCCCGTTTAACTAAACAAAGCTATATTACTTTTAACCACTTCACCCGGGTAAAAAGTTTTAACCCCGTTAAACTTTAGCATTGGGTAGCCGTGTACCGGGTGCAATACCTGATGCATATAAAATGAGAGTGAACACCATTTGAACACTCTTTTACCACTCATTCACTCTCTCTCACTACTTTCTCTCTCTAGACCCGAACCCGACTCCAAAACCGCGAATTCCGGCTTCCAAACGTAAGGGTTTCTTCCCTATCTTATTCTAAACATATTCTATTGCATTTAATGGTCAAAAATCATAAGATTTAGTGGATTAAAGGTAGTTTACGGCCTAGGAAGCCTCTTAGGCCGTAAACACCCAAAACTTGGCCAAATGTCCCATTTTCCTTCCCTTTAAGCTTGGATATTAATTAAGGAAATAGCCTAGATGAGTTTGGACATGAAAACACAAGTTTTTAGGACCTAAAAGGGAGTTTACGGCCCAATCTTGTGCTTAGGCCGTAAACACCAAAATTCCATGCTAATTTGCCCCAAAAACTCATCTAAGGCATGTGGGAATTAAGTTATGACCCTAGGAAATGTTTAAGGCCATTAAACAACACATTTTAGACCCTAAAAGAGGAGTTTACGGCCAAGACTATGCTTGGGCCGTAAACACCCAATTTCCTTGGTAAAAAGTCCCAAAAACTCACCTATGGCCTTCTAGAATTTAACTAAGATTTAAGAGAGTGATTTGGACCATTTAACAATCCATTTTGAGGGACAAAATGGAGTTTACGGCCCAAGCACAAGCCTGGACCGTAAACTCCCCCAAGTGACACCAAATGAAGCTTTTAACCCCCCAAATTGGTCCTAAGCATTTACTAGAATTATATGGAGTTGAAATAAGGCCTTAACTTGCACTTTTGGAGGAAAACAAGAGTTTACGGCCAAACCTAGGGGCTTACGGCCGTAAACTCCCAAGGAGTGGCTTTTGGGCCATAAACTCCAAGGGAGTAAACTCTTGGACTCCCCCGCAAACCCCTCTTGGCCTTGTACCACTCCCGGGAACCCCTTCTAAGCCCTAAACCCCCGAATCGATGCTAGAATGCCTAAATACTTTAATGAAAAGCATAAATGATTAAGTTCTTGTAAAATACATATTTCATATGACCTTAGGGTCCTAAAAGGTGCACAAGTCGTTATTTGTTACAAAACGCTCAACCGACACTTTCACCCGATTTACCCGATTCACCCGATTTACGCGATTTCAGGTGAGTTCATACCCCTTTAATGAACCTTTCAAATGTTTTATATGTTTTAGGGGGTGGATACAAGTCAATTATACATGTTTATGGAAATTTATACAAGTCAATTATTCATGTTACGGAAATTAATCACATGCGATTCACTATCCGTAGTTCAAATCACATGTGATTTACCACTATGTTTTATAAAATGATTTTCGTTTTCAAAACTATTTTGGATAGAAGATCAACTGTCTAAATGTTTCCTTTTGAAAAGATTTGTAATTAAACTCACTATGTAATGCAATGGTTGTATGTTTCTTGTTTTTACTATTATCTAATTGTGATGATACTATACATGACGTCCTCCACCCCGAAACGTTTTCCGCCGTTATCGGTTTTGGGGTGTGACAATGTCGAACTCGAAAGAAAAAGGAGCATCCGGTGTGAAGCCCACTAAATTCATTGCACCGCAGGTTATGAAATGCAATAGGATATCAGCTGTAAAATTCGTAAACAGACAATTACAAGATGAAGAAATCGACTTCTCAATACCGACAACCACATCCAAAGCACCTATAACATCTACCAACAAAACCCTTAAACATATATCATTAACATCAACCATGACTACCACTTCCTTGACATCACTTACAACATCCACACTGTCCTTATAAAATACATCTAAATCTTCATAAACTAGAACATTACAATCCTCAACACTTACATCAATAACCAAAACTTCAGCACCTACGTCATCTAAACCATCATCAACACCGACACCCACAACCACATCATCAACACCTATATCTACTACCACAACCTCAAAACCTGCATTTACACTACCATCCTCCACAACTACAGTAACTACCACACCCTCCTTAAGTAAAGGAACTACCACAACCTCAATATATACATCTATCCCAACACCAACCCCATATTATACCCCATCAACAACACATGTCCTAGAATCTACCCTATCACCAACACAACCAACCATGAATTGATATGTAGTGGAAAGTTTAGAAGGTGAAAACAATTCCTCTAAAGATTATGGACCAGATGGACGTTTAAATGTTCATGTTTGGAAAAAAAAATGTGAGTTACCAATCAAATCTTAATTACAACTTTTTCTATGTATAACGTTTTGGTATACACGTGCATATCAATTCATAACTTAACACATCACATGATTAATTACTTGCAGGCTAATGCCACCAGGCCCTTGTGCACACTTTATTAGTCAATCCTTTTTTTCAAACAGTAGATCCAGAAGGGTACGTTTAGGGGAAAGTAAGAAAAGAAATGCGCGAATTATATTGGGAGGAGTTTCAGGTAATAACTATATGTGATAAATTGTTGTTTGGTAAACATTTACACTTAAAATTATGTTTATATTGTTAATGTGTAAAAAAAATGTTGTTTGGATGAAACAATAGACTTGTTGGTGTGGCAAGATTGGGCAAGGAAAGTAGCACAAAGTTATGGTCAATATCTCTTCAACATGCGAAGCCCAAAAAGAAACAAACATGGCTTTAAACTAGCTCATATTTCACAGGAAGTCTAGAACACCTGGCAATTAAAATGGAATACAGAAGAATACAAGCTAAAATCTGAGTAGAACAAGAAAAATAGGTGTAACGGTGTGACTAATGGAGTAGCAAAACCTACACATAACGTTGGATCCGCAAGTCATTTGAAGATAGCTTCTGATTTGGTAATTTTTTAATGGTACATCATATCAATGTTTATATATGTTTATCTGTATATTTGACATTTTATATGGTATTTACGCAGAAGAGGAAATTAGGACATGATCCACCCCATAGTCAATTGTTCCTGTATACACACACGAAGAATCCCAATGGAGTCACTTTCACAAATGAAAAAGATAGACAAATTCATGTAATATTCATTTCAGTGTTAAACTTTTATATTGTAGCTACTCCATAATATCATTCATAAATTTGATATCTTTTAACTTATAATATTTTTATTTTGTAGGCAGCCTATACAGAAAAACGGGAAGAGTTGGAAGCTGAAGGTGTTGAATTTGAGGAGGACAAACTATTTTATGTTGTTGTTGGTGGTCATGATAAAAAAAAAATAAGACTTTATGGATTAGGCTCTTTTGCAAAGGCGGTTCCCAATAGGAACGGTAAAACGGATGTATCTTACATTCTGGAAAAAAAATGATGAAATAGAAGAAATGAGGTAGTTTGTTGCTAAACAAAAACAGCAAAACGAAGAGCTTAAAGAAATAATTAACGCCCAACAAGATGAAAACAAAGCAAGGGTCGGACATCTTGAAAAACAACTTCAAACGACATTGGATCTTATTAATGTCTTAGAAAACAACAACACTAAAATTGTATTTTAGAGTAGCAACTTTCTTTTTTCCATGTAATAAATAATTATTGTATTATTTTATGATATAATGGTTTTCATTTTTTATGTTTTTCATATATTACTACAAAATAATTCTGATATAATTTATAAATCAATTATCCATTGGTCCATATGGAATCTGGTATATAATATACACCACTAAAAATGCTAGGGATTCATGACCACTGAATTTGCTAGGAAGTCATCAAACGGAATTTGCTAGGGATTCATGACCACGGAATTTGCTAGGAAATCATCAAACAGAATTTGCTAGGGATTCAGCACAACGGAATTTGCTACGGAATCACCACCACGGAATTTATTAGGGAATGACCACCATGGAATTTACTAGGGAATGACCACCACAAAATTTACTAGGGAATGACCACCACATAATTTGCTAGGTATTCATCACCACGGAATTTGCTAGGCAATCACCACCACGGAATTTGCTAGGGAATCCGTAACACCCTGTTATTTAACAAATAAATAAATGAATACTATCCCTAAATGCATAATGGTCTTGCAAGGAGTCAGTCTTGGGGGTTAAAATGTAATTCTCGGATTAGTTTGTAAAGAATTTTGGAGGTTGAGGGTGGTTTGGAAAATTCTAGATTTAAACTGAAATAAAATCTTGAAGGAAGGGGCTGAATGGTAAATATTGGATTAAAGCTGAAAAGATATTATAGAGGCAAGGGCTAAAGTGTAAGATTTGTATTTAAATTGAAATCAACATTGTGGGGAGGGACTGATATTGGAAAAATAACCTATACTTTGGATGAACACGGGTTTAGACCCGGTGGCATCCTTCCCCCCCGTCAACCTCATGTCAAGTGCCCATATTTAAGCAATCCAATCCCTAACCCCATCTCTAACTTCAGCCGACACCTTGCCAATCTCCAGCCGCCACCTCTCCGTTGAGAACCCGAATATCATTGCTGCACTACCGATGACGAAGCCTGAAGCCATCAACGAGGACCACCGAGAAGGAGCCGTTGAAGACCACCGATGAAGCTACGAATGTTCGTCGATGCTGAACACCGGGGCCGTCGTACCTCTGTCTTCTCCGCTAATGACAACCCTTCTCTCTCCCGTTCTTCTGCCATTTCTCTCACATCTGTCGCCATCTCTTCCCGGATGGCTATCACCTTTTGATGAAATCCTTTCTGTTCAACACAAATCACCATAAGGGTGGTGGTGATGTGTGTATTCCATGTGTATGTTCATATTTCAGCCAATGATGTGATGTTTGTGCTTGTTTCAGTCATCACAACAGGAGTGTGTGGGTGAAAGGTTGGCTGGAAAACGCTAGAAGACCACCATGGCAGCCAACCACGGTGGTTGTCGCCGGGAAAGCTCTTATGCCGCCACTAGCCACCATGAAAGGTGGCTGTGGGCATGTGATGGTGTTGTGTTCGTATATTGGGATGTTATGAGGCTGCAGGAGCATTTTTTTGGCAGGAGATCCGAACAAAGACCCCAACCGCCACCACCATGAGGTGGTGGCTACCACCACTCGCCACCGACGGCCGCCCTTAGGTTGTTGTATATGCGCTTGTATTAATGTGTGTGTGTGTGTGATTATTTGGGGTTTTAGCATTGTAAAATGTAACCGGAAAGAAAAATAATGAAAAGAAACTCAAACCACCACCGTAGGGTAGTGGCTGCCACCACCGACCGCCGTGTCGGGTGGCGGTGTGCTTTGCCTCGTTGTGATTGATTCGTTTGGGGTGCTAGAAACCCTAATGGGCCCAATGAAGCCTAATGGGCTTAGTGAAAACCCTAATGGGTCTAATGGACTCAAATTGACCCAATGCAAATCCAAATGGACTCAAATAACATTCTAGTGGGCATGATAGGCGCAATAAAGTCCTAATCGACCTAAAAGCCCAACAAGTTGATAAATGGGCTAGCAATTGGATTGGGAAACCCTAATGCCTATAAAACCCTAATTTGGGGAATTAATCGGGACACATGAGAATTATTTAATAACTGGAGATATTAAATAATAATCATTGGCAAGAAATTAATCTAAGTAATATTGGACTTAATGGATTAAGTCCTTAATGGGTTAAGTGAGAAAACTTAACCCTAATCATCATTTATGTGAAACCCTAATTTCACTTGGACCTTGAGTTGGGTCTTCTATTGGGTCTGGATGATTGGATTATTAATGGGCCATCCAAGAATAATCGAATGGACTAGAGTAATTAGTTGGGCTTTAGGGTAAGACCATTATGAGGAGTTGGGCCCAGTTTAGAAAATTGGGCCATAGATAGGCCATAGTTTGTATGACAACCCGATATTTCAACTCTATGTAATGACCTAAAAAGTCAAGTATTGTAACCACTTTTGATATAAGGAAATAAATTTCGAAAATAAAATATCCAAAAAATCTCTAATAAATTACCTAATATATTAGATGTCATTAAACCGTGATCGTACGTAAAAAGAACGCCCAAATCTGACTTCGTATAAAGAAGTTATGATTTTTCCAAGTTCGGCTTAGCGACAGATAGCTAAAAACTCGAAACGGAGATCGAGCGAATTTTGGCCGGAATGACCCAAATGAGAATTGAAGGTCTCGACAATGGTTTTGCAACGGTAAAAAGTCTGGCAAAAACAGACGTCAGATAATGAAGTTATGAATTTCTAACGAAATTTTCTTACCGCGACCTTTTAAAAATAATAATAAAAATAATTTCAAAATTTGCCGACAGAGTCTAAACGAAAGTTGTAGAGCGTAGTCTCACCTACGCGTGGATATAAAGAACGTCGAAAATGGAGTTCGTATGATGAAGATATGAATTTTTGAAGTTTATTAAATAATTAAAATATAAATTTTATTAATTAACCTTGGTATTATCCGAAGGAGGAGTCACCAGGTCGGGCCGAGTTACGCCCAGCATACTCGAGGACTAGGCCTCGGATCAACTTTTGTGGTCTTTCACCTTCTTCCTTTTGACTGGCCAATATCTTTGAATCAGGGCTTTCGCTATTCCCACAGTCCCTTAGTCCCGTCGGTCTATCTCATATTCGCAGAAGAAGGAACTTGCTTAATGCCATGCCGGAAGTGTAATTAAGTAGGCGGTTGGTCGTATAAAAGTCTTTGAAGTAAGGTTCAATGCTTAGCGTTTAGTTAGGATATTTTTCATACGAGTATGCCCTTATCCCGTAAGCCTGCCATCGTTGGAAGCCCCTTCCATTCGGCCCAAGCTTTCTTTCGATTACGTCTGCTTCTTAAAAACCTTAGTTAGTCGTTTAGTCAAAGCCTCGCCCAAGAGGGAAACTCCATTTTGTGCTCGATCTCTTCTGTCATGCATCATGGCTGGGTGAGTTGTCCCATTGCGAATGAACCTCCGTGCTTCCAATCTGGTCATGCACTTCTTTAAGATGTGGAAGCTGGGAGCTTTCCTCTTATAAATAAATAGGGATAAATCTTTCGTAGGGGGGTAAGGATGGTGCCGAGGTCTTAATAGAAAGGGGTTGATAACAAAAAAGCGTTCCTCGTCATTAATATGTTTGCTCGCGGCAATTGTAGCCTCTCGGGAGAATCGATGACTGCATCTTTGATGCACTGCTAGTACTAGTACATCTGAGAATTATTAATTGGATAGTTGTAAATAGCCCCAGGGCTATGGAACAAAGGAGTATCCCAGGCCTACACCGAGGTGTTGACGGTGATTTTCAAATCTCCTCAAGTAGGATACGAACCTACGACCAATCGGTTAACAGCCGACCGCTCTACCACTGAGCTACTGAGGAACAACGGGAGATTCGATCTCATAGAGTTCCATTCCCGTTCTCAACCCATGACCAATATGAGCTCGAAGCTTCCTTCGTAACTCCCGGAACTTCTTCGTAGTGGCTCCCTTCCATGCCTCATTTCATAGGGAACCCCAAAGTGGCTCTATTTCATTATATTCCATCCATATCCCAATTCCATTCATTTAATATCCTTTTAGTGTCATTAACATAACAGATGTCATTTCTTGTCTATCTCTTTCTATTTCTAGTTCTTGAGTCAATATTCTTAGCCTTTATTGGCTCGAGGCTCTTTATTTTTTGTTCGATGAGCATATCCATTTAATGTTAATGATGAATCCGTATTGATGCTTTATTACACAGCTTTTTCTGAGATGACTCATAGACCTTACATATTGGAATTCTATATCATCAATATTCTTTTTCTTTCTTTCTCTCATCCTTCCATTTATCCATACCCTTTCTTTTTTATTTCGATTGACAACTTAGAAGCATATTTTTTAATAAATAATAAAAAAAGATTTCAGTTGCTACAACAATATGAACAATATATCATATCTTGACTGATTCTTTGGATCCAGATAATTTTCTTTTCTTTGCTGATTCCTCTCAATGAAATTTTCCATGTTGCACTAAGTTACTTACGGATGTATGCATGCAGTCCGGGAACACTTTGGGGTAAACACCCATCCAAACAACTCCAACAAGAAAAGGTATAAATATGAAAACTTCTCTACCATTTAGATCGGAGAATATATGGAGGAAATCCGGTTTTAAATTCCCAGAAACCACACGATTATATAGCCAAAGGGAATACGCCGCGCCTAAAATCATCCCAAGTGCTGCTAATGTGGCTACTAAGCTATTTCTTTGGAAAGCTCCTACTAAGATGAGAAATTCCCCGATAAAGCTGCTAGTACCAGGTAAACTCATATTGGCTAAAGTGAAAAAGAAGAAAATGGTAGAGAAATTCGGCATGGTGCTCACTAAACCTCCATAATATCTAACAAGTCGAGTCTTATGTCGGTCATATAGAACACCAACACATAGAAAAAGGGCAGAAGAAACCAGTCCATGACTTAACATCAGTAGAATGCTACCTCCAATTCCCAGTATGTTCAGACTAAACATACCAATAGTCACCAGATTCATATGAGCTACTGAGGAGTAAGCAATGATCTTTTTAAGATCGATCTGTCTTAAAGTGGTCAAGGAAGTATATATTATAGCAATCGTGCTTAAAGTATAAATGAAAGGAGTGAAACAAAGTGTCGCTTCAGGAAACATAGGTATTGAAAATCTTAAAAAGCCGTAGGTTCCCAATTTTAAAAGAATTCCCGCCAAGATGACGGATCCTGCCGTAGGTGCCTCTACATGAGCTTCGGGCAACCAAATATGAACTGGTACCATAGGCACTTTGACGGCGAAAGAGGCGAAAAAAGCAATCCATAGAAAGATTTGGCGCCGCTCACTAAATTCTATGGTTAATAAAATTTGTAAATCGGTGGTTCCTGTTTGGAAAAGAATCAACAGAATAGCTAATAGCATCCACGTCACCCCTATGCGAGGCTATACCCGTCCAATCCGAAGCTCCGAGGCAGTCGAGGATCCGGTCACGCATGACGCACGCGTACGCCCAGCGTACCGAGGCGGTTCCCACCCCCTATAAAAGGGATGCGAGGGTTCCGAAGAAATGGCTCATTTTTCTCTCAACTTTCTTGTGTTTTGCCTCGTTTTCCGTGCAAGTGATATCCCGAAGTCCCGGTTACCTTGTTCAAGTCCCGAAGGTCGTTTGTGCACCCGAGATTCCCGAGAATCCTGAGAAAATCCGCTTTCTCGAGTCGAAGTTCTGCTTAGTTTCCATCTCGTCTTCTTCGATCTTCCAAGTGAGTTCATATCCTTATAATCCACACTTTTAAATGTTTTCTAAATGCTTTTATATGCTTTGAAGGGGGGAAATACAGGTAAAACACACGATTATTATCGTGTGTTATATAAAGTTTCATTATACACTTTTTATCAACGGAATCATATGTGATTTATAACTATTATAGGAAAACTTTCATATGCAAAATGTATCACGATAACATTATATTTTTTTGAAATGAAAAATGTTGTTATATATGTATAAATCAAACACTCTGCTTATACTGTATGTATATGTGTCCATCTTAGACATTATAATAATTATACTTTTCATAACAAGTGAGCCTTTTACTAGGGATTACTAAACAAACGAGACACACTTAAAGAAAACTATAATAGGTATAGTTTTACGAGAACATTACTAACTTTTACATACTAGAAACAATATTTTCAAGAAGTCACTTTCACATACAAGAACAAACAAACATTTTTACACGTAAATCTGTTTTTACACTAAGTTTTGTGAGACATTAACTTCATGTACGTTCGAGTACACATTTCAAGTCCTGTATTATATACCAGAATCCCTTGGAGGGGGAGCATGGTGTTTGTGTATAGATCTATACGGGCTTAACAACCCCGCGCCCTGACTATTAGCTACAATACACCATTTGGGGTGACAAACGTCAGAACATTCCAACGCCTGAAGAACGTTGCGTATAGGCATTCCTAGTCAATAGCATGGTTATAAAAACTCACATGGGGTATTAAAAATACATTGATTTACGGGGTTTTTCAGACGTATTGGAAATTTTATACGTATATACATTTTCTAGAAACAAACATTGGTCTTGATAGAAGGCTACATTTATGCTAGTAGAAAATATGGGATTTTCTAGGAATAAACAAACAAAAACAAAACATTTCATTTCATACAAACGTTGTCATTTAATACTTATGAAACTCACCAGCTTAAATGTTGATCTGCTCTTTCAAAACTACTTGTATGTCCCAGGGATTCAGTAATTACAGGTAACAAACAGCTTTTGAAGAAGGGACGCTGCGGCGCCAATTTAAATTCATATTTTGGCATCATATTGTAATAGGTTTTGAACATGTACCTTTTAACAATGTAAACTTTCAATTATATATATGATGGTTGTATTGCTTTCTTTACTATGTATTCATTTGTTACGCTACCACATGAAGTCATCCGCCCCCGAACGTTTTCGTCGTTCCGGTTTGGGGGTGTGACAGTTTGGGCCTTAATGATTAGATGAGGTTGGGCCTTAGAATAAGACCATGTGTAGGCCTAGGCCCAATTTAGAAAATTGGGCCATGTGTGGGGTTTTGATTCTTAATGGACTTTAGGCCTATGGTTTGGGCCTTGGGCTTGAATAAGCCAAGCTTAGGGTAGTGAAGCAATTATCCAAGTATGTATTATGGTTATATGTTGGGACCCAATTATTAATTGGGTTTATTTTGGAATTGACAGTTCGAGAACCTGTCATACAGCAGTTAGGGTTGAGTCTGCGGGACTATAGCAGTGTGGGATTGTGTGTACGGGACTTCAGCAGTATGAGGTGAGTTACCTTCCAGTAGGGGTGGGTCTAAGGCAACAATGTCGGCCCACCAAAAGGGGTAGTTGGTAGATAATTGTCTTTGTGATAATTATCTTGGTATGATTATGTGATATGCTTATGAGATATGCTTATGTGATATGCTACATGTGTTAGTGGTAGTAGCAGGGAATAGTTTTTCCCTAACTCGGTTGTTAGGACCGAAGGGTAGGTCAGTACCCTAGATATGCTTAATTGTATGATTATATCATGTTATTGTATGATATATCATGTTATTGTACGATAGTGGTAGGGGGTGAAATAGTCCCCGGTTACTGGTTGAAAGATACCGATGGCGGATACCGGTTGAAAGATACCGATGACAGTTATCGGTTGAAAGATACTGATGGCAGTTACCGGTTGAAAGATAGATACCGAAGGGGTATACGGAACTCATGCAATGCTTATCTCTCTGTTTATGATATGTTGGTATGTAATCAATATGTTTATGATGTTAGTATGTGATCAGTATGTTCATGATACATTATTATGTGATAGTGGTAGGGGTGGAATAGTCTTCGGTTACCGATTGAAAGATACGGATGGCAGTTACCGGTTCAAAGATACCGATGGTATTATGTGGTATGTGGTATGATGGGGGAACTCACTAAGCTTCGTGCTTACAGTTTTCTATTTTGGTTTCAGGTACTTCGTTGATCGCAACACATCACACTATGGTTTTCCGCACACGAGATCTTTGGGATTACACTCTGATATTGTTTTATGATAACATGTTTGATTATTTCTACTTTGGTTTTGACATGACATGATATTACAAATGTTTTATTACATTGTTGGTTTTATAATGACGTATTTAAAAATGAAATTTTTGGCCTGTATTTTTTGGATGTTACAAGTTGGTATCAGAGCCTTGGTTTGGAGATTCGGGCACACTCCCGGGTGTGTTTGAACTCAAACTAAGGACTTGGTATGAAAATTTTCAAAAGTAAAATCATTTTATAAAAAGAAGTTTGAAAAGAGGAAATGACTTTGAAAAGAACAAGGTGTGTGATGCGTGCAATCAGCTGAGCTCAAGTAAGTTTTCCCCAAGATACCCATACATGTTATGTTATGATATGATTATGAGAACTGCATGCTAGATTAGGGCTGAGGATCTAGGAGGATGCCTTATATGCCTATTGTATGTGCTTGTAGACTTGCATGCTAGTGTTGATCAGTCAGTGATAGGATAGCCTGTTTAGGTTATGCCTGATTGTATGAACCTTTAAATTGCATGTACAGACTCCTGAGTAGAGGATAAAATGGTTTGATTGGAATATGATGGTTAGATTTTCCATTGTCTGAATGCAGCTTGCTCTTTGCTTTGTGGGACTCTTAGTAATGTGAGCTAGCTATATTCCTGAAATAGTTACTTGACATTACTAGGAATCTTTCAGCAGCTGAGGACCGGGTGAGTTTGGGAACCTAAGACAACCTAGGAAATGATTTAGTGGACTTAGTTGCGCTGTTAGCGAGCATTCAGGGTACCAGTTTGAGGAAGTGACTTGGCAGATTTGGGATGATTGCTGAGGGAAGTATGGATAGGTGTGGAAGGTAGTATTGGGCCCGTACTACTGAAAGCAGAAGATCCATACTCGAGTTGGTGAGAGTCTTAGAGAATCTGAGAAGCTTCAGGGAGAGGTTTATGACCCGGTTTGGGGATAGAGGATGTTCCAGTTGTTGCAGCTTACCCTTGGGCAACTGAGCTAGTGAGCGTGACAGGGTGTCAGACCCTGAAGGACATTATTTCCAAGAGATTTCAGATGTGAGATCGATTCAGAGCCCTAGGAAGAGAGGGTCATGCTAGGTGCGTATAGTAGAGGGTCCAGGGAAGAGACCCATGACTTATGATCGTCGGGTGAATAGCCAGCAGGGACAGAGTCAGTACAATCCATACGAGAAAGTGCAAAAGGGAGTTTGTCACTCCAAGGACTTAGGCTGTTATAGGTGTGGCAGGGTTGATCATGACAGTTGAGGGTGATCAGTATTCCTCCATATATTGCGGGTATGACGTCTTCTACTGCTACTAGATGGATGTTGGGAATACTTATCGCTTAGGAATTATGAGTGAGTTTGGATAAGTCAGACCTTAGGTTGGTTTCCTGCTAGTGTTCGGGTTATCAAGGATCATATATGCTATCCTGCATGTCGAAAGGTCCTTGATGAACCCATAGAGGGATGCATATTGCGGAGTGGGTTCCGCGTGTACCGTTATCATTTCGGATCCTTGTCGAGATCTGTGCAAGAGTATTATTTAGAGGATACTCGGTCAGGGTTAGAGCAATAGTTCTTCAGTGAAGTTAGCATTTCGTGGTTCTATCATAGTTCAGGTATGGCGGACGGCTTTCTACGGAAGAACTTTGGAGTTCAAGGAACCACCGCTGCCAGGAAAGGACTGGTAGCATGAAGATGGTAATGTCAGTTGCGGGTGTTAGATGCATAAGGTGTTGGCCATTGGATGTTCAGGAGAATTGTATTTTCGTATGGGTTGTGTACGGATAGAGTTCGATGGTGTTGCGATATTGGAAGTGGGAACGAGGACTAGTCAGTCAGAGTGAAGATTAGAACCTCTAGTTGTCAGCATGGGAGGTGGATTGAAGTGTCAGAATGGACCAGATTTCAAGAGTACTCATCAAGATTTCCGAGTATGGGGGATCTTAAGGTTTAACCGATGGTTAATCGCTAGCATTGGTAAGCACAGGTTGTCATCAGTGGGATACTAGAAAGCGAGAGAGATTGGGAATCCTTCAATTCTTGCGTGATGTGAAGAGTTAGTTGAATCTAAGTGGGGGAGATGATTTTTATAAAGTTCTCCAAATGTGAGTTCTGGTTGCGCGGGGTGCAATATCTTGGACACCTTGTTAACCAGAAGAGTACACTTGTCTATCCGGCCAAGATAGAGGCCGTGAGGCAGTGGGAGATTCCGAGATCTCCATCTGAGATTCAAAGTTTCCTGGGTCTATCAGGTTATTACTGGATATTTATGTGGGATTTCTCTGGGATTACGCTTATTTTGACCCGGCGGACCAAGAAGTCGGTGGCCTTTTGTTGGGGGTCTGAGCAGCAAGCAGCCTTCGAGACTCTCAGACAACAGTTATGCGAGGCACCGATTCTCACCCTACCAGAGGGTGTAGATGAATTCGTGGTTTACTATGACGATTTGATCACGGGCATGAGTGGGGTACTGATATAGTGGGGTCATGTGATAGCAGGTTTTGGGAACCAGGTTAGAGTTCCGGTTAGGACTCAAGTTCAGTGAGGTGTTAGGTCGACTACATGTTCGACCCGGTTTGGAAAGTGTTGTAAGACTACGGGGGTAGTCGTAGCATTCACTAGTGGCCAGTTAGCATGGAAAGTGTTGTAAGACTACGGGGGTAGCCGTAGCATTCACTAGTGGTCAGTTAGCATGGGAAGTGTTGTAAGACTGTGGGGGTAGCCATAACATTCACTGGTGGTCAGTTAGCATGGGAAGTGTTGTAAGACGGTGGGGGTAGTCATCGCATTCACTAGCGGTCAGATAGTGATAGAGTGTCGTGAGACTGCGGGTAGCCGTAGCATTCACTAGGTTGGTAGATAGCTTGAGTGCATTGTTAGGACGCAGAGGGAACAGTAGTACCCATCAGTTCGGGTGTAGTAATGAAGATATGGAAATCCACGGATTGGATTTCAGAATTTCCTAGATGGATTAGATCTGGTGGAGCCGGTGATAAGACTGTAGGAAATCCACTGTAGTTTTGAGATCGAGGAAGCAATGGATTGCTTAAGGTAGCTTGTTACATAAGGCTACAATTGGTCATGTAGCAATCACGTTTAGCCGTGGTATAGTAACGTCTGGATTCGACACATGGACCAATCGGTTGGATCAGGAGGTTGTTAGAGCCTCAGTGGCATGATAACTAGTGGCAACTAGCTCCATATAATGATTTTGTTCAGAAGTCGTGTGAAATGACTAGGTGGGAGCCCTTTTAGCTCAGCGACCGGGCTGGAACCCGGTATTTCAGACGACTGACGGATGAGTTGAGACCAGGGAGGTCTCAATTGATTTTGGGAAGCAACTATGTAGCAGCATACTGCTTCAGGCATATCAATGTTTAAGCAATTTCAGTGTTTGGGCAGTGTTAGTATTTGTGCTTCAGGTTGCGAGTACGGACGGAATAACCAGATGATTTAGGGAGTGACAAATCACTCACAGTAAGAATATCTGAGCCTTGGCCAGGCACAAAGGATCTACAAACATAATTAGGTCTATGATCCTATTTTATAGTGGGAACTTCGAGTTATTAGAAGTTAAGTAGTCAGTTGAGGGGTTAACAGACTAGATTCAACAATAATGATCCATTATGAGTGGTCTGTCAAGGATTTAGACCGTCTCAAGAAAGCAGATTTTAGACAGAGTAGACATGATCTTGTCATGAGGAATTCGTTCATCAGCAGATTTTGGGGCCTGGACATGGTTGGTCACGGTTACCCTAGGAGGCTAGGGTGTGCCTAGGGTTGTGGCCATGTTACTTTAGTGGTTTGGTGTGTAAGGAATGGTAAGGAACGAATTCGAGGATGAAATCTAATTTAAGTGGGGGAGAGTTGTAACACCCTGTTATTTAACAAATAAATAAATAAATGAATAAATGAATAATAGCCCTAAATGCGGAATGGTCTTGCAAGGAGTTAGTCTTGGGGGTTAAAATGTGTAACAGCCCGGAATCTCAGGTATTCTTAAATTATGTTTTTGGGGTGATTTAAGAGGGGACTCGGCGAGTTGGAGCCTAGACTCGCCGAGTAGGATCGCAGACTTGGTCGCGGGATCGCGACTGGACTCGACGAGTCCAGATATGGACTCGGCGAGTCGACGCTGTTTAGCGAAAACCCTAACCGTTCAGGTTTGGGTCGTATATAACGCATTATATGCCGTCATTGTTCGTCTTTTAGTCGATTGAGAAGAACCCTAAGCGGCTGTGAGCATCTAGAGCAAGATTGAAGGCCATTGGTGACTTGAAGAAGTTGTGGTGCAAGGAGGAGAAGAGTTTGGCTAAAGGAACTGCAAGGGATTCGAGATCTGAGGTTTGGGGACACAGAGGGTGTGTTATTCAGGTATCATTCGGATCATTTCTGTTATTTTTGATGTGTGCATGGATCTAGGGTTTATGGAACCCATTTGGTGATTAGATGGATTATTACCTTGTTACCCAATCGATTATAACCTTGTATTAGGACCTTTAGAGGTCCAGAAGGTCCCATGTTTGTGTATTCGGGACAAAACTTATCTCAGGAAGCAGTTTGATCGACTGCATGGCGTAGACTCGCCGAGTCCGATGAACAGACTCGGCGAGTAGCTTGGAGATTTACTGGAACTCGTCGAGCTGTTCTTCAGACTCGACGAGTGGAGTCGGGGTGGCCCCGCGATTCTTCCAGGAGTAACTCGTCGGGTCGAGGAGAGTACTCGACGAGTAGATAGGGAATCTCAGAGAGTTGGAGGACGTCTAGACTCGCCGAGTCGCCATGGCACTCGCCGAGTCCGGTCGAGTTGACCGTTGACCGTTGACCAGAGTTGACCTAAGTCTGACTTCTTAGGGATAGTCGCACTTAGAAGATATAAATGTTAATGAGATATGTGATGTTATAGGGAGGTTGTAGCTCGTCGGATTGTGCACGAGTCATTTCAGGATTTGCTAGCTTTCAGCTTTTACGAGGTGAGTCTTCTCACTATACTGTACCCGGAAGGGTTTGACTGTGTGACCGGAAGGTCGGATATGATATGTGATATGTATGCTATATGTGGTAAGTTATTTGTTATATGTGTGTTATGTATGTCATGGGCCGGAAGGCGATTATATTATGGGCCGGAAGGCAATATGTTATGGGCCGGAAGGCGATATGTTGTGTGATGGACCGGAAGGTCGGCGTGGGTAGGACCGGAAGGTTTACCCAGCAGGGACGGAAGTCCCCTGAGACACATGGACCGGAAGGTCAGAGCCTGGAAAGGCGTATGTGCGTAAGTTGTATATTGGGGAACTCACTAAGCATTTATGCTTACAGTTGTTGTGCAATGTGTTTCAGGTACTAGCGAGGACCGTGGGAAGGCGCCGGCGTGATCGATACACACTGAAGAATGCTTTTATGATCTTGGGGTTTTGATTATTTGTATTTGACAGAATACTTAAACTATTTATGCCTTGTTTTGAATGGAAATAAATATATTTTTGAAATGAAAAATTGGTTTGAAAATTTGCGTTGTTACAAAATGTAATTCACAGATTACTTTGTAAAGAATTTTGGAGGTTGAGGGTGGTTTGGAAAATTCTGGATTTAAATTGAAATAAAATCTTGAAGGAAGGGGCTGAATGGTAAATATTGGATTAAAGCTGAAAAGATATTATAGAGGCAGGGGCTAAAGTGTAAGATTTGTATTTAAATTGAAATCAACATTGTGGGGAGGGACTGATATTGGAAAAATGACCTATAGTTTGGATGAACACGGGTTTAGACCCGGTGCCATCCTTCCTTCGCGTCACCCTCATGTCAAGTGCCCATATTTAAGCAATCCAAACCCTAACCCTATCTCTAACTTCAGCAAACACCTTGCCAATCTCCAGCCGCCACCTCTCTGTTGAGAACCTGAATATCATTGCTGCACTACCGATGACGAATCCCGGAGCCATCAGCGAGGACCATCAAGAAGGAGCCATTGAAGACCGCCGATGAAGCTACGAACGTCCGTCGATGTTGAACGGCGGGGCCGCCATACCCCTGTCTTCTCCGGTAATGACAACCCTTCTCTCTCCCGTTCTTCTGCCATTTCTCTCACATCTGTCGCCATCTCTTCCCGGATGGCTATCACCTTTTGATGAAATCCTTTCTGTTCAACACAAATCACCATAAGGGTGGTGGTGATGTGTGTATTCCATGTGTATGTTCATATTTCAGCCAATGATGTGATGTTTGTGCTTGTTTCAGTCATCACAACAGGAGTGTGTGGGTGAAAGGTTGGCTGGAAAACGCTAGAAGACCACCATGGCAGCCAACCACGGTGGTTGTCGCCGGGAAAGCTCTTATGCCGCCACTAGCCACCATGAAAGGTGGCTGTGGGCATGTGATGGTGTTGTGTTCGTATATTGGGATGTTATGAGGCTGCAGGAGCATTTTTTTGGCAGGAGATCCGAACAAAGACCCCAACCGCCACCACCATGAGGTGGTGGCTACCACCATTCGCCACCGCCGGCCGCCCTTAGGTTGTTGTATATGCGCTTGTATTAATGTGTGTGTGTGTGATTATTTGGGGTTTTAGCATTGTAAAATGTAACCGGAAAGAAAAATAATGAAAAGAAACTCAAACCACCACCGTAGGGTAGTGGCTGCCACCACCGACCGCCGTGTCGGGTGGCGGTGTGCTTTGCCTTGTTGTGATTGATTCGTTTGGGGTGCTAGAAACCCTAATGGGCCCAATGAAGCCTAATGGGCTTAGTGAAAACCCTAATGGGTCTAATGGACTCAAATTGACCCAATGCAAATCCAAATGGACTCAAATAACATTCTAGTGGGGTTGATAGGCGCAATAAAGTCCTAATCGACCTAAAAGCCCAACAAGTTGATAAACGGGCTAGCAATTGGATTGGGAAACCCTAATGCCTATAAAACCCTAATTTGGGGAATTAATCGGGACACACGAGAATTATTTAATAACTGGAGATATTAAATAATAATCATTGGCAAGAAATTAATCTAAGTAATATTGGACTTAATGGATTAAGTCCTTAATGGGTTAAGTGAGAAAACTTAACCCTAATCATCATTTTATGTGAAACCCTAATTTCACTTGGACCTTGAGTTGGGTTTTCTATTGGGTCTGGATGATTGGATTATTAATGTGTCATCCAAGAATAATCAAATGGACTAGAGTAATTAGTTGGGCTTTAGGGTAAGGCCATTATGAGGAGTTTGGCCCAGTTTAGAAAATTGGGCAATAGATACGCCATAGTTTGGGCCTTAATGATTATATGAGGTTGGGCCTTAGAATAAGACCATGTGTAGGCCTAGGCCCAATTTGGAAAATTGGGCCATGTGTGGGGTTTTGATTCTTAATGGACTTTGGGCCAATGGTTTGGGCCTTGGGCTTGAATAAGCCAAGCTTGGGGTAATGAAGCAATTATCCAAGTATGTATTATGGTTATGTGTTGGGACCCAATCATTAATTGGGTGTTATTTTAGAATTTACAGTTCAAGAACCTGTCATCCAGCAGCTGGGGTTGAGTCTGTGGGACTACAGCAGTGTGGGATTGTGTCTACGGGACTTCAACAGTATGAGGTGAGTTACCTTCCAGTAGGGGTGGGTCTAAGGCCACAATGCCGGCTCACCAACAGGGGTAGTTGGTAGATAATTGTCTTTATGATAATTATCTTGGTATGATTATGTGATATGCTTATGAGATATGCTTATGTGATATGCTACGTATGTTAGTGGTAGTAGCAGAGAATAGTTTTTCCCTAACTCGGTTGTTAGGACCGAAGGGTAGGTCAGTACCCTAGATATGCTTAACTATATGATTATATCCTGTTATTGTATGATAGTGGTAGGGGGTGAAATAGTCCCCGGTTACTGGTTGAAAGATACCGATGGCGGATACCGGTTGAAAGATACCGATGACAGTTATCGGTTGAAAGATACTGATGGCAGTTACTGGTTGAAAGATACCGAAGGGGTATACGGAACTCATGCAATGCTTATCTATCTGTTTATGATATGTTGGTATGTAATCAATATGTTTATGATGTTAGTATGTGATCGGTATGTTCATGATATATTATTATGTGATAGTGGTAGGGGTGGAATAGTCTCTGGTTACCGGTTGAAGGATACCGATGACAGTTACCGGTTGAAAGATACCGATGGTATTATGTGGTATGTGGTATGATGGGGGAACTCACTAAGCTTCGTGCTTACGGTTTTCAGTTTTGGTTTCAGGTACTTTGTGTTTAAAGGAAAGGATCCGGCTTAATCGCAGCGCATCACACTATGGTTTTCCGCACATGAGATCTTTGGGATTACACTCTGATATTGTTTTATGATAACATGTTTGATTATTTCTACTTTGGTTTTGACATGACATGATATTACAAATGTTTTATGACATTGTTGGTTTTATAATGACGTATTTAAAAATGAATTTTTTGGCCTGTATTTTTGGGATGTTACAGAATCACCACGACGAAATTTGATAGGGAATCACCACTACAAAATTTGTGATGAAATAACTACCACCGATTGTGCGATGGAATCCTACTACGGAATACACGACGGAATACCACATACCACATATTTCATTCCGTTGTCACATTTGTGACAAAATTATCTTTTCTGTTGCAAACCCTCGCTACAACGTTTTTATGGACGGAAATAGATCGTTACAAATTCCATCGCTATTCGTCTTTTGCAATGGAATTTCATCTTTTCGCAACTGAATCCTTCCGTAGCAAAAACTCAATTTTCTTGTTGTGACCCCTTCGGTCCTTTCGACCAGTACTGGGGTCTATCCTACCCCTCCTATCACATATCACATAACATCATAACATACTAGCACATAATCATAACACATACCAGACAATTATCACAAAGACAATCATCTCAACTATAACTCTTACTAGTGGGCAGGCCTTGGTGCCTTAGACCCACCTCTACTGGAAGGTAACTTACCTCGATGTCGTGTAGTGTCTGCACAGTCCTCGGTATGGGAATCAACTCGTCTCAACTCCTTAATCCCTACACAACAACCTTTCTTGATTACTATTTCATGCTCATAACCTTCTTATAAGGGTCAACTTAAGTCCAAGTCAAAGTCAAGGTCATACCCTAGTCAAAGTCAACTTTGGTCAAATTTAACATCCAGTTGACTCGACTCGTCGAGTTGGTCCACCAAATCGCCGAGTCCCTACTCTTATAAATGTTACAACCCCGACTCTACTCGCCGAGTCTAGAAAGAGCTCAACGAGTTCTCCTTCAACCAAAACATCGGGACCATCTTCAATCGACTCGCTGAGTTCATTATTGAACTTGTCGAGTTCATCTTCATCTAAATGAATGTGTCTAGTCTATGACTCACCGAGTTCTCGTTGAACTCGTCGAGTCCTTCTTCATGGGGTTGGGACTTTGCCTTGAACTCGCCGAGTTAGTTCATCTAGTCGTTGAGTTCCATGATTTCTAGGTCCCTAATGAGCCTAGATAACTGAGTGTTCTTCTATCTTAGAATTTGGTCCATCAACAGAAAGGATTTGATGGGGAATACGGCCTGACTCGCTGAG
Source organism: Lactuca serriola (assembly GCF_051521515.1). Lineage (NCBI taxonomy): Eukaryota > Viridiplantae > Streptophyta > Magnoliopsida > Asterales > Asteraceae > Lactuca > Lactuca serriola. The sequence goes on along the minus strand of NC_136410.1, from coordinate 228,650,734 downwards.
TGCCTCTTTGTCCAAAACTATACAATCGATTTCAGTGGGTCTTAATGCATCCAAATCATAGACCTGACCTCCTAGGGTCCCTTTTATACGTAAATTTCCAATCTTGACGTCCATGTATGGGGTTTTTTTTTGGCTCAAAAAGCCATAAAAAAGGTATATATGAAGCATGGGTCTCCCATGGCCATAAAGTTGGCACCTTTATGCCATGGGAACCCTCAATGGTTCCAGATCTGAAGTACAAAACCACTTTTACACACAGATCCGAATATAACTTCACTAAAGCTTAGAAAAAGGTAGAAAATAGCCCAAAATCAAGATCTAAGCAACGAATAGCCAAGGTTTCAGCTTTATACCTCAAATAAGTTGGAAATGGGGTTCAACCTCTGGATCTACTAGCTTCCACTTGAACTTCCAAGCTTCCTTCTTCTTCTCCAACTTCAAATACACACAAAAGGCACCAAAAAGGCTCAAGAACACTCAATAAGGGATTAGGGTTTCGAGTTAGGGTTTCTCTGGGTTGAGAGGGACGATGGAGGTTGGGTTGAGGCAAGAAAAGTTGTTTAAATAGGGTGCAAACCCTAAATATTAGGGTTTCATCTAGACAACTTCTACTCGTCGAGTCAGTCCCCAGACTCGTCGAGTAGATCACTAAAACCCCCGCATAATATCAAGTCTACTCGACGAGTTAGGCCTCCAACTCGATGAGTCCCAGAGTAAAATACAAAATTACTTGAATTTAAATACGTACTAGGAACCGGGTGCTACAATAGTAGTGTTAGGTCATGTTAGCAAGCTTTAGTTTATTGACTAAATTGTTTTGATTTACCAATACTATAATATGTATGGTCTTATTTATAGTAATGTGTACACATTTATAATATTGTGTACGGGGTAATGTAGTCAATAACATTTATTCAGGAGGGCATGTCAATATTATTATTAACGTAGGGGTATTTTAGTCAACATAATTAGATTAATTACACTTGTAATCATGTGTTTGTTTTGGGTTATGTTATTATTAAAGTAAGGGTATTTTAGTAATTTTAATCAGTTAATATAATAGGTGTATGGTATTTCATGTACTTATTAAAGTAGGGGTATTTTAGTCAATCAAAGAAGTTAAATTACATACAATCCCCATAGGTGTATTAGTCTCATTTTAATTTGTAAAAGAGGGCCTGTGAGTGTTAGTTTACGGGTAATTTAGTCATCCAAATGAGTTAATCCAATAGGTGTATTCAAGTTATTATTAAAGTAGGGGTATTTTAGTCAACCAAAGAGTCATAAAATACATACAGTCTCCTGTCCCCCTAAGTGTATTACTCTCATTTTAATTAGTTAAAAAGGGCATGTGAATGTTAGTTTAGGGGTAATTTAGTCATTCGAATGAGTTAATTACATACATTCCCCTAAGGTGTATTAATCTCATTTTAATAAGTTAAAGAACTAAGGGTATTTCTGTCATTATTTTTTTTACTATACTCACTAGGGGTATTTCAGTCAATATTTATTATGTGACTTAAACCACTAGGGTTATTTCATTCAATATTTATTATGTCACTTAACCCACTAGGGGTATTTCAGTCATAACTTTATTATTTGACTTAACCTATTAGGGGTATTTCATTTCTTCCAGGCAATATTTCAAAGTGGGCAATCACAAATACAACAAAAAAACACTTTTCAATGTTTTCCATTTCTGGGTTATAGGCAACGACAAATCTGGGTATTAGATTCTTCTCTTTTGTCCCATGTCCCCACAAACAAACACACATATTGGGGTTCATGTTTTAATGGTATAAAAAGTTTGACTGTTGCATGTGGTCCCAAGAACAAAATCAACATAAAAAGGGCTACTACTTCACAACACATGCACATTTACGTTGATAAGAGTATTCCATTTATAACATGAACAAGTTAAGTTAATCAACATTTCATTCATGGGTTTCAATATCTTTACATCTATTGAACAAGTTATAACAGGATTTCCACAACTGTCTAAGTACATAGGAGAACCATCACATGTGACTACCATCAAAATACTGATCATCACAACATCATGATCACAAAACCACCAACTACTACAACCACAAACCAAAAGACAACCAACAAAACCCGTTACTAATAAGGAGAATAAACAAGATGCACATAAAAAAAATAGAAACCCATGATTTAAATGTTTAACCTACAATTCTTCTGTCATCTAAACAACCTGTAGGTTAAAACCCCCAAAACAGCAACGACAAAAACCCCAAAGACTTATTTCACTTCCTTCGACTTCTTTTTTCCCAGAACAATGTTGACATACGACGCTTGCAATGAACTGAAATGACTCTTCAAATCAGCAACCATGTTAGATAGATCGAGTTGACCTGCCCTAACATCATCGACTTCATGATTTAGGGCGTCCATCTCTCTAGTGAGGCTGCGGCGTAGCTCACGAAGGTCGTTTGCAATCTCTTCCCTCACAAGCGACACCTCCAACCGTGTCTGCAACAGATTGATCGCCAGGTCTTCATTTGTGACTTCATTTGAGGCATTTTCAGCCATGTGCCGATTGTAGTTGGGGTGACCAACTGTGATCTTGAGATGATCGTGAAGGCATCGTTTCTACGATTGGTATCGAAGTTTAGGGTGCAGTCGGGGTAACCAGGTTATGAATTGTGCCATTTTAGGGCACAAGCTTCAAATTTTTATACGGAGGCGGTGAACAGTGTAAACGTGGCCTGTACGTTTCACATTCCAAAACGACGTCTTTTGGGTCCAAGACTTAAATACAATTTCGTCATGTCATCGATGATGTGTCAAAATGGGACGGTGTGGCATGGTAACCGGGTATAATAAGTTAAAGGGACTAAATTGATAGGTTGCAACACAATTCGTTCCCTCATAAAGCCCTAAAAAAGTTTAGTGACTAAAAGGGTAAACTCTAGAAAGTTTATAGGTATTATGTGTCATTTTCCCTAGATTTTAATAACAACAAAGATCATCTTTATTAATTTTTTTGACATTAACGCTAAACATGTAGATGTGTGCCAACCACATGGATCAAAAGTGTAATTTACTCTACTTCTTTTAATAATGTGGACAAGGGTGTTCTTCTCCACCCGTGGACACCATATCCGTGAAATTGACCAAAATCATTTCATAAAAATACACACGCAATAGTTAGTGCTACATTGTTGCAATGACTTGTACGCTATGCTACTAATTTTGTACTCCACATTTGCTATTTCCAGACAACAAGGGGTCAGACAAAAACCGAGCCACGTCACCCTCACTTCTCGTTTAGCCTGAGATCCCTTTTTGTATTCTCCCAATTACATTTCGAAAGAGGGAGAGAGACGATCTTCTTCAACGCAAGCAAAAATTTAGGGTTTCCTGTATTTGCATCGGCTGGTTGCTTTTCATCACTCCATCATCCATTAACAATCTTCAGGTAAAAGATATTTTTGTTAATATGATCTCTTTTATCGTCAATTTATCCGCTACATCTTTGATCTTGTTTCGTTGCGCTTGATCTTGATTTTCAATCTTTTGGTTCTTGTCTGTGCGTTCAGGTTTTCTTTCCTAGTTGCTTAATTATTCATATTTTAGGTATAATGTTATTGTAATTGCTCTCGTTGATGTTTGTATTTGAATTCTCTTGAATGTTTGTGTCGGAATTTTTTGTTTATATTTGTATTCGGATCGTGTACTTGGGTTGACAATTAGTTATATTCGATGCTCTGTAATCTTTGTAAGTGACAAAAAATTAATCAAATCAAAGTTTAGAAGTTTATTTGTCGTGTCGCTATAGATACGCTTCTGATAATTGCAACCTGTTGTTTCTAGAATATGCACATGCTTCCTTTTCACTTCTATTTGAGATTTCATCAGGTAAAATATTATAATACTCCACAGAATATCAAGATCTAGTTGAAACAGATATGTGTGTTTTCTTGTGATTATGAAATTTAGTTCTTAATACTCTTATCATATAAGCTGTTACTTTCTTAGTTTGTAGTTTCTGAATTCTTGAAGTTTTTTATGCATGATATGAACTATCAACAAGGAAGCAATACCATAATCTTTATGTAATCTCTGCATGTCCTTCAAGTGTTACTTGCCAATTGATGAATACAGCCATTGCACAGTGGTGACTGTTACTTTTCTAGGTGAATCTCATAGAAACTAAGCCACTCTAGTGCTTTTTAAGATTGAAGGAATGTTTTTTGTAGCTTGAGTTGTTATTAATTTATCTTTTGGAGTAGGAGTTAGAGGCTGATTTTAAGGCCTTGACTGTTATTCAAATCAGTTATTATTCCATGCTATAAACTAACATACAGTATGATTGTTTTTGTTAATTTTAGGGTTAAATACTCTAATACAACATTGTACCTTGAAAAATTTAACCAATTATAGCAATGTCAATCAAATACAAAGCAATTTCTACTGCTATAACTGGATAAGATCTTTTGAAGTATATTCTCCTAACAAGAAAAATGCTATATTTAGGTAGATTTTCAAAGTAAATAAGCCTTAATAAGATTTTTTTTTTGAAAGCATAATGCTGCAGCAAAAGGAAATGAAGTAGGATGCTATTTCTTGCAGTTAGCTTGTTTACAAAGCTTGTGTTTGTATAGTTATATATATATCAATTGATAACAATGACAAATTTGTCCTCATGAAATCTTCTCTCCTCTTAGTCAATTGATGAACCAAGAACAATGAAGGCAAGATCATCTTCATTGAATCCATATGCTACTTCTTACATTCCACTCTCTAGAAGAGGGCCCACAACAACTCATGAAACCAAAGGCTATGAATCAACATATGTTTCCCCTGCAAACACTACACAAAACCATGGTGCTTCTGTTGAGAGTCCAGATAGCTTGAAACTCAAGAATCATTCTGGTTTTGAGTCTTATGGTTCATCATCACATAGTGCTGAGCTGGCAGGAAAACAGGCCATGGATATTGATCATGACATGAATTTGGCGTATCTTCAGATGACGTTTCCTGGTGTCTCTGATGAGTCTCTTTCAAGTGTCTATATGGCAAACAGAGGTGACATGGAAGCCACAGTTGATATGCTGAATCAACTTGAGGTATGTTTTATTTAGTGCTTTGTATACAAGAATCATAGTTGGAATGAATTGAGCATTGTAATATGTGATTCCTTCCTTTTCTTGGTTTGATTTTCATTCCATTTGTTTGTGATTCCATTCCATCATACAAAACAAACTATTAGGTAGGTGTTTGGTATGTAGTAATCAATGAGGGAATGGAATGGAGAATCATTTTGCCACAAAGGAATGGAATGGAGTATTCCTTATGTAGTGCAATTCCTTCTCTTTTTTATTCATTCCTTCAAGGAATTGAGGAATAATATATATATTCTATTAATAAATTACTTGTATCCATATAGTTTTCAATAATGTTGATCTTTTAAAAAAAATTAAAACGTCAACCATTTCTATTAGTTTTCAAAATAACTAAAATTTGTTTTTTTTTTTGTTTTTTTTTTTTTTTAATTATAATTCTATTTTAAGATTTTATAGTATTTGAGTTTTGTAGATGATAAATAATTCTTTTTTAACTATTTGAAATTCATATTGTAAATATTTTAAATGAAATATGCTAATATGCAATTTATTTAATGATATACCTTATTTAATTACATTTTATTTTTACAAAATAACATATTATTCTTCATTCATGAATTTAATTTTATTTATTTATCTATTTATACAAAACAAACAACATGTTTGAATGACTCAATTGCTTCCTTCAAGCCAACCAAACATGACAATGGAATGGAATGATCCATTCCATTCCGTTGTTTATTCCATTCCTTTGTACTCTTGTCAACATGTCTATGCACATTGTATGTATGTTCAATATACATGTTCTTTGTTAGGGATAAATGCAACACCTACTTTCATTGATTTGTTTATTATTATATCATTCTACTTTCAGTTCTTCCTATTGCAGCATTATACATTGAAAAATCTACCTAATTACAACAATGTTATATAAATAAATTAAATATAAAACAATTAATAAGAAAAATAATTAGAAGTACATTGTTATAGTTGGGTAGATTTTTCAAAGCACAATGCCCTAATAAGAAAACTGAAAGTACAATATTATAATTTAGGGTATTTTTTTCTTGGGCTAATCTCAAAAAAGATCTTATATTTTGTGCTTTTTCCAGATTAAACCTCAAATTTACTTTTTACCTTGTATTTTTTCATTTTTTCAGAAAAAGCCCTCAACTTTGTTTTTTTTTTTTTCCTAAAAAAACCCTCAACCTTCTAAATGCTTCCACATAAACCCTCGACTTTTTTAGTTTTTCTCGAAAAAACCCTCACATTTTACAATTCTTTTGGAAAAAAATAAGTAAAAGGGCCAGATCGGAAAAAATGAAAAATACAAGGTCTTTTTCAGGCAAAAAAATAAATTTGAGGTTTAATCTGGAAAAACACAAAATATAAGGTCTTTTTTGAGATTAACTCTTTTTTCTTTTTCAAAATACAATGTTGTAATAGAAAGAAATGAATTTGAGAAAATAACTCCAATTTGTATAAAAAAAAGGTAGGATTTAATGAGGAAAGTAAAAAAACAAAACACTCATATATAGCTTCCTTCTAGATTAAGCAATGTCCTCCTAATTAAGTCCATTAAGTAAGAAAGTATGACATGGATCTCTCTCTCTCTCTCTCTTGTGTGTGTGTGTGTAAAAGACGTAAATGTCCTTGTCATCCAAACATGTAAGTAATTCTACCATTTTGCAGATGCAGAGTGATGATTTCTCTGAGAATCTTCCGGATTCATTAGACATTGGTGATGTGTCAGAAGCTGGATCATCTTCTAGTGAGGGTGGATCTCAAAAAATGAAGAAGGTGGCAGTTGGTAAGTAAAAATGAAGAAAGTTGCATCAACTGATTTTTCTGTGTATATTTTTTCATGGAAATTTTTGGAAAAAGTAAGAACTGTGTTGTACAAGTAAAAGGAGGCATATAGAGATGTTTTGATTGTTTTTGGTAAAAATGATAAAATTCAGATGGAAGCGGGTTTTTGATATACCCGTTTAGTTGGTTTTGGCACATAGAACTTACAAGTATGTGTGATTGAAAAAAAAAATGTGTGTTTGGTTATTGAATTGGGAATATTGCTCAAGTGTGTGAACGTGGTTTTTTTTTTGTTTTTACTTTTCCATGTTTTGTTTTGAGGGCCATTTTGTATGATACACAACTAGTTTGGTGGCCTAAGTGACAAAATGATAAAGTAAAGGTGTCCAAACTATATTTATTTAGCCATTGTATTTTTAAGACCTTTTGTTTTAGAACCAAGACAATTTGTATATGACCATCTTTAATAAATTTAATAAATCCTCCATTTTATATAGTTCTTGCATCAAATATTTTCCAATAAATACATCATTTTATGCGCTTTTTAGTGTTAAAAATAGTAAAACACAATTTCATATAATAAAACAAGCCAGAATTTTGGGGGTTACAAGAAATGTCTTACCAATTAAGAGCAACATTGCTCTCATAATTTCTTATGTTTGTGAACAATGATGTTAGATAGAGGTGACAAAAATTGACACGACACGAAATAAACGGGTTTGGGTAAGATATTTCAACCCGTTTAAATAAACGGGTTGACACGACACGACACGAAAATTAAACGGGTAAGGTTAGGGTTGAGAATTTCAACTCGAATATGACTCGAAAATGACCTGTTTATTTATATGCAAATTTTTTGAATTATTTAAATAAACTAGAAAAATACAAAACCAAAACCATAAGTAAAAGAAAACCTTTGAATTGAGTCGTTTTGTAATGTTGAAATGAATTAACCATCTAGATTAAGACTTAATTTTAGTTTTTCCATTCTCTCCCAAACTACCAAGTCTCTTTCACCACTCTCACATCCTCGTGACCTTTTCATCCGCCTCCCCAACTCCCACTCTTTTAATTTTGTCATCTGAACTTGCTATGACTTCATCAATTCTGCCTCCAAACTATTAGTTTTTCCTCTCCGCCTACCCAACTCCTACTCTTTCAACATGCTTAATCTTTTAACCTCGCATGACACGATATATTTCAAGGTATAGCCTTAACCCAAAACACGACACGAACTCGACACGAAAATAAACGGGTTGACACGACACGACATGTTAATTAAATGGGTCTGGTTAGGGTCAAACACTTTCAACCCGTTTAGTGTTTCGACACGACACGAACCTGACACGACACGACACGATTGCCACCTCTAATGTTAGACAAGAAATCCTATAAGGAACATATATTTTTGCTAAGGCTTTCCTATTTTCAAATTGGTCATTTTTTTTTAATATTCTTTGAAAGGTCATATCCATTGCGGTGTTTAAGCTCTCAACTCTGTAGGGGAGAGATATATTTTCAAACATTTGATACCGTTAGACCAAATCTGTTCAAATTAATCAATTAAGTGATGGGTTATCCAAAACCACATGGACGGATTGGTATAATTTACTCTAAAAACTATTAACAAATAGCTTGGCTTATACCAATTGATATCTTTCAAAGTCATGCCTACATTTTTCTCGTTTAATAATACAAATACAAACATCCCCAATAGAACTTTGTGTGTTCTCAAATTACATTTCCATTCATATTATAGTTGAAACCCTAATTATTACATTTACTTCCATCCCTTTTTTTTTTCTTTCCATTCCCTTCCCTTCATTTCATCTTCCCTACCTTACTTAATAAACTCAAGAATAGAGTGGTAGTCTGATTGCTTTTTTCAATCTATGTCGTTCCATTTGTTTCTCGCTATTAGTTATCTATAATATGTAATATGTTCTTAAAGGACAAACATTTCTTTTGAAGAATTCCCTTTACAAGATTTTAGTATACTATTCAATGCTAATCTTGACACCTTTATTTGCAAATGTATTGCTCGTATCTACCACCATCCTTTCTCTAGGACTAATGTGTTATTATTATTATTATTATTATTATTATTATTATTATTATTATTATTATTATTTTGGGAGCTTTACTTGCATAAGATAACTAGGTCAAAATTCTTTAAAATACTAATGACAATAGTTTCTCATTTTATATCTCTTTATCCTTATTGAATATCATTAATATTCATAAAATTATATATAATTAAAAATTTCAGGTATTTACATCGATGCATAAATAACATGTATTCATCAAAATAATTATATATAAATAAATAACATGTATATATTGCAATTTATATATGATAATGTACTTAAATTTATAATTGACTGAAAATTATTTAAAATTTTAGTTATGAACACGTTCCACAAAGGAATAAGTTTAATTATGTAGAGCATTACTTAAAAAATGCAATAAACATAATAAATCGATAAACATACAGTAAAAAAGTAAACAATCAAGTACCTGTAATTTTAATGCAAACGTAAATAAGTTAAATAAAATAATTAATTCTATATAAACAAAATACACCCTTTTGTAAATTTAAAGAACGAAGCTTGCATCAACCCGTGGCTAAGCAAGAGGTCAGCCGCTACTTCAGTTTCCTGCCTTTTCGAGCAAGAAAAGAGGGTTTATGCTAATTAGGTTTATCTCAAGAAAATTCTCTGGTTAGGGTTTATGCTCACATATCAATTCAACGAACCCCCTTTACAACTTTCTGTTTCTTCCTCAAAAATCGGTTTTCCTTCTGGTTCTCGTGGTCTTACTGCATACACAACACATTCATACCCATATCGAAGTATAATACTAAGCATGAGTTCCTTGTCAGTGAAACGCCTGTTGCAATCAAGTGATTTCTCGCTTTTGGTTCTCCAAAAATGATTTTTTTCTCAGTTTTATTGAGTATACTTCGCCCAAAGAGAAGCATCAGAAGAAATCACTTTTTATGTACATTCATGTCTCGTTCTTCATCTTCTTCTGTACAATCACTAGACATGTCAGAAGAAAACCATCACAATTTCGCAGATTATGCTGAATTGAGGAGCAATATGCAGAATTTAGCAAAGTCAAGTGGTATTACTAAAGCACTACAGGCATTCCGTCTTATGAGAACCGCTGCTCCTGGTAAGCCAACAATATACGATTACAATTCGTTGATCAATTGCTGTTTGAAATCGGAAAATTTGTGTTTACATGATCTTTCTACCCTGTATTCGGAAATGAAAACACTTGGATTATCCCCAAATGCATCCACTTTCAATACTTTCTTGAAGGGATTAAATCTTATCGGGGAATCAAAAGTTGCTCTTTGGGTCACCATTGAAATGTGTAATCATGCCTTTACTCCTTCATTTACTTCTTTATCAACTTTGCTCAAGAAATGTTCAGATTCCATGGAATTAGAAGATGCAATTACTGTTCTTGAATTGATGATGGGGTTGAATTACATTCCAACTGAACCACAAGTGATTTTGTTAATTAATCGCCTAAGCAAACATGAATTGACAGAAAAGGCTACCTTAGTTCTCTATAAACTATTAGATAAAGGTTATTTTCCAAGCCCATATATATACAACCCAATAATATGGTCTTTATGTAAATCTGATCAGATTAGTATAGCTTTAGCAATCTTTTGTTCTTTAGAGAAAAAGGGTTTTGTACATAATGTCTGTTCATATACAGCTCTTTTTTACGGGTTTTGTAAAAAAAGGTTATTTAAGGAGGCTTCAAATTGTTTGAACAAAATGACTACAAATAGTCGTTTCTACCCTAATGTGAGAACTTACACCACATTCATCAAATGTCTATGTGACAATGGAAGGATACAAGAGGCATTAAGTTTGTTAGGTCGAATGGAAAAAAGAGGATTGGATCCTGATATTGTTACATATAACATAATTCTTCGTGCTCTTTCAAACCAAAATATGGTTCATGAAGTTTTTGACCTTTTTCAAACTATCTACCAAAAGGAACTTTCACCAGATCGCTATACAGCTACTGCTTTATCGGGACTACTCAAAAAGGGTAATTTAGGAATTGCGCGTACTCTTTTGCATGATATTTTCTATGGTGGAAGTGATATGGATATTGCGGTTTATAACGTGTACTATTCTCTCTTTTCTGGTTTTAAATCCAAAGAGTTGTCTTATGTGATTGAATGTATGATAAAGAATGACATCGAGCCAAATAACATATCATTCAACACAATTCTAAAAGGTTTTTGTAAAGGGAAATCCATGGATGAAGCTCTAAAGTATTTTCAAAGCATCAAGAAACCCGATTTGGTGTCTTTCAACACGATTTTATCGGCTGCATGTAAAAAGGGTGATTCAAAAATGGTTCAAAAGGTGATTGATTTAATGAAAGATGAAGGTTTTAAGTTAAATGTTGTGGGGTTTACTTGTTTAATGCAATATTATTGCAATGTTGGAAAGCTTAATGATTGTTTAGATGCATTTGAATGTATGATTTCTCAAGGTCTTCGACCCTCAATGGTGACAATTAATAGTCTTATGATTGGTCTTTGCAAGAATCGGGAACTTGAAGCTGCTTATTGGGTTTTTTGTAATTTAGAAAGTTATGGATTGTCATCGGATTCAAGAACTTATAAGATTCTTATGCGTGCTGCTAAGATTGAAGGGAATGATTTGTTGGTGGAGGAATTACAAAGGAAATGTAGGGGGGAAGGTGTGAAGCCGAATAATTGAATAGAAAAAAATGGTTTGATCTTTAAAGAAATGATTACAAATGGGTTCCAATGTGGATTGGGGTCTTATGTATCTGATTTACATCTCACATGATTGATCTGAGCGCAGGCTGGTGTGAGCCAGCTAAGGGGTTGCTAGAAGAATAACCTTTTTTACAGAGCAATTTTCTTACCAGCGAATGGACAAACTTTCTAAGGCTATTTTCAATTATGAGGGTATTCACGTCTTTTTCACAATCTTTTTCCTACCTTTCATCGATAGGACAATAAATTGTATTTATCGTCACATTGACCACTTTTTGGGTGGGACATTGACACCATTCCCTTTCCACTTTTTTGCATGAGACAAAAAATGACGGCTTTTGTCTTGTTGTCATTTTTCCACTTTTTTTTTTGGGTGGGACAAAAGGCTGCATTTTTTTGTCCCGTTGACATAATTTGTGGTCCCACCTTGTTCCACTTTTTGGGTGGAACAATAAATTTACAACTTTAGTCCTATTGACATCAGTCTGAGTCCTAGTCTGACTTTTGTACAGGTGGCAATTCCATCTCTAGCAACCAAAAAAGTGAGTATGACACACACGGGCATCTATTTTCAGGTGATGTTAATACCTCTAGGAATTATTATGACAACTTGCGGGAAATCAAACCAAAACTTAATCGATTTGCTTTGTGAATAAAAACACATATATGTTTTTTTTTTAATTTTTAATTTTTTATTTTTTACATATGGTTCATTTTTATGGCAGGCTAAAAGTGTTCCCATATCTAGTCAAGTGGCATCATCTTGATTGGTGATAAGAGTAAAGCTGAATGCTGGAAGAAGGTAAATGTCTCATCATATAATTTTGTAGCAGGGATAAATGTAAGAAATATCAACATTCTTGTATTTATTTGTTTATTATAACATTCTACTTTCCTTTCTTTTCTATTACAACACTTTGATTTTCATTTTTTGTTTTCTAATTAAGGAATTGTACTTTCAACTCTGCATTATCCTTTTAAATTCTGCCTTCTTGGGCCAAAAATCAGATTTTGTGTCCGAGACAATTGAAATGTGTTGAATGGGGATTATGTAAAATTAAAAAAAAAAATAGTACACTTTTGTTCAAGTCTTCGAACTTACATTCCAAAGGATTACGATATTTCAAATCCCTTAAAATCACTTGTTTGCTCAAAACAACCGACCATAATACCTTAAGAACATGATGAAAATATGTTGATCAAATGATATAACAACTTAGACCAAAAAACAACAAAATTGTAAATAATATTAAAACAACTAACCATCATCCTCTTTTTGTCATAAGAAACATAAATTTAACAAAACTCAAAATGCTACCTGCGTCTTCTAAAAATCTTAACCTATTTTGAGTCATTAGTTATTGGTTTAATTGCTTTTTTCGTTCTAATCAACGGTATATAATACTGATATGAAGTTATGGAGCATCACTACAAGGAAAAAGGCCATTACCGGCGACAAAAGTTGCCGGTAAAAGTCCCAAAAGTCGCCGGTAATACTAATAGCGGCAACGCGTCGCCGGTACTGAGTCGCCGCTATTGCTTCGTCGCTGTTGATCAGTTTGTCGCTGATAAAAGTTGCCGCTAACGAGTATTGTCGCCGCTAATAAGCTAGTCGCCGGTAATTTTTTTTTCAAAATTTTAATTTTTTTTAATTAATGATTTTGGTTGCCGGTGATAATGTCGCCGGTAAAAGTTTCGCCAGTAATAACAATATTCGATTAAATATCAAAACCAATAGTGTCGACGCTAATTACAAAACAAACATCCTATTAAATATCAAACATAATAGTGTCAATGCAAATTACAAACATCCAAATACAATTAAATATCAAAAGTCATAATATCCGAGTAGCAAAACAACAAAATTTTTACAATCTACCAAGTAGCAAAACGTGACAACATATGCAAATAAAACCCATCCTTACATATCATCATCGTCGTTCCCATCGTTTCCTTGATTATTTTGGGATTGAAAAAACGAATAAAGCTCATCTGGGTCGGCGAGCATTGCACGAAGATTTTCCAACTACATAATTAATAACAATATATATAAACTTATAAGTTAGATCGTCAAACATAAACAAAAACTATCAAAATACATTGCTAGTTTTAAACTAAGATAGAAAACCAAAGTACATTGCTATTTCTTGCACTTGGGACAAAAACCAAATTACCAAACTTTTTAGCAAATAATCACCACAAAACCAAAACTACCAAATCAACATGCATTTTACGATGCTAAAGCAGATTGCTATTTTTAAACAAAGATAGAAAACCAAAGTACAATGCTATTTCTTGCACTTGGGACAAAAACTCAATTACCAAACTTTTTAGCAAATAATTACCACAAAACCAAAACTACCAATTCAACATGCATTTTACGATGCTAAAGTAGATTGTTATTTTTAAACTAAGATAGAAAACCAAAATACATTGCTATTTCCTGCACTTGGGACAAAAACCAAATTACCAATCTTTTTAGCAAATAATCACCACAAAACCAAAACTACCAAATCAACATGCATTTTACGATGCTAAAGTAGATTGTTATTTTACCTGTGATGGTTGCGAAGGCTGTGGAATCGTCGGGAGACCAGAAGGTTTGCGGCCAATGCCTCTAATGTGGCCACGTCGCTCTCCTAATACTTTCTCGAACGTAGCTCTTTCTTGAGTGGGTGTTAACTCACTTTCACCTTGAGTTTGTTCTAACAGCTCTTCAACTAACCGATTCTGTAACTCCCAAAAGTGAGTAACAATTAAGTATAAATAAACATTTAAATATATGATAAAATTATAATTAAATACTTACATATTGTTGTTCCAATTCAGTAGTAACAAATACACCATTCTTATTGGTATAAGCTTTGCGAAATGTTTCCACTCTCTTAAGGTTCTGTTTAACTTTAAAAATTAGATTATATTTTAAATAAATAATTACATGTATTGTACGGTACCTTCTTATAGCAAGTACTGCTATACGAGCTCGAACCCCCACGATTCACATTTGTTTGCTTTTCACGGATTTTTTTGTTCCTTTCTGAAGCAATGATGTGTTCGTCAGTTTGAAAATACTCAACTGTCTTCGCCCAGTTATCAACAAGCATACCATCCGGAGGATTGGCCAATGCTCTCGGGATATCTTCATACCCTCCGACCATCTTGAAATATTTTTTGCGTCGGCTTTACGCTCTCGATAACCTTTTAACAAGGCTGCTTGAAAACTCTCTGTCAATAGATTAGCTTGTGCATCCTGGTACATTTGATTGAGATCAAACTTTGTTTACAAAAAAAAAGTTAACCAAGTAAAAAACAATTATAGTTAACCCTATAAAATATATTTAAATAAATAATTATCGCTAAATGTTGTAATACAGTGTCCTTTACATCTGGGGAAACTCTTTTCCAACTCCATTTGTTAAAAGGGATCATCTGCCACATTGTTTTTCCAACTTCTCGAGAAAACATGTCTCCCGCCTCTCCTACGGGATTAAATGTGATATCCCTATCATATTGCATGCCAATTGGTTTCCCCTGGTTCTGTAAGATTGCTTTTTCAAGCTTTATATTTTTAGCTTTTCCTCAAACTTTCCTTCGGGCACGTTCCTCAACTACAAATGTAATTAAAAATTATTAGAAACGATATTTAATTTATGATAATTGAACAAAAATAGTAAATAAAAATTCATGATAAGACTTACCGTCCTGCTTGTGCTGGCCAGGACCTCTACCACCTGGGAAAGGTGGGTCCTCAGCTCCGTCTCCCCCATGTCCACGACCCATGATAGCAACCATGGTAAACATAAACAAAAGTCACACTCTCATAAGTTCCTGAAAAATTATAAGATATACAAATACAATTTTTATTATAGATACACATTACATAGAAATAAACATTTAGATAGGAAAAAACATTTCTATTTAAACTAGAAATCCAAATAAAGTTCATATTACAAACACATATTACAAATACACATTACATAAGAACTATTCTAATCAGAATCTTCCTCATATCCTTCAGTGTCTTCTTCGGTATCATAATCAGAATCGGTGTCATCGTAATCAGTCTTGCAATCAGAAACATCATTGACTCTACCAGTTGGCGGAGGAACTTCAGATGCACTTTCTACATCAACAATGACTCTAGGAATGTTTTGAAAGTACATGCTGAAATCGATAAAAAGTGGAGCATCGGATGAAGAGATATTTTGAAGTTCATCGACATTGTCTACATTTTCGTGTGAGACATTGTCAACATTTTGAACAAGGTCATCGTTCGATGGTAGATCCCAAATACTTCGATGATTAACATGCTCGACAACACACTGATGGTTATTGTTTGGCTCTTTGATGTAGAACACTTGTTTGGCTTGTGAAGCATATATGAGTTGATCATCTTTGTATGCTTCGTGTTGTGTGTCGATACTGGTGAAACTATCACTAGAAATAACTCCTGTTCGAGTATCAAACCACTTGCAACGAAATAGTACAGTTGAATAATCATGTGTATACCTCAACTCTATAATCTCTTCTAACTGGCCATAATATTTCTCGCCTTTCTCACCCATCGCTAAAACCCCAGATTTTTGTGTTGTACGTTGTGTGTCACGACTAAGTACCATAAACCTAACACCATTGACTATGCATGCGGTGTAAGAATAGGCATTCATTTGCGGGCCGATTGCAAGAGCCGACAACTCTTTGTGGAATTCTGGATATTTTTCTATTTTCATTTGATGAACCTAACAATTATAAATTAATATGTATTATGTATTCGTTAGATCAATGAAACAAAATGATAAAGCTTCTTCAACAACATAACCCTCAGCTATAGAACCTTCTGGCTTCACCTTGTTTCTGACATAGTTTTTTAGTTTTTTCATATACCTCTCGAAGGGAAACATCCATCTCATACAAACCGGGCCTCCAGCAATTGCTTCATCAGGTAAATGCAAAAGTAAATGAACCATAATGTCAAAAAACGCTGGAGGATAAATCAATTCTAACTTGCACAAGATTGCAATAATGTCTACTTTTGCTTTCCTCATATCCTCCACCTTCAATGTTCTGGAACAAAGTTGCTTGAAAAACGTACAAAGGTCTACAATAGGTGTATAAGTATCTTTGTCTAACAACCCTCTTACTCCAATCGGTATCAAACGTTGCATAAGAATGTGGTGGTCATGCGATTTCAACCCAATAATGTTAGTATTGGTATCGTTCACTTTCTTACTGATGTTAGAACCAAACCCATCCGATAGTTTAACCTCTTTTATAAATTGACAAAAGAGTTGTCGACTAGATTTCGTGAAAGAGTATCTTGCCTGGGGTCTATGAAACTTGTCACCATTTTTTTGCAACCATTCATTTCTCCGAATGTTTAGAATTCTCAAGTCCTCTCGTGCATTTGATGTGTCTTGGCTTTTATCGTTCATTAGGAGAGTACCTAACAAACTCTCGTCCACATTTTTCTGGACATGCATGAGATCTATGTTGTGTTTCAACTGTAGAGAAGACCAATACTCGAGTTCAAAGAAAATGCTTTGTTTCGACCAATTCAACTCGTAATCTTGCTGCTTTGGCTCCCCGCCTCCATGCTCAGGATGTTTACCCGGTTTACGAGTTAGTAGACAACCTAGTTGCTCTTGTATGTCATCATTACTAAAGTGTCTCGGAGCGGGTCTTGTCTCTTCCATCCCGTTAAAGTCCAACCTCTTTCTTAATGGATCATTAGCA
Organism: Lactuca serriola; assembly: GCF_051521515.1. Lineage (NCBI taxonomy): Eukaryota > Viridiplantae > Streptophyta > Magnoliopsida > Asterales > Asteraceae > Lactuca > Lactuca serriola. The sequence continues at coordinate 228,633,322 of NC_136410.1, read as the reverse complement.
TCTAGGAAACGACGATGACCGATATATACGAATTTGTTTGTTGCACGGTACGAAGGAGTGTCTTCATTGCAAGTAGCACATGCTCTATACCCTTGCCCACTCCAACCTGATAGACTACTACGAGCTGGCTAATCGTTTATTGTCCACAACAACATAGCTCTCATCATGAAGAATGTGTTTGTCGCCGCATCTTTAATACGTACGCCTGAGTTCCACAAATGTTTAAGCTCTTCCACCAGCGGTCTAAGGAAAACATCCATATCCTTACCTAGAGCTTTCGGGCCTGGAATCAACAAAGTCAAGATGAATGATGACTCTTTCATACAAAGTCAGGGTGACAGATTGTATGTGGTGAGTATGACCGGCCGTGTGCTATGTGGATTACACATGTTTCCAAATGGATTGAAACCGTCAGTTGAAAGACCTAGGCGTATGTTACGGGGTTCACTTGAGAAGTCGGGGTATTTTTTTATCAAAATCTTGCCAATGTTCCCCATCAACAGGATGAATCATCACACCATCTTCTGAACGTCTGGTACTATGCCAAATCATATTTTTGGCAGTGTGCCTTGAACAATATAAACGTCGTAGTCTAGGGGTCACAGGAAAGTACCGTAACACCTTATGAGGTACTTTCTTACCCTTGGTGTTTTTATCGATCCATCGGCTCTCTTTACAAACGGGACAAACTTGCAATGAATCGTGTTCTTTCCAAAAGAGACAACAATCGTTTTTGCACACATGTATCGACTCATACCCCAGGCCAATAGACTTTAGTTTCTTTTTGGCTAGATAATGTGAAAGGGGAACCTTGTTGCCTTTGGGAAATGCTAATTGCAAGAGCTCAAGGAGTTGATCAACTGAACTATCAGTCCATTTGTTGTTCACCTTGATATGCATTAACTTTGCTAGAAACTCAAGGGAAGAAAAGATGCAACCAGTATACAATTGAGTTTCCATTTCTTCCAACAACTGTGCAAAATCATCATCCACACCGCTACCCCTTGTATTCGAGGTTCCTTCATCGAGGTTGGTATCATTTTCTCTCGACTACCACATCACATCGTCGATTAAATCGGCCATTTCGTTACTTGGCAAGACGACTGGAGGAATAAAAGATTCACCATGATAGATCCAAATTTTGTACGCCTTACTGAAACCATTTATAAATATATGGCGTTCAACTGTAGTCGGGTACTTGAAGTAACGGTTATCACGTTTTTCACACGCACATCTGATTTTACCATTACTATCAAGATGTGACTTGGACTTCTCGATAAAAGCTTTGAGTCCTGGTTGGAACTCGGGATGGTTTCGATATGGATTAGTAGTCCAGCTTTTATCAATAGACATGATGTTGCTGAAACATAATTTTGGGTTTAGAGTTTAGTATACAGAATTAGTATTTTTTTTTCCAATCCACATTGTTTTTACATCTAAAATAATACAAAAATTAAATAATAAAAAAATAAAAAAATCAATTAAAAATTTTTATTTATGCATTTTTTTTAATTAATTCTAATTAAAATTACTTGTAAGTTTTTAAACAATTTTATAATAGACATTATGATGTTGTGTTGTTTTTTTATCGTCGAGATTAAAATATATATAAGTTTTTAAACAATTTTATAATTTTTTTTTTGTGTTTTTTTTCAATTATAACAATAATTTTTTTTTTCAATTATAGCATCATTTAACCTATTTTTATGGTAACCGATTATTATTGGTTATAGAAATATAATCTTATGAATTAATTTGAAGATTATAAGTTAACTATATAACTAATTGGTTAATTAATTTGGAGTTAGCTTGGGTAAAAACTAGAAACTTTCTAGTTTTTGTATATAAGTTTTTAAACAATTATATATATATATATATATATATATATATATATATATATATATATATATATATATATTGTGTTTTTTTTTTCCAATTATAACAATAATTAATTTTTATTTTCTTTTCAATTATAGCATCCTACTTATAAGAAAACCACATAATTTTACATAATACATAAGAACATGAAATTCACATACTTTTACATACATATTATATTGTTGTGTTGTTCTTTTTTACCGTCGAGATTAATATATATATAAGTTTTTAAACAATTTTATAATTTTTTTTGAAGATTATAAGTTAACTATATAACTTATTGGTTAATTAATTTGGAGTTAGCTTGGGTAAAAACTAGAAACTTTCTAGTTTTTGTATATAAGTTTTTAAAAAAATTTATATTTTTTTTTGTTTTTTTTCAAATTATAACAATAATTTTTTTTTTCAATTATAGCATCCTACTTATACCAAAACCAATACTTTTACATAATACATAAGAGGATGAAATTCACATACTTTTACATACATATACCACATATACACCAAATACAAATACATACACATACACACAAAATAACATCCTACTTAAACCAAATACACATAATTTCACATATAGATAATAACATCCTATTTATACCAAATACAAAAGTTTCACAATCATATACCACATTTACAACAAACATACATACATTCATATACACACAATAACATCCTACTTATAACAAATACATATCATTTTTACCAAATACTCATATACCACATATACATCAAATACACATACATTGGCATATATACAACAAATTCACATATATTCAAATTAAAAGTGAAATTAGCAAATGAACTTACCTTTCTTCAAGAAATGGAGTTAGAAATTGGTCCCAAAAGCTTTAACCACACCTAATCCAAAACAACACCACCAAAAACAAATATATGAACAATTTATTACCATTCAATCACTAGATAAAGCTAAAAATCGAAATTAACATACAAATTGAAAAGGAAATTACAAAATCAACTTACCTTTGTTGAAGAAATGGAGTTAGAAATTGGTCCTAAAAGCTTTAACCACACCTAGATTCTTAATAGGACACAATGTGGGAAGAAATTTGCTTGGAACAAGAAAATAGAAGCTGAAAATCGGAAGAAGTTGGAAATGGCGAAGGAAAGAAGCGCAACAAACAGAAAGAAAATGGAGAAATGAGGGTTCCTCGTGCATTTTTTTATCTGCGAGAGGCAATAGCGGCGACACCTTTAGCGGCGACAGGTAGAGCTTTACCGGCGACTTTTAGCAATAGCGGTAACAAACTGGAGGGAAGGGTACCGCGTGTTTTTTCGTTAACTATTAGCGGTGACTTTTTTAACTCTTTAGCGGCGACAAATATGTTGCCGGTATTAGGTTAGATACGATAAGACACCCCACCCGTTGGATTAGATATCTCATCGAACGGTTCAGATGTAACAGAGGGGGAAAGTGCGGATCCGGGTGCCAACCCTTTACCGGCGACAAAGGGCTTTAGCGGCGACAATATCTAGAGTCACCGCTAAAGCCCCTTGTCGCCGGTAATAGTGTCGCCGGTAAAGGGTATATTTCTTGTAGTGTTCATTCATCGGTTCATAATATAATAGTTTTATTGCGGTGGTTTGGTCGACGTTTTTCGACCTAAAAATACCAATTGTTACACTCTTCCCCCATTAAAAGAATTTCGTCCCGAAATTTAACTTGCAGTCAGGGCATCTTTGAACAATTGGGGATATTCCTGCAACATCTGATCTTCTCGTTTCCAAGTGAACTTTGGTCCTCTTTGAGAGTTCCAGCATACCTTCATAATGGGTATGCGGCTCCGCCTCAATCGTTTTATTTCTCGGTCCGTTATCTCTACGAGCTCTTCAATGAAATGAAGTTTGGTGTTTAATTGGATTTCCTCAAGAGGGATTTCGAGTGTGTCGTCAGACAGACACTTTCTCAAGTTCGATACATGGAAAACATTATGTACCCGTTCTAACTGTTGAGGTAGTTTGAGTCTATACGCAACAGGACCAATCCTTTCCAGGACCTTAAATGGTCCTATATATTGTGGGTTCAATTTGCCTATCTTTCCGAACCCGATCATGCCCTTCCAAGGTGATACCCTTAACAAGACTTTGTCCCCTATCTGAAATTCTAAGGGTCTACGCCTTACGTCAGCATACCTCTTTTGACGATCACACGCAGTCCTCAGTCTGTTCCTGATTTGTACTATCTTTTCAGTTGTCTCGTGAATTATCTCGGGTCCAGTTCGTAGATATCTCCTGAATGTACCTTGGCCAATTAGGTGTCTTCGACCTCTGCCCAACATAGTGGAGACCAACATTTCCTTCCATACAATGCTTTAAATGGTGCGGCCTTTATGCTGGTGTTATAGTTGTTGTTATAGGAAAACTCAATCAAAGGCAAGTGAGTATCCCATGAGTTCCCAAAGTCTATCACACAGGCTCGGAGCATATCTTCTAGAGTTTGGATGGTTCGTTCACTCTGACCATCTATCTGAGGATGATAAGCCATACTCATATCTAGACGGGTACCCAAGGACTTTTGCAATGACTGCCAAAATCGAGAGGTGAATCTACTGTCTCGGTCAGAGATTATATAGATTGGGACTCCATGTAGTCTCACAATCTCCTTTAGGTATGTTCTGGTAAAATTTTCCATCTTGTCCGTCTCTTTAATTGGTAGGAAGTGGACAGACTTTGTTAACCTATCCACTACCACCCGGATTGTGTCGTAACCACATGGCGTCCTGGGTAACTTGGTAATGAAGTCCATAGTGATGAGTTCCCACTTTTATTCGAGTATTTCTGGTTGTTGTAGTAAACCCAAAGGCTTTTGATGTTCTGCCTTAACTTTAGAACATGTTAGACACTTGCTCATGTAAGTGGCAATCTCAACTTTCATGTTTGGCCACCAGTACAACATCTTTAAGTCGTTATACATCTTGTCGGAGCCTAGGTGAATGGAATATTTTGTCTTATGAGCTTCATCTATTACTAGGCTCCTCACGTTTCCTAATTTGGGTGCCTAGATTTGGTTCATGAAGTATGGTGTTCTGTTGTTTCTAAGATCGAATTGCTTATCCATTCCCCGCAAAGCTTCATCCTTTATGTTTTCCTCCTTTACAGCTTCAAGCTGAGCTTCTCTTATCTGTGCACTGAGGTTGGAATGGATAGTCATGGTTAGTGCTCGTACGTGTCTGGGTTTGACGGGTTCCTTACGACTCAGTGCATCTGCTACAACATTTGCTTTCCCTGGATGGTAGCAAATTTCACACTTGTAATCATTTAGTAATTCAACCCATATTCGTTGTCTCATATTTAGTTCCTTTTGATCGAAGATGTGTTGGAGACTCTTGTGGTCAGTAAAGATGGTACACTTCGTACCATACAGGTAGTGTCTCCATATTTTGAGTGCAAAAATCACTGCTCCTAATTCGAGGTCATGAGTTGTGTAATTGGCCTCGTGCACCCTGATTCGTCTGGAGGCATAAGCAATTACTTTATCTCTTTGCATTAGTACACAACCTAATCCTTGATGAGACGCGTCACGGTAGACGACGAAGTCTTCAATTTCTTCTGGAAGTGATAAGATTGGCGTGCTACACAACATTTGTTTTAATTTCTGGAAAGCAATCTCTTGCTTGTCCTCCCAGATAAATTTAACATCCTTTTGTGTCAATGCAGTCAGAGGTTTGGCCTTCTTAGAGAAGTTCTCAATAAATCTCCTATAGTAGCCAACTATGGCTAAAAACTGGTGCACTTCGGTTGGTGTTCTTGGTGGTTCCCAGTTCCTGATTGCTTCGATTTTTGTAGGATCTACAAGTATTCCTTTGTTGCTTACGACATGCCCTAAGAAGTGTACTTCTCTAATCCAACATTCGCACTTGGAGAATTTTGCGTACAATTTCTCTTTCCTTAGTAGTTCCAATATTAATCGTAGATGTTGGCCGTGTTCTTCCTTTGTTTGTGAATATATGAGGATGTCATCAATGAATACAATCACAGACTTATCTAAATAAGGTTTACAAACACGGTTCATGAGGTCCATGAACACTGTAGAGGCATTTGTCAGACCGAATGGCATAACTAGAAACACGTAATGCCCATACCGAGTTCTGAAAGTGGTTTTTGGTACGTCTGATTCCATCACTTTAAGCTGGTGATATCCTGAACACAGATCTATCTTGGAATAGTAGCTATAGCCTTGCAATTGATCGAACAAGCCATCGATTCTTAGAAGTGGATAATGGTTCTTGATCGTTAATTTGTTTAATTCCTGGTAATCGATACACATTCTGAAGCATCCATCTTTCTTATTGACAAATAAAACTTGTGCTCCCCAAGGTGAGAATCTTGGTCTTATGAAGCCTTTGTCAAGAAGTTTGTGCAGTTGGCTAGAGAGCTCTTGCATCTCTGATGGAGCCAGTCTGTAAGGTGATTTGGCTACTGGGGTTGTGCTAGGGGTTAGATCAATCCTTAACTCAACTTGTCGATTTGGCTGCAATCCGGGTAGATCTTCTGGAAACACATCGTGGTAGTCACATACTTGGGGTATGTCTTTTATCTCCTTTGTCTTGCTCTTTTTATCTACTATGTGAGCCAAAAAGCGTAATATTTATTGTGTAGATATTTCTGAGCCTTTGTGTAAGAGACTAACTTTAGGTTTTGTCCCGATTTATCCCCGTAAATCATCATGATCTCCCCATTGGGTAGGGTCAACCGTACAACCTTCTAGTAGCATAGGATCTCAGCATGATGAGGGGAAAGCCAATCCATGCCTACGATAATGTCAAAGCCTCTAATAGGCATGGGCATTAGGTTTATTTAAAATACGTGGTCATTTAGAGTTAGTGTGTAATCTATCACTATTTCAGTAGTGCTCTTTATTTGGCCATTTGCTACTTCTACTTCATATGATACCTCTAACTCCTTAATCTCATGGTTTAAGAGTTGTTTAAATTTTGGAGTTACAAAACTTTTATCGGCACCAGAGTCAAAAAGTATTATAGCACACAAGTTATTTACGAGAAACGTACCAGTGACCACTGATGGGTCTTGGATGGCATTCTTGTTTCCAATCACGAATGCTCTTTTGTGAGCATTTTCCGTCTTGCCATTAAGCTTTGGGTAATCTCGTTTGAAGTGTCCCTTTTCACCACACTCATAACATGTCCTTGCTCCTCCTCCTCCTTCTCCAGTGCCAAACTTCTGATTCGCCACTGCTCCTGTTAGGATCTTACAGAAAAGGGCGGTATGTCCCTTTCGTTTGCAAGTTAGTGCATCGAAGAAATTACCAGTTGTGGTGTTGGTTGCAAGTGACACACAAGGGATGTTTTCATGCATTGTTTTTTTGGGGTCTGGGTGTTGGAGCTGTTGTTGTTGCAACACAAACCTTCTTTCTCTTTGCTGTGTGTGTATCTCCTCCGTCCGCTTTCCGGTTGTTGGGTTCAACCCCAGGAGTTTCAACTTTTGCCTCCAAGGATCCTCGACTGACCTCATTGTTGGTCCAACGTTTGGCTAGGTTCTTAACACGTTCGTAGCTTGTAACTCTTGAAGAAATAACCATTCCCTTGATTTGAGGTGCCAACCACCAAATATATCGTTCAATCTTTTTGTGCTCCGGTGTTACAAGTGTTGGGAAAAGTAGGGAAAGGTCATTGAACCTCGTAGTGTAAGCTTTAATGTCCGAACCCTTCATTTTTAGGTTCTAGGGTTCATTGTCTAGGTTCTGGATCTCATCCCTAGGGCATTATTCCTCTACCATCATTGCCTTCAAATCTCCCGAAGATAAGGAGTTGGCAAGAATGATGCCTATTGTTTTCACCTACTCGTTCCACCATGACAGTGCTGAGTCGAGGAGAGTGCAAGTAGCAAATCATACTTTGCTATCCTCAACATAGTAACTGATTTGGAATATTGATTCCATTTTCTCGAACCACCTTGTTAAACCTATGACTCCTTCATTATCGTAGAAGTTCTTAGGCTTATAGTTCATGAAATCTTTGTACAAACAAGCCCTTCGTCTTTCATTGTAGTTTATGTTTGTACAACTCCCTGGTCTTGTTCCTGTTCCATTGATTTCTATGATGGGGGTTTCATGGTTTGTTCTCCTAGTATTTGTTAGAGCTATAAGGCGGTCTGAGATTAGTTGCTTCAACTCAACAACTGTTTGAGGAAGTCCCGTCGTCAAAGGTGGAGGTGGTGGAGCATCATTCATTTGGTTCTCAGTTACTAGGGTTATTGGGATTTTAGGTTTTATTAGTATTTGTTTTTAAGGAAAGTTTTAACCGAGATTTTTACAAGATTTTTAACAAATCAACTATTTCGCTTAGGTTAGGTAGTGCATAAATCTAACCATAATAAAACTTAGGTGCGCAACTAGGTTTAGTTGTGGTACGAAGCATGTACTAAAGAACCTAGTTGAATATTTTATTTTTAATTCCTTGTATTTTTCTTATCTTAGATTAGTGTTTTCTCATAAAGGAATTGAGTTTTTATATAACTCTATATCTATCATTTGTTTACTTCGGGAGGTATAATTAATAATACTTATTTTTCATAGATTTATTTGAAATAAATCTAAGCATGGGGTCTTTATCATTAAGAACCTAATTATTAAGTGTTATAGATCTACGGGGAAAGACTTAAGGATTTTGGGTTTAAGAATGACTAGACCTACCAGAGTAAGCCCTTAGACTATAGTTGTGTTGTCCTAAGGAAAGTACTATTCGCTATAGTCGTTTAGCTCTGATACCAATGTTCCACGTTCCTTTCGGATTAACGATTATAGCACAGAGGGCTTTGTCTAAGTTTTTGAGTTCTTAGCGATGAAGTGTTTCTCATATAGAATATCCTTAAATTCTTAAGTCCAGGATTTTTATCGACATTTGTATTCCAAGCCTTAACAATGTTTGCATTTCTTTGTCATCACATTCGAATATATAGTTGTACATACACTATTATACATATATTTTTAAGATTATGTAAATATGTATGTATATATCATTAAAGGCATAAAAATATTACTTCAATTCTTTGTTTTCTTGAATCGTTAATAGCCTTTTCATAAGTTTTCTTTATATATAAAATATCTTATTTTATATAAACAATCATATTGTATAAAACTACTCATTTTTATAAAATACTACAAGATCTCCTTATAAACTCCGTTTTTATATAAAACATCATTTTTATATAAAAATTATCATGTTTTATAAAAATCACTTATTTTTATAAAATGTTACAAGATCCTTTTGTAAACTCCATTTTTATATAAAATATTAATTTTATATAAAAATAATTATATTTTATAAAAAGTACTTATTTTATAAAATGTTACAAGTCTTTTATAAACTCCATTTTTATATAAAATAACAATTTTATATAAAATTAATCATATTTCATAAAAACTGCTTATTTTTATAAAATGTTAAACTCCATTTTTATATAAAATATCAATTTTATATAAAAATAATCATATTTTATAAAAAAAACTACTTATTTATAAAATGTTTCAAGATCCTTTTATAAACTCTATTTTTTTTTTAAAAATATCAATTTTATATAAAAATATTCATATTTTATAAAAACTACTTATTTTATAAAATATTACAAGGTCTTTTTATAAACTCCATTTTTATATAAAATAACAATTTTATATAAAATAATCATGTTTTATAACATAAATCCAATGGAACACTTGTGTATCTATAAGTCTAGTTATCCCATATTATATTTACACTTTACACCTTTCTTGTAAATAAATTAACAAAGAATGTCCTAAATCTATAACTTTATTGGTTTATTTTATTAATAACCATTCTAACACTAATGGTTAGTTTTGATTATTAACCAAAAATACTTGCATGGACGTATGTTGCAAAGATAATACCAATACATATATTTGTATTGTCATCTAATATTTTATATAATGGTTTTAACGCTACATTAACAACAAAGGAGGCTAGTTTATCATGTATGAAATATTTTTGTACACTTGTATGTTTTTTTATATAAATAAGATGCTGGGTAGTAACACGTTAGAGAAAATGTTAACAGTATATGACATATTATAGTATTATACTTTCTTATCTAGCATGCAACGTGTGTATGTATCTCCCCCTAAAATTTGTAAAACTAAAAGAAAAGAAGCCATAAAGACTCACTTTTGTTGCGTGATCTAAGCTCGAGATTTAGTTTGTTTTTGGAAAGCTTCTTGTGACAGACCACAAACCGATAACAAAAAGGGAAACCGAGGCTCTTGTCTCTTCTTTGTTTGCTGGAAATCGTAAGTTCAACACCTCCAAGGGAGGTATTCTTGGGTTGAGTTTGAAATAAAAGTTATGCAGTGAGTGAGGGAGTTTTACATGAGTTTTGTGGGTGTATTTGATGGGGAAACATGCATGAGTATTTATATGGCTACAAATGTGAAGTGTGGGCCTCATGAGATTGGAGGCAATAGTTTTCTTAATAGTTTAGGTGCATGCAAATGTCCCTTTCAATTCTTAGTAAAATAAACGTGTGTTTTTTTCCCATTGGAGTTATATTCCCTTTTTTTATATAATCATCATACCCAAGATATGACAATTGGGAGAGGTTCTCTGTAGAGAAATAGATTTTGAAATACAGTCACTATTCTTCATCATGATTTCTTTTATGGTATGATATTATTGGTTCTCACTTTATGATAATTAAGATAGATGGCTTCCTAGTTGACGTATGTTAGTATTGTTAATACTATATGTGTGGTTTTATATTGGTTGAATAAAATATGTCATTCCAAATAATGAGGGTAAACAAGTGGTTAGTAGTGTCACATTTAGTGATGTTTAACTTGCTCAAATCGATTTCTCATCTTAGGTGGCATGTGACAATAATTGTAGAAATAAAAATTATCGTTTAAACAATATTTTTAATAAGTCGAGGCGTTCGGAAAGTAGTTATATATTTAAAACATCCCACATATATTTTATTATTCAACCATTTCATTCCTCAGTTCATAATATAATAGTTTTATTGCGATGGTTTGGTCGACGTTTTCCGACCTAAAAATACCAATTGTTACAATATTTTTAACCTACGTAACACAACGTGCGGGAATTCGTCTAGTTATACTAAATTATTAAGGAAACATTTTTTCTTTCACCACATTCATTTGAAACTCACATGCATTTTTCCTTTCACCACATTCATTTGAAACTCCCATTAGTTTTCATTTTCTTTCTAATAATGATTATAAGTTGGTTAATAAGATTAAATAAATATCAAACCTAAAGTGTAATCATATATAAACTAAATTTCAATATTAAAAAATATATATTTACTTCTACTTATAAAGTTATGTTTTTTTTTTTTAAGTTTTTACATATTATACTTAATTTATTACTTTTAATATATTGTTGGATGTAAACCATTATCATTTTGAAGCTACAACTTTTGGACAACTTGTATAAAATATTTAAATTATAAATTTAAACATAACATTACAGGACCAACTTAAATATAAATTGTAGTTGAACTTAAACAATCCAAATAATATTTGTATGCAATTAAAAGTGATAAATTATAGTGTCTTTCTAGTAATGATTATAATTTTGTTAATATTGTTAAATATCTATGAAACCTAATGTGTAATCATAAATAAACTAAATTTCAATATTAAAATAATATATTTACTTCTACTTATAAAGTTATGTCTTTAACTTTTAACATATTATACTTAATTTATTAGATTAAATATGTTGTTGTATGTAAACCATTATCAATTTAAATCTACAACTTTTGAACGGTTTTCACAAAATTCTTAAACTGTTAATTTAAATATAACATTACAGTGTCAACGTAAATACAAATTTCAATTCCACTTAAAAAACCCAATGAATATTTTGTGAATAGTTAAAAGTAATAAATTGTAGTGCTAAATGCAAAAAACTAAATTATAATATCACTTGAACTAAAATATTTCCTAAAGATATTTGTATAATTGATAAAAGTTTTCAAATAAGTAGCTTAAAATAACTTATAATAACAATAGTTAAAAATAACTTTATATAAATGATTATATTGTTATCTTTAAAATCAAAAAACAATGTCTGATGTTTTAAATAATTATAATGATAGAAATTAAAACATTAAGAAAATAAACTTTAAAAAATTAATTAACAATAACAAAAACTATAAATAACATTAAGTCATATATTATATTTAATTTTATTCATGAGTAACTCGCGGATACAAATGATTCAAACGGTTGAGATTATACAGTTATAATAGACGTATATATTATCATATAATTCAAAATAATCAATATATTATATCAATTTACTATACGAATTATTATATCAAATTTAACAACAATGTTATTTTTATTTTTAAACAAACATATATTTGTAAAGATTTCAACTATATAGGTGTTTTTGTGCAACGTGTGGGCACTCGCCTAATCATACATACTTATAAAGCTAGCATTTTTTCTTGAATCTCATGCATTTGAAACCCCATTTTTTAACTTTCTCAAACCACATTCATTTGAAACCCCCTTTTTTAACTAATGCAACTAAAAAAATTTCTTAATTATGATTTAACATAATTATAAAGCTAACATTTTTTTCTTTATCATACATACTTATAAAGCTAGCATTTTTTCTTGAATCTCATGCATTTGAAACCCTATTTTTTAACTTTCTCAAACCACATTCATTTGAAACCCCCTTTTTTAACTAATGCAACTCAAAAGTTTTTTAATTATGATTTAGCACTCAAAAGTTTTATAACTTATATTATGTTTAATTAGCATTTAGTGAAAAGTTTATTATAAAAAGGCCAATATTTTGTGTCTTTTGTGTTATATAAAATCTTACATGTAAGAACGATTTAAAGATATTGTGATTTAAAAGTTTTCATATAGTTGAAGCATTCACGATCCAAATATGATGATTTGAAGAAATGGGTTATGTCGCATCGATGGTAATTGTAATATGATTTTTTCTTTCAACCAAAACAAATGAAGCTTTTCTATTCTTTCTTTATATTTAGTTTCTCATTTAATTTTTATATGTGATTTGTGTGTATTACTCAATCCTGAATGTAACTCTCCAAGCATCAATGTTTTGCTTGGAATATCTTTATGATTCTTTTTTTCAAGAAAAATATTTTGATTACAGGTTAGTGAAGAATGGTCATCAAGTTTCTATGGTTGAATGGTGTTAAATGAAGAAAAAAAGATTCATAAAATAAATATGAGTTTTTTTGTTTGAGCAAAGTTGACGAATGTTAGTTTTTTCTTTTGATTTAAATGTATGTTTATGTAACATTTTTATTTATATATTCAACCACCCAATTCTCTTATTTATTTGATTGTAGTTTTTCTATTTTGATTATGTTTATTTTCTATTATTTTTTTATTGGGTTATCCTACACAACATATTTAAAATATAATATTTAAAAAATAACATAATTTTGAACATTTGATATGTAATTATGATAGACTTATCATGATATGCTTTTCATATGAAAGCAATTTATCCATATTACTACGATAAGAATTATATATGACATTTATTAATATATATATATATATATATATATATATATATATATATGATTTGTTTAACATGTATATGCACCTATGTATGTTATAAATTTATAATTAAATATCTTTATGTTTAATAATTGAAGGGATTAAAATGATGCATCAAAGCCAATTATTTAGACGAATATAATAATAATAATAATAATAATAATAATAATAATAATAATAATAATAATAATAAATATATTCCAAGTACCGCATTCATTTGAACCTCACACTACAACTCAAGAGTTTTCTAATTTATGTATATTTATTAGTTACAACTCAAGAGTTTTTAACTTATGATTATTAATTAGTAATCACTAATAGCTTTTTATTTTCCTTTCTTTTATAAGGTTATAAAGTTTTGCTCATTAAAAACATTAATGTATTTGAAGATATTTGTGATTTAAATATGAAGAGTTAATATAAATGTTATAATAGATGTTTTAGTGTTTTTATGTTATTAAAAGTTATGGTGTCTATTTTTCATATTTTTTATTATTCGCTGTATATATATCTTTTTTAATTCAAATGTTATAACAAATGTTTTTCTATTTTTATGTTACTAAAAGTTGCAGTTCATATTTTTGTTCATATGTTTTGTTACCCGTCATATTATCATTCATTTGATATATAATCTACACAATTTTAAACGGTTTATAAAATTATCAAATAATTGTATATATCACAATGACTTAACAATTAAACTATAATGTTTAATAAAACTCATATATTAACTATATGTTTGCTTTACTACTAATATTTTGTTTCAAAGTAGAAATATTAAATAATAATTTGGTAAAAAAATATTATTTTAACTATATAATTCTATTCTCGCGCAACACGCGGGGATTCGCCTAGTATATTTATCAAAGAGACACTTTTATTTACACCACATGCATTTGAAACCTCCATGACTTTTTAACTTCTTTCTAATAATTAATATAATTTAGTTAATAATATTGAATTAATGCAAAAACTAATTTATAATAATGAATTAACTAAACTACAATATTAAAATATCATATTTTACTTATATTTATAAAATTATGACTTTAAATTTTTAACATATTATAGTTAACTTATTAGTTTAGAAGTCACAACTTTTGTATAATTTATGATTTTATGCAAAATAGTTAAATTATTAATTTTAATATAATTTTAAACGGTTAACTTAAATTAAAATTTCAGTTAAATTTGTAAAAATCGAAAGACTATTTTATAGATAGCTAAAAGTTATAAATAATAGTGTTAACCCTAATATGCAATCCTAAATTAAATAAAAAAAGAAAGAAATTGTTTTTATTAATCATTAAGAATTTTCAAATAAGTAGCTTAAAATTAACTTATAATATGAATAGTTAAAAGCAATATTATATAAAAAAATTTATGTTATCTTTAAAACAAAAACAATGTTTGTTGTTTTAATTAATTACAATCAAAGAAACTAACATAATTCATCAAAATAAATTTTTAAAAAAAATCCAATTTCTGAAACCAAATTAATATATTAAGAGTTTTCAAGTACATTATTTTAAATAACTTAAAACAACAATATTTAAATGTAAGATTATATACAAAAATTATATGTTACCTTTAAAAACAAAAAAAAATGTTTGATGTTTTAAATAATTACAATGATAGAAATTATAATCTTAAGCAAATAAACTTTTTAAAATTAATTAATCATAACAACAACTATAGATATTATTAAGGCATATTATATCACTAGCATGCATTGTCCTAACCATCATAGACAAATATTACCGACAAATTAATGCATGCATATATGTTGGGATTTCTATGCTACAACATCCTATGGTGCACATACAACCCTAAATACCTTGGATCTATGTTTTCACTAATTAGACATGCAAATGGTTTCCAAGGCACTAAACCTATAACTAGCATGAATTTGACATAAACCATATAAGATACTAGTTAGGGTAACGTACCTTTTATGTAGCTTCAAGTCTTGATGTATTTGGCCTTAAGAGGTTAGCCCCAATAGTGTGGAAGCCTCAAATGAAGTCACAACACACCTAGGACAAATGTGGAACTTGAGAGAGAATTCCATGCACCCAAAAACACCCTTGAACTCCAAGAACTTCATTTGTAACCACAAGTGGCGTTTTTTAGGTCATGATGCATGTATTTATATGTGTGGTTTTTCAAGAGTCATGGGTATAACCCAAATCCATACCCATGGGTTTTATGATCCATGGTTCATGTGGCCCAACTCTTCATGTATCCTGACATAAACTTGGTCCAACATAGATCATAAGCTCAACACATATAAATATGACTAATTACCATAATTAGTCCCCATAGATTTAATTAGTCTCTTTTGGTCACTAAATTAATTCCAAATTAATTATTGATTAATACTAATTAAAACATATGATTTCCTATTAATATATTAGAACTTATAATATATTAATAAATCATATATAACCTTCTCTCAAGAATCCATCCAAGAAAATTGTCCTGATGACATGCAACCTAAATGGACCATGCTACTCTCAGGTCGAGTACATACCAATAATAGTTAGGGCTTATACATCTAATCCAACAGTCTCCCACTTGGATAAGTCTAAAAGTATTATTGCAAGTATGACTCTAAAACCCAACTAACAATCTTAGCTCTTAAAAGTCGTTGTCGACCTCTGACCTAGTCAATTACATGTCCATTAGATAAAGGATCATATATTCCTCCATTCTAGATATCATATGGACTGAGACATGGATTATAATCATTCTCTTTGTCCATCTGTTGTTTCCCAATTTCCGATTTATGATGACCGACTAATTGAACAAATCAAATCAGTCCAGGTGTGACAACCCAAGTTGTCCCGTTACATTTCCCCGTTACCGTTAACGGAATATTCCACTGTATAAAAGTTCCGTTAATTAGAGGGCATCGATTTAATAAACATTCCATTTGGTTACCTTTAACATGCCGTTAAGTCGTGATATAAGGGAATAAAAACTCAAGACACACATTTCCATTTATTGAGAAAATGTCAAGTTTTATTATTACGACCACTAAATCGGGTGTGACCAAAAGCCCCGTTTAACGGCAGTATCGGGTAAAATTCTACTAAGCCCCGACAGTGAAACCTATATAAGGGTGAGTGGAGTCAAATGGGAGACTTTTTACACTCTCTCTCTGTACTCTCTCCCTAGACCGTTTTCGCCCCGAATTCGCAACCAAACGCTTCCAAATTGTAAGTCCGCTTGCCCTAACTTATTCTAAGCATATTGATTTATGTTTATAGCCCAAAAATCATCCAAGAAGGCATACGATAAGGAGTTTACGGCCCAGGAACATTCTAGGGCCGTAAACCCCTAAAAAGGTGTTAAAAATGCCTTTAAACTTGACCATGAGCTTAGAAACTATTAGGGGATATAGCCTAGGGGTGTTTAAACACTAAAATGCATGGATTTAGGACTCAAAGAAGAGTTTACGGCCCAAGCACATGCTTAGGCCGTAAACTCCACAAGTTAGGGTCCCAAATGTGCACCAAACTCATCCTAGGGCTTATTGCATATTTTAGGGACTTATTCCTTTGAGTTTAGGACACTAGAACACTCCAAAATGAATTAAAGAAAGGAGTTTACGGCCCATGAATAGTCAAGGCCGTAAACTCCCTAAATCATGCCCAAAAGTGTGATTTTTGCCCCTCTAATGGCCTTAGACATTTACCATAAAATGCTAGAAGGGAATTAAAGGCTTAAACACAAGAAAAATGAGACATTTCTTGGAGTTTACGGCCCAAGCATTATCTAGGCCGTAAACTCCCCAAAACCCCCCTCAAATGTTGGTTTTAATCCTCCAAAATAGCATCACACTTCATTAGAAATCACTAGAAAGGCATTAGAGGCTTGAAACTTCACTAAACTCAAAGATTGAGAGTTTACGGCCGTAAACTCCCTTGGGAGAGTTCTTAGGCCGTAAACTCCTATAAAATACCTTTAGAAGCCTCAAATCCAATCATGCCTTTGATGAAAAGTGCTTAGAATAAATCAAGGAACAAGCTAGAAGCATCAAAACCCCAAGAAAGTGACCTTGGGAGTTTACGGCCGTAAACTCCCTTAGGTTGGGTCGTAAACTCCTTGTTTGGTCCATATTGATGCTTTAAACCCCTTTACACCCTTGATACTTGAGCATACCAAAGTCCCACAACCGATAGGAGACCCTTAGCACCCTTAAACGCTACCCGGGACCCCAAACACTCAACCAAAAGTGTTTTCCACTCCTTGGAGTGTGTATAATTGTTTTATTAGTATATTATATGCTAATTGTATGTGAACATATGTTATCATATGTTAAAATAGGTCCTTGTGTGTGTTCAAGTCCTTGCGTGACCCCGAACGCCTAAACGGCACTACCGTCGGACCTACTACCAGGTGAGTTCATACCCCTGAATGAACCTTTTTAATGCTTTTAAATGTTTTCATAGGGGGGGGATTACAAGTTAAACATGCCAGTTATCATATCAATCACATGTGATTGATAACTCGCATGCACAAGATTTTACTACTGTACACTGTTTTACCGAGTAGGACACTATAAATGGCTTTCAAAAAGGGTCTTTAAATTGTTCAAGTTCTTACTTTCATAGCTTATCAAAGACTCATTTCAACTGATTTATAAAAGATTCTCAAAGATTTTTTTTAAAGATTTTCACACCTATTTTATCAAAGAATACAAATGCGATTTTTCCTGAGTAACAAAATCTTTAAGGGTTTTTCATGAATATTTTTAATTGTTAGATACCACTGCTTCGCTTATACTTATTTTATGCTCCTACTCTGTAATGTTTTTGCTTATGCCTGAAGTCACTTATACCTGATAACGCTTATACTTATTTACCCCCTTACTTAGTGATACGATTCTACTTCGCTTGTATTTGGGATCGACTTTACTTCACTTATACTTGATACGCTCTTACTTCACTTGTGGTCATATCTACTTCGCGATGCGCCTATACTTATTCGACACTTATACTTCACTTGCGACCGCTCTTGCTTCACTTATTAGCCACTCCTACTTCACGAGAATCACTTTCACTTGATATACACTTAGTCATAGTTAGATGTATGTCCGTACTTATATAAGTATATATAAGTAATGACTGAAAGACTTAGGAAGGTTCATCGGACCTATTTCCTTTTCTTCGTTGAGATGTGGTCTGGTGGGATCGGGTAGCCGTCCGAAGGTCGTTTGGTCCATTAGTTAAATACTATGTATATGGGTATGGACATATAGGGAATTCTCTAGTCAAGTCAATTAAGAGTCTCTTCATCTATTCTACACTTACTTTAGAAACACACTACCCACTGTTTGGAAGTCTCTACCTCTAGTATATCATTTGTATTAGAAACCCACTCCCCTCAAGAAACACACTATTCTCTATTTGGGATGCATCTTCGGGACGCGGCCTTCTCCGTCGTCTAGTTGGTAACCAGAGTCTCCTGTAGGGAGAGCGGACATTGTGTGTATAGGCCTATACGGGATTGACAACCCCGCACCCTGACTGCTAGCTACAGTCCACGGCCCACCAAGCCAAGGGGTGACAAATGTCATATTATATAGATGCTTGTAGGGCGTCTGGAACTCTAGTCAGTATGGTTACGAGTATCCTGGGTTGCCTTATAATTCATGGCTTTAAGGTAACGGTATTTTCGTCAGCAATTTACACTGTATGCTGATGTCACTTTCCAGAGTCACTCTGTTTCGACCTTGCTAGCTGTATCTTTCATTTGATACTGTCTGGGGTCTATAATCTCTGTTTCGACCTTGCTAGCTGTATCTTTCATTTGATACTGTCTAGGGTCTATAGTCTCTGTTTTGACCTTACTAGCTGTATCTTTCACTTGATACTGTTTGGGGTCTATAATCTCTGTTTCGACCTTGCTAGCTGTATCTTTCATTTGATACTGTCCGGGGTCTATAATCTCTGTTTCGACCTTGCTAGCTGTATCTTTCATGTGATACTGTCTGGGGTCTATAATCTCTGTTTCGACCTTGCTAGCTGTATCTTTCATTTGATACTGTCTGGGGTCTATAGTCTCTGTTTTGACCTTACTAGCTGTATCTTTCATTTGATACTGTCTGGGGTCTGTAGTCCTTGTTTTGACCTTGCAAGATGTACTTTTTATGTGGTATCGTCTTCGGTCTACATTCACTGTTTTAGACCTTACTAGCTGTACTTTTCACCTAGTACCTTCTGGGGTCTGTGTTTCCCCTTTGTTAGACTGAACCAGGCGTATCATTTGATTGATACCTCCCTGGAGTCTATGGTTCTTGCCTTAGTCAGCAGTCCTCACTGCTGAGGTGTATAATATTCCCTGATGTCGTTTGCTTTCCTCAATATTCAAATTTAGTATTTTGATAATGATAAGCAACTTAGGGAAAACTACTTTTTACCACACATCACTGACCAGTCTTGGTAGAAGGCTGCTTTATTTAAAGAAAATATAGGATTTTTTGGAAAAGACTCTAATACACTGAAACCTCTTAAACTATTTCTTTATTAAGTTATTTGAATGAAATGTCACTAAATGCTTATGAACTCACCAGCATTTGTAAAAATGCTGATGCTCGCTTTTCAAATAACTTGTAATCTCAGGTCAGCAAATAGACAGGTACATCCCCTGGAGCTGCTGATGAAGATAGCTTAAGTACCTTGCTGCACTTTATATAATATGTTTGTATTACTTTGATACTATGTAATGTAACCATGTAAAATTATTACTATTAATGCAATGTCTTGTTGTACTTTGATTACTATATGCATGTGTTGTGATACTTGACATGACGTCATCCACCCCAGAACGTTTCCGCCGTTCCGGTTTTGGGGTGTGACAGATTGGTATCAGAGCATTGTTTATAGTGAGCTAAGTATATCAATTCATAAAAGATATACAGCCTATAAATGCAATGGGATAAAACACTCTGACCAAGAATTATACTTTAAAATATAACCATATTTTACCAAAGTATAATAACACCCAGAATCTAAGCACTCGAACAAAAGTATCACAAGAAGGACCATAATAAAAGTATTCGGATGTTGAGCACTACAGTCAAACCTGTGCAGTTATGTAATTGTAAGCTGGGATAAATGTAACCTGATCAACTACATTTATCCGAGATGCGATGAATGTGTGCTCGGGAGTGATAGTGGTGTGCAGCAGATCTGAAACTTACCAAATAGGAATTCTAGAGCCAAACATAAAGTTAAAATACTATAGGAGTATTTTAGAACGCTAAAAGACCCACACTAATCCCAGAATCGTAATCAGAAGATAAGACTCAATCAAGAATTAAAATACCATGGGGGTATTTTAGAATCTATAAACCACCTTGCGTGAATAATTAAAAAGACCCTTATCGATATACCTACAACTACAAAGGGTGTACTTCCAAGATCTTATATAATAAAGACCCCATAGGCTAAGAAGGTGTGGTTTCGCTCTGTTTCCTTCTCCTCGTTGGGATGTGGTCCTAGAGTAGTATCACATATTCGAAGGCCTATCGGATCTAAGCTATATAGGATTTGTATACCCTGTGTAATCGTAGCAGGACTCGATATGGATCATACAGTGAAATGTTAATAATCCCTTAGGATTCTTTAGACATTTCCATTCTCGCGCGAATCCTGTAGAAAAACCCTATCCACTTCAGTGCTTGACAGAAGAGTTGATTTCGACCCCGAGGAGATTCATTGAGAAGATTTCCTGTTCGGAAGTGAATGAACCGGGTCGGGACTATTGAATACACCAAGTGCCCATATTCTCTTAGGGACAGTGGTGAGAGATTCGCCTAAACTTCAGAGATTCCTAGTCATCCATCATGAAGTGATGACACCCATAGTTGGAATCAGAAGGAAGGCGGAGTGGAAATTCGATATGTCCATACAAGAAGAGAACCCTAGGAAACTACCCGAAGGAAGCCAACGCCGATTCCAGCCAAAGATACGAGGCAGACCGAGGGAGCTAGTACATAGAACCCGGGAATTGTCTTTTCCTCGTATTCGCCACGAT
Organism: Lactuca serriola; assembly: GCF_051521515.1. Taxonomy (NCBI): domain Eukaryota; kingdom Viridiplantae; phylum Streptophyta; class Magnoliopsida; order Asterales; family Asteraceae; genus Lactuca; species Lactuca serriola. The sequence continues at coordinate 228,611,829 of NC_136410.1, read as the reverse complement.
AATTCACCCTTAAAAATGATGCAGTTTAGTGAGTTAGTGGTTACACTACTCACGCTATGTGTTAGGTAAATCGTCGTTTCCCGTTGCCAGATACGCGATTAGGGCGGATCCCCACATCTCTATTGAGAAAATTTTAGCCATCTGCCCTTGTGAGTTTCCCTTTCCACGATTTCGTTCCGAACCGTTCTCAATTCTCTCCAGGCCGGAGAGTGAAACCTTTCCATGTATAAAAGTAACTTAGTAGGAACGACTCGCATCTTATGGCCTTTTTCCGATACTCATACTCTTACCTTGAATTCCAGGACTACATCATAGGGATGTAGGTCAACGTTCAAACAACTAGTACCCGAGGCACGGGAAAAATTTATGCCTAATGCGTTCAGGACAGAAATGTCCAGGGTTAACCATCATCTCTCATTACCTTGTATTCCTCTCCGTGTAGGAAAAACCATGCCACCGAAGAAGCGTAACCAATCCGCAAGCAAGAAACCTGCCCTCTTATTCGATGAAGCTACGTTCCAAGCTGCAGTCTCAGCAGCCGTAGCAGCTGTCATGGCTCACCTGAATGCTAACAACGCCAATGTTAGCAAGGGCCCTGTCGGGATTTCTAATTCTGGCAATGGACGGCAGCAACCCACTCTTCCCCACTCAGCCACCCAAGAACCTCCACTTAACCCGCTAAAGAGAAAATGCAAGATAGAGGAGGGAAGTACCTCGGCTCCAGGACCTTCCGAAGGGCAACGAGCTGAGGCAGTCGATACCCCTGTAAATCCTTCCCTCCCGACCTCAAGAAGACCATACCTAGGAGACCTTCCCCACTGCAGCAAGTGCAGCTACCATCATCATGGTACCTGCCGGGAACTTTATTGTGCTAGGTTCCACATGCTGGGGCATACTGCTCGTGTCTGCAGAACCCCGATTGAGTTCATTACACCAACCACCAATGTGGCGACCCGTATGGTTTGCCACCTATGTGGTACAATGGGACACTCTAAGAGGGACTGCCCAACTGAAGAGAAAGACAAAGACACAGAAGGAGCCTGACACTACTGCTTAGGAAGAAGCAGCAAAGAAACTCATTGGATTTTTGGTACGTCTCTCGATCCCGGATAACTAAGCTAAGAAAACAATAAAAGACTAATTCAAGTATAAATTCTTTCTAGTAAGGTGAAAGTCGCAGCACTGTTATAAAATTTAAAAATTCATTAGGTAAAACTACAATGGCTAAACATATACGTTACGGCCATGTATATTTAGGATGGATAGACCTAGAGTGAGCGAATGCCGCCTCATTTCCTGTTCCTCGTTTGGTTGTGGATTTAGGGCGGGGTCGCTCAGTCAACAGTCCTCCCCACCTTAAATATACATGACTAGTATATGTGAGGCGATTATAGAAATGCCTCGTGAGAATCCATTCAAGAAAAGATACTCTATTCGGAAACACTTAGAACTCTCTATAGTTCCGCGTCGACTCTATCGGTCCAAGTATCTGCGGTAGCGATATATGGGACGAAACCCGAGACGCCTAGAACTTGTGTGCCTGTTCGGCACATGACTCTATCGATCTTCACTTTATATCATGTCGAAGTGAGCCAACTTCGACGACTCTATTGAGCACGGTTTGACTTCGTGCAACCATGTGTACATTCTTAGTGCTGTGAGCTTTCTCCATGACCATATCGGCAAATAAAGGTTCCTCCGAACCCGAACCTAACACAAATAATCACATCTAATGCAATTCGTTAATCGTCCCTCTTATCTCAAACCTTCCGAAGTACTCAAGTGAGGGTACCCCACGCCGTCGATCGACCCCTCGTAGTCAAATGAACACCGAAATGAAAGGCACTGCAGATACCTCAGAAAACGGCAACCATCCAAGGCATACTCCGTAGATTCCCCTGGGTGACCCTCCTCACCTCACACATAAGGTTCGTGAACCCAGAGAATAGAACTCATGAGGCTGGCCACTATGACCAGGTGTACTGCTGGCATCCATCAAGTATGGGCAGTTAAGCCATGCATGAGTTCTACCACGAACCTCTTCGCAAAACACTTTCACCCCATTCGATAACATGGGAGCAGAAAATCAAGAGAACTACTGCGGATTGAGCTAGTAAAGTTCCGAGTGAAGAGACCCTATGCCCACTAGATTTGCCTTAGACCGAGAAAACTTAGAACCTTCGGGAGAGTGGTTGCAATTGATGCTCTGACTACTCAGGCACCTTGCCCACCCAGTTATAGGCAAGTAGTGCTTATCATCCTCCACCCTCTCACAAGGAGGAAATCGTCGTCGCCCTGTAGATGATGAATTATATTTTCCGAGGTAAACACTAGGATACCGAGAACCACAGGGTAACCTTCACAGCCAAGAATACTTGGCCAAGTGCGAAGGTAGTTGCGTTAAATCTCATGACACGGATCCCGAAAAGATTATAGACTCAACACCAGCCTTGGTGTTAGTCGAGGGATTACGTCAGAGCACGCACTTTCCACGTTAGAATAAACCATAGTCTTAGAGATTCCTTGGACTAATAGGTGTTCCCCGAATACTATCTCAAGCAGAGATAGTAGAACTACCTCGCGAGATATTCTGACACTCGTCTGGTGAAACCCTATCTCCCCGATTCTCAGGGTTTCCGTATCTCAAGCGTCGTTAGTGCAGGTCCATTTTGCACAAGCTGGAGATAGACACTCTATAGCAAACCGATGACCATAGTCGCGCAACCCACTTGACGATCTAGGAAGCCTCTATCATCCAGTGGAAAGAAAGCATGGAACTGAAGACCACTTGAGATTCCTAAGAACCAACCCGAAGGACTACACTACCAGTACGAGAAAGAACGTTAGGAACTTCGGAATGGCGATCACGCCAGTGATGATCTTGCCATAGAAGTACACTATGTTCTAAGTACTGAAAGGCTCTACCCTTCCGAGAGCGTAGGACCATCCGAGAATCCTCATGGAAATTTGGTCCAATCCTTTTCAGACCACTACTACTTTCGGATATACCACAAGATTCACATTCGACCGATCCACTTCTTAGACTTGATATGCGATTATCCGACAACACTTTTCGTGCCTCGCTCATCTTGATAGAATCCATTGAGAACCCTGACTTCATAGATACACCAGTCGGAACCCGCTAGCTACACTAGACGGAATCCACATCCCTTATGTGAAGGTCTGAGAGAAGGACAAACACAGACTAGAGATCACTTGGGAATGCGAGGGCAACCGTATAGGAAGTACTCCCTCACCTCTACTTGGCCATTCATACCTACTTCCTTGTCTAGACTTGAATTTCGGGACGAAATTCCCTCTAACGGGGGGATGATGTGACAACCCAAGTTGTCCCGTTACATTTCCCCGTTACCGTTAACGGAATATTCCACTGTATAAAAGTTCCGTTAATTAGAGGGCATCGATTTAATAAACATTCCATTTGGTTACCTTTAACATGCCGTTAAGTCGTGATATAAGGGAATAAAAACTCAAGACACACATTTCCATTTATTGAGAAAATGTCAAGTTTTATTATTACGACCACTAAATCGGGTGTGACCAAAAGCCCCGTTTAACGGCAGTATCGGGTAAAATTCTACTGAGCCCCGACTGTGAAACCTATATAAGGGTGAGTGGAGTCAAATGGGAGACTTTTTACACTCTCTCTCTATACTCTCTCCCTAGACCGTTTTCGCCCCGAATTCGCAACCAAACGCTTCCAAATTGTAAGTCCGCTTGCCCTAACTTATTCTAAGCATATTGATTTATGTTTATAGCCCAAAAATCATCCAAGAAGGCATACGATAAGGAGTTTACGGCCCAGGAACATTCTAGGGCCGTAAACCCCTAAAAAGGTGTTAAAAATGCCTTTAAACTTGACCATGAGCTTAGAAACTATTAGGGGATATAGCCTAGGGGTGTTTAAACACTAAAATGCATGGATTTAGGACTCAAAGAAGAGTTTACGGCCCAAGCACATGCTTAGGCCGTAAACTCCACAAGTTAGGGTCCCAAATGTGCACCAAACTCATCCTAGGGCTTATTGCATATTTTAGGGACTTATTCCTTTGAGTTTAGGACACTAGAACACTCCAAAATGAATTAAAGAAAGGAGTTTACGGCCCATGAATAGTCAAGGCCGTAAACTCCCTAAATCATGCCCAAAAGTGTGATTTTTGCCCCTCTAATGGCCTTAGACATTTACCATAAAATGCTAGAAGGGAATTAAAGGCTTAAACACAAGAAAAATGAGACATTTCTTGGAGTTTACGGCCCAAGCATTATCTAGGCCGTAAACTCCCCAAACCCCCCCTCAAATGTTGGTTTTAATCCTCCAAAATAGCATCACACTTCATTAGAAATCACTAGAAAGGCATTAGAGGCTTGAAACTTCACTAAACTCAAAGATTGAGAGTTTACGGCCGTAAACTCCCTTGGGAGAGTTCTTAGGCCGTAAAATCCTATAAAATACCTTTAGAAGCCTCAAATCCAATCATGCCTTTGATGATAAGTGCTTAGAATAAATCAAGGAACAAGCTAGAAGCATCAAAACCCCAAGAAAGTGACCTTGGGAGTTTACGACCGTAAACTCCCTTAGGTTGGGCCGTAAACTCCTTGTTTGGTCCATATTGATGCTTTAAACCCCTTTACACCCTTGATACTTGAGCATAGCAAAGTCCCATAACCGATAGGAGACCCTTAGCACCCTTAAACGCTACCCGGGACCCCAAACACTCAACCAAAAGTGTTTTCCACTCCTTGGAGTGTGTATAATTGTTTTATTAGTATATTATATGCTAATTGTATGTGAACATATGTTATCATATGTTAAAATAGGTCCTTGTGTGTGTTCAAGTCCTTGCGTGATCCCGAACGCCTAAACGGCACTACCGTCGGACCTACTACCAGGTGAGTTCATACCCCTGAATGAACCTTTTTAATGCTTTTAAATGTTTTCATAGGGGGGGGGGGGGATTACAAGTTAAACATGCCAGTTATCATATCAATCACATGTGATTGATAACTCGCATGCACAAGATTTTACTACTGTACACTGTTTTACCGAGTAGGACACTATAAATGGCTTTCAAAAAGGGTCTTTAAATTGTTCAAGTTCTTACTTTCATAGCTTATCAAAGACTCATTTCAACTGATTTATAAAAGATTCTCAAAGATTTTTTTTAAAGATTTTCACACCTATTTTATCAAAGAATACAAATGCGATTTTTCCTGAGTAACAAAATCTTTAAGGGTTTTTCATGAATATTTTTAATTGTTAGATACCACTGCTTCGCTTATACTTATTTTATGCTCCTACTCTGTAATGTTTTTGCTTATGCCTGAAGTCACTTATACCTGATAACGCTTATACTTATTTACCCCCTTACTTAGTGATACGATTCTACTTCGCTTGTATTTGGGATCGACTTTACTTCACTTATACTTGATACGCTCTTACTTCACTTGTGGTCATATCTACTTCGCGATGCGCCTATACTTATTCGACACTTATACTTCACTTGCGACCGCTCTTGCTTCACTTATTAGCCACTCCTACTTCACGAGAATCACTTTCACTTGATATACACTTAGTCATAGTTAGATGTATGTCCGTACTTATATAAGTATATATAAGTAATGACTGAAAGACTTAGGAAGGTTCATCGGCCCTATTTCCTTTTCTTCGTTGAGATATGGTCTGGTGGGATCGGGTAGCCGTCCGAAGGTCGTTTGGTCCATTAGTTAAATACTATGTATATGGGTATGGACATATAGGGAATTCTCTAGTCAAGTCAATTAAGAGTCTCTTCATCTATTCTACACTTACTTTAGAAACACACTACCCACTGTTTGGAAGTCTCTACCTCTAGTATATCATTTGTATTAGAAACCCACTCCCCTCAAGAAACACACTATTCTCTATTTGGGATGCATCTTCGGGACGCGGCCTTCTCCGTCGTCTAGTTGGTAACCAGAGTCTCCTGTAGGGAGAGCGGACATTGTGTGTATAGGCCTATACGGGATTGACAACCCCGCACCCTGACTGCTAGCTACAGTCCACGGCCCACCAAGCCAAGGGGTGACAAATGTCATATTATATAGATGCTTGTAGGGCGTCTGGAACTCTAGTCAGTATGGTTACGAGTATCCTGGGTTGCCTTATAATTCATGGCTTTAAGGTAACGGTATTTTCGTCAGCAATTTACACTGTATGCTGATGTCACTTTCCAGAGTCACTCTGTTTCGACCTTGCTAGCTGTATCTTTCATTTGATACTGTCTGGGGTCTATAATCTTTGTTTCGACCTTGCTAGCTGTATCTTCCATTTGATACTGTCTGGGGTCTATAGTCTCTGTTTTGACCTTACTAGCTGTATCTTTCACTTGATACTGTTTGGGGTCTATAATCTCTGTTTCGACCTTGCTAGCTGTATCTTTCATTTGATACTGTCCGGGGTCTATAATCTCTGTTTCGACCTTGCTAGCTGTATCTTTCATGTGATACTGTCTGGGGTCTATAATCTCTGTTTCGACCTTGCTAGCTGTATCTTTCATTTGATACTGTCTGGGGTCTGTAGTCCTTGTTTTGACCTTGCAAGATGTACTTTTTATGTGGTATCGTCTTCGGTCTACATTCACTGTTTTAGACCTTACTAGCTGTACTTTTCACCTAGTACCTTCTGGGGTCTGTGTTTCCCCTTTGTTAGACTGAACTAGGCGTATCATTTGATTGATACCTCCCTGGAGTCTATGGTTCTTGCCTTAGTCAGCAGTCCTCACTGCTGAGGTGTATAATATTCCCTGATGTCGTTTGCTTTCCTCAATATTCAAATTTAGTATTTTGATAATGATAAGCAACTTAGGGAAAACTACTTTTTACCACACATCACTGACCAGTCTTGGTAGAAGGCTGCTTTATTTAAAGAAAATATAGGATTTTCTGGAAAAGACTCTAATACACTGAAACCTCTTAAACTATTTCTTTATTAAGTTATTTGAATGAAATGTCACTAAATGCTTATGAACTCACCAGCATTTGTAAAAATGTTGATGCTCGCTTTTCAAATAACTTGTAATCTCAGGTCAGCAAATAGATAGGTACATCCCCTGGAGCTGCTGATGAAGATAGCTTAAGTACCTTGCTGCACTTTATATAATATGTTTGTTTTACTTTGATACTATGTAATGTAACCATGTAAAATTATTACTATTAATGCAATGTCTTGTTGTACTTTGATTACTATATGCATGTGTTGTGATACTTGACATGACGTCATCCACCCCAGAACGTTTCCGCCGTTCCGGTTTTGGGGTGTGACACCAGGCCCGACCGAGCACTTATGTTTGTCATCACTAAATCATCGAGGGGCCCACAGATATCGCTCTTATCCCTCCACGGGTAAAAGGAATGGATAAACTTTGACTCATATGCTTGTACTAACTACTTGTTCAATGATACACAAAGGAATGTTTTATAACATCAAGTTACTAATGCGTTTTCGTACAATCAATGTACGACCAAGTCATAGTCAACAAATCATATCTCTAGGTTTGAAGAATATAAGATATTATCGTCTCATGATCACTCGTGATAAAATCCATGAAGTGATTCAAATGAGCATGAGTTTAATCCAATACTCGAATCTTATTCCAGGAGCACTCATGAATACTACAGCTATGTCTAAAATATCTAGACATACAACAGACCCATTTATGACAGTCTTGCCTCAATACCTACTTCCAAAATATGATCGACTGTGGACAGTTTGAATAACCAAGTTATTCGGGAAGTCAAAACATGCAAAGTGAAACACAAGAATAATCGAATCCAATACGGTCTCAGAACTTATGAATATAAATAAAACACCTTTTATTTATTACCATATTGATTACACATTATTCATTGTATAATGCTTTGATTTATTAACCTAATACTTGAATTAAAACAATAGTCATTCCATGCTCCAAGCATGCACACTATGTTTGTCTATGATCCTTACTTTCTGAAATAGACCAATTGAACATGATTCCAATGATGCTCATTTCACAATCCTAAATCCTTATCGCAAATGTAAGAATACAAGATTCTTTGCCATTTACTGAAATTTGTTAGATTCTAAACATATATGCATTGATCCTTTTGTAATGACTATGCACAAAAGCCATAAAGACTCGACAACAGACATTACAAACTATTCCAATGGAGAGCAATTCCATGGAAACGAAGTCTCACATTCAAAGGACATTCCTTTGAACATCCTTCCTGCATTAAGTTTTTTCTAATCGTACACAGATTTAATGAATGACTTCCACTCATGGAAACATTTCCACATTCCCATTTTGACTATCACTTCTGAACAAGAGCTGTCTCCTTTCAGAATATGTCAATATGGTCCTTCCAAAATTAACACTATACTTCCAATTGTCCATGAGCAACCAATCTTTGGTAAACCTCAGATTGTCCTCGACAATTGCTTAAGCAGTTTAGTCATATCCAATTCTAGTCCTTTTTCCCTCTTAATGCCCTAGGCATTTGGAAAATTTAAAATGGATGAATATTACAACACATGTAATCGATCCTATATTTGAAGCATATGGGACACGATTCATGATTTCTCACATAAAGACATGATACTAGACCAATCTTTTGTTATAATATTTCTATATCTATTTGACATGTTCTCATAATTCAGATTATGAAAAAGGGATGTCGTAATTATAATCGAATTTTAGAACGCAAATAATGTAATTATGAATTCATACTTGATTAAAATCTCAATCTAAGATTGTAGAATTGAAATGAAGTATGAATTCATCTCCCTTAATTATAGCAAAACAACTTTTCAACCTCTGCAGCGTTGCAAATTGAAACTTTTGTTTTCTATAATTAACATTGCTAACTTGCATAACTTAACATAAAATCACGCTCCCACTAACATGATAATTATAACAATTATGCTCCCACTAGCTTTGACATGTGTCCAGTAATCAGCTGGTCTTCTAGAAATCAATACTTTATTGAATTTCTTACCAAAGTTCAGATTTCTAATATGAGATGCTTTGATAAGACACTTTATCAATATCATACACCTTTCCTTAGATAGTTCACAATTTTTATAACTTTGAAAAGGGATGGCGTAATCATAGTCTCAATCGTTTAGACCTTTGCCATTTCTCACAAGTCCATGTTAGTGTGCCGGGTAACCACACACGTTCCATTAACGACTTTGAGATTGCCAATATCACAATTGCTATCTACTTAAAATCTATTTAGCAAAAGCATTTCCTCACCATCATTTTTATGAATCGGAGAGAAACCTTATGACACTTAGATTTTATGGTGTATTTGTTCCTATCCATGTGAATTTGTCATAAACACAAGAGGAAGTTAGTGACAAATCCAAACTCATATGGACTGAACTTGTTCAATCTTAAATTCTTTCCACCTGGCAGCACAAGGGCCTACCATTGCTTCCAAGTAGTTATGCAAACAATTGAGAACTCATAGAACTCACATGCACATTCAAATTTAAGTGGAATGGGCATAGAAACAAGAATATGTCAACACAATGGGCTATAAACCTCAATTCGTGTGCTAGTGATAAACAACAAGTTTTGTTCTTGATTAGTTCTTGAAACGTTTCAAGATCTTTAAGAATCCCACTGACCTCTTGACATATAATATTCTCTCGTCAAGAACCATTCCTTGACAAAGCAAATATTTAAGAGTTAGGGCGGATTCTTATCAAGACAAACACTTCACACAATTTTTAGTTAGTCTTTGTTTTATCCTAAACATCACAACTTACCAATTTCAAATGTACAAGAATAAGAAAGCATTTTACTCTATATTTGACAAGTGTTATGAACCTTCTTAAGATTATGTTACTCAAGTTACAATCTTGGAGTATTACTCTAAGACTCAATTTTGGAACGAAGTATGATTCATCTTTTGATTTAACCATTTCAACAGTCCACGATTCCCCTTCTTAGCCAAACAAATGCACTAAGATATCCTTAAAGAAGCAATTGTGACATGGTTTCATAATCACTAAGATAATCATAAAACAATATACTTAAGTACTCTCCCATCTTTTCAGATTGGAAAACTTTTATCTTTCTACCTAACTTGATTCTTCTTATTCGTTCTACCTTACATTGAAACTTTTCTAATGTTTCAGAATTACACTTAAACTTGTAACTATAACCATATTTACTAAATTTTAGTAAATCATGACGGATAGCCTTATCATTCTTTGTGGTGGCCCGACTAGCGCACAACCAAGTGTACCCGATCCTATAGTCCTTCACTTGACTCACACGAACAAACATGGAATTAGTCTTAATTTTCCAAAGATGAAAATTCTCATTCATCATACAATACAAGTTGCATGATTCTAAGTTTCTATCCAACTGAAACTTGGGTGACGAGAATCTTTCCTTATTTGGTAAATTATGACACTACCATAAATGAAAGAATCAAATCCATTTTCCAATATTGCTATCAATGGAATCACATAAACAATAATTTTTCACAAATTCCATTGTACGGATACTTAAAATAAATAAAATCAAAAATTTTCTTTTTATTTTAAAATTGCGGAAAAACTTTTCCTTAAAATGCAAATACATATGAAAATTATATTATTATGCATTCCTAAGCAATCTGTCATAACTCTTAAGCAACAACTTAAAATTTTGATCATCGAACCATGCGATTGAAATCCATCTATTCACGATCAGAATCAACTTACTCTTCCTTTAAGCTTCCTCTCTTTTCTTTGATTCTTAAAACATCAAATTGTGGCCGAGTCACATCGTGTAATAAGAATCTCCAAATAGGAACTTAACAGAGTTAGATAGTAGAATTACCTGAAGTAGAGTCATACATTCTGACTTTACAATCCTTATGATTATTCAGGTAAATAGGGCAGCATCGAAACCAATGCCCCTTCTTTTGCCAATAGAAACATATGGATTCTTTTAAAAAGGTACACTGGACTATCGCAGACTTAGCCTTTCTCTTTACCATTTGGTCAACCGAGCTGACTATGGTCGATCCCTTTCTAGTGGGAAGAGAAAACTTTTATGTACTTCTAATGATACCATTGTCAATGTCCATGGAAGTTTGGGAAGTAGATCTTACAATCAAATTTGCCTTACAAGTGCCCTAAATCATTGTCGATTCAGCAGCAACAAGCAAATAGGTAAGATTAATAAGGGTCATGTCGTGGTCTGTCATATAGTAGTCCTTGATGAACTCACTATATGACTCGGAAGGTGACTGAAGAACCCAGTCAACAGTCAACTTCCTTGAGACTTTGACACCCAACTCTCCCGGCTTGTCAAAATTTGACTTCATCTCCAAGATGTGAGTAAATATAAACACTGTTTTCCAATAGGGATTGAGTGACCTTGAACTTTTCAAGAACTTGTGTGCGACAACCTGAAATTATTCCGTCACCGTAACCCGTTTTCCGTTAATAGAACTCGTTCTTATTAAACTTTTCTGTTAACATTGGGATCAGACAAATAAAAATTTGAACTTTTATTATGATTTCATAAGGATCGGAATAAATTAGGAATACGGGAAACACCCTCAATATTCTTTTAAAAACTTTTAGTTACAAACAAGTTAAAATACGACCATTTAATCGGGTACGACCATAAGCCCCGTTTAACGTCGGTATCGGGTAGGATTCCACCTGGCCACAAACTCAAACCCTATATAAGGGTTGAGTGGTCACCAAGTTAGACTTTTTACCACTCTAGTCACTCTCTCTCTACTCTCTCTCTTCAAGGCCCGATTCTTCCAAAAATCCAGAAGTTTCTGCTTCCAAACTGTAAGTTCTCTTACCCTAGACTGTTCTACAACTCATTACATGTCAATCTAGCTTGAAAATCATCCAAGAAGGCCAAGAACAAGGAGTTTACGGCCCAAGAACCCTCTTAGGCCGTAAACCCCTAAAAGTGTGCCAAAATGCCCCCAAATCTCTTCCTTAGGCTTAGAGGCTAACTTAGAACATACCCTAGAAGTGTTTTAGACATTAAACCTTATGTTTGGAGGCTTAAAAGAGGGTTTACAGCCCAGGAACACTCTTAGGCCGTAAACTCCCTCAAACCATGCAAATTGAGCCTATAACCCCCTATTTAGCCTTGGACCTTCACATGGAAACTTGTAGGAGTAAGCTAAGGACCTCAAAAACGAAGTATAAGGGGGTGTCCAAGGGTTTACGGCCGTAAACCATGGGGTTCACGACCGTAAACTCCCAAGGATTGGTCCTAGGACCGCAAACTCAAAGGGAGTGCCCCATTTGAACCGTAAACACCCCTCAAGCCTTGGAATTTACCTTGGAACCCTTCCTAGAGATACAAGAGACTTGAAAAGACACAAATACACTCCTCCCATGAGTTTAAGGACGTAAACTCATGGGGGAAGTGGTCCTTCAGCCGTAAACTCACCCAAGGCGAGTATGTGAGGAGTAAACTCCATAGTGAGGCCTAACACTCCTTCCTTGCAACCCAATAGCCTCCTAGCACTTGACCAAAGAGTTTTTCTTTGCATTAGGATGTCTATATGTGTTTAATTAGTGTCTTAATCACTAATTACTTGTAAACATATGTCTTCATATGTTACTAGGGTCATAAAGTGTGTACAAGTCTTTACTTGACACCAAACGCTTATCCGACACTTCCACCCGATGTACTCGCTACAGATGAGTTCATACCCCTTAAATTAACCTTTCAAATGTTTTTACACGTTTTAAGGGGGGGGGGGGGGAATACAAGTTAAATGAAACAATTTTTAGTATCAAATCGTATGTGATTTATAACTTGCAACCAAAAAGGATTTTCTATACTTTTAGCTACTTGTCAATAAAACTGTTTTTAAATAATTATCAAACACATTTTCTAGGTTAAATTGTTGTTAAACAATTTTCAAACTGTGTTTAAACTACTTTTCTTTTAAACTATGTCTACACCAATATATTTATATAAATAAGATTTGAAGGACTTAGGACTGATAGCTCGCCTTATTTCATGTTCTTGTTTGATTGTGGTCTTAGGGTATATTGTTATCCGTCCGACTGTCGTTGAATTCTTAGCTATATATCATATATATTTGTGTTAGATATGAAAGTCTTCATCTTATTCAATACCTTTGTAAAACAAAGGCATGCAATCCCACACTCTAATTAACTATAATAGGTACAGTTAAGACTACTGCTTATTACCTCTATCACTATGATACCCACTATAATTTCTACTAATACAAATTAATACATGTTAAGGAGAACACTCTATATACTATACTAAAAGTTCACTATACTATAATACAAGAGGATACACTGATCTAGAACGTCACACACTATCCCTCTATACGACACTCTACTGCGCAAATACCATGTAACCAGAGCTTCCCGGAAGGAAAGCAACACTACATGTATAGATCTATACAGGACGAACACTATTACATCCTGAATGTTAACTACAGTCCGAGCTGACTAGGCCCAAGGGTGACAGATCATCTCTACACTACGCATGACCGGGAAGGTCATCAGACTCTCTATTATCATGCAGATTGGTTACATGAGAAATCAATTCCTTATCCAAATTAATACACTAAGAATTAAAGGTTAAACTAACTTCCCGAAGTAAATAAAAATATATTACTATTCGAAGTTTACAACACTACTACAGCCAGCCGGAAATACTTTTATACACTTGAATGATTAAACTTACAAATACTCAAATCTGGAAAATATAGGATTTTCTAGGGATTTTTACTATTCTCAAACATTAATCACAACTTTTACATTATATGATTCTAAACACTTTTATACAAGCAACGACATTAAAATTCTTATGAACTCACCAGCTTTATGTTGATACTCGTTTTCAAAATAACTTGTATTCTCATGTCAAAAATACACAGGTACTGGTGCTGCTTTTGAGAAGATGGAGCATATACAAGACCCATCTTTTATTTTTGTTTATACTTTTGGTGTCTATTAACTGTACATAACACGTTTGTATTTAAAATCACTATATTAATGCAATGGTTGTTGTCGCTTGTTTTTACTATTATGCAATTGTTATGTTACTGTACATGACGTCCTCCACCCCAGAACGTATTCCGTCGTTCTCGGTTTTGGGGTGTGACAGATTGGTATCAGAGCATTGTTTATAGTGAATCAAGTATATCAACCCATAAAAGATATACGAACTATAAACACTTCGGGACTAAAACACTCTGACCAAGAATATATACTTTTAAATACTAAGATATTTAATTAAGTATATATATAGACATTCACCAATACAAAGGGTCAATATCATACTAGAACAGAACAAAAGTATTAAGATTGTTGAACAGCACAATTGGGCTTAGAGACATATAGTCACATCTAGGTGGATGTAGCTTGATCAACTACATTTTTCTATGAGTGACTAGCATGTGCCTAAGAGTGATTGTGGTGTTGCGACAAGTCTAAAAACTAACCAACACTGCCACAAGAACGTTAGAACAAGAATACTATAGGAGTATTCTGTATTCTACTAACTGCATATGTGATAACTAAAAGGGTCGTTACTAGTAGGGCAATAGTTGCTAAGTGGATACACCACGGTTACGTATGACTAGGGCGCTATAGACTTAGAATCTGTGACCTTTGCTTCATTTCCTATTCTTGTTTGATTGTGGATCTGGAGTTAGGGTCGCTTATTCGAAGGACTATCTTGCTTCGGTTACATGTAATTGGTATTCACTATGCAAGTATTGGGTCGACTGATAACGATCATCTTATAAGTATCTTAGATTAGTACATCTATTAACCTTTCTTTCCCCATTCTCACGTAGATAGCATGGCTGGCTTCCACCATCCTGGCGATCCGTATTATCCGAACCAAGGCAATGGAGGACGGCTCGATGAGGAGCCAGAAGATGATCACCCGATCCCTTTAGATGATCACCGTGCTGAAGGTTTTTCGGAGAACTTCGACTCCGAACCAGAAGTCAACAATTTACCTCCAGTAGCTCCAAACGCTAATCCCCGTCCGGCATTTCAAGGTCCCACCCCCATGTGGGCAATAACCTTGAACCGATGGAGCAATGAGCAGGGTTAGCCTGCACCTTTCGACGGAGATTGAAGCTTCTACAACATAAGCGAAGGAGGATCAGCGGACTGAGTCTTGCCCATCATGGTCCGTAGGATTTCCAGGAACACCGAACAAGGTCAAGCAGCCATCAGTAGAGTCGTGGAAATTGATGCCAACTCCAGCCTTAACACTGCCCTCATCCGCCAACTGGAAGAAGCCATGGATAGGACTAGGGGGACCAATGAGGCTTTGCAGCAACAACTAGCTGCATCCCGAGCCGAAGTTAGGGAACTCCGAGCACGTCAGAGGGTTCAGGAGAGACATCTTCAGGAAGTTGTTCACCAACTGGCTAATTTTAGGGCTCACCCAACGAGTAACCGTCGTCAGTAGAAGATATTTGCTTATCTTTCCCTTTTGTTTAAGGAATAGCCTTTCTCTTTCTATGGTCAGTAGAGCACTTGTTTGTAAACATTCCTAACTTTGAAAGTACTCTAATTAAGCCTCTAGGCTGCCAACATTTTCCTTATGGTTTGATGTAAGACCTACTGTTAGGTCGCTTTTCTCGAATTCATTTTACATCATTAATACCTGTAATATTGGCAGCTACACACTTTGTGAAAAAGTCTGAAGCTTTGTGTTTTTCTACTATATTGCTATGATTCTATCTGATAACTGAACTATGTCAGTTTGGTCTGTGAAACTCTCACAACTTAACTACAATCGATTCTCACTATTATCTTCATCTTTATAAATTTCCAGTAAAAGATGCCTCCCCGCAAGTGTCCGAACAGAGGTAGACCTACAACTCAAACTCCACCTCCACCACCTCCTCCTCCACAGTTTGATCCTATGATGTTTCAAACAGCTGTAACAGCCGCTATGGCTCAAATGAACTCCGGTGATGCCAGTGGAGCTGGAATGGGCATTAACTCCAGACACGGTGAAATTCCCTTACGAGCGCAAGGGTGTACTTATAAAGATTTCATGAACTGCAAACCGACATTTTTCAGTGGGACAGGAGGAATCCTTGCTTTGTCCTAATGGATTGAAAGGACTGAAGCTGTCTTCGAATTGTGATCATGCCCCGAAGAGAGCAAAATAAAGTTTGCTGCTGCCACTTTCACTGAAAGGGCCTTGACATGGTGGAATGGCCATGTCAAATCACTCTCTTTGGTGACAGCCAACGCCATGGGCTGGGACACACTGAATGATCTGATGATGAATGAGTACTGCCCTAGGGGCGAAGTTCAGAAACTAGAAGAAGAACTTTGGAATCTCAAGATGAAGGGGACTGACATAATAGCTTATACTGCCAGGTTCTGCGACCTGGTAGCTATGTGTCCCAATATGATACCTTCTGAAAGCAAGAAGATAGAATGATACATCTGGGGTTTAGTGCCCCCGTATCGAGGAAATGTGTTAGCATCATGTCCTACGACCTTTGATAGCGCCAAGGAATTGGCCCAATGGTTAATTGATCATGAAACTCCCTCCACCCCATCAACAACCCCGCCGATTACTACTACACCACCCAAGTCAATTGACAGCAAGAGGAAGCATTGGGATCAAAATAAGGGCAAGAAAACTCAATCCTCCTCCAAAAACCAACAGATCGTGGCCGTCCATGCTGCCACCACTCCTGCTACCCCCGTACCAGCCAAATCCTATGCCGGAAACTTACCCAAGTGTCCAAAGTGCCCCTTCCATCACAACGGCCCCTGCCGTGAATTACACTGCACCAACTGCAACCGAAAGGGCCATACTGTCCGGTTTTGCAAATCCCAACCCAAACCTATCTCCCAAGTCCCCAGCTCGGGAGTGAGCCAGGCCTGCTATGGCTGCAGTGAAGTTGGCCATTTCAAGAAAAACTGTCCGAAGGCCGGGAATACGGGAGGAACAGGAAGACTACTCGTTATTGGCCACAATGAAGTAGTAGCGGACCCCACAGTAGTCACAGGTACGTTCCTTCTCAACAACTCTCATGCTTGTGTCTTATTCGATAGTGGAGCAGAAAGAAGCTTCATAAACCAAAACTTTAAACACTTACTTAAGCAATCCCCACAACCACTAAAAGAAACATTCATCGTAGGAATGGCTAATGGAAAGACAGAGAGCTCTAACGAAATCTACATAGGTTGCACCCTCACACTAGATGATCATTCATTCCCAATCGACCTCATACTAGTATCGATCAAGAGTTTCGATGTTATTGTGGGCATGGACTGGTTGAGTCTCCATCGTGCTGATATTCTGTGCTTCGATAAAGCAATCCATCTAAATCTACTGAATAACGAAACCCTGTTAATCTACGGAGACAAACCCAGTACGAGCCTTCACAGCATCTCGAGTATTCAAGCCCAGAAGTACTTGCATAAGGAATATCACGCATTCCTTGCTCACGTTGTCGATACGAGCCAGAAAACGAAAGATCTAAAAGACTTCCCCGTCGTATGTGATTTCCCCGACGTCTTTCCAGAGGAACTCTCAGGTTTACCTCCCAAACGTTAGGTTGAATTCAGAATTGACTTAATCCCAGGGGCTACTCCCGTAGCTAAATCGCCCTATCGTCTAGCGTCTGCTGAGATGCAAGAACTATTCGGTCAACTTAACGAGCTGCTCAGCAAGGGCTTTATAAGACCAAGCTTCTCACCCTGGGGAGCACCGATCTTGTTCGTAAAGAAGAAGGACGGATCATTCCGTATGTGCATCGACTATAGAGAGCTCAACAAGCTGATGGTCAAGAATCGTTACCCTCTTCCCTGTATAGACGACCTATTCGACCAACTGCAAGGGGCGAGTTACTTTTCCAAGATTGATCTTAGGTCCGGGTATCACCAGTTACGAGTGCTTGAGGAGGATGTTCCGAAAACAGCCTTCCGAACTTGTTATGGACACTACGAGTTCGTAGTAATGCCGTTCGGACTTACCAATGCACCAGCAGTATTCATGGATTTAATGAATAGGGTGTGCCGTCCTTACTTGGATCAGTTTGTCATCGTCTTCATTGATGACATACTCATCTACTCTCGAAGTAAGGAGGAGTATAGCGATCACCTACGACAAGTCCTAGAAACCCTACGATCAGAGAAGTTATATGCGAAATTCTCGAAGTGTGAATTTTGGATCCGAAGAGTCGAATTCTTAAGACACGTGGTTAGCGAAGAGGGAATCCACGTGGACCCATCCAAGATCAAAGCTATTGAAAACTGGTCAGCACCGAAGATGCCTACAGAAATTCGTCAATTTCTAGGCCTCGCTGGCTACTATCGCAGATTCATTCAGAACTTCTCTCGGATTGCGAAACCCCTCACCACGTTGACTTAGAAATGCGAGACGTTTGATTGGGGAGAGAAACAGGAGAAGGCATTTCAAACCTTGAAGCGAGCCCTATGCACCGCACCGATACTATCCCTCCCCAAAGGGACAGAAGACTTTGTGGTATACTGCGATGCATCAAATCGGGGGTTTGGTTTGCTTCTGATGCAATGAGTTAAGGTCATCGCCTATGCCTCAAGACAGCTGAAGACACACGAGGTCAACTACACCACGCACGACCTCGAATTAGGAGCGGTTGTGTTCGCCCTAAAGATCTGGAGACATTACCTATACGGTACGAAGAGCACAATATACACCAACCACAAAAGTCTACAACACATATTCAACCAGAAGGAGCTCAACATGAGACATCGACGGTGGGTCGAGCTACTCAATGATTACAAATGCGAAATTCGTTATCACCCGGGTAAAGCCAATGTGGTAACGGACGCCCTAAGCCGGAAGGGACATTCTGGTCGAAGAGTCAAGTCGTTAACAATGACTATCCATTCGCATCTCTCTGCACAGATCAAGGAAGATCAGCTCGAAGCGTTGAAGCCTGAAAACGTGGCGGGAGAATCCCTGCGAGGACTGGATAAGAACTTGGAAGTCAAGGGTGACGGAGCCTTATATCTCATGGACCGAATCTGGACACCGCGTCACGGTGGTTTCAGAGAGTTGTTCATAAAGGAAGCCCATAACACTCGATACTCCATTCACCCAGGATTAGATAAAATGTATATGGATCTTAAAAAGTCATACTGCTGGCCTAAAATGAAAGCAGAGATTGCTACCTTCGTGAGTAAATGCCTTACTTGCGCTAAGGTCAAGGTCGAATACCAGAAGCCATCAGGTCTTCTACAGCAACCGGAGATACCTGAGTGGAAGTGGGAGCGGATCACTATGGATTTCATAACTAAGCTACCTAAGACAGCGGGTGGGCTTGATACCATATGGGTCATCGTCGACAGATTGACCAAGTCCGCACACTTCCTACCCATCAAAGAAACATACAAGATGGAGAAACTCACAAGGACATAAATTAAGGAGATCGTACGACTGCATGGTGTCCCTATATCTATCATCTCCGATAGAGATAGTAGGTTTACTTCGAGATTCTGGCAGTCACTACAAAACACATTAGGGACAAGGCTGGACATGAGTACAGCCTACCATCCGCAGACCGACGGACAAAGTGAGAGGACTATCCAAACCCTGGAAGATATGTTGCGAGCCTGTGTGATCGACTTTGGTAAGGCATGGGATACCCACTTACCCCTTGTCGAGTTTTCCTAAAACAACAGTTATCACACGAGCATCAAGGCAGCCCCATTCGAAGCCCTCTACGGCCGGAAGTGCAGATCCCCTCTGTGCTGGGCTGAGGTGGGTGACACTCAGTTAGCTAAAGGGTGCATTCCTGACAACGCTCTCACGAGTCCGGAGATCATTCGAGAAACGACTGAGAAGATCGTACAAATACGTGAACGACTAAAAGCCGCTAGAGATCGACAGAAAAGCTACGCAGACAAACGGAGAAAACCCTTGGAATTCCAGGTGGGAGACCGAGTCCTTTTGAAAGTCTCTCCCTAGAAGGGCATGATACGCTTTGGGAAGCGTGGAAAGCTGAATCCAAGATATATATAGGGCCTTTCGAGATTCTCGCTAGAATCGGCCGGGTAGCTTACATACTTAACCTACCCCACAAACTCAGTAACATACATCCTACCTTCCACGTCTCAAACTTGAAAAAGTGCCTATCCGACGAGACTCTCGTAATCCCACTAGACGAAATCAAGATAAACGAAAGCCTCAACTTCATGGAAGAACCTGTGGAAATTATGGATTGGGAGGTCAAACGAACGAAACTAAGCCGCATCCCAATTGTGAAGGTTCGATGGAACACCAAGCGAGGGTCGGAGTTCACTTGGGAGCGCGAGGATCAAATGAAGCTTAAATATCCCCATCTTTTCACTTAGTTTTCTTGTAATAACATGATTGTTTGAACTCTAATTTCGGGACGAAATTCCCTCTAACGGGGGGATGATGTGACAACCTGAAATTATTCCGTCACCGTAACCTGTTTTCCGTTAATAGAACTCGTTCTTATTAAACTTTTCCGTTAACATTGGGATCAGACAAATAAATATTTGAACTTTTATTATGATTTCATAAGGATCGGAATAAATTAGGAATACGGGAAACACCCTCAATATTCTTTTAAAAACTTTTAGTTACAAACAAGTTAAAATACGACCATTTAATCGGGTACGACCATAAGCCCCGTTTAACGTCGGTATCGGGTAGAATTCCACCTGGCCACAAACTCAAACCCTATATAAGGGTTGAGTGGTCACCAAGTTAGACTTTTTACCACTCTAGTCACTCTCTCTCTACTCTCTCTCTTCAAGGCCCGATTCTTCCAAAAATCCAGAAGTTTCTGCTTCCAAACTGTAAGTTCTCTTACCCTAGACTGTTCTACAACTCATTACATGTCAATCTAGCTTGAAAATCATCCAAGAAGGCCATGAACAAGGAGTTTACAGCCCAAGAACCCTCTTAGGCCGCAAACCCCTAAAAGTGTGCCAAAATGCCCCCAAATCTCTTCCTTAGGCTTAGAGGCTAACTTAGAACATACCCTAGAAGTGTTTTAGACATTAAACCTTATGTTTGGAGGCTTAAAAGGGGGTTTATGGCCCAGAACCCTCTTAGGCCGTAAACTCCCTCAAACTATGCAAATTGAGCGTATAACCCCCTATTTAGCCTTGGACCTTCACATAGAAACTTGTAGGAGTAAGCTAAGGACCTCAAAAACGAAGTATAAGGAGGTGTCCAAGGGTTTACGGCCGTAAACCATGGGGTTCACGACCGTAAACTCCCAAGGAGTAGTCCTAGGACTGCAAACTCCAAGGGAGTGCCCCTTTTGAACCCTAAACACCCCTCAAGCCTTGGAATTTACCTTGGAACCCTTCCTAGAGATACAAGAGACTTGAAAAGACACAAATACACTCCTCCCATGAGTTTACGGACGTAAACTCATGGGGGAAGTGGTCGCTCAGCCGTAAACTCACCCAAGGTGAGTATGTGAGGAGTAAACTCCATAGTGAGGCCTAACACTCCTTCCTTGCAACCTAATAACCTCCTAGCACTTGACCAAAGAGTTTTTTTTCGCATTATGATGTCTATATGTGTTTAATTAGTGTCTTAATCACTAATTACTTGTAAACATATGTCTTCATATGTTACTAGGGTCATAGAGTGTGTACAAGTCTTTACTTGACACCAAACGCTTATCCGACACTTCCACCTGATCTACTCGCTACAGGTGAGTTCATACCCCTTAATTAACCTTTCAAATGTTTTTACATGTTTTAGGGGGGGGGGGGAATACAAGTTAAATGCAACAAGTTTTAGTATCAAATCGTATGTGATTTATAACTTGCAACCAAAAAGGATTTTCTATACTTTTAGCTACTTGTCAATAAAACTATTTTTAAATAATTATCAAACGCATTTTCTAGGTTAAATTGTTGTTAAACTATTTTCAAACTGTATTTAAACTACTTTTCTTTTAAACTATGTCTACACCAATATATTTATATAAATAAGACTTGAAGGACCTAGGACTGATAGCTCGCCTTATTTCCTGTTCTTGTTTGATTGTGGTCTTAGGGTATATTGTTATCCGTCCGACTGTTGTTGAATTCTTAGCTATATATCATATATATTTGTGTTAGATATGAAAGTCTTCATCTTATTCAATACCTTTGTAAAACAAAGGCATGCAATCCCACACTCTAATTAACTATAATAGGTACAGTTAAGACTACTGCCTATTACCTCTATCACTGTGATACCCACTATAATTTCTACTAATACAAATTAATACATGTTAAGGAGAACACTCTATATACTATACTAAAAGTTCACTATACTATAATACAAGAGAATACACTAATCTAGAACGTGACACACTATCCCTCTATACGGCACTCTACTGCGCAAATACCATGTAACCAGAGCTTCCCGGAAGGAAAGGAACACTACATGTATAGATCTATACAGGACGGACACTATTACATCCCGACTGTTAACTACAGTCCGAGCCGACTAGGCCCAGGGGTGACATATCATCGCTACACTACGCATGACCGGGAAGGTCATCGGACTCTCTATTATCACGCAGATTGGTTACATGAGAAATCAATTCCTTATCCAAATTAATACACTAAGAATTAAAGGTTAAACTAACTTCCCGAAGTAAATAAAAATATATTACTATTCGAAGTTTACAACACTAGTACAGCCAGCCGAAAATACTTTTATACACTTGAATGATTAAGCTTACAAATACTCGAATCTGGAAAATATAGGATTTTATAGGGATTTTTACTATTCTCAAACATTAATCACAGCTTTTACATTATATGATTCTAAACACTTTTATACAAGCAACGACATTAAAATTCTTATGAACTCACCAGCTTTATGCTGATACTCGTTTTCAAAATAACTTGTATTCTCATGTCAAAAATACACAGGTACTGGTGCTGCTTTTGAGAAGATGGAGCATATACAAGACCCATCTTTTATTTTTGTTTATACTTTTGGTGTCTATTAACTGTACATAACACGTTTGTATTTAAAATCACTATATTAATGCAATGGTTGTTGTCGCTTGTTTTTACTATTATGCAATTGTTATGTTACTGTACATGACGTCCTCCACCCCAGAACGTATTCCGTCGTTCTCGGTTTTGGGGTGTGACAGATTGGTATCAGAGCATTGTTTATAGTGAATCAAGTATATCAACCCATAAAAGATATACGAACTATAAACACTTCGGGACTAAAACACTCTGACCAAGAATATATACTTTTAAATACTAAGATATTTAATTAAGTATATATATACATTCACCAATACAAAGGGTCAATATCATACTAGAACAGAACAAAAGTATTAAGATTGTTGAACAGCACAATTGGGCTTAGAGACATATAGTCACATCTGGGTGGATGTAGCCGGATCAACTACATTTTTCTAAGAGTGACTAGCATGTGCCTAAGAGTGATTGTGGTGTTGCGACAAGTCTAAAAACTTACCAACACTGCCACAAGAACGTTAGAACAAGAATACTATAGGAGTATTCTGTATTCTACTAAGTGCATATGTGATAACTAAAAGGGTCGTTACTAGTAGGGCAATAGTTGCTAAGTGGATACACCACGGTTACATATGACTAGGGCGCTATAGACTTAGAATCTGTGACCTTTGCTTCATTTCCTGTTCTTGTTTGATTGGGGATCTGGAGTTAGGGTCACTTATTCGAAGGACTATCTTGCTTCGGTTACATGTAATTGGTATGCACTATACAAATACTCGAATCTGGAAAATATAGGATTTTCTAGGGATTTTTACTATTCTCGAACATTAATCACAACTTTTACATTATATGATTGTAAACACTTTTATACAAGCAACGACATTAAAATTCTTATGAACTCACCAGCTTTATGCTGATACTCGTTTTCAAAATAACTTGTATTCTCAGGTCAAAAATACACAGGTACTGGTGCTGCTTTTGAGAAGATGGAGCATATACAAGACCCATCTTTTATTTTTGTTTATAGTTTTGGTGTCTATTAACTGTACATAACACGTTTGTATTTAAAATCACTATATTAATGCAATGGTTTTTGTCGCTTTTTTTTACTATTATGCAATTGTTATGATACTGTAAATGACGTCCTCCACCCCAGAATGTATTCCGCCGTTCTCGGTTTTGAGGTGTGACATTGTGGGTTAAGGAGAATAATTGGAAGAGGTGGATGAAGAGAAGTATGATTTCCATGATCCAACCACGGGACATCATCTTCATTAGGAAAGCTTGTTTCAAGGGATTTGAGAAGATCATAGTTGTCTGAACCAGACATCTACAATGGGATAAATTCAAGTTAGTTGATTTATGTCCTTAATATAACACCCAATATGAAATATTAAGGCTAGGACCCAACACAATATTTTATAACTAGGAAGAGGGATACCGTAATCCAAGCTATAAAATATTTGAAGGTAGGCGAATGACAATTAACCAATTTCTACCATGAAAACCTAATAGGGTATTGGGTTTTAATTGGAGTGAAACTCCTAGATCTTTTGAGATTCATTGAACTTTTCAATGGCATGTTGAAATCTCGATTGTGCCCTTCAAGTTTGTGATTGGGATGCCGAGGATCACAAACAAGGAGTGAATAACCATGCAAATTAACTTGGTACACTTAATGTTACAACCACCTAATCAATGTGCTAGTTAACCACACACGCTCCATTGATCTATGATCAACATCAAGCTACCCTTTGCCACACATTGTCAATCCCAGATTAGTGTTCCGGTTAACCACACACAGTCCACTAACGACTTAACAAGGTGCAAAGTGCAATTTCATGGGTTAGCACCAAATTCACATTTTCCTAATTAACTAAGATTGGGAATTTATAAGAGTTTAGTTACTTAGTATTTATCCTTATACTTTTAATGAAGAAAGAATTAATGTATTGTTCTACCCTTTCGGCTAACGACCCTCCACCAGTCAAGGAAGTTGTGGTTGAGAATAAACACCCATTAAACTGCCATTTTATAGGCAGTAACCTTATACCCCCCTTATAGACCAGCTTCGTAAATGAGGCCTACTAACGGTAAGATTGACTTACTCTTATACATACATATATATATATATATATATATATATATATATATATATATATATATATATATATATATATTAAACCTATAATATTATAATAGTATAAGGGTTGAATTTTAAACTTTTAAAATTCTAAGGGTTTAATTTGGAATTAAAGTATTCATGGGGGGAAACTTTACAAATTCCAAAAATTGAGGGCAAGTTTTTGAACAATTCAAAAGACCTTTGATTTCCATAACTTATGAGTTTAAAGTAGTTTAATGTAAAAACTCTTGAAGTTCCATAACTTGAGGACAAGTTATGGAAGACTTTAAAAACATTTTAAAAAAACTCTTCATTTTCATAACTTATCGAAATTTTATGTGTTTTAAAAATCATAAATGAGACTTTTCATATAACTTGAGGACAAATTACAAAAAAACATATTACGAACAACTTTTAGATCAATTTGGATCGAAAACAATTATCACATAAATTTTCTATTAATCTAAACTAACTCATAAGAACAACATAATTCATATCACCAATCTTCAAGAAATTAGCATATTTATATAAACTAATACAAAACTTGAAATTATGAAAATTATCTAATAATTGGAAGAGAATCAACATTACCATAACAACAAAATCAAATTTTATGAACAAAAACACTTTGTGGTAATGATTCAAATCCAAAACATGCCAAAAAACTTGAATATACGCTGTCAGGGCTCCAATTCGTCGAGTGCAAGAACCAACTCGACGGGTTGGATGAATTTACACATGGAATCGTCGAGTCCCTTAATGGACTCGTCGAGCCCCCTTTTCAGACAGCAAAAAAAAAAAACAAATCAATTTTTTAGCTTTTTTCAGCAAGTAGCATCAAGTATAATTGAAAACAACCCATGGCTCTAATACCACAGTTGGGATTTCTATGCTACAACATCCTATGGTTCACATACAACCCTAAATACATTGGATCTATGTTTTCACTAATTATATGTAACAACCCGTTATTTCCGGGCATTATAAACCGAGTCTTGTAACCCCTTTGGAATGTAATAGGAATATCATCGATAAATGAATTATTCAAAAGCTCTGATTGGAGTACACTATGTAGTAGATATCGTCTTAAAGGTTTCCAAATATATAAAGAACACTAAAATCCGAGTTATGACGAAGAAGTTATGACCATTCTAAGATTTCCGACAAAACCGACAACACCGATTAAACGGAAAACGCAAAGTTTCAATACGTTAGCATTTAGCCTTAGGTATCTAAATGAAAGTTATAGATAACATTAAACCGTGAGCGTACACAAAAAGAACGTCCAAATCTGACTTCGTATGAGGAAGTTATGATTTTTCCAAGATCCGAATATAGCAGTAGACAGCTAAAAACTCGAATCGAAGATCGAGCGACTTTTGGCCAGAATGACCTAAACGAGAATCGAAGGTCTCGACAATGGTATTTCAGCGGTAAAAAGTCTGGCAAAAACCGACATCAGATAAAGAAGTTATGAATTTTCAAAGAAATTCCTTAAACACGATGAGTTATAAAATAAATAATAAAAATAATTTTGGAATTTTCCAACGGAGTCTAAACGAAAGTTGTAGAGCGTAGTCTGACCTACGCGTGGATATAAAGACCATCGAAAACGGAGTTCGTATGAAGAAGATATGAATTTTTGAAGTTTATTAAATAAATTAATTATTTATTTAAATCAAAATTCGGACATTATCCGAAGAGGAGTCAGCGTCCTCATCCGAGGTACGCGCTGCGTACCCCTGTACGCCCTGCGTAACCGAGAGGATTGGCCTCTGATCGTCCACGTCGCCCTATCCGAGGAATCCGACCCGTCCGAAGTACCCGACCCGTCCGACCCGCTGTCCCGTCCGACCCGCCGTCCCATCCGACCCGCGTACCCAGCAACCCGTCCCATCCGAAGCCGAGGCAGTCGAGGCTTCGGTCATGCATGACGTACGCGTACGCGCTGCGTACGAGCGTACACCCCGCGTACCGAGGCAGACCAGCCTTCCTATAAATAGGATGCGAGGGCTTCCGAGAAAAGGGCAAAATTCTCTCCTTTCTCTCACAATCTTGCCTCGTTTTCCGTGCCCGTTCAAACCCGAAGCTCTGGTATTTTTGCTCAAGTCCCGAGGGTCGATTTTACTCCCGAGATTCCCGAGAATCCCGAGAAAAATCAGTTTCCCGAGACGAAACTCTGCCCGGTTTTCCATCTCGCTATCTTCAAACTATCAAGTGAGTTCATATCCCCTTCGAACACTCTTTAAATACATTTTAAATGCTTTTATACTCTTTTAGGGGAGGAATACAAGTAAACACACAACTAAAATCGTGTGAAACGTCAACCTTTTGATATACTTTTCATACTGTTGTCTTAACTATCTTATGAAGTTATTATGATACCAAAACCCCTCACAACATAGCTTTACTCCCTTGGGATACAATATGTTTATAAATAGAAATATGTTTTATTTATACGTTTACATACAAATACATCATATCAAGGGTAACATTCCTTACTAAATCATTTTATGCATTCAAAGAACTTATGATTTATGCTTTGTCAAACATTGTGAAAAAGGTTAAACTTTGCATACAAACTACTACTTTAATACAGACTTAGTTGAGAATCCATGAGACGTGTATATCTTCAAATGTTACTTTTTAGAAAATAATGCTGCAAGTCCTGTCTATAACCAGAGTCTCCCGTTCGGAGAACGTGTCAAATGTGTATAGATCTATACGGGAAGTCATGATCCCGCGCCCTGACTGTTAGCTACAGTCCGTCTTTTGGGGTGACAGTTGTCATAACGCTACGACGCCTGAAGAACGTCGCTACAGGCATATTATGTTTAGTATGGTTATAAAACTCATCGGATATACAATTATTATGGTATTATGCTTTTATGAACGAGTAGCCATTAAAACTATTCTTCATCTAACAAGTGCGATCTTCGTATAGCTTTACTATGTAAAACTATGACACAACTTACAAGCACGTCGTTTGCTTGCGATTTTCGGTCTTAGAGACTGCCAGTTATGTCAGGAAAATAAGGGTTTTTCCTGTATACAAACCAAACAACTAATAGGAAAATAAGGGATTTTCTCGGTACAATTAGTTGCAACTTATATCACGAACATTCATATGCATTTCATACTTTTATAAGAAAATAAGGGTTTTTCTTGGAAAACACAACAAATCATATCTCAACTATTAGGGAAAATATGGGATTTTCTGGATCTAATACATTCATTTTTCAACACACGAATCATAACTCGTTACAATTGAAATACTACATTTTCTGGAAAACATACAAACACTTTCGAATGGCATACATCTTCTCAAAACACCACTTATGAACTCACCAACTTAAATGTTGACACTTTTTCTTTGAAATAACTTGTATTCTCAGGAAACCGCTAGTCCAGGTAGCAACTACTTCTGAAGACTAACGCGCTGGCGTTAGTAACATATTTTGGATCACCATTTTGTATTTGATTTCTTTTGCAAACATGTAACATCTACAATCATGTAAACTTTTCAAATATATTTATATTATGGTGGTGTGTACTTTCCTTTCTATGAACTATTATGATACTGAACATGACGTCCTCCGCCCTCGAACGTTTCCGCCGTTCTAGTTTGGGGGTGTGACATTATATTTGCAAATGGTTCCCAAGGCATTAAAACTATAACTAGCATGTATTTGGCCTTAAGAGCTTAGCCCCAATAGTGTGGAAGCCTCAAATGAGGTCACAACACACCCATGACAAAGGTGGAACTTGAGATAGAGTTCCATGCACCCAAGAACACCCATGAACTCTACGAACTTCATGTGTAGCCACAAGTGGCGTTTTTTTGGTCATGATGCATGTATTTATATGTGTGGTTTTTCAAGAGTCATGGGTATAACCCAAATCCATACCCATGGGTTTTATGATCCATGGTTCATGTGGCCCAACACTTCATGTATCCATACATAAACTTGGTCCAACATGGATCATAAGCTCAACACATATAAATATGACTAATTACCATAATTAGTCCCCATATATTTAATTAGTCTCTTTTGATCACTAAATTAATTCCAAATTAATTCTTGATCAATACTAATTAAAACATATAATTTCATATTAATATATTAGAACTTATAATATATTAATAAATCATATATAACCTTCTCTCAAGAATCCATTCTAACAAACCGTCCTAATGATATGCAACCCAAATGGACCATGCTACTCTCGGGTCGAGTACATACCAATAATAGTTATGGGCTAAGACATCTAATCCAACAATATATTCACACACAATCAACACAAAACCCTCTTTCTATCATGGACCTATCACACCCTCACATCAAAATAGCAACCAAAAGGTATAGCATGAAGGTAACATCATTCAAATCAAAATATCATTCACAATTGGGGTACATACAACCTAAACAACATAGGTTCATTCCAATCCCTCTAAGATGTGGAATTCCTAACAAGTACTCTAAATAACCACAAATATTGACTTGCCTTTGTCAAATAAGTACCATTTCCGCACTTCAAATCTTGTAGGACCTGAGGTATTAAACCTTCCCCTAGTCAAACACAAATATATGTATTACTAGAAGTGTACATGAAAAAATTATGGCAATTTACTACCCAAACATGCAAATAGGTTATTAGGTCACAATCTCAAATTTTGACCCGAAACAGTAGTTTGTTCAAGGCCACTGTAGCACCCCTTAAACCTATAAAATTTTCAACTTCATTATATATTCAAATATTTCACATTTTTATATTTAAAAGTACTAATCGCATAGGTCAAACCAATATTTCTCCAATTTTCTATGAATTTTACAAGACAAAATGTTGGTGCAGCTAATTTCCGACCAGTCAGTGAAAAAGACGATTTCAACCTTGGTTACGGACAATACCAAGTCTTGAGAAAAATCATGGACAAACTAAACCCAAAATGAAAACTTTGAGAGTATACGTATCATCAATACGACTTCTGATAATTGTTCTAGATTTTTTTGAAAACAGGGACAAATTAGTAATTTTTCATAATTTTCCTAGCATTGCATTTTAATAGTTAATTGACAACTTAACCCATTAAGCCACAACCAAAATCAACTATATAGATGAAAATCAAGTTCTTAACAGTAGCAACATGTAAAGAAGTTAAAATAACAATTCCAACCTCAATCCATGTTTCAAAGTACATTGCTTATATGGGAAAACAAAGTACTTTGCTAAAAGAGAAAACACCACTAGGGTTTTGCGTTTTCTCCGCCATTAAGCCTCACATTAAGGACTGTTTTGAAGACCTTTTGGATGGTTCAAAAAATTGTCTTTTATTTAAAAATACCTCATGAAAAATCACTAGGATTGATATAGAAAGAAGCATGAAATATAACAACAAAAGAAAGGCATCGATTCCATGATTTTGAGCAATTCTTAAAACGAGGAATAATCGATCTCCAACAGCCTCAAGTAATTGTAGTATGAACACATGAAGAAGAAGGATCAAGAACTTACTAAGAGTATTGATCAATTACTAGACTTGATTAGAACCACAACCGATGCTTCCTTCCTTCTCCTGCCAACCGAACACACTAACCCAAAAATTGTCGACCACTCCTGCCTTGCCGGGTTTTTTCTATTTCCTCTTTTGGTCGTCTATGGAAGCCCAAGGTAGGGGTGTTGATCGGGTAATATATCGGGGATTCGTGTTACTTGGGTTTTTCATGTTAAAAAAAATTACCCGTTACCCTACCCAAATTAAGACCGTGTAATCCGGGTTTGGGTAATTTAGGTATTACCCGAAATATATATATTTTTTGAATGACACCTGATGTAGCACCTAGTTCCTGGTACGTAAAATTTATCTTTGTGTTTTTTCATTTTTAGCCTTGGACTCGGCGAGTTGTAGGTCCGACTCGGCGAGTTGTAGGTCCGACTCGCCGAGTAGAGACGGGACCCGGAGCATGTTTAAGTTGACTACTCAGCGAGTCCATATTCCGGACTCGGTGAGTCCCCGCTGTCTGATGAAAGCCTAATTCCAAGGGTTTGCCCCCTATTTAAGCTAGCTTGTGCGGCCCAAGCTCGCCCCCTTTCACCTTCAGAGCGCCCTACATCAAACCCTAACTTGTTTCTTGTGAGATTGAAGTGTTTAGAGTGATTCCTTGAAGTTTTTGGGAGAAGAAGGAGAGTGAATCAAGAAGAGGAGAAGGAGACCAGATATCTTGGTGCTATTTCAGAGTTCTCTGAGGTATATCTCTACTTCATTCTGTTTGTATGCTTAAACCCCCATTAGAGCACCTTTTGAGCTCTTCTTGAGCCTTTTTCCAAGCTTGTGCATGAAGTAGAATCCGTTATAGGTTGATTATCCACTAGATCTAGTCATGTTTGAGCTCCAGAAGCTCAAATCTATAACCTTTATGGGAGTAAATTGCTTGAATGTCCTAGATCTACCTTCTTAGCCCCTATTTCGCCTTTAATCCCCATTCTATGCATTTCTACACGTAAAGTTGGAAACTTTACGTGAAAATCCTGCCCTAAGAACTCAGATCTGTAGATGGCATGGACTGGATTCGAACAAAATCGAGTGTATAGTATTTGCATGTGGCAGACTCGGCGAGTTGCTCATCGAACTCGGCGAGTCGGGTCGCGAGTCCCCGAGTTTTCCCCCTTTTCGTTTATGCCGAGTAGTGTAGTGAGTTCTGGGTGGACTCGGTGAGTTGGAAGCTGAACTCATCCGGGAAGGAACTCGGCGAGTTCAAGGCAACCTTCTTAGATCAAGAACAGACTCGGCGACTTGTTCATGCAACTCGGCGAGTCACAGCATAAAGTGTTCATCGGATGAAGATGAACTCGGCGAGTTGTTCATACAACTCGACGAGTAGGATGAAGGACTATTGGCCTTGGGTATAGAAGGGAAGCTCGTCGAGTCAACGTCTAACTCGACGAGTAGAGACGGATTTATGGTCAGACTAAGGGAAAGGGACTCGGCGAGTTGGCAAGCCAACTCGGAGAGTCTGGTCAGCTGGCAGTTGACTGTGACTGGACTCTAGATTTGTTAAGGGTAAATGGTCAATTTACCCTGAAGTCGGTAAGCAGTATTTGACTAAGGGTTTTGTGGGAATTATAGCCGGAGGATCTCCGGAGTGGCAGTAGCAGCAGTCAGTCAGTTCCACACATATCGGCAGTTACTTTGAGGTGAGTTTCCTTTCAGTAGTAACGGGTCCAAGGCACCAAGGCCGGCCCGTATAGGCGAGATGTTAGTATTAGAGTGTGGGCCGAGCCCGTATCTTTTGGTTGAGTTGATTATGATATATGCCAGTATGATAGAGTTGTTTATACTTGTTGTCTGTGTGATACTTGTATGTTATGGGTTAGCGGCTGAGTGTGGGCTAGGCCCGTATCTCTCCGAGAGTGGAGTGTGGGCGAGGCCCGTATCACCCAGATAGTGGAGAGTGGGCGAGGCCCATATCTCCCGGCTAGCAGAGTGTGGGTGAGGCCCGTATCTTCATGAGTGTGGGCAAGGCCCGTATCTCCTAACTGTACATTGTATGCTTGCCTGGTATGAGGTATTATGGGGGAACTCACTAAGCTTCGTGCTTACAGTTTTTAGTTTTGGTTTCAGGTACCTATTCTTCGAAGGGGAAGGAGCCGGCGCGGTAGCGGTACATCACACACACACACACACCTGCTCGTATTCTGCATTATGATATCTTCCTGGGAAATTGTACTTTGACATTTTTATGATTTGACAATGTTTTCTGACATACAACATCTTTTGGTGAAATGAAATGATTGTTGAATGCGTTATTCCTAAATGTTTTGCTAAGTACATGTTCTAAAAATGAAACTTTTGGCCCGTATTCTTGGGACGTTACAAGTTGGTATCAGAGCCCTGGTTTGAGGGATTTGAACACACCTTCGGGGGTGTTTGAACTCAAATCGAGGGACTAAAATATTTTGGAAAAAGGAAATGTATTCTAAAAGGCTAGTAAAGGGTTCTAAGAAAGAGCGAAGTGTGTGATGTGCGCGACTGGCCAAGCTCAAGTAAGTATTCCCCAAAGTACCCATACAAGTTTATGTTATGCTTATCAGTTTCAGTAGAACAACATGCTAGAATAGGACTAAGGATCTAGGAGTGATGCCTTATGTGCCTGCTTTATGTGCTTTAGTGTGTGAAAAGTTGCATGCTAGAATTGAGTAGACAGCATTAGGATGGCCTGTTTAGGTTATGCCTGATAGTACGAGTTTAGTATTGTATGCTAGTTTTGTTTCTCTCTAAGAGGATAGAGTTGCTTGAGATTGTTTCCTTTATGTCCAAATGTTGTTTGCTTTGTGCTATGTGGGCTTTGAAGTGATGGGAGTTAGCTGTTAGGTGAATACGATAAAGTCACATGTGATCAGGGTTGAATAATCTCAGAGTGTTGGATTTGACCCTATTGCGTAGCTCTTGTTTGAGTCCTAACCGTGGTAGGGATGAGTCCCTTACTCGAAGGATTATCCGAGCCTCGTTACATGTGATTGTATTCAGGTAATAGCTAATTGGCATCACCAAGAGGCCTTCAGCAGCTGAGGACTAGGTTGGATGAAGTCAGAGGTTTCCTAGGGTAAGCCTAGGATAGGAGTAGCAGAGATCAGCAGTAATGAAAGGGACCTGGTGGAGTCAAGGCAGTCCTTGGAGAAGGTACAGATAGATGTGGAAGGTAGTATAGACCCGTACTACTTAAAGCAGAGGATCCGTACCTGAATCGAGGAATGCCAAGATAAGACCAGGGAACTTGTAGTAATTGTGATCCCTCTAGAGGTATCAGTATCGCTAACAGTTGTCATTTCTTTTGTATTTCAGAATGGTGGTACTACGTTCGAGGCCAACAGTTGGTAGTGCAGGAGAGGGTTCAGGTTCGAGATCAGGTTTCGAGCCAGTGGATGAGGGGCTACGCGAGTTCATCGCATCTGAGATCACCAGAGGTATCCTTGAGTCGACCCCCATCATCTTCGTGTCGATCAAGGAAGGGATATTGGAGTTGATGGAGGATCGCCTCCGAGCATTCAGGAGCGACATGGCATCTGGCCAGTTGGGATCTCGCACGCTGTCCTTCAAGGACTTTCGGGGCAGTGGTGCGCCGGATTTTCACGGGGCGAAGGACCCCATAGCTGCCAGACGATGGATTGTTGACATTGAGTCTGCACAGATGATTAGCTTCTTCCCTGAGGGGTCGAAAGTGAGGTTCGCAGCAGGGTGTTTACGAGATCGAGCTAGGGATTGGTGGGAGTCCATGGGGGACTCATTAGGAGCCTCGGCTATCGAGGCTATGACTTGGTCGGACTTTACGACCAGGTTCGGGGCGGAGTTCGCGCCAGCTGTCGAGCTTTAGCAGCTGGCCAGGGAGTTCTTGGATATAAGGCAGACGACGAAGACTGTGGCGGAGATCACCGCCAAGTTCTGGGAGAGGGCATTATTGGTGCCCCAGTATGCGGGTGATGAGGATATGAGGAGGACCCATTATCATGACATGCTACGGGCTGACATCCAGGAGCATGTTAGCTTTTCAGCTTGCCCTTCTCTGGAGTCCATGATTGCCAGGGAGAGGGAAAGGGAGATTGATTTAGAGCACATTCGGAAGAGGAAGGCAAAGGCGGGGCAGGTGGTTGGGGCTTCGGGGAAGAAGCCCAGGGGATCAGATGGGAGACCGAAAGGCCAAGGAGGGCCGGGCCGCTGCGGGAAATGCGGCAGGACGCATGAGGGAGCATGTAGGATGGGATCAGCAGGCTGCTACAAGTGCGGCAAGGCAGGGCACTTTAGCAGGGATTGTACTACTCCTGTCTCGGCTAATCAGACATCGGAGTTGCTGTGTTTTCACTGCAACCAGAGGGGCCACAAGAAGGCCAATTGCCCCCAGTTGACAGCATCAACGCCGGTTAGGGCGCCGGCTCCAGCTACCCTGCGGATTATGGATGGCCGACAGGCCAAGGCAGAGGCTCCAGTGGTGAGGAGCCGGGCGTTTCAGCTGACGGCAGAGGAAGCACGCGCCGCACCCGATGTGGTGACGGGTATGATTCTTTCCCTCTGCTTTATTTTTATGATGTTATGATATTGATATGTGCTTTGTGTATATGTATTAGGATCGTTCCATGTGAACGGTATTCCTGTCTAGGTGTTGTTTGACTCGGGTGCCACCTGATCATTTGTTTCCCTTGCGCTTTGCAAGAGGTTTACTGAGTCTTCGGGCATGTTGGATTGCCCTTTAGAGGTAGAGATTGCCAATGATCGATCGGTGCGAGCGTCATCAGTATTCAGTGATTGTGTCCTGAGGCTTTTCTAGGAGCGCTATTTGGTGGATTTAGTTCCCATCCCGTTGCGGGGGAACAAGGTAATTATAGGCATGGATTGGTTGAGCCCTAATGGGGCGGTGATAGATTGCGCACAGCAGCTAGTGCGGATCAGGACCCCGAGTGGGGGAGAGTTGGTGATCCACGGCGAGAGGCCACAGCGTGGACCTATAGTATGTTCAGCAGCGAGAGCTAGGCGCTACCTTCAGAAGGGATGCGTGGGGTATGTCGCGTATGTTATGGATACCCGGGAGACGGGTAAGGCGACAGTGAGCGAGGTACCAGTGGTGCGAGACTACGCGGATGTGTTCCCGGAGGAGCTTCCTGGGATACCTCCGGAGCGTCAGGTGGAGTTCAGGATCGATCTAGTTCCCGGTGCGGCTCCAATAGCCAAGGCACCCTATCGGTTGGATCCTCCAGAGATGCAGGAGTTGTCCACGCAGCTGCAGGAGCTGCTAGACAAGGGGTTTATTCGACCGAGCAGTTCACCCTGGGGAGCCCCGATCCTGTTTGTAAAGAAGAAGGACGGGTCGCACCGGATGTGTATAGATTATCGAGAGCTGAATAAGGTAACAGTGAAGAACCGTTACCTACTCCCGAGGATTGATGACCTCTTTGATCAGTTGCAGGGAGCATCTTGGTTCTCCAAGATCAATTTGTGTTCCGGTTATCACCATATGAGGGTCAGGGAGGAGGATGTACAGAAGACCGCGTTTTGGATGCGTTATGGCCACTATGAGTTCATGGTGATGCCATTTGGGCTCACCAATGCTCCTGCCGCGTTCATGGACCTCATGAACCGCGTGTGCAGGCCGATGCTGGATCGGTCTGTGATAGTTTTCATCGATGACATCTTGGTTTATTCCAAGACGCAGGAGGAGCATGAGGAGCATCTGAGAGAGGTTTTGGAGACCCTGAGGAGGGAGAGCTTGTACGCCAAGTTCTCCAAATGTTAGTTTTGGTTGCGCGAGGCGCACTTTCTTAGGCACCTCGTCAACCAGAATGGGATTTCAGTAGACCCGGCCAAGGTGGAGGCCGTGATGAGGTGGGAGGTTCCGAAGTCTCCATCCAAGATTCGGAGTTTCCTAGGACTGGCAGGCTACTATCGGAGATTCATTCAGGATTTCTCCAAGATAGTCGTACTCCTAACACGATTGACTAGGAAAGCCGTGGTCTTTCGATGGGGGCCTGAGCAGCAGGAAGCGTTCGAGACTCTGAGGCAGAGATTGTGCGAGGCGCCGATCTTAGCCCTGCCCGAGGGCATGGAGGGTTTTGTGGTATATTGCGATGCGTCGATCTCGAGCTTAGGCGCGGTGTTGATGCAGAGGGGGCATGTCATTGCTTATGCCTCGAGGCAGCTGAAGCCTCGCGAGGCAAACTACCTGACGCATGATTTAGAGTTGGGGGCGGTGGTTTTCACCCTCAAGATTTGGCGGCATTACCTCTACGGGGTTCGATGTACCATTTACACGGACCACAAGAGCTTGAGGTACCTCATGAATCAGCCGAATCTGAACATGAGGCAGCGTCGGTGGTTAGACATGGTGAAGGATTATGATTGCGAGATCATTTACCACCCAGGGAAGGCCAATGTGGTGGCCGATGCGCTTAGCCGCAAGGCGGCGCCGATCAGGGATATTTGCATGAGGATGACTGTGGTAACTCCCCTGTTGGAGCATATTCAGGAGGCTCAACAGGAGGCTATGAAGGAGGAACATCGGAAGAGTGAGCGAATAGTGGGTCAAGTCACCTCCTTCGATTATGATAGTCGGGGTTATTGACACTACACCGTAGGGTGTGGGTGCCGTATCATGGAGGCGTGCGCCAGATTTTGATGGAGGAAGCGCACAAATCCCGATTCTCTATTCATCCAGGGGCGACGAAGATGTATAGGGATCTTCGCCTAGACTATTGGTGGCCCTGCATGAAGCGGGATGTAGCATGGTACGTCGAGCGGTGTTTGACCTGCAGGTGGGTCAAGGCCGAGCATCAGAGACCGCACGGCAAGATTCAGCCGTTACATATCCCATTGTGGAAATGGGATGATATTGTTGGATTAATGTCTAAGTCCATAACTATAATCGGTAAGACTTGACCCGACCCGACATGGTCCATTTGGGTTGCATGGCATCATGCATTTGGATAGACTAAATGAGAGAAATAAGACACTTATGGTTATTAATATATTATAAGTTCTAGTATATTAATAATAAGAATAATAAGATTATTTAATTAGTATTGATCAAGAATTAATCTAGGATTAATTAAGTGATCAAAAGAAGACTAATTGAATATATGGGTTGATTGTGTAAATCATCCATACTTGTATAGTGGGCTAATGCTCCATGGATAATCAAGTTGGGCTAAAACCCATAGGATGGTTCATGGATGATCCATGGTGTATTTGAACCCATGGATCCAAGGAAATGGAAAGCCATGACAATTAAGGGTTTACCCTAATTGTAACACTATATAAAGATCTTATTCTTCACAAAATTGGCCACTAGAATCACACTAGAGAGAGCAAGAAAGGGCTAGCCAATTTCATGAAGTGTAGATTTCTCTCAAGTTATTCCAAGTGTATTTGGTGTTGTGTGATTCCATTTGAGGTGTCACACTTGGGGCACTAGGCACTCAAGCTTCATGAAGACTTTCTACATCAAAGAGGTATGTATTCTATCTTGTTACATTCATTGTTTTGTATGCTAGATTAGGATAATACCTTGGAAGTTCTTATTTGCATGTATAATAGAGAAGACATAGATCCAAGGTATTTAGGGTTGCATGTACACTTAGGAGTGTTAGAATGCTCAAAACCAAACAGTGGTATCAGAGCCTAGGCTTGTTTTCTTGTTATACTTGCAAAACTGCTTAAAAAATCGAAATTGTTGCTATCTGATCATCAGACTCGGCGAGTCCATCAGGAGACTCAGCGAGTCCATGCCTAAAAAGTGATCAAATCGATCCAACTCGCCGAGTTGGTTCATGCACTCGACGAGTTGGACCCCCAGACAGCATATTTTCGAGGTTTTTGGCTAGAAATGGACTAGGAACATTACCCTAAGTTGTTTTTAAACTTATAAACTTGTTTTTGATGTGGTAATGTTCATGCTAATCCAATTTCAAAGATAATTGTCAATAGATTCATGTTTTGAATTAGTTTAGTGTTTAGGCTAATTACATGAAAAAGTTTGATTTGAATTATCTTGTTCTTATGAGTTGCTTAGATTAATAGAAAAGTTGAGTGAAATAGTTGTTTTCAATCCAAATTAATCTAAGAGTTGATTCTAAAATGTGTTTTTGTAACTTGTCCTCAAGTTATTAGAAAAGTCACATTTAAGTTTCATAAAACTCATAAAAGTTGGCAATGGTTACAAAAGATGAAGAGTCTTGTCCTTAAGTTATGGAGGTTCAAGAGTCACTTCATTAAGTAATAAAATATGTAACCATAATTAAATCCATAAGTTATAAAATAAAGAAAAGTTAATTCTTTTATTAGTTTAAAGTCTTCCATAACTTGTCCTCAAGTTATGGAATTTGAAGAGTTTTTGGATTAAAACTACTTTAAACACATAAGTTATGGAATTAATTAGTTTTGAATAGTTTCAAAACTTGCCCTCAAGTTTTGGAATTTGAAAAGTTTTCACTTATGAATACTTTAATTCCAAGTTAGCCCTTAGAATTTTAAAAGTTAAAATTCAACCTTATACTTTATAATATTATAAGTTAATAATATATATATGTATAAGAGTAAAGTCAGTCTTACCGCTAGTACGCCTCATTCACGAAGCCGATCTATAAGGTGGGTATAAGGTTGTTGCCTATAAAATGGCAACTTAATGGGTGTCCACTCTCACCCACCGCTTGCTTGACTGGTGGAGGGTCGTTAGCCGAACGGGTTTGACAGGACTATAATTCTCCCTTCATTAAAAATATTAATGATAAATACTAAGTAACTAAACTCTTAATAATTCCCAATCTTAGTTACTTAGGAAAATGTGAATAAGGTGCTAATCCATGAAATTACACTTTGCACTTTGTTTAAGTCGGTTAGTGGAGCGTGTGTGGTTAACCGGCACACTAACTCATATTTAACAAGGTAGGAAAAGGGTAACTTAATGTTTATCATAGTATCGATGGAGCGTGTGTGGTTAACTGGCACATCGATTAAGGGGTAAACACTTAAGGGTACCAAGTAATTTGCATGGTTACTTCACACCTTGTTTTGTGATCCTCAGCATCCCAGTCACAAAACCTGAAGGGCACACTCGAGATTGAAACATGCCATTGAACAGTTCAATGAATCTCAAAGATCTAGGAGTTTCAAATCCAATTAAAACCTAATAATACATTTCGTTTATCTTGGTGGAAATTGGTGAATTGTCATTCACCTACCTTCAAATATTTTATAGCTTGGATTACGGCATACCTCTTCTAAGTTATAAAATAGTTTGTTGGGTCCTAGCCTTAATATTTCATATTGGGTGTCATATTAAGGAATTTAGATCAACTATCTTGAATATCTCCCAAAACATGTATGGTTTAGACATTTATGATCTTCCCAAATCTCTTGAAACAAGATTTCCTAAATGAAGATGATCTCCCTTGGAAATCATACTTCTTTCACCTCCTTCAATTATTCTCCCTAACCCACAAGTTCTTGAAAAGTTTAAGGTCACTCAAGCCCTATTGGCAAGGCAAGGTCTAGGTGTGGTCACATCTTGGAGATGTAGTCACATATTGACAAGCCGGGAGAGTTGGGTGTCAAAGTCTTGAGAAAGTTGGTGGTTCAATCACTTTTTAAGTCACATAGTGAGTTCCTCTGGGACACCTATGAAACAGACTATGACAAGACCCTTAATGATCTTATCTATTTGTTAAGATCAACTTCCTTAAAACTTGATGGACATTGACAATAGTGACACAGGAAATCCTGAAAAACATTCTCTTCCCAAAGGAAAGGGATCGGCCATAGTCAACTCGGTTGACCAAATGGTAAAGAGAAAAGCTAAGTCTGTGATAGTCCCGTGTACCATTATCAAATGGTCCATATGTTTATATTGCCAAAGAAAGGGGCATTGGTTGCGAAGCTGCCAAATTTACCTAAGGATGTTAAAGTCAATAAGTTTGACTCTACTTCAGGTAAAGTCCACTATCTAACTCTGTTAAGTTTCCATTCTGAGATTCTTGATACATGATGTGACTGGGTCACATGGTGATGTTTTAAGAATCAAAGAAAAGTGAAGAAACTTAAAGAAATAATATGCTGAATCTGATCGCGTAGATGGATTTCTATCGCATAGTTTGAAGATCGGATTCTTGAGCTACTTCTTAGGAGTTATGAGATATTGCTTAGGAATAGATAACAACAAGTTTTCATATGGATTGTAAGGATAATTTTTTTCGCAAAGTTTTAAAATAAAAGAAATTTTTTTTGATTTTATTTATTTTAAAATATCCTTACAATGGCATTTGAGGAAAAATTGTTGCTTATATGATTCCATTAAGAGGAAGAATGGAAATATGAAATTGATTCTTTCATTTGTGGTAATGTCTAAATTTACCAAATAAGGAAAGATTCTCATCACCCAAGTTTCATTTGGACCGGGACTTGGAATCATGTAA